>NC_067398.1:286400837-287600837 GCF_016432865.1 Antechinus flavipes | reverse complement strand
ATAATGTGTCAAAAACTTGTCATAGATCTACATCTCACACCCTATACCAAAAGAAATTAGGTAATTAGGAGAGCAAATTAGGTAATTAAACGTTAAAAGACTAGTTTACCTATCAAATTTTTGGAGAAGGGAGGAATTTTTGACAACATTAAAATTAGAGAACATTATGAAAAACAAAATGGAAAACTTTGATTACAGTAAATTTATAAGTTTTTGCACAAACAAAACCAACACAAACAAGATTAAAAGGGAAGCATAAAGTTTGGGGGAAATTTTTACAGCCAATATTTCTGATAAAAAAAAAAAAACTTATCTCTAAAGTATAGAAAGAACTGGATCAAATTTATAAGAATACAAGTTGGGTTCAGAGCCAAGATTCATGTCTTTTTCTGAGCTCTTCCCACAATGTTCACACTACAGCAAATCCAGCCTCTGAATTGGTTTTGGACTAACAGAATCCATGAATATTGGGAGTACAACAAATTTCGAGCAGAAGATAATTTCAAAGATCTACAGAAAAGGTCTGTTTCAAATGGCCACAGAGGGAGGCAGGCCAAGCACAAACAGGCCAAGCACAGACAGCTGAGTGCAGGTCACATACAATCCTAGGGGCCTCCATGGGCCAGAGAAACTATGGGGAGGAATCTACAGCAGTACTGGCTATTTTGCCCTGGTTGCAAGACAAGTAGATCAGAAGACTAATTATAAAAAAATCCAACAAAAACAAAAAAGTCAAATAGTAAACCCTCAAACATGAAAATTTCATTGGACCTGGCCATACCCACCCAGCACCAGAAGTCAATCAGCACTGACACAGGGTAGTCACTGCTGCATGTAGAGGAAGATTGAACAATCTGTCCCTTGCCCTAAAAGCAAACTTCAATTTTTTTTTTAAATGAGCAAAAAAAAAAAAAAAATGAATCTCTGACTATAGATAGTTTTTATGGTAAAAAGAGAACAGATTTCAAACTCTGAGATCACTAAAAGCAGATCATCTTCAGATGAAGCCCCAAAGGGTGATATAAATTGGTGCCCATCTCACAAGTCTTTCTTGGAAGAAATTAAAAAGGATCTTAAAAGAGAGCTAGAAGAAAAATGGGGAAAGAAGTGAGAACTTTGCAAGAGGGTTTGGAAAAGGAAACATAGAAATTATCTGAAGAAAATTTTAGAAAATAGATTTAGCAAAATGGAAAAAGCATATAAATCCTTACAAAATAGATTTGATTATTAAAAATGCAAATGAAAAAGAAAACAACTCCCTAAAAACCACAATTTGTGAAATGGAAAAAGAAAACAACTCCCTGAAAAACAGAATTTGTGAAATGAAGGAAAAAATCCATAGAATAAAACAACTCATTTAAAAATTATATTGGCCAAATACAAAAAGAACTAAAAAAAGGCAAATGAAGAAAATAATTCATTAAAAATCAGAACTGAACAAATGAATGACTCAATGAGACATCAAGAATCAGTCAAGCAAAACCAAAAATAAAAAAAATAGAAGAAAATGTAAAATACCTACTTGGGAAAACAATTGACCTAGAAAACAGATCTAGGAGAGGTTTATTGGACTTTGTAAAAACCATGGTGAAAAAAAAAAAAAAGAACTGAAACATTCTTTCAGAAAATCATCAAAGAAAACTGACCTGATGTTTTATAATCAGAAGGTAAAATAGCCATTGAAAGAATTCACTGATCACCTCCAAAATGAAAACTTCAGGGAATATTGTGGCTAAATTTCAGAACTATCAGACCAAGGAAATAATATTACAAGCAGCCAGAAAGAAACAAGTCAAATACTGAGAAGTCACAATAAGGATTACCCAGGACCTAGCAGCTTCCACCCTAATTGAAGGGATTGGAATTTGATATTCCAAAAGGCAAAGGAACTTGAAATACAACCAAGAATAAACTACCCCACTAAACTGAGCATTTTTTTCAGGGAAGAAGATGAACATTCAATAAAACAAGTGAATTTCATATATTTTTGGTATTCTAGATCTGAAGAAAAAATTTAAGCTCCAAATATAGAACTCAAGAGAAGCATAAAAAGGTAAAAAGAAAAAAAACTCGTGAGAACTATATCTGTTATGGGTCTACATAGAGAGGACAGGTACAGTTTGATTATACTGATATAATATTTAAAAAACAAGAGGGGATTGTACTGAAAAAGGGGGAGAGTGGAAGCAAAATGAAGGAAATTATATCTCATGAAGAGGCAAAGAAAACCTATTATAATTGAGGGAAAGAAAGGAGGGGGATGAACATTGTATGAATCTTATTTTCATCAGATTTGGCTCAAAGAGAGAGAATTAGAGGTACTTGGTTTTACAGAGAAACTTCTCTCACCTTATAGGAAAGATATGAAGGGAAAAGAAAAGGAAAGGGGGCGGTTAATAGAAGGGGAAAGAGAAATAGTAGGGGAAAAGTATAAGAAAGGGGAAGGAGCTATAAAGGGGGAAGACTGCTTAAGGCAAGTGGTGATCATAAGCAAAATACTGGGGAGGAGAAACAGGGAGAAAAGAAAGAAAAAAACATAATCTGGGATAAGTAAGATGATGGGAAATACAGAATTAGTCATTTTGACTGTAAATGTGAATGGGATGAACTCTCCCATAAAATGAAAGCAGATAGAAGAAGGGATAAAAAGCCAGAACTCTACAATATGTTGTTTACAAGAAACACATTTAAAGCAGAGTAATATATACAGATTAAAGATAAAAGGCTGCAACACAATCTATTATGTTTCAGATGAAGTAAAAAAAAAACCAAGGGTAGCCATCCTGATCTCAGATCAAGCAAAAGCAAAAATAGACCTAATTAAAAGGGATAAGGAAGGAAACGATATCTTGCTAAAGGGTGTCATTGATAATGAAACAGTATCAATATGCATATTGCATATTGCACCAAATGGTATATCATCAGAATTCCTAAAGAAGTTAAGAGAGCTGAAAGAAGAAATAGAAAAAATATACTACTGGAGAATCTCAACTTTGCTCTCTCAGAACTAGATAAATCAAACCTCAAAATAAATAAGAAAGAAGTTAAGGAGGTAAATAGAACTAGAAAAGTTAGATATGAGAGATCTTTGGAGAAAATTGAATGGAGACAGAAAGGAGTACACTTTTTCTCATCATGGAATCTATATAAAAGTTGATCATATATTAGGGCATAAAGACCTCAAAAACAAATGCAGAAAGGCAGAAATAGTAAATGCATTTTTTTCAGATCGCAATGCAATAAAAATTACATTCAATAAAAGGACAGGGGAATAGACCAAAAATTAATTGGAAACTAAATAATCTAATCCTAAAGAATGAATGAGTAAAACAGCAAATCATAGACATAATCAATAATTTTATCCAAGAATGAAAACAATAAGACAACACACCAAAATTTGTGAGATGCTGCCAAAGCAATTATTATGGGAAATTTCATAACTCTAGATGCTTACTTGCATAAATTAGAAAAAGAGAAAGTCACTGAATTGGGCTTGCAACTAAAAAGCTAGAAAAAGAATAAATTAAAAAACCTCAATTAAATACCAAAATTAAAATTCTAAAAATAAAAGGAGAGAACAATAAAATTGACAGTAAAAAAGATTATTGAATTAATGAATGAAATTGAATTTTTTAATGAAAAAAACCAACAAAATATATAGAAAAGGAAAGAGGAAAATCAAATTGTTTGTTAGTCTCAAAAATGAAAAGGGAGAACTTTCCACCAATGAACAGGAAACTAAAGCAATTAGAAGTTATTTTGCCCAACTTTATGTCAATAAATTTGGTAACCTAAATGAAATGGAAGTATACCTACAAAAAACACAGATTGCCCAAATTGACAGAAGAGGAAATTAATTATTTAAATAGTCCCATTTTAGAAAAAGAAGTAGAACAAACTATTAATTAACTCCCTAAGAAAAAATCCGCAGGCCCACATGGATTTGCATGTGAATTCTATCATACATTTAAAGAAAAATTAACTCCACTATTCAACAGACTATTTAAACAAATATGGAAAGAAGGAGTCCTACCAAAATCCTTTTATAACACAGACATGGTACTGATACCTAAACCAAAAAGGATGAAAATAGAGAAAGAAAATTCTAGACCAATTTCCCTAGTGTATATCATGAACAAAATATCAGCAAAGAGATTAGAGAAAGTCATCCCCAGGATAATACATCATGACCAAATAGGATTTATACCAGAAATACAGGGCTGGTTCAATGTTAGGAAAACTATTAGCATAACGGATTATATCAATAACTAAACTAATAAAAAGCATATGATTATCTCAATACATGTAGAAAAAGCATTTGATAAAATCTAGCATCCATTAAAAACACTAGAAAGTATGGGAATAAATGGACTTTTTCTTAAAATAATCAATAGCATCCATTTGAAATCATCAGCAAGCATCATTCATAATGGGGATAAACTAGAATCATTCACAATAAGTTCAAGAGTGAAACAAAGTTGCCCATTACCACTATTACTAGTTAATATTGTATTAGAAATGCTAGCTTTGGCAATAAGAGAAGAAAAAGAGATTAAAGGAATTAAGAGTAGGTAATGAGGAAACCAAATTATCACTCTTTTCAGATGATATGTATTTAGAGAACCCTTAAGAAGCAACTACAAATGAGCAAAAACAATCCACAATTTTAGTAAAGTTGCAGGATACAAAATAAATACACATAAATCATCAGCATTTTTATATATCATCAACAAAGTACAGCAGTAAGAGATAAAAGGAGAAATTCCATTTTAAATAACTGTCAATAGTATAAAATATTTGGGAATCTATTTGCCGAGGGAAAGTCAGGAACTATATGAGCAAAACTACAAAACACTTTCCATAGAAATAAACTGAGATCTAAACAATTGGAAAAAATATTAAGTACTCTTGAATAAGTCAAGTGAATATAATAAAAATGACAATACTACCTAAACTTGTAAAGTCCAGACTAGCTCCCTGAAGGCCTCAGGATCAGCCAGAATCAGGATAAGCAAAAGTCCTTGGTCTTTAGGGGGAGAAGTAAAGGAGATGGACAAAACTGCCACAAGCTCTCCACCACCCTTTCTTCTCTTTGTCCTCCTGCAAAGTGAGTCTGGCTTATCTCACTCCACCCCCTAATCCCTCCTATGATTATCTGTATGCATCAAAATATCAAGCCAGCACAGTGAATAGTGAGAAGGGCCATTTTTCCAAACATATGCTAATAAAATTATTGTCCAATAGGTAATTAGCCTTTAGTGCTCGGTTGTCTGATTCCAGTGCACCTATTCAGAGTTTCAGCCCTTTGCATAAATTAATCTATTTATTTAGTGCTATAGCAATCAAACTGTGAAGAAATTATTTTACAGACCTAGAAAAAATAGTAAGAACATTCATCTGAAAGAATAAAAGATCAAGAATTTCAAGGGAATTAATTTTTAAAAATGCAAATGAAAATGGGCTAGCTGTACCAGATCCAAAACTATATTATAAAGCAGGGATCATCAAAATCATTTAGTACTTAGAATAGTTCTTCCGGTTAAGATGGCGGAGAGGAGGCTCACAGCTGCATAAGCTCCACGCTTTCTCTCACTATCCATTTCATTACAAGCCTCTGAATCAATGCTTGACTGAAAAAAACCCACAAATAGTTACCAAGAGAAACCATCCTTGAGATCCGCCAAGAAAGGTCTGTCTTTACTGGAGGGCTGGGGCGGTTTTAGATCGGGCGCAGGCGGCGGGCAGCGGCAGTGAGGGCACAGGAGCAGACTGGAGAGGGGGTGGAGAGTAATCGTAGCCGTCTCTGCGGGGAGAGCTTCGCTACAGGTTTGGATACTTTCCTCCGGCAGCAAGTCAACAGCCCAGCAGAGAAGTTAAAAACACCGGGGCTGAAGAATACAACCCCAAACAGCTGGAGTCTCTCAGGACCTGGCCGCCCCCCCCTGCCCCCCCCTCAGTGACTCAGCACGCTTTGGGATCTCAGAGCGCAGGCGCAGCACAGTCCTGCTAGTGCCTTACTGCTGCCCCCTGCAGTCTGTAGAGGAAGCTCGATAACACACCCAGCCCCCCCCCCCGAAGAAAGACTCCAGTTTTTTCTGTTTTTCTTTGGTAGTTTGTCTCTGATTAATAGACAGAATGAGCAAGAAGCTGAAGAGGACTTTAACCCTTGACAGCTTCTACACAGATAGAGAGCAGACTCTAAATCCTGAGGAGACTAAAAACAGGCAGTCCCCAGGTGAATCCCCAAAGGAGGAGATTGTCTGTTCCTCAGCACAGATGAACCTCATAGAAGTGATTAAAAAGGCTCTCACAAGGGAGCTAGAAGAAAAATGGGGAAAGCAGAGTGAGGCTTGAGAAAAGGAGAGGGAGGCTTGGCAAAAGAGCCTGGAGAAAGTTAAAGAGAGAGTGGATAAAGAAGTAAAATCCTTGAAAAATAGGATTAGTGAACTGGAAACAGAAAACAGCTCTCTAAAAAACAAAATTGGCGAAATGGAAAAAAATTCCACAGAACAAAAGAACTCAATTGGACAATTAGAGAAAGATTTTAAAAAAGTGAGTGAAGAGAATACTTCACTGAAAATCAGAATTGAACAAGTGGAATTGAATGACTCGAGGAGACAAGAAGAATCAGTCAAGCAAATCCAAAAAAATCAAACAATGGAGAAAAATGTGAAATACCTTCTGGGGAAGACAACAGACCTGGAAAACAGATCCAGGAGAGACAATCTGAGAATCATTGGACTCCCAGAAAAACATGATGAAAAAAAGAGCCTGGACACTGTCTTCCAGGAAATTATCAAAGAGAACTGCCCAGAAGTCATAGGAACAGAGGAAAAAATAAACATTGAAAGGATTCATCGATCACCCACTGAAAGGGATCCTAAAATCAAAACACCAAGGAATATAGTGGCCAAATGCCAGAACCCTCAGATGAAAGAAAAAATATTGCAAGCGGCTAGAAAAACCCAATTCAAGTATCAAGGAGCCACAATAAGGATCACCCAGGATCTGGCAGCATCCACATTAAAAGATCGAAGGGCCTGGAATATGATATTCCGAAAGGCTAAGGAACTTGGTATGCAACCAAAAATAACTTACCCAGCGAGAATGAGCATCTTTTTCCAGGGAAGAAGATGGACATTCAACAAAGTAAGCGAATTTCATCTATTTCTGATGAAAAAACCAGAACTTAACAAAAAGTTTGATCTACAAATATAGAACTCAAGAGAAATCTAAAAAGGTAAAGATTAATCTTGGGAACTATATTTTGACTATATAGATGTATAAAGAATACATGTATACCTTGTTCTAGAAATTGATGTGGAAAGGACATTGTACCAGAAAAAGGGTAAAGTGGGGGTAGTACATCTCATGAAGAGGCATAGGAAACCTATTATATCTGAGAGAAAGAATGGAGGGGGATGAATATAGCGGGTATCTTACTGCCTTCAGAATTGGCTTTAAGTGAAAAATCTTAAGACATATTCAATCTATGGTGAAACTTCTCCCATCTCATTGAAAAGTGAGAAGGGAAAAGTGGAAAGGGAAGGAATAAGCTAAGCGGAAGGGAATACGGGAACTGGGAGGGAAAGGGGTAAGATAGGGGGAGGAACTCTAAGGCGGGGGGAGGGACACTAAAAAGGGAGGGCTGTGAGAAGCAAGGGGTGCTCACAAGCTTAATACTTGGAAGGGGGGGAAAGGGGAAAGAAGGGAGGAAAGCATAAACCGGGGTTAACAAGATGGCAAGTAATACAGAATTGGTCATTCTAACCATAAACGTGAACGGGGTAAACTCCCCCATAAAGAGGAAGCGGTTGGCAGAATGGATTAAAAGCCAGAATCCTACAATATGTTGTTTACAGGAAACACACCTGAAGCGGGGAGATACATGCAGGTTAAAGGTAAAAGGTTGGAGCAAAATCTACTATGCTTCAGGTGAAGTCAAAAAAGCAGGGGTAGCCATCCTGATCTCAGATCAAGCTAAAGCAAAAATTGACCTAATTAAAAGAGATAAGGAAGGACACTATATCTTGCTAAAGGGTAGCATGGATAATGAAGCACTATCTATATTAAACATATATGCACCAAGTGGGGTAGCATCTAAATTCTTAAAAGAAAAACTAAGAGAGCTGCAAGAAGAAATAGACAGTAAAACTATAATAGTGGGAGATCTTAACCTTGCACTCTCAGAATTAGATAAATCAAACCACAAAATAAATAAGAAAGAAGTCAAAGAGGTAAATAGAATACTAGAAAAGTTAGATATGATAGATCTCTGGAGAAAATGTAATGGAGACAGAAAGGAATACACTTTCTTTTCAGCAGTTCATGGAACCTATACAAAAATTGACCATATATTAGGACATAAAAACCTCAAACTCAAATGTAGTAAGGCAGAAATAGTAAATGCATCCTTTTCAGACCACGATGCAATGAAAATTACATTCAACAAAAAAGCAGGGGGAAGTAGACCAAAAAATAATTGGAAACTAAATAATCTCATACTAAAGAATGATTGGGTGAAACAGCAAATCATAGACATAATTAATAACTTCACCCAAGAAAACGATAATAATGAGACATCATACCAAAATGTATGGGATGCAGCCAAAGCGGTAATAAGGGGAAATTTCATATCTCTAGAGGCCTATTTGTATAAAATAGAGAAAGAGAAGGTCAATGAATTGGGTTTGCAATTAAAAATGCTAGAAAAGGAACAAATTAAAAACCCCCAGTCAAACACTAAACTTGAAATTCTAAAAGTAAAAGGTGAGATCAATAAAATTGAAAGTAAAAAAACTATTGAATTGATTAATAAAACTAAGAGTTGGTTCTATGAAAAAACCAACAAAATAGACAAACCCTTAGTAAATCTGATTAAAAAAAGGAAAGAGGAAAATCAAATTGTTAGTCTTAAAAATGAAAAGGGAGAACTCACCACTAACGAAGAGGAAATTAGAGCAATAATTAGGAGTTACTTTGCCCAACTTTATGCCAATAAATTCGACAACTTAAATGAAATAGAAAAATACCTCCAAAAATACAGCTTGCCCAAACTAACAGAGGAAGAAGTAAATATCCTAAACAGTCCCATCTCAGAAAAAGAAATAGAACAAACTATCAATCAACTACCTAAGAAAAAATCCCCAGGACCAGATGGATTTACATGTGAATTCTACCAAACATTTAAAGAACAATTAACTCCAATGTTATATAAACTATTTGAAAAAATAGGGATCGAAGGAGTCCTACCAAACTCCTTTTATGACACAGATATGGTACTGATACCTAAACCAGGTAGGCTGAAAACAGAGAAAGAAAATTATAGACCAATCTCCCTAATGAATATTGATGCTAAAATCTTAAATAAAATATTAGCAAAAAGATTACAGAAAATTGTCACCAGGATAATACACTATGACCAAGTAGGATTTATACCAGGAATGCAGGGCTGGTTCAATATTAGGAAAACTATTAGCATAATTGACTATATCAATAACCAAACAAACAAAAACCACATGATCATCTCAATAGATGCAGAAAAAGCATTTGATAAAATCCAACATCCATTCCTAATAAAAACACTTGAGAGCATAGGAATAAATGGACTTTTCCTTAAAATAGTCAGGAGCATATATTTAAAACCATCAGTAAGCATCATATGCAATGGGGAAAAACTGGAACCTTTCCCAGTAAGATCTGGAGTGAAGCAAGGTTGCCCACTATCACCATTATTATTTAATATCGTATTAGAAACACTAGCCTCGGCAATAAGAGTCGAGAAAGATATAAAAGGAATTAGAGTAGGCAATGAGGAAACCAAACTATCACTCTTTGCAGATGATATGATGGTATACCTAGAGAACCCCAGAGATTCTACCAAAAAGCTATTGGAAATAATTCATAATTTTAGCAAAGTAGCTGGCTACAAAATAAATCCCCATAAATCCTCAGCATTTTTATACATCACCAACAAAACCCAACAGCAAGAGATACAAAGAGAAATTCCATTCAGAATAACTGTTGATACCATAAAATATTTGGGAATCTATCTACCAAAGGAAAGTCAGGAATTATATGAGCAAAATTATAAAAAAGTCTCCACACAAATAAAGTCAGACTTAAATAATTGGAAAAATATTAAGTGCTCTTGGATCAGCCGAGCGAACATAATAAAGATGACAATACTCCCTAAACTAATCTATTTATTTAGTGCTATACCAATCAGACTTCCAAGAAAATATTTTATTGATCTAGAAAAAATAACAACAAAATTCATATGGAACAATAAAAAGTCGAGAATCTCAAGGGAATTAATGAAAAAAAAATCAAATGAAGGTGGCCTAGCTGTACCTGATCTAAAATTATATTATAAAGCAGCAGTCACCAAAACCATTTGGTATTGGCTAAGAAATAGATTAGTGGATCAGTGGAAAAGGCTAGGCTCACAAGACAGAATAGTCAATTATAGCAATCTAGTGTTTGACAAACCCAAAGCCCCTAACTTCTGGGAAAAGAATTCATTATTTGATAAAAACTGCTGGGATAATTGGAAATTAGTATGGCAGAAATTAGGCATGGACCCACACTTAACACCATATACCAAGATAAGATCAAAATGGGTCTATGACCTAGGCATAAAGAACGAGACTATAAATAAATTAGAGGAACATAGAATAGTTTATCTCTCAGACTTGTGGAGGAGAAAGAAATTTGTGACCAAAGATGAACTAGAGACCATTACTGATCACAGAATAGAAAATTTCAATTACATCAAATTAAAAAGCCTTTGTACAAATAAAACTAATGCAAACAAGATTAGAAGGGAAGCAACAAACTGGGAAAACATTTTCACAGTTAAAGGTTCTGATAAAGGCCTCATTTCCAAAATATATAGAGAACTGACTCAAATTTATAAGAAATCAAGCCATTCTCCAATTGATAAATGGTCAAAGGATATGAACAGACAATTTTCAGAGGATGAAATTGAAACTATTACCACTCATATGAAAGAGTGTTCCAAATCATTATTGATCAGAGAAATGCAAATTAAGACAACTCTGAGATACCACTACACACCTGTCAGATTGGCTAAGATGACAGGAAAAAATAATGATGAATGTTGGAGGGGATGCGGGAAAACTGGGACACTAATGCATTGTTGGTGGAGTTGTGAACGAATCCAACCATTCTGGAGAGCAATCTGGAATTATGCCCAAAAAATTATCAAATTGTGCATACCCTTTGATCCAGCAGTGTTTCTATTGGGCTTATATCCCAAAGAAATACTAAAGAAGGGAAAGGGACCTGTATGTGCCAAAATGTTTGTAGCAGCCCTGTTTGTAGTGGCTAGAAACTGGAAAATGAATGGATGCCCATCAATTGGAGAATGGCTGGGTAAATTGTGGTATATGAATGTTATGGAATATTATTGTTCTGTAAGAAATGACCAGCAGGATGAATACAGAGAGGACTGGCGAGACTTACATGAACTGATGCTAAGTGAAATGAGCAGAACCAGGAGATCATTATACACTTCGACAACGATATTGTATGAGGACATATTTTGATGGAAGTGGATTTCTTTGACAAAGAGACCTGAGTTTCAATTGATAAATGACGGACAAAAGCAGCTACACCCAAAGAAAGAACACTGGGAAACGAATGTAAACTATCTGCATTTTTGTTTTTCTTCCCGGATTATTTATACCTTCTGAATCCAATTCTCCCTACGCAACAAGAGAACTGTTCAGTTCTGCAAACATATATTGTATCTAGGATATACTGCAACATATCCAACATATAAAGGACTGCTTGCCATCTAGGGGAGGGGGTGGAGGGAGGGAGGGGGAAAAAAATCGGAACAGAAACGAGTGTCAATATAATGTAATTATTAAATAAAAAATTTAAAAAAAAAAGTACTTAGAATAGTTGATCAGTGGAATAGGTTAGGCTCACAGGACAATGTAGTCAATAATTATAGTAATCTAGTGTTTGACAAACCAAAAAACCCCAACTTTGGGGATAAAAATTCACTATATGAAAAAAACTGCTGGGAAAATTGGAAACTAAAATGGCAGAAACAAGGCATTGACCCACACCTAACACAATATACCAAAATAAGGTAGAAATGGGTTCATGATCTAAATTAGAAGAACACAGGATAGTTTACCTGTCAGATCTGTGGAAGAGGAAGGAATTTGTGACCAGAGAAGAACTGGAGATCACTACTGATCACAAAATAAATAATTTTGATTATATAAAGTTCCAAAGTTTTTGTATAAACAACACTAATACAGACAAGATTAGAAGGGAAGCAATAAACTAGGAAATCATTTTTACATTCAAGGATTCTGATAAAGGCCTCATTTCTAAAATATATGGAGAATCGATTCAAATTTAAAAGAATTCAAGACATTCTCCAATTGATAAATGGTCAAAGAATATCAACAGACAATTTTCTATTTTGTTGGTTTTTTCATAAAAGCAACTCATAATTTTATTTATTAATTTCAATAATTTTCTTATTTTCAATTGTATTAATCTCCCCGTTTATTTTCAGAATTTCAAATTTTGGTATTTAATTGAGGGTTTTAATTTGTTCTTTTTCCAAACTTTTTTAGTTGTAAGCCCAATTAATTGATCTTCTCTTTCTCTATTTTTTGGAAGTAAGCATCTAGAAATATAAACTTTCCCCTAATAACCACTTTGGCTGCATCCCACAAATTTTGGTATGTTACAAAAGACAATTTTCAGAAAGAAATTGAAACTATTTCTAGTCATATAAAAAGGTGCTCTAAATCATTATTGATCAGAGAAATGCAAATTAAGACAACTCTGACATACCTCTCAGATTGGCTAAGACGGCAGGTAAAGATAATGACAAATGTTGGAAGGGATATGGGAAAACTGGACACTAATACATTGTTGGTAGAATTGTGATCCAAACATTCTAGAGAGCATTTTGGAACTATGCTCAAAGAGTTATCAAATTGTGCATATCTTTTGATCCAGCAGTGTTTCTACTGGGCCTATCTCCCAAAGAGATCTTAAAGGAGGAAAAGGGACCCACATGTGCAAAAACTTTTGTAGCTGCTCTTTTTGTGGTGCCAAAGAATTGGAAAATGAGTATTTGCCATCAGTTGGGAAATGACTGAAAAAGTTATGGAATATTATTGTTCCATAAAAATGATGAATAAGTTGATTTTAGGAAGGACTGGAAAGATTTATACAAACTGATGTTGAGTGAAACAAGCAGAACCAGAAATACATTGAACACAATTACAGCAAGATTGTGTGATGGTCAGCTATGAAAGACTTGATTCTTCTCAATGTTTCAGGAATCCAAGGCAATCCCAATAAAATTTGAAGAATTTTGGGATCTCTTTGTATTCAGAGAGAGAACTATGGAGGCTGAATATAAATCAAGACATGCTATGTTCACTTTTTTCTCTTTTTCTTCTCTTTTTTTTCTCTTGTGGTTTTTCCCTTTTGTTTTGATTTTTCTCTCCCAAGATAATTAATAAAGAAATGTGTACTAAAAAAAGTAATGTATATGTATAACCAGAAAATAAAATAAAACATTTTTTAAAATAAGCAAATAACCAAAAAGAGTCCTGATCTCAAAAAGCTTCTATGGCAAAAAAAAAAAAAAATTAGAATGAAAATTCAGAAGAAATAGCAATGATAAAATTCTTCAAAGAGAAATATGAATTGATCTCAGTCTCAAAAGATTTTCTTAGAAGAGTTCAAAAGCACTTTTAAAAATCAAGCAAAAGAAGCAGAAGAAAAAATTGGAAAAAAAAGAAGTGAGAATTATGCAGGGGGAAGTAAAAAAGGTAATTGCAAGAAAAAGTTTCTAAAAAATTAGAAGTGGGCAAGTGGAAACTAATGATTCAATAAGACATCAAAGATCAGTGAAACAAAAATTAAAAAATTAAAAATAGAAGAAAATGTAAAATATCTCATTGGGAAAAAAAAAAAAAAACAACAACCAGGAAAAAAAGATCCAACTGAGGTGATTTAAGAATTATTGAAAAACCTTAAAGTCATGATCAAAAGAAAAACTACTCTATTATTCTAGAATCAGAAGATAAAACAGTCATTAAAATAATTTAATAATCACTTCCTATAAGAGATTCCAAAATGAAAACTCCCAAAAAAGTTTATAGCTAAATTCCAGAATTACCAGATTAAGGAGAAAATACTGCAAGCAGTCAGAAAAAAATATTAAAATATCAAGGAAGCACGATCAGGATTACCCAGGACCTAGTAGCTTCTACATTAAAGAATCAGAGATCCTAGAATATGATATTACAAAAGGCAAAAGAGCTTGAACTATGATCAAGAATCAATTATTCAGCAAATTTAAGCATTAACTTTCAGGAGGAAAGAACAACATTCAAAGAAAGAAGGGATTTTCAAACATTTAAGATGAAAAGACCAGAGCAGAAGAGACATTTTGACCTTCAAATACAAGACTCAAGAGAAGCATAAAAAGGTCAAGGAAGAAAAATCAACAACAACTATGTTTTTAAAGGTTAAAATGTTTATATCTCTACATGGGAAGATGATTGGGAACTGTATCTTTATTAGAACTGTTAGAAGAGAGTATATACAGACAGAGGGTATGTGATAATATTAAAAAGGAATTAAGGGATGGAAAGAGAATTGTATTGAGAGGAAAGGAAAGATAAAATGGGGTAAATTGTCAAATAAAGAGGCACAGAAGTTCATTTAGAGTAGAGGGAAATTGAGAGGAGGATGTGCATTGTTTGAACCTTAATCTTATCAGACTTGGCTCAAAGAACATATACACTTAGTTCAATATAAAAATTTATCATGCTTCATAGGGAAGTAGAAGGTGAAAGGAGAAAGAAAGAGGGGGAACTAAAAGAAGGGAAGACTGAGGGATGTAGGAATCAGTATAAAAAACACTGATGAGGAAGGAAAGGAAAGGGAAAAGTATAAACAGTTTAAAATAGAATAGAGGAAAATACACAGCTAGTAATCATTATTGTGAGTGTGAAGGGGATGAACTCTCCCACAAAAAAGTAAATGTATAGCAAAATAGAATAAAAGCCAGAATCCCACAATGTGTTGTTTACAAGGAACACATCTGAAACAGAGAGATAAACAAAGAACAAAAGTTAAAGATTGGAACAGAATATGTGTGCTTCAGTTGAAATTTTTTTTAAAAAAGCAGAAGTAGCAATTCTGATCTCAGACAAATCAAAAGCAAAAAATAGATCTAATTAAAAGAAAAAAAGAAGGAAATTGCCACTTACTAAAGGATAACAAAAAATGAAGTATTATAAATACTAAACACATATGCAACAAGTTATATAACATCCAAATACTGAGAGAAGAAGTGAATACAGAAAGAAATAGAAAACAAAATTATATCTGTGGGAGAGCTTAGAATAGATAAATCTAACCACAAAATGAAGAAGAAAAAAGTTAAAAGACTGAATAGGATTTTGAAAAAATTAGGCATGGTAGCTTTGTGGAGAAAACTGAATGGGAATAGCAAGGAATATACTTTTTTCTCAATGGTACATGATACCTACACAAAAATTGACTATATATTACGACATAAAAGCCTCACAATTAAATGCTGAAAGAAATATTAAATGCACATTTTTCAGATCATGATGCAATAAAAATTGCATGTAATAAAGGATTATAGAAAATAGATCAAAAATTAATTGTAAACTAAATAATCTATTTCTAAAAAATGGGTGGGTCAAAAAAATCATAAAAACAATAAACAATTTTATCCAAGAAAATGACAATAATGGGACAATATAGTGAAACCTATGGAAAACAGCCAAAGTAGTTCTTAGGGAAAAGTTTATATTTCTAGATGCTTACAAAACACACAATAGTCAGTGACTATAATAATCTATTGTGTAATCATTCCCCAAACTTCCACTTCTGGAATAGGAACTCACTATTTGACAAAAATTGCTGGGGAAACATTAAAATAGTATGGTAGAAGGTAGGCATATACCAATATCACATAACTTATATCAAGATAATGTCAAAATGGGCTCATGATTTATATATAAAAAGTGAAACTATAAGCAATATAGGAGAGTAAGGAACAATTTACCTGTCAGATCTTTGAAGACAGGAGGATCAAATAAAAACAGAGAATATTAAGAAATGCAAAATGGATGATTTTTATTACATTAAAGTAAAAAGGTTTTACAGAAACAAATATAATGCAGCTAAGATTAAAAGGAGGTTGAAAGCTGGGAAACAGTTTTTAAAGCCAGTGTTTCTATTAAGGGCATTATTTCTAAACTATATAGAGAACTGAGTCAAATTTTAAGGAATATAATTCATTCCCCAATTGATAAATGGTCAAAAAAATATGAACAGACAATTTTCAACTGAAGAAATTAAAGCCATCCATAGTCATATAAAAAAATGCTTTAAATCATGATTGATTGGAAAAATTCAAATTAAAATACCTATGAAGTACCAGTTTACACTTGACAACTTTCCTCAGGGCTATTCTAAGGTTTCCAGATAGCTCCTGGTCTCTGTGTTAAATGTTTTGACTGCACAATCTATGTCTGTGTGTTCTGTGTGACTTCTTTGTCTGTCCTCTTGGTTCAGAGCTCTGCTAAATTAAGACATTTGGGAATTGGTTATTTCAATGTTGTAACTATACTTAGTATAAAATTTGCTTGTGATTTTAAACTTTTTGATCTGTTGTATTAATTTGTGAGTAAAAGGAACAAAAAGGCAGACAGGTTTTCCTTGGGTCAGGTTTTCAGAGCCTGCTAGAGTCAAAGACAATAAAACCTTATCTGATTGAAACTCAGGCAGGAGAAAACATTTGATTAGGAATTTTAGGATTCTGAAATTGTGGGAAATAATTTTACTATTGCCTTTGTATGCCAGATTCTTTTGGGCAGTTTTAAAATTGTAAGAAAAAATTTTACTGTTTCCCATGCAGGCTAGATTTAGTTATCTTTAAGTATAAGATCTTAAAAGTAACAATACCTTGCTAAAGTTCTGTTAACTTGCCTGAAAGGAGTCATATGCCTCTAATTAGGTAAAGTATGTAGCAAAAAGGATCTGACTTTTCTGAGGGCTCCAACTCTGGCCAAAGGTAGAGCTTAGGAAAAGTCAATTGGGAATAATGACCACGTGGAATCCTTTCCCCTCCCCCACTCCCCATCCCCCACTGCTTTCTGCTACTTTAAAGGTTGGATGGAGTAGAGATCTTTTGTCTTCAAAGGTTTAATCTTGATTAAGGCTTTAATCTTGATTAAAGTCATCCCCACTGCTCTCTGCTATGTCACTATGGAGTGCCCTAGTTAGCCTGGGGTGAAGTTTAGCTCTCCTTCCCTCCCCCCTGTTTCTTTGGAGATAAAGTGGAGGAAAGGGTGGGCCATGTGAAATTCTGTCCTCCATTAAATGTGTTCCAGCCTCTTTCTGCAGAGGCTTGACTTTGGCAAAATGATTTCAAGAGATATGCCTGCTTTTAAGTTAATTGACTGATCTATAATTTGGTAGGGCTATTAATAAAAGTTTAAAAGATATTTTTAAGACTCTTTCAGATTCTTTTATGTAGAATTGGGTATTCTGCATAAGTTTAATTGATTGTATCCTGAGGTTATGCCCATCATTTAAAGGGCTTCTGAAAATAATAGTTTCTCCTTGTCCTTTTGAAAATGTTTTTGTTAAATATGAAAGATAACTTGTAAACTTACTGAAACAAATATTACTGTTATCAATGTGAGGTTAGGGTATTTCTAACAGTTTAACAGTTTTAAGAACCTCTTGGATTCTTTTATGTGGTATTAGGATATTCTGTATAGACTATTTTAAGTTTTAATTGATTGTATTGGATCATCCTGAGGTCATTTAAAGAGCCTCTGAAAAATAATATTTTTTAAATTGTTTCTGTTATGGACAATATGCAATCTGAAATATTTGTCTATGCATTGGGTATTTTAAAAGCAAAATGATTTGTATGTATGATGTTCACTTATGTAATCATCTACTTTGATATGAAAGAAGTGAACTTGCTGAGACAAATTCTTACTGTTATAAATATAAGGTTATGGTAAATATCTGTTTAGGATTTACCTGAAATTTTAGTTAATGGGATTTGTTATTAGAAGTAAAATTTCTTGGGCTTGTAGTTAATATTATTTGGGAGTTTTAAAGCTCCATTGGGACAATTAGCTGGAGTAAAAATGAATTAAAGCTATTTTATCCTGTTTTGCTGAAAGTTAAGTTTTAACTGTTTATGATATAGTTATGTACCTGCATTTTTTCTCCTGTAACTAATTTCTATAATCATAGCAATGGTCAATAGAAACTGTTAATGCAATTCAATTATGTCATACCTTGCTATTTCCAATCTGGTTATATGTCATACCTTGCTGTTTCCAACCTGGTTATATGTAATCATTATATCCTAAATACTTGGGCAAATAAGTATTTAGTCTGATCATCTATCTGATAATAGATATTGTGTCTGGATATTCAAGTTTTTTTTAAGGTTCCTAACTAATGAAAGAACAAAAGCTATTTTATCTATTGGGACTGTAGCTGACAGCTGTTTGCCTGCTTGTGAAGAAAAACCTATTAAGCTACTGGCCAATTCATACTGCCCTCTTTACATTTTGTAACAGTCTGTTCTAACTTTTATTTGTTAGATTTGTGGTTTTTGTTCTAGATTTTGGTCAAATTACAGGTATTGACATGCTTCTGAGACATGGATCAGCCCATCTGAAGCTTTGGTAACAGGCAACATAGCCAAACCCATCCCCTCCCTGTACTGAGCATCTGGGACCATTCTCAGCATGAAGCAGTTTTTGAGAGGCCACTGCTTCTGATGTAATTTAGACTAATACGGGGGAGTCTAGTGGTTGAATTATTGTTAAAATGTTAATTGTATCACTGTGTTTAAGACTTAGGATGGAAATTGTTAAACTTGTGTAACTATTGCTGTTATGTTTGAGGTATTTTTAGTCTGTTATGTATGTGTATATGTATAAAAATTCTGATTCACTCTTGGGATTTATATGTGGTGTGGTTATTTGATAATTTCTTTCCGTGAGAAAAAAAAAGGGAGGAAGAGATAGGAAATTGGGGAAACTGGTTTATTTTTTAAGACACTTCTGCCCCACCCCCCATCTTACTAGTTCAGATTTAATTGGAAGTCCTTTAAAGAATCCTTTTCCTTTTTTTCTCCTTGCTTAAATTTACTGGACTATGATTTAGTGGTCCTGCTTTAACTTTGAAATCCCTTATTCTGTTGGAATTGCCCTGGTAGACTCAGTTTAGGGAATTATTTTTTAGAAACAACCAGAAGGACTTCCAGCCAAGATGGTGGAGAGGAAAAAATTCAAAGACATACTCCTTTTTAATATTTAGGATGTGAAGTATATTCTAAGATGTTTACAGTACAAAAGCTTTCTTTAAGAACAGAGAAGTTGAACACTTTAAATGACTTTCAGAAATTGATAGGAGATATCCAATAGATGTGTCCAGTGTTAGGCTTAACTATCAATCAATTATAACTGTTATATGACATCTCTATAGGAGACAGTGCTTTAAACTCACCATGCCAGCTTACAAAAAAAGCTCAAGAGCCTTTAAAAGAAGTTGAACAGGCTTTATCCAATGTGATTGAAAGAGTCACTCAAAAATCCTTACAAATATCAGTTTTTGCTACAAAAGAGGCACCTACAGCAGTCCTTCATCAAGGAAACATAGTGATAGAGTGGGTGAACCTCCCAGCACAACCAAAACAAAGCCTTACTCCTTATCCAGTGCTTGTGGCTAGAATTTTATTAAAGGCGATTAAGCAAGTAGTACAATTATCTGGGATAAGACCTGACAAGATATACACCTTTTATACTAATACACAAATTAATGTATGCTGTGAAAACATCCCAGAGTGGCAAATTTTATTGGCCACAGCTCCAAATTTTACACACGGGTCTCCATTAAAGATAACCTGACTATTACATAATTGACAATGGAATTTTGAAGAAAAGGTTTCTAAGATTCCTGTTAAAGGACAAACTATCTTTACAGATGCATAACATTTGTGCTATATATTCTCATGACTTAAGAATAAAGAGAGTAGTCAGAACTCCTTTTGAGTCCATGCCGCAGAATGAATTGTATGCAATCTTTCTAGTTCTTATTTATTACCCAAAAGATGTAAATGTAATATCTGATTCAGCTTATTCAGCAGGTGTGGTACAAAGAATTGCCACAGCCCAAATAAAATTTGTAGTTTCTAATATATATTAGCTCTTAAAGGAACTTCAAGAGCAAGTGAGAAAGCATCCAGGTAAGATTTATATCTTGCATGTCCACTCTCATAGTGTACTTTCAGGTCCTATTTTTTATGGAAATTCAAAGGCAGCTCACCCTCTAACCATGTTAGCCAATACTCCTTTATTCAGGCAGCCCAAGAATCTCATTCTAAATAGCATCAGGCTGCTCAAGCTTTACAATTTGGGATAACAAAAGAGGAAGCTAGGAACATAGTAAAAGGCTGTATGGCTTGCCTTCTTTTCCACGCTTCTACACTCCCTCCAGGAAAAACTCTCATGGTTGTAGGCCCAATGAAATTTGGCAAATTGATGTGATCCATTATAAATCTTTTGGTCATCTGTCTTTTATCCTTATTGTAATGGACACCTTTTCAGGATTCACTTTTCCAATACCAGCAGCAAAAGAGACTGCCTCAGTGGTCATTGAATTCCTTATGCAAGGTTTTGCAATTATGGGTGTACCACAAGCAATAAAAATGGATAATGGACCTTCTAAACATTTTGTACACTTTTGTGCACAGTATCAGATTTTACACATCACTGGCATACCTTTTAATCCCCAAGGACAGGCAATCATAGAGAGGAAAAACAGTGACATTAAGATGCTCCTCCAAAAACACAAGAATAGGGGAACCACAGGTAACCCTAGAGAACTTTTAATTTTAGCTCTTTATATCATTAATTTTTAAATTTTTCATAAAGATGCATTGGCTCCAGCAGGCAGATTTTATAACCCATCAGAAGGGCAGTGTCCAGTATGAGTAGCCTCACTATCTTTAGATAATCACCATGTGATGTGGAGAGATCCAGAAAGTATTGAATGGAAGGGACCAGATAGGTTAACTGCTTGGGGGTGAGGGTTTGCTTGTATCTCTACAAATGGAGAAGGAATGAGATGGGTGCCAACAAGCTGAATTTGCTTTGTCCATTGAAAAAAGACAGAAAAAGAGAAAAAAACTTGACCAAAGGAGAAGACCTAACAAACATATGCCACTGAAAAAACATAACTGTTAACCTAATGTGTATGGAAATTGACTAATTAACATAAAAGAATTGCTGATAAAGCTGTTACAGAACTTCAAAACCCACCAGAATCATTGGATTCCCTGAGACAAAAAATAGTTGATAAAACTATTACAGAACTTCAAACCCTGCAGGAATCATTGGCTTCTCTGAGACATGCTAAGATTGTTGCAAGAGTTGCAAACCATCAGGAATCATTAGGTTCCCTAATACATGATAAGACTATTGCAGGACTTCAAAAATTGCAGGAATCATTGGATTCCCTGATATATTAATAGATTGGTTTTGGACTGTTTCTAGGATTTATGGATGTGTATAATTCCTCATGTTGATTCATGTTGTTTTTACATCACTATTAGCCTGTATTATATTACTATGTGCTTGTGTAATATCTCCCATGTTGATAGATTTATGTATACCTGTTTCAAGTGAGACCCTTCAGAAACTTGCTAACAAAATCTGGTTTGATTTCCCATTTCCCTTTGACGTTTTCATCTCCCTTCCTGAGATGTAAGGGAGGGCGTGATCACCTCCTTTTTTGGTGTTTTGACCCCCTTTTCTGAAAGTCAGGGAGGGCAGGATCACTTCCTTTTTGGGGTTCTCATCTCCCTGAGAAGTTAGGGAAGGTATGACCACCTATGTTCTAAAACAAAAGAAAGCAGGAGATGTAAAGGGCAGGAACTCAATACGATTAATTTAATCCTACAACAAGGTGTTAACTCAGTGGAATTGACAATACAGTGGTTATCTAGTTTAGCATGTAAGTTCTCTAGTTCAGTATGATTGATTTAATCTTACAACAAATAATGTTCCCTAGTGATATAATTATTGGTTTATACTCAGTATACTATAATGATATGATTGTAATAGATATAATTGTAGTAGTTTATATACTGGGGACAAACTCAGCCAAAGACAGACTTCAAGATAGAGACTCTCGTGGTGGCTCTCCTGCCTCCTCCACTGAAACCAAGACCCATTCCGGAGGGGCTCCAGAAAGCTAGCCTAAGCTCCAGGTGAAGGAGACAGACTGTGAAGGAAACAATAAAGACTTTGGACTTTATCTCTGACCATTCTTGTGTTGATTACTCTGCTAAAAAGCTGGCTGGTCCCAAGACTTCCAGGAAACTAACCAGAACATTACAGAAGAGGAAGAAATTTGTGACCAAAGAAGAACTAGAGATCATTATTGATCACAAAATAGATAATTTTGATTATATTAAGTTAAAAAGTTTTTGTATAAACAACTAAGGCAGACAAGATTAGAAGGGAAAAATAAACATTTTTACATACAAAGATTATGATAAAGGCCTTATTTCTAAAATGTATAGAGAATTAACTCAAATTTATAAGAATTCAAACCATTCTCCAATTGAGAAATGGCCAAAGAATATGAACAGACAATTTTCAGATGAAGAAATTGAAACAATTTCTAGTCATATGAAAAGGTGCTCCAAATCATTATTGATGAGAGGAATGCAAATTAAGGCAAGTCTAAGATACCAGTACACACCTGTCAGATTGGTTAAGATGACAGGAAAAGATAATGATGAATGTTGGAGGGGATGTAGGAAAACTGGGATACTGATACATTGTTGGTGGACCTGTGAATGGATCCAAGTGTTCTGAAGAGCAATTTGGAATAATGCTCAAAAAGTTATCAGACTGTGCATACTCTTTGACCCAACAGCGTTTCTACTGGAGTTATATCCCAAAGAGATTTTTAAGGAGGAAAAGGGACTCACTTGTGTAAAAATGTTTGTGGTAGCCCTTTTTGCAGTGGCAAGAAACTGGAAACTGAATGGATGCCCATCATTTGGAGAATAGTTGAATAAATTATGGTATGTGAATGTTAAGGCATATTATTGTTCTGTAAAAAGCAACCAATAGGATGATTTCAGAGAAGCCTGGAGAGACTTACATGAACTGATGCTAAATGAAATGAGTAGAACCAGGAGATCATTATATATGGCAACAACAAGACTATACAATGATCACTTCTGATGGACATAGCTCTTCTCAACAATGAGATGATTCAAACCAGTTCCAATTGTTCATTGATGAAGAGAGCCATCTACACCCAGAGAGAGGACGGTGGAAACTGAGTGTGGACCACAACATAGCATTTTCATTCATTCTGTTGATGTTTGCTTGCATTTTGTTTTCTTTCTCAGGTTTTTTTTTCCTTCTTGATCTGATTTTCTTTGTGCAGCAAGATAACTATAAATGTGTACACATATATTGGATTTAACATATTTAATATGTATTGGATTACCTACCATCTAGGGTAAGGGGTGGGGGGATGTAGGGAAAAATTTGGAACAGAAAGTTTTGCAGGGGTCACTGTTGAAAAATTATCCATGCATATGTTTTATAAATAAAAAGCTTTAGTAATTTTTAAATAAGCAAATTGAAAGAACAAAAGATAGTTTATCTCTCAGATCTGTGGAAAAAGAAGGAATTTGTGGCCACAGAAGAACTTGAATACTCAATTACTGGATGCAAAATGGATAATTTTGATTATATTAAGTTAAAAAAGGTTTTATACAAACAAAACCAATGCAGACAAAATTAGAAGAGAAGCAATAAACTGGGAAAAAATTTTATATGCAAAGCTTCTGATAAAGGCCTCATTTCTAAAATATATAGAGAACGGATTCACATTTATAAGAATTTAAGCTGTTCTCCAATTGATAAATGGTCTAAGGATATGAATAGACAATTTTCTTTTCAGATGAAGAAATTAAAACCATTTCTAGTCATATGAAAAGGTGATCTAAATCACTATTGATCAGAGAAATCCAAATTAAGACAACTCTGAGACACCACTACACACCTCTGAGATTGGCTAAGATGAGAGGAAAAGATAATGACTTATTATCTATTTGGAGGTGATGTGGGAAAACTGGGACACTAATACATTGTGGGTGGAACTGTGAACAGATCCAGCCATTCTGGAGAGCAATTTGGAACTATACCCAAAGAGCTATCAAACTGTGCATACCCTTTGATACAGCAGTGTTTCTACTGGGCTTGTATAACAAAGAGATAATAAAGGAGGAAAACGGACCTTTCAAAATGTTTGTGGCAGTCCTTTTTGTAGTGGCAAGAAACTGGAAACTGAATGAATGCCCATCAGTTGGAGAAATGCTGAATAAGTTGTGGTATATGAACGTTATGGAATGTGGTATTCTTCTTCTTTAAAATATAATCGTTCTCTCTGGGAGTAGGTTTCTCAGGGAGGTTTTCTGGAGGCAGCCTTAGTATCAGTTAAAAGTAAATAATCACCCAAATGCAGCCAGGTGTTAAAAGTTGTGATCTTTTATTGTCTCCAATATAGCCTGGTTAGCTTAGAGGCCTATCTCTCTGCTTGGTTCCAAGAGCTTTTGCAGCTTTGTCCTTTGCTTCTGCCTCTGCTTTCTTCAGCCTCTAGCCAGCACAAAGGTGAATCTGTCTTGCCTCCAAGAGAGGGCTTCTGGCTCTCAATCTCCCAGAGTTCTCTGTGTCTGTCCCAGAGTGCTCCTCTCCAACAACCCTGGGAATGTTCCAAAGTAAAACTCTCCAACCTGAAGCTAAGAGCCTCGTTATATATGTTCTCCCAAAGGTTGACTCCTCCTTCTGGAGGCAGAGATTAAGGTAGATGTGAATTCGGATATCTTATACTAAACCCTGAAATCTCCCAAACCTGTGAACTCCAATGAGTAAAGGTGTGAACACAAGCATTGTTTCTCAGTTCTACTTAGTACCTTGGGGGTCTACCTGCTGAAACAAACCCAACAACTATATGAACACAATTACAAAATACTTCTCACACAAATAAAATCAGATCTAAACAACTGCAAAAATATAAATTGTTCATGGCTAGACTGAGCTAATATAATAATGAAAATACTGCCTGAATTGATCTACTTGTTCAGTGCCATACTAAACAAAATGCCAAAATATTTTTCTATAGAACTAGAAAAACAATAATAAAATTCATTTGGAAGAAAAAGAAGTCAAGGAAATCAAGGAAATTAATGAAAAATACATAATTTGATTGCTTAGCAGAACCAAACCTAGAACTGTGTTATAAAGCAACAAACATCAAAACTATTTCGTACTAAGAAATAGAGTAGTGAATCAGTGGAATGAATTAGATACACATGACACAATAACCAAGAAGTATAGCAATTTAGTATTTGATGAACCCCTAAACTCCAACTTCTGGAATAAAAACTCATAGTTGACAAAAATTGCTGGGAAAACTAAAAAACAATATGTCATAAATTCAGCATAGACCTACATCTCACACCCATACCAAAAAAAGTTCAAAATGGAAACATGATTTGGGCATAAAGGATGATATCATAAACAAATTAGGAGATCAAAGGATAATTTACCTGTCAGATCTTTGAAGAAGGAAGGAGTTTATGACCAAAGAAGCACTACAGAACATCATGAAAGGCAAAATGGATGACTTTGATTACATTAAATTAAAAAGTTTCTATACAAACAAAACCAACAGAAACAAATCAAAAAGGAAGTATAAAGCTGGGAAAAAATCTTTATAGCCAGTATTTCTGAAAAAAGTCTCTTTTCTAAAATATATAAAAACTGTGTCAAATTTATAAGAATACAAGTCATCTCAATTGAAAAAATGGTCAAAGGATATGAATAAACAATTATCAGATGATGAAATTAAAGCCATTTATATTAAATCACTACTGATTAGAGAAATGAAAATTAAAACAACTCTGAGGTACTGTCTCACCTCTCTCAATTTGGCTAAGATGACAGGAAAGGATAATAATAAAAGTTGGAGAGGATGTGGGGGAAAAAGGACACCAATGCATTGTCGATAGAGTTGTGAAATAATCCAACCATTCTGGAGAACAATTTTGGAACCATGAACAAAAGTCTATAAAAATGTGTATATCCTTTGATCCATCATCGACATTATTGGGTCTGTAACCCAAGAAAATCATAAAGGAGAGAAAAGGATCCACATGTGCAAAAATGTTTGTAGCATCTCTTTTTGTGGTAGAAAAGAATTGGAAAAGGAGTGGATGCCCACTAGTTGAGGCTAAACAAATTGTGCTACATGAAGGTAATGGAATATTATTGTTCTATTAAAAATGATGAACAAGCTGATTATAGAAAGGCCTGGAAAGATTTACATGAACTGATGCTGAGTGAAATAAGCAGAACAAGAAATACATTGTACACAATAACAGCAAGAATGTGTGATGATCAATGATGAAAAGTTTGGTTCAGCTCAGTAGTTCAGTGATCCAAAGAAATCTCGATAGACTTTGGACAGAAAATGCCATCTGTTCTCAGAGAAAGAACTAAGAAGACCGAATGTAAATCAACACTTGCTATGTTCACTTCCTTTTTCTTTTCTTTTTTTATCTTTCCTATGGTTTTTCCCATATGCTCTGATTTTTCTCTCCCAACATAGTTTGTAAAACAATGTGTATTAAAAATAAAAATATATATTGCTTGGTAGTATTATTTGGCATTGGGAAGCCCTCTTTTCTTCAACCTTTTCTTTCATTATTTCCCCTGAGAACATTTTGTTCTTTCGAATGAATTTTATAAATTTTTATTTCTACCTCCAAAAAGTAATCCTTGGTAGTTTGATTGGCATGGCATTAAATAAGTAAATTAATTTAGATAGCAGTGTCGTTTTTATTATATTGACTCAGCCAATTGGAGAACAATCAGTTTCTCTCCAATTATTTACATCTGTCTTTATTAGTGTAAATTGTTTCCTATTATAGTATTGCTATAGCTACTATATGTATATGGCATGGAGACTTCCAAGCATTCATATGGATATATGCACACATACACATTCTGTAGTTGTTTTTAAATGAAATTTTTATAAACTAAGAGAACATTGTGCCCAGCAACAAGAAGATTATGTGATGATCTTGTGAAGATTATATGATGATTATGTGATGGATGTGGTTCTTTTATAGGTGATTATATTATAAGGTGATTCCGACCAATTGCAACAAACTTGTTTTGGAGAGAGCCGTATGCATCCAGAAAGAGGATTGGGGGGACTAAATGTGGACCACAACATAGTATTTTATCTTTTTTGTTGTTATTTGCTTGCTTTTGTTTATTTTCTCTTTTTTTTTTCCTTTTCGATTTGATTTTTCTTGTGCGACATGATAATTGTGAAAATATGTATAAAAGAAACTGCATGTGTTTAACCTATATTGGATTACTTGATATCTAGGGGAGAAGGTGGGGGGAAAAGGCAGGAGAAAAATTCAGAACACAAGGTTTTGCAAGAGTAAATGTTAAAAACTATTTTGCATATATGTTTAAAATAAAAAGGAATTATTTAAAATAAAAGAAAAAAATCTATTTTTATATATGTGGATTCATTTTGTCTTGCAATGATAGTGAATTTGTTGTGTTTTCAAATACTCTTTTGGTTCATCTAGAATTAGCTAATAAAAGCATTGTATTACCTGCCCCCAAAAAACCTCATTAATTTTGTTTCCTCTTTGCATGTGTTAATTCCCTCAATTTATTGTTCATGCCTGATTGCTATACTTAATATATGCAACACTATTTCAAATGATAAAGGTCATAATAAACATCCTTGTTTTATCCCGAATATTAATAATATTAATAATTAATAATATAATAAAATTAATAAACAGTAATGATTAATACATTAATTAATAATAATTATTAAGTAATAGTTAATAGTTTACATTCCATATAAGACTGGTACATCTAATACAATGTTTATAATATGTTACTTTATTCTCCTTGCTAATATTTTATTTATAATTTTAAAGTAATAGTCATTAAAATATTAGCATATAATTTTTCCTTCTGTTTTGGCTTCTAATTTGAGGTATCATGACAATATGACTCATAATAGAAAGGCATTTGGTAAGACCGATTTTTCATATTTTTCAACCACATTTTGTAATAATGGTATTAATTTTTCTTTAAATGTTTGATAAAATACTCAGGTAAATCATCTGATTTTTTAGATTTATGAAATAACAATTATTAGGACTAGAAATAATTTGAAGCATTTGTTTTAAAGGATTAAAAAATGTACCACTATACTCCAAATATTTTTTCTTTTTAAAAGAATTTACTTTTAAGGAATAAAACTACCATTTCCATAACATAATACAACAACAAAAAGATTGCATATGAAAATGTAAAGTCTGTTCCCAAGTTGTCTATGGTAACATAAGTCTTACTGGAGAACCAAAGCAGAGGAATCCTATTCTGTAGTGAACATTCTGATGAGGGAGTTAACAAAGACTTTGTGGCCTCTTTTTCTCTTCTGCAAGTTTTCTTCACCTGGAAGTCCATGAACCTAAGCATCTGCCACTTCCATGGTGACAGCTGCTAACCCTATCAGTTGTAAAGACCCAAGTATTCCTTTCCTTATGAAGGACATGTTGAATAGGAGATCAAAGGCTGTTTCACTTCATTACTTTTTTCTGAATACTTTGCTTATATATTTTTAAAAATACAATATTTAAAATTAAATATTTCCTCCCCCCCTTTTTTTTATTTTGAGTTCCAAATTCTTTCTCTCCTTCCAGCTTCTCTACTATGCACTGAGAAGACAAGCAATATTATCTTTTTTAAATAACTTTTTATTGATAGAACCCATGCCAGGGTAATTTTTTTACATTATCCCTTGCAATCTCTTCTGTTCCGATTTTTCCCTTCCCTCCCTCCACCCCCTCCCCCAGATGGCAAGCAGTCCTATACATGTTAAATAGGTTACAGTATATCCTAGATACAATATATATGTGCAGAACCAAACAGTTCTCTTGTTGCACAGGGAGAATTGGATTCAGAAGGTATAAATAACCCAGGAAGAAAAACAAAAATGCAAGCAGTTTATATTCATTTCCCAGTGTTCTTTCTTTGGGTGTAACTGCTTCTGTCCATCTTTGATTAATTGAAACTAAGTTAGATCTCTTTGTCGAAGAAATCCACTTCCATCAGAATACATCCTCATATGTTGAGGTATATAATGATCTCCTGGTTCTGCTCATTTCACTTAGCATCAGTTCATGTAAGTCTCGCCAATCCTCTCTGTATTCATCCTGCTAGTCATTTCTTACAGAACAATAATATTCCATAACATTCATATGCCACAATTTACTCAACCATTCTCCAATTGATGGGCAATCTATTCATTTTCCAGTTTCTAGCCACTACAAACAGGGCAAGCAATATGATCTTAATTATAAAAGTGGAAGTCATGCAAAAAATATTTTTACATTACCCATATGTCAAAGAAAAAAAATGAGAAACATCAAGAAAATGAGAAAGCTATTTTTCAATTTTTACTTAGATCTCACCAGTTCTCTCTCTGGATATGGATAATATTTTTCATCTACAATCTTTTGAATTGTCTTTTATTAGAGGATTCTGGGAAGATGACAGAGTAGGTCAGAAAATTTCAGGCTCTCCAATTACTTCTGCAAAAAAAAAGACAGAACATCTCACTAAATGTAGAGCAGCAGAAACAAATAAAAGTAAGGGTAAAGCAATTGTCCTCCTAAGGCAACTTGAGAAGATACCAGAAAAGACAATCTCCAGTGGTAGAGATTTTGATCCTGAGTGAAGTGCTAACATCTCCAGGCTGAGTCTATAGAATCAATGAAAAATAAACCTTGGGGTTAGCTGGTTTGGAAGACAGTCTCACCCTCAAGAAGTTTCATTTCTTAGACAATGTGAGAGTCAAACAATTAAGTCAGAGAAGAATGAAGAACCTTCCATTGTCAAGGGACACCAACACAGCTCTGCTGCCCAGATATGGGTCCAGGCTGTGCCTGTGGCAAAGAAGGTGCTAGCATACTCTTAGAAAATATAGTAACACAAGAGTAGGGGAACCCTGTGGGTTGCCAGGACTTACAAGAACAGAGTCCTTTATTTTAGTTCTAGGGCATAGAAAAAAGCTGTAGTTGGCTATTGCTCAGGGGACCACAGCTTGCAAGAGCATTTGGGGGACAGCATGGCTGAGAGCTCTATCAGTGGCTTAGGGGAGAACTGGAGTATCCAAAGTCAAGTTCCATGATAGAACTCAGAAAATAACAGAACTAGAACTTGATTATGATAATAAGCTGCTAAAAATAAAACAAAATAAGAATAAAAATGAATAAGCAAAGGACAAAGCCATAGATAGTTACTATGGGGATAAAAAATATCTAAGTTCAAATTCAGAAAAAGATGGTGACCTAAACAAAAAAGTCACTCCTTTTTCTCAATGAGAAATATCAAATTGTCATAAGACCAAAAAGAGTATTTGAAAGAACTTTAAAAATTGAATGGAAAAAAAAAAACATGAAAAGAAAGTCAATCACCTGGAAACAGATAATAAAAAACTTAAGGAAGGAAATACTCCTTGAAAATTATATTTGATGCTCTAAATCACTATTGATCAAAAAAATGCAAATTAAGACAACTCTGAGATACAAGTGCTAGCCCCCCTTTGGGACCAGATTAGGGTGAGCCAGGTGCAGTTGGGACGCAGGGAGGCCCCCTGCAGAACACCTCGGTGGCCCTTGGAGCCCCTTCCTCTTCAGAGGAATCAAAAGGTTTGGGTGACTTCCTCACTAGAGGCTCTTGTGGATGTGGGTGCCCTAGCATGCTTCTCCCCAGCTGACCATCCCCCTCCGCCTCTTGACCCCCTGGGCCCTCTCCATCTGGTGCTTCTCTCTTCGGCTGAGCCAGGCCCGGGGTAGGCGAAGACTTGATACTTGATCCCAAAGAGATCACAAAAAAAAAAGGAGAAAGAATAATGTTTCTGGTAGCCTTTTTTGTAGTGGCAAGGAACTGGAAACTGAGCAGATGCCCATCAGTTGGAGAATGGCTGAATAAGTTATGGTAAATGAATGTTATAGAATATTATTAGTCTATAAGAAATGATCAGTGAGATTATTTCAGAAAGGTCCGGAAAGACTTTCATGAACTGATGCAAAGTGAAGTGACTAGAACTAAGAGAACATTGTATGCAGCAATAACAAGATTATGTGATCATCAACTCTGATGAGCTTGGCTCTATTCAACAATGAGATGATTCAATTCAATTCCAATAGACTTGTGATGCATAGAACCATCTGCATCCAGAAAGAGGATTGTGGGGACTGAATGTAAACCACAACAGTATTTTCATCTTTTTATATTGCTGTTTGCTTGCTTTTTATTTTCTTTCTTATTTTTGTTCCTTTTTGATCTGATTTTTCTTGTGCAACAAAATAAATGTGAAAATATGTATAGAAGAATTGCACATTTAACATATATTGGATTACTTGTAGTCCAAGGGAAGTGGGGAGAAGAGAAAAATTTAGAACACAAGGTTTTTGCAAAGGAGAATGTTGAAAATTGTCTTTTTAAAAATATATATTTAAATTTAATTTTTTTTTAAATAAAGGGCTGGAGTAGAATTTATTATGTAAAAAAAGCAGAACTAGGAATCATGATTTCAAACAAAGTTAAAGTTAAAATAGATGCAATTTTAAAAGAAAAAATAGGGAAACTACAGAATATGTCACCAATATTGTTCAATATAGTTTTAAGTCATTTATAGCTAGTAGACAATAAAATATCTGAATCATGTCTGTCAAAACAGACAGGAACTACATGAAGATAAAAAGAAAACAATTTTTATACAAATAAAGGTCAAATTTAAATAACTGGAGAAATATTCATTGTTCATAAGAGGCAAAGCCAATATAATAAAAATGACAATTTTATCTAACTAATCTATTTATTCAATGCCCTTTCTAAATTACTAAAATAATTTTTTACTGAGTTAGAAAAAATATAAAATTAATTTGGAAGAACAAAATGTCAAGAATTTCAAAGAAACTAAGGGGAAGGAAAATGAATGTAAAGGAGAAGATTCAAATATGCCAGACCTTAAACTATATTATAAAACATTAAATATCAGAAATATGCTATTGGCTAAGAAATAGAATAGTATGGTGGAATAGAGTACAAATACAATGCAGAGTAGTAAAGGACTATAATAACTTTTTGTTTGTCAAATGTAAAGATATAAGTTTGGGAAGTAAGAATTCAAAATTTGACAAAAAAGGTTGCTGGGAAAGTTGGAAAACAATCCAGCAGGAATTGGCCATAGATCAATATATTAAACTATGTACCAGTGTCAGTATAAAATGAATACATTATCTAGATATAAAAGGATGTATCACAAAAAATTAGAAGAACATGGAATATATTACTAGATTCACAGATGGGCATATAATATATGAAGAAAAAGATATATAATATGGTTGAGATAGAAAATGCATTTCCAATAGTTTGGTTCTACTAAGCCACCATCCTTTGTAATTTTTTTCCCTTGATATCTTTTTTATTCCCTTGATATCTTTGACCTTTTAATTTTCCAGATGAATTTTGTTATTATTTTTTCTAGTTCTATAAAATAATTTTTGGAAGTTTTATTGGTATGGCACTGAATAAGTAAACCAATTTAGGTAGAATTGTCATTTTATTATATTAGCTTGGTCTACTCATGAGCAATTGATATTTTTCCAATTGTTTAGATCAGATTTTGTGTGAAAAGTGTTTGTATTTTACATCCAAGGGTTCTGATAAGTCCTGATTTCTAAAATATATATTGATTCAAATTTATAAGAATACAAGCCATTCTCCATTTGATAAGTGGTCAAAAGATATAAATAGACAATTTTCAGATGAAGAAAATAAAACCATTTCTAGATTTAAAATGCTCTAAATCACTATTGATCAGAGAAATGCAACCTAAGACAACTCTGAGGTACCACTACACACCTCCCAGTTTGACTAAGATGACAGGAAAAGATAAATTTCCTCTTCTGGAACTATTTTCCAGGTCGATTTTTTTCTAATGAGGTACTTTTTGAATGTGGGATTTTCTTCAGTTAGTTTTTTTTAATCTCTTTTTCCATTTGATTAATTCTACTATTGAAAATGTTTTCTTCCGTGGATTTTTTTTTTTTTTTTTTTTTTGCATTTGGCCAATTGTATTTTTTAAGGAAATGCCTTCATTTTCCAAGCTGTTTACTCTTTCTTGCCCACCTCTCATTTCTTTTCTCATTTTTTCTTCCAGCTCTCTTATATGTATTTTAAAGTCTTTTATAAACACTTCTTAGAAGCTTCTTTGGGCTTGACACCAATTCATATCATTCTTTTAGATTTCCTTTATGGACATTTTGTCCTTGTCTAAGTTGGTGTTTTGGTCTTCCCTGTCACTTATAATAGCTTTCTTTGGTCAAGGTTCTTTTCTATTTCTTGTTCATTTTCTTTCCTTTTCTTTTGATACTTCCTCTTTTTTTACTTTTATGATTGAGTTCTGCTCCTAGGGTGAAGGGGTGCTGTCCCAAGTTTCCTGTACAGCTCTGAGCCTTGACTTTGAGCACAGAAGGAACACCTTGTGTTGGCAGGGGATAGTTTTGCCTACTCTTTTCAGGAAACATCCTGTTTCCCAGAGTTTGCCTTCTGATCTGGGACTGGAGGCTGACCACTAATCTGCTACTCTAGAACTGAGGATCTCAGTTGTGATCAAGACTCTCTAGCTGGCTTTCCCAACTGAGCTGGACTGATACACCCTTTCCACCCCAATGAGACTGACCTTTTTTTTTTTGATGTTTTTCTCATCTATCTTGGACTGGAGAATGGTTTCATTCTGTCAGAACTTTGTTCAGAGGTTTAGATTCATGTGGTTTTCAGGGGAAACTGGGAGAGTTTAAGCAGCTTCCTGGTTTCACTCTGCCAGTCTTTATTTTTTTATTAAAGTTTTTTTTTATTTTCAAAACATATGCATGAATAATTTTTCAGTATTAACCCTTACAAAACCTTGTGTTCCAATCCCCCCCTCTCCCGACTTCTTCCACCCTCTCCCCTAGATGGCAAATAATCCAATATATGTTAAACATGGTAAAAAAATATATATATATATGTTAAATCCAATATAGGCATACATAATTATACAATTATCTTGTTGCACAAGAAAAATCAAATCAAAAAGTAAAAAAGTGAGAAAGAAAAAATCTAAGCAAAAAACAAAAGGAGTGAAAATGCTGTGTCGTGATCCCCAAGTCCTCTCTCTGGGTGCAGATGTCTCTCTTCATCACAAGACCATTGGAACTGGCCTGAATCATATCACTTGAGAAGAGCCTTGTCCATAAGAATTGATCATCATATAATCTTGTTGTTGCCAAATACAATGATCTCCTGGTACCACTCATTTCACTTAGCATCAGTTCATGTAAGTCTCTCTAGGCCTCTCTGAAATCATTCTGATGATCATTTCTTATAGAACAATAATGTTCCATAACATTCATATACCATAATTTATTCCTCCATTCTCCAACTGAAGGGCATCTACTCAATTTACAATTCCTCACCACTACAAAAAGGGCTTCCACAAACATTTTTGCCCTTGTAGGTCTCTGGCTCCACATCCTGATACAAGAAATAATTAAAGAACATTGTTGCAAAGTGTTAGAACAAGAGGGGAAAATAGAAATAAAAAAATTCACTAATCACCACTGAAAGACATCCTACAAGGAAAATATACAGGAACATTACTGCTAAATTCTGAAACCCTCAGATCAAAGAGAAAATTGTATAAGCAACAACAACAACCAATTCAAATATTCTGGAGCCACCACTAGAATCAAAAAAGATTTGTAAGTGGCTAAAATCAATAAAAGACAACAGATCTTGGAAAACTTTATCTCAAATATCCAAACAACTAAAGTTGCAACTAAAAATATTATATCCAGCAAAAATTAAGTAGAATACTGAACAAAAAACTAGCATAATTCAGTAAAAGCCAGATTTTCAGGATTTTGTGGCAAACCAACCTGAATTTAATAGAAAATTTGACATATAAGAGTCAACATCAAAGCTTAATTTCAATGGATTCAATAAAGACAAACTGTTTATGTCTTATACATGAAATGCAAACCGTATATTTAAGATTGTCATTAATAATTGAGTAGTTCAAAAGAAAGACTAGGGTAGAGCTGTGTATGAGGTGATTTTCAAAAATAAAACCATGCAGAAAAAGAGTAAAAACAGTAAATATGTTATATAAATGAAATGTAAGAGCAAGAATTGACACAGAAAATTTAGATAAAGGAACAAGACTGGTAGTTCTAAAGTTCTATTCACATCAGGAATAGGTTAAAGAGGAAACAAAACATACATACATTTATATTTATACATATATATTCATGTCTATATGTGTATTACTTTTAAAATCACTTCATATTCATGCATTTATGTATATCTATATGTACATATAGATATGCTCCAAAACTTATTTTTTTAAAATAAGAGGGGAAAGGAACAGAATATGGCAGAATGCAGAAGGGTATATAGATTAAGAGGAGTGGGATAAGATGTGTAGATTAAGGGGAATGCAATAAAGAGGAAGAGAAAGGGGAGGGAAGAGGATAAGTAAAGGATTCTTAGAGTGTGAGGAGGTTAAATATCAAGGCATGCTAGCTGGTAGAAATAAAGAAGAGTTGCCAAAGAAAGGAAATGAGATATACACAAACACAATAATCAGGAGTAGAATTTATAAGAAAATAAAAGTAGGAATTATAATTATTGGTCTCAAAGGTCAAAGTTTAAAAAAGTTCAATCAAAAGGGAGAAATCTGCATTATGTCAGTCATATTAATATTGTTTTAGATGTATTTGCATGTATGTATATGTATATATGTATGTGTGTGTGTAGATAACAGTTTTTGTTATTGTGGTGTTGCACATAAACATGAAAATAAATCATACTATCTTCCATATCAAGAAAAAACAAGAAAAAATAAAGCTAACACTTGTAACTTTTACTTGATAATAGACAGATATGATTTGGGGTCTAATAAAAGCAGACAACCAGTTGAAAAACATATTAACCTCACATGAAACAAAAAGTAACACTTGGTCTTAGTAAGTGCTTATTAAAAAACACTTTCAAAGAAAACCCACAATCCCCTTCAGCTCTGAGTGAGGGTGTTAAAGATACTTATTTTGACAATACTAGACTTCTTTGAAAATTACAATGATCAGAGAGAAAGAAAGAATGATTGCAGGTTTCAACAAAAAGAGGGAAATTATTAGTTAATTTGCTTATGCCATGTGATAATAGGTTCAAAAATTAAATTATGTTAATTACCCACACCCAAAGGTTTTTTGTTTAAAAGAAAGGAAAAACAAATGAATTAATGTCAATGGCAAAGGGCAAAAAGAAATAAAGTGAGTAGTTAATATACAGTTGTAATAATTGGCTTTCCATTACCAAATGTAGACTTATTTCCGTACTTCCAGGAACTCTGTGTACTCTAGCCAGTCCTTGAATAAGTTCCATAACCATCTATACTATTTATAATACTTTTTTAAAAAAATACATTTTAAAAAACAAAATATCTTATCAAGAATTTTACTGACTCATGGTTGAATGTTGGGGAAATTTTATTTTACATTTTTTGTGAAAATAGATATTTAGGCTCGTAAACACATTTTTTGAAATTGTAAAGGCATCCTATCTGAAGCAAAGTCCCTACCCTGACTTCCCATTAATTGGATGTTATAAAAATTACAGAGTATGAATCGTCATCCCTCATTACATAAGCCAGTCCTTGACCCCAAAGAGCTTACATTCTTTTGGGGGAAGATAAGCAGAGAAGGAGAAAGGAGTAAACTCCAAAGGGTTCCTATTGAAACCTAAAACCTCCACCCCAATTACAGATTGTTTAATTTCCTTGTGCTATAGCCTCTCATTTCTTAGGTTTCAATTTTCTAATTTACATTTCTTTTCTCCAATTTAATTTTCATAACTCTGTGGAAACTAAATCGCCATCCAATTCTCACAATATTTTCAAATTTTTTTCTTTCCACAAAAGACTTGTAAACTGATTGTCACAATTATCAAATTTCTGTCTATTTTCTCTTTCTCTTTGCCCTGAAGAGGGATTTTGTTAGAAAGCAAAATTTCCTTTTCATATTAAAGTTTCATGATTTTAGGTAAGAGTTGGCAAAATCTTCCTTTTTATAATCAGAAATAATTTTGATGATCAGTAAAGCAAAATGTATTATCCAATGATTCAATACATTTAAAAGAGATATTTTATGAAAGGGCAAAAGAAGAAATAAGTAGAAATTCAATACTCTCAACTCACTCCTCATTCTCTTCAGACTTATTTTCAGTTTCTTAATGTTTAGCAATTGTTTTGGATGCATCCAGGATAAATTGAATGGCACTAAGCAAGAAATTTCTGGGATATATTGCATGCCACACAACTTTTAATTTCACATCAACACTTCTTGTATTTGTAAATTCATTAATGTAACTGTCATTTGTCCTTGGTCCAATACTAGTTTCCATCCATGAAAAGGGCCAAGACAACAGAAGAAAATCATTTCTTCAACTAAACATCTTAAGAAGCTTTCTAATATCAACTAGAAAGACTGAGAGAAAGAGATTGCTTATCATGTTAACACATACTTTGTTGAAGAGCTGTAATGTTATTCTCCCTATTTTGTTATTCTGAGAAGCATGATGAATTCGAAGAGTTTAGGGAGTATTCAAAGAAGGAAATATACCATTTGGTCTAAGCTCAATTAAATATTTCCAGAAATATGGAATGAGAAATTTTTCCAATTCATCTATAAGAGATGAAAGCAAACAGATTTGGAAGTGACACAAGAACGTCAATAGTTGTTTTAGGGTCTCTCTTCAAAGTATTTCCTCATGTCAGCATACCTATAGCTGGAATATCTCTAAGCCCATCAGTTGACCTTACCTTTTTGATGCATGAACAATGATCTAAATCTAATTTAATTTCACCTTTGTTTATTAGTTGTCCTACTTCCAATAGATAATAACAATAATATGGAACAGTGAAGCAGGTTTAAGTTTTTATTACCTTATTTCCTCTCCTGCCAAATCTAGCAGAGGCTCACATCAGTGTACTTTATACCACAGAAGCCACAATTCCCAAGTCACTAAATAATAAGCACCAATATATTAGGCTACTTTAGTAATGGCAATGCCTCATTCTTCCTTTACTACAAGCATCCCTCTTTCTAACAACCCATGAACACATTATAAATCTAACCAGATCCAGATAGTTGTCAGTCAGCCTATCACTCAGCATTATTTAAGCAAATATTTTGTGTCTGGCATGATTTTAAGCACTAGAGATTCAGAGAAAAGCAAAAACAAAGCAAAAAACACATAAACAAAAGTCCGGTCCTGCTTTCAAGGTTCTCAAAGTCTAATGACTGACAGATATTAAGTAAATGTGGGCCTAAAATAGATGTCAACAAACTGAAGAGATTGAATCACTGAAGCATATACTTAAAATAAAGGTCCTTTTATTAAATACAAATACCCAATATTATCTAAACTTATCTATCTATTATCTACAAATCCCATGTAAATTCATATCTAAATTTAGGAATTTTATTGGCCCTGTTGAGCCAACAAGGATTAGAATATTGTAGTCACTTCTTGCCTTTACTCAATCTTATTGTTGCATCAGATTCAGCCTTAGAGAACTTGGCCTCTAATGAGAATAAGGCCTAAGCATCCTTATGTCATACTCTGTGGCTCAATCCCTCATCCCCACTGCAGAAATGATTTACTTATAATTTAGGATATAGTCATGCCTAAAATTTCTCTAGGAAGTGATAAAAGAAAGGTGCTTGGTGTACAGTATGAATCAGGTGTGGAAATGTCATTTATTTCTACACACAAAAGACAAAATTCATTTCTAAAACAACTTAAAACTGGATTTGACAACTAATTTATAGCTATTATTAAAATGTAATAGGAGGCTAATATTTAAACCTCATCATTACATATTTCTTAGGTATCCCTAATTAAAAATTAAATTAATTAAGCAAAATTAATGCTAATTAAGTATTTTACATTTTTGTCAAAAAAATTTCAGTACTTGTCTACTAATAAAAAGGCTATATTTGAGTAAATTTCTTTGTCAGTGATTATATTCTTCAAGAGAATTAGAATAGTTGCTTGTGAGTCCTCAACATCATAATTCATCTCCCAAAAAATTAAAACAGAGACATCTCAAATTCACAAAGCTGGACATGTCCATCTTGAAACACATAGAATTTTCCTAGGATCAAGAAAAAATGAGCACAAGAGAGACAATTGAAATCCAGACTCAGGCTTGTTTAGTCAGGATGTATACTTTAGATACTATGTGTACATGGCTGCTAGGAACAGCACTAAAAATTAGTTGCCTTTTTTGTCAATCTACCTTTGGGAAATGGCCCAAAATAGTAATTGCATAGTTTTCATGAAAAAGAGAGAGACTGAGGGGAAGGTTGCTCATAGTCATATTAATTACATAGTCAATTAGTTAACTCCCACAAAATAACATGAACCAAGAATAGCAATACTGAGTATGCTCTATAATATGAGAAGATACCATGAAAATACCAGAAAACTCAACCTCACTATACATTTAGCAAATGCTCAACAAGAATATAGAAATGAGAGAGGATTTTAGGCAGACAGTGGAGTACATTCCCAGAAGGGAAAGGAAATAAGAGATACAAATAAATATAATAATAATGATCAAGAGTAGAATTTATTAGAAAAAAGAAACAGGGTTAGCAGTCATTGATCTAAGATAAAATTAAAGCTAACATAGATTTAATTTTTTTAAAAATAGGGAAACTACAATATATGTCAACCATACTAATCATTATTGTTTTAAACTAAAAGAACTAAATAGTATAAGATTGGAATATTTCTGTGGCAAAATAAATAAAGATTTGGTGGATTATGGTATTGACTTTAAGAAAAACAGGATAAACAAGCATAGTATGTGGTTTTAACATAGATGTATATGAATGCACATGTATATTATTGTAAATATCAACATATGTATACGTATATCCATGCTTAATTGTAGTTTTCTGGAGTGGGGAGATGAAAAAAGAAAAAAAGCACAAACCAAAAAGCACAAAGTAGAGAACAAAAGAAAATCTAGAAAGAAGCAAAAGAAAGATAGACAGCTCTGAATGCAATATGTAATATTTATTATATAAGCTTCCTTGAAATTTATTATATAGGCCTTTCTGAAATGGAAATTTGTTGTCTCATATTTTGAATCCTCTTTTATGTTCTGCTGTGCACATGACAAAAGTGGTTTTTCCTTTTTCTGTTTTTTTTATTATGTATTTAAGTTTTAAAGAAATACTTTTTTGAAAGATTAAAATAAAATATCCTCCAAAATTCATAAGTAAATAAATAAATGTTAAAAAAAAAAAACAAAGAAAAGAATGTAAAGGGACAGCTAGTTGTTGGAGTGGATAGAGCACCAGTCCTGAAATCAGAAGGACCTGAGTTCAATTCTGGCCCCTGTCACTTAACACGTTCTGGCTGTTGACTCTGGGCAAGTCACTTAACTCCAATTGCTTCAGAAAAAAAAAAAAGAAGAAGAAGAATGTAGAGATAAAAGTGATTCAGATAGTCATCAGAATGTACACAGGTAAATAACCAGTATTAATATTAAATAGTTCATCAAATTGTGAAATTTATTCTTTTTTAGATATATTCATTTATATTTTTATTTAATATTTTATTTTTCCCATTACATATAAAAACAATTTTTTTTTCAAATTTTGGGATACAAATTCTTTCTATTTCATACTTCACATTTGAGAAGGCAAACAATTTGACATAAAATGTATGTAGTCATGCAAAATATATTTCTATGTAAGCCATACTGTGAAAGAAAACACAAACAAACAAAAAAAAACACAAGAAAAATAAAGAAAGTGAAGTAAAAATATCTTGAATATGCAGGTAGGCTTCACCCTTTCTTTTCCTGGAGATGAATTGCCCCTTTTATCATAAGTCATTCAGAATTGTTTGAAATCCTCGTGTTGCTGAAAATAGCTAACATTCAACATACAAAACTGCTGTTAATGCTATGTGAAAAACTCTTCTGTTTCTTCTCATTTCACTTTTCATCAATTCATGCAAGTATTTCGAGATTTTTCTGAGGATTCAGCTTGTTGTTTCTTGTAACACAATCGTATTTCATCATAATCAATGACACCTTGGTCAGCCATTACCAAACTGATGAGTATATGCTCAATTTCCAATTCTTTGCCATTATTAAAAAAGCTATTATAAATATTTTTGTACAAATATGCCTTTTTTTCTTTTTAAAAAAATCTCATTGGGATACAAATCTAGTAGTGGTTTGCTTGATATAGCCCTTTGAGCATAATTCTAAATTGTTCTCCTGAATTGTTGAATCAGTATACTTCACCAACAGTGAATTAGAAGTTTTAATTTTCCCATATCATTTTCCTTTTCTGTCTTAGTAGCCAATCTAATAGAAACATGATGGTGGCTCAGATTGTTTTAATTTGTATTTCTGTAATCAATCATGATTTGGAGCATTTTTATATGACTATAGATAGCTTTGATTATTTTGTCTGAAAACTGCTTATTTGGATTCTTTGACAATTTACAGTTTATCAATTCAGAACTGGCTCTTATTTTTATAAATTTAACTCCATTTTCTATACATTTGATTACTTTCTTCAGTGAACTTTTGTACCTTTTCCATGCGGCTTCAAGCTCTAATGTTCTAGTGTTCCTCTTTATCTTAAAACTAAGTGACAGGAATGAGACCTATATCCAAGTATAGGCAATGCAACAGAGTCCTGCCTGTAACCTTCCCTTGCCATCTGTGAGCTGAATGATCTGAAAACTGCCATGGCAGTCAATGATTCAATCACTCCCACAAACTGATCCTAGTTTGCTGTGGCCTAGTCTATGCTGGCATGTCCTGGGCTAAATTGTGCCCCACTCTCACGATGTGTAACTTGTGACTTTTTAAATTGTCTTGGGTTGAAAATTCATTTTACTTCATTCCTTTGTGGGCTCTGCTGTTCTAGAATTTGTTTTGAGACATTGTTAAAGATATTTGGAGGAGTTTAGGAGAGTTCAGAGGAGTTCCTGTCTTTTCTCCACAATCTTAGTTCTACATCCACTCTGATTTATATATTTAACAAAAAAATTATTTAGCCTATTCTTATTCTTCTTTTCCATGACTAATACATATGCTTATGAAAGAAAGAAAGCATAAATATTATGTAGCCTGATCAGCCCCTTAGGGTCTAAGGCCTGAATAAAGCAAATAGTATTCAAGACATCATTTTAGTTAAATGTAGATTCTAAATTGAAAGTTTAGCCATCATAGAATAAATGGGTTTTTTAGCCAATATAATCTATGAAAATAAATAATACAAAATAATCCTCTGTCTGACAGAGATGTCAAACAAAAGAATCCATCAATCCTATCTGCTTTTACAATGATGATGAATAAGGCAAAAAAAAAGAGAGAGTTCTCATAAAGCAGTACGAATCCCCCTTAGTTTTTAGACCATAGAAAAGCTTTAATTTTGCTTTGTATATTATGACACACTTTTGAAGCCATAAATATATTACATCCTTACATATGAATCATGCTAAGCTCAGAAAGATAAGTAAAAGAATTAGTATAAATGGCTTTATTATATGCTCAAAGGCAAGAGAAAATATTATTTCATGTAATAATTTGTCATCTTAGCTTGAGCTGATAACAAGCAACATAAGCAAACAAATCACCATAAAAATAAATGTAATTTATAGGACAACATCCATTGCCAAGAAGTATGAAGAAGTAGAACAATTGAATGATGAATTGGATAAACTTTTCCAGAAAAAACATGATTTTTAATGAATCAAGATAAAGAAATTGAAGCTGAGGAAGTCACACAGTATCAGAAGTAGAATATGAATTCATGTCTTTCTTGATTCAAATCCAACACTATTCACTATTCTACAAATCTGAATAAACAAAGTTTTGTACTGGCATAATAATAAAAATAACAGCAATACTATGAAAACCTAGAGAGGAAAAGTATTCAGTAAAATAAGATTGATTGTTAAAGGCTACAGAGAGATCAAGGAGTATGAGGATTAAGAAAAGGCCATTAGATCCAACCATTGAGAGATCATTGGCAAATTTGGAGAAATAAGTTTCAGTATAAATTTGGAAGCAAGATTGCAGAGTTTAGAAGAGAGCAAGATCAGGGGAAATGAAGGCTCTCAATATACTTGCCCATATCAAGAAGTTGAGCTAGTAAGGAAAGCATAAAATAGGATAGTGTAAGCCAAGTGAGGTGAGGCTAGGGCAGGATAGGTTAGGATTGGATAAGATATTAGTTTGTGAACAAGATGAATAAGAAGTTTTTAGAATGGAAGAAAGGGGGCAGCTAGGTGGTGCAGTGGATAAAGCACCAATCCTGAAGTCAGGAGGACTTGAGTTCAAATTTGATCTCAGATACTTAACACTTCTTAGCTGTGTGACCCTGAGCAAGTCACTTAATCCCAATTGTCTCAGCAAAAAAACAAAAACAAAAACAAAAACAAAAACGCTAATTGCATTGACTGATAATTATTCAAGGGAAATATTAGTAGGTTCTCATCATCCATGAGATACCCAGGAACTGGGGTATAGAGTGTGTTCAGGGAAAACTAGTACCTCTGGGTAAGGGCTGCTGAGCCCTTTACAGGACTGCTTTCCCATCTCTGATGCCCACTTGATCCACCTAACTTTCACCTAGGGCTCCAAGAAGCTGTAACAAGCGCAGTGGACACAACCTGGTCAACTGTTGGCAGACAGGCTACACCAAGTAAGGGTTTCAAATTCCATGTTGTCAATACAAAGTTATTATTAAATAAAATAAAATTTAAAAAAAAATCAAATTCCATGTTGAGTTAGGGGGACTCTACCCCAAGCATATGAAGACTTCCCCTGGTAGAATGGCCAGATGAGGACAATTTTCTCCAATGGTCATAACAGCAGGTGAAGCAGGTACTGTCCAGTGCTTAGAGCTAGGTTAGATATGGAAGATATCAAGGTCATCCACTACAAATTGAGTTATAACCTGGTATCTTGACTCTGTTCTGCCACTGGATTATGATGACTCTGGAAGAGAGAATGAGTCTAATGGCTTTGTGCCACTCTACATCACTTAAGTCCAATTTGTGCACATCAAAAAATTTTTTTAAAGGCAGCACTATACCAATATAGGTTCTTAAGAATAGTCTTACACTACATACCTGTCAGGATTGAGTGCTGATGCAAAATAGACTACACAATTAAGTGCAACAAGAATTTTTACTTATCTTAATTAGGTTTGTTTTCTTTTAGCACAGTTAGACAAATTAGGCTGGCTAAACACAGAGAGACTCAACATTTGTGTGTTTAATATGTAAGCAACATGTTAATTATGGTACAAAATAGCTCCTCCCTTTGCTATATTAAGTATCATTCTCATAGCACTGGAAAAATGGAACAAAGGATATTTAAAATTATATGATTTCCAAACTTCTATGTCAATCAATTTAGCCTATAGTCTTCTAAATCAAGGCTTTGGATATCTCATTTGGGTCTGAAAAGATCAAACAAAATTTCATGCAAAGGTTTAGTGATATTCTGCCTTGAAACCCAAGAGCTGGACTAATAACCAAAAGAAGAGATATTACCTGACATCAAACCAACTGTGGTATCACTATGAAAATTTTCATGCATTTTATTTTTAATTTGTAGAATAAAACAAGAATTTCTATAATATAGTATGATTTTTAAATGATTGTACATGAAACTGCCAATCTATTGCATAATAGGCTTGCTACTTGCTACTATTAAATATATAATAAAGTTGTCACATAAATTTTTCTTTTTCTCTCCCTCCCCCTCCACTCAAGAGATGGCTATTACACCACATATATACGTGTATGTGTGCATGCATGTTTGTTTGTGTGTGTGTATGTATGAAATCATTCTATACTTACCTCAATTATTTTCTGGATGCAAATAGTGTTTTTGAAAATATTCTTTGTAGTAAATTTGGGTATTTAAAATAGACAAAATTACTTATTTGCTCAAAGTTGTTCTTAAAATGATATTGTTATTACTGTATATAACATTCTTCATTATGCTCATTTCACTCTTCCTTATTTCATGCAAGTTATTTCACATTTTTAAAGATTATCTAGCTCATCATTTTTATATCATCATATAACAGCATCACAAGTATGCAGCACAACTTGTTAAGCCATTCCCAAAGTCATGGACATCCCTGCAATTTCCATTTTTTGTCACTAGAAAGAGAGAGATTCTAAATATTTTAGATCATTTCAGTTCTTCTGTGTTTTCCCTGACTCATCTTGGTATATGGTGTTGCTGGGTAACGGGGTATAGGCAATTTAATAAGTCTTTGGGAATAAATCCAGATTGCTCTCTAAAATTGTTAAATAAGTTCACAGTTCCACCAATAATGAATGTGTCCCAATTTTTCCACATCTCCTCCAATATTTGGCACTTTTCCCTTCCATTATGTTAGTTTATCTAGTAAGTGTAAAATGACATCTCAAAGTTGTTTTAATATGCATTCTATAATCAATAACTGTTCAGAGATTTTAATGTATAAATCATTTTGATTTATCATTTGAAAGCTGCCTGTTTATATCCTTTGGTCATTTAGAAATTGGGGAATGACCTTTATACATTTGACAAAGTTCTTTAAATATTTAAGATATGAGAGCTTTATCTGAGAAGTTATTTATAAAAGTTTCACCTAAATTTTGTGGTTGTTTTCTAATTTTGGCTACATTGGGTTTTTTGATACAAAACCTCTTTAATTTAATGCAATCAAAATGTCCATTTTATACTTCAGGCTGCTTTCTATCTTTTATTTATTCATAAATTGTTTACCTATCTATGTCTTATAAGTAATGTGTTTCAATGTTCTTCATATTTTCTTATAATATCTTTCTTTATATTGAGATCATATATCTATTCTGACTTATCTTAGTAAATAGTATGAGATGATCATCATTGTCCAATTTTTGCCATATTTCCAGTTTTCCCAACAATTTTTATCAAATCATGAATTCTTATCCCAAAATCTCTAGTCATTTGTATTTGATGCTTGTCAAATACAAAGTTACCATATTTATTTACTGCTCATTTTATTTGTGAGGAAGGTTTCTTTATAATTTTGTTTATATAGTTCCTGAGTTTATTTTGGCAGTTATATTTACAGGTATTTTATATTGTATGGAGTTATTTTAAATAAGCTATATCTTACAATTTTTTCTTGCAAAATTTTGTAATATATAGGAATAGTGATTATTTATGTGATATTATTTTATATTCTGCTGCTTTGCTTAAATTACTAATTATTTCAATTAACTTTTTAGTTGAATCTTTGGAATTTTCCACCTATATCATCATACTCTGCAAAAAGATAGTTGTATTACCTCATTTCTTATTTTAATTCTTTCTATTTTTTCTATCTTATTTCTATTGCTTATATTTCTAATAAAATACTGAATAATACTGGTGACAGTGGACATGCTTATTTCACCCCTGATCTTATTGGTAAGGCTTCTAGCTTTTCTTCACTTTTATTTAATGCTTGTTGATGGTTTTAGATAAATGCTTTTTATCAATTTAAGGGAAAGTCCATTTATCTATATCTATAAGCTATGCTTTCAAGTGTTTTTTAATAGAAATGTTGTACTTTATCAAAAGCTTTTTCTGTATTTTTGATCTAATCTTGATTTTTAAACTTTTTATTATTAAATTATAATTATATTACAGTTTTCCTTATGTTAAACCATCCTTGCATTCTTGGCATAAATCATACTTGGTCATAATGCATAATCTTTATAATATTTATTGTAACCTTTTAGATCGTGTTTTATTTAATATTGTTGCACACATGTTCATTAATGAAATTGGTCTATGATTTTCTTTTTGTTTTATATTCTTATTTCAGATATCATATTTGTTTTATAAAGGAAGTTGAGTATGATCTCTTTTTTATCTATTATTTTAAATAATTAATTTAAAATAGTAATTAGTTATTTTTTTAATGTTTGGTAGAATTTACTTGTAAATCCAGCTACTCCTGATACTTTTTTCTTAGGAATCTCATTTATGTCCAGTTAAGTTTCTTTTTTTTTAAACAAATCTATTTAGATATTGTATTTCCTCTTTTTCTAATTTAGATAATCTATGATTTTATAAATTATTTTCCATTTCACTTAAATTGTCAAGTACTTTGCCATATAATTTGGCAAAATAACCCTTTATAATTGCTTTGATTTCAAAAACAGAAGCATTCCATTCTATTTTCATTCAATTTTCCCTAGACATCTATCATGTATAGTTTATCTAAAATTCTCTCTTCTTACTTCTTTTCTTCCTTCCTTCCTTCCTTTCTCTTTCTTTCTTTTTTTGGTTAAGTTGTGTAGAGGGCTGGAACTATTGAATCAATGCACAGAGGTCAGGTCTGCTGAGTGCTTGAGGCTAACTACTGATTGGACAATACTCTATGGGCATCTGCTTGGAAAATGGTCCTTTCCACTATCCGTACTGGCTCAATGATTGGTGTATAGAGGATTGCAGGCAGGATTAGGCGGTGGAGTAAAGCTAGCCACCTCTTGGCGGTAGACAAGAGGGAAGGTGGTGGCAAAGATTCTGCTTCCATCCTGTTCTATCCTGAGTCTAAGACCAAGAATAAAGAAGGACTTTTGCTTATCCTGACTCCAGCTGATTCTGGGGTGTCCTGGGTGTGAGTGCCGTCATTACATAAGTGTATATAGCTTTTAGAGGGGAAGATTAAAGTCCCCCACTATTATTACTACTATCTATCTCTATCTGTAATTATTTAAGTTTTCTTTTAAAAATTTAGATTTAGAAAAAATTTAGTAGATTTTTTTCTTATTTTTTATTTTCCCTCTGGTTTTAAGAGCTCTAGGTGATTTTCATTTTAATTTCTCAAATTATTATATCTGCAGGGGCAAAACCAAGATGGAGGAGAGTAGATAGGTCTTTATCTGAGTTCTTTCTGGCTTCCTTCAGATAAACACCAGATCAAGTCTCTGAATAGCCTTTGGAGTGACAGAACACACAAACATTTGGAGTGTAACAAATTTACAGCAAAAGATATTTTGGAAGAATGTCAGAAAAAGTCTGTCTCAATTTGGGGCCATTAAGGACTGGGGGAGGGATTTGCAGGACAACACAGGCTCAGCACATGTGCCGGGGTACACAAGGCAGAGAAGTTTCCAAATGCTGGAGAGAATCTAGTGGGAGACTCATAGATAAAACACAGGAGTGTTGACTATTCTGTCCTGGTTCAGAAGCTAGTGGATCAGCAGAGTAGCTGTAATACTTCCAAAGCAACTACAGAAGACAAATAGGGATCCACTGGATTCCAGCATAACTGGGGACTTGGCCATGCTCATGCAGCACAGGAATGTAGCCAGCAGCACCAGGCCCAGGGAAGTGTGAAGCCACTGTCACCTGTAGAGGAACCTTGAAACAATATCCCTTTTGCCCAAAGAGCAAACCATTTAAATGAGCAAAAAAATAAAAAACCCTCTGATCCTAGATAGCTTTTGTGGAAAGAGGAAAGAACAAACCTCAAACCCTGAGATCACTTAAAGCAAAACATTTCCAGATAAAGCCTCAAAGAATGACATAATTGGTCTGTATCTCATAAGGCTCTCTTGAAAGAATTCAAAAAGCATCTTAAAAGAGAGTTAGAAGAAAAATGGGGAAAGGAAATGAGAGTTCTGGAAAAAGAAACAAAGAAATTTTACTATTTAAAGAATAGTTTGGGTAAAATAGAAAAAGAAAATACATCCTTGAAAAAGAGAATTTCTAAGATGGAAAAAAAATCCAATGAAGAAAACAATTCATTTAAAAGTTCAATTGACCAAATGCAAAAAGGAGATCAAAAAGCTAACTGAAGAAAATAATTCACTAAAATTAAAATTAAACAAAAGGAAGCAAATGACTTAATTAGATAACCCCCCCAAAAAAATTAGAAGAAAATGTAAAACACTTTATCAGAAAAACAACTAATCTGGAAAATAGATTCAAGAGAGACAATCTAAGAATTATTGTACTACCTGAAAACTATAAAGAAAAAAAAAGAGCTTAGACATCATTTTTCAAGACATCATCAAGAAAAACTGTTCTGATGTCCTAGATAGAACCGGAAGGTAAAATAAACATTGAAAGAATCCATCAATCTCCTCCAGAAAGAGACCCAAAATGAAAACTCCAAGGAATGTTGCAACTAAATTTAAGAATTATCAGATCAAAGAGAAAATACTACACGAAGCCAGAAACAAACAATTCAAATATCAATGAGCATTACCCACAATCAGGGTTTACCCATGAACTAGCAGTTTCCACTTAAAAGGATTGAGGGAACAGGAATATGATATTCTGGAGGACAAGGAGCTTGAACTGCACCAAGAATCAACTATCCAGAAAAAGTAAGCATTATCTTTCAGGGGAAGAAATGGACATTCAATGAAATAGAGAATTATCATTTTTTGATTCATATTCAATTCATATTTTTGATGAAAAGACAAGAGCTGAACAGAAAATTTGAACTTCAAATACAAAACTCAAGAAAAGCATAATAAAAGGGTAAAAAGGACAGAAAAACCTTTTTTTTTTAAGATCAAAAACTTTACATGCCTATATGGAAAGAGGACATGTATAATTCTTGAGAAATTCATTTTTCTTAGGTGTATACGTAGAGAGTATATAATTTGACTTTACTGTAATTATATAAAATAACTATGATGAAAGGGATTGGAAAAAAAGAGAAGAGAAGGTAAAATGGAGTAAATGACATCACATGAAGAGGCAAAAAAAGAATTATTACAGTTGAGGGAAAGAAGAGAGAAGGATGAGCATTGTGTGAACCGTAATTTCATCCTCCCTCAATTTTGCCCTTGTGGGTAAAGGGAGGAGGAAGGGAGGGAAGAATAATGCACCATCAGAACTACCCTTGCAGGAGCTTTGTCCACCCCTTATGACACAATTACATAGTGCATTAATTAAAGCTAAAAATGAAGGACAGGATATATCTGATTTTAAAATAGAAGCATATCCTGTAATTGAAGAATTTGACTTTTCAGGTCAAGAAAAATGAAAATACACTCCGTTTATTTGGAAATTATCAAAGCTTGCACTCTTTATGGGTCTACATCATCTTATGTTAAGATGTTTTTAGAGAATTTGGCTTTTGAAGTTTTTATCCCTAATGATTGGAAATCTATAGCAAGAACAGATATAGAACCTGGACAACACCTGTTATGGCTTTCTGAGTATAGTGAATTCTGTAGAATACAAGGCCAATGAATTAGGTAACCTGAAATGAATATACCAGTCACCTCTGATCAACTAGCAGTTTTAGGTCTTTATGCAGACACTTTAGCACAGATTAATTACCCTATAGCGGCAGATGAGCAAATTCCTGCTGTTGCAATCAAAGCATGGGGCACCCTCCTAGGAAGACAAGATAGAGAGGAAACCGTCACAAAAATATCACAAGGTTCAAATAAACCCTTTGCTGACTTCATAGGACATCTGCAGACAGCTGATGACAGCTATATGTTCATATGAATAGTTCATATGAATGAACTATTGGTGAAAATGTAGCAACAGAAATTATGATAAGACAACTTGTTAAAGAAAAACCTAATGAGGTTTGTAGAAGAATTATACTAGGACTATACAAGGATGCTCTTTTAGATGAGATTATAAAATGCTGTACCAAAGTAGACAAAAATACCTCTTATATCCAGACTATGATACAGACTTTTCAACATGGAAAGACAGGGTCCCTTTTGGCAAGGGACTTCCAGAGAGACTTATCAATGCTTTCAATGTGGTAAAGTAAAGCATCTGAAAGCTCAATATTGGTATAAAGACAGGGTGGGAAAACAAGATCCACAACCTTATGTCCAAAACGCAACAGAGGCTTCAATTAAGCATCATAATGTAGAATGACCTAGGGAAACAGGAAGCGGGGCCCACCTTCAGGGTCGCAAGCCAAAAACACTTAGGTCATGATGGCAGCCGATGTCACATCCAGAGTCTCTAGAAGTTCAGTAAGCCCACATGATCAATCAGCCAAGAAGCAACCTGATAGGAGAAAGGGGGTTACAATTGAGAAAGGGATTACAATTGGGGAGAATAGAGTTGTATGCAGCTGCCACTGCTGAGATATCCCCTGGAGAAGTGAAATCTCTCCCTATCCGGCCTATAGATTCTTTCCCTCCAGGCACAGTAGGCTTGACCATTTTACCTCCTGAGAGTACTTATAAAACAGTGTTCATCTATACAGTGCTTTGGGAAACTGGACAATATGTAGCTAATATTCCAATCACTAATGCAGGAAGACAATGTGTGACTTCTCATCCAGGAGAAGTAGTAGCATCAGGTTTACTGATACACACTTCTGATAGACAATCTGGTGATATTTACCTAGATTTTGATTCCCAGCAACAGAATCCAGGAATATTCTGGACTGCAGTTGTTACAGCTGACCATCCTATGCTCCCTATATATGTAAAGGACATACCATTGAAAGGGTTGGTAGATACAGGTGCAGATCGTACAGTCATTAGAGGTGCCAAGTGGTCCAGTCATTGGCCAAAGATTAAGGCAGATACCTATATGTCTGGCACAAGAGGATCAATAGCAGCTGAAATTAGTGCTACCCCTTTGAGATGGATATTTGAAGGTGAAACAGGAGTTTTTACTCCTTTTGTAGTTGAAAAAAATCCCCGTTAATCTATGGGGAAGAGACATTTTATAGCAGTTAGAATTACAAATGAGTACTTTGGCTTTTCGGGCAGGACTTGCTATTGAAGGCCTGCCTGCAATCTCACCTGTTCCCATTCAATGGAAAACTGATACAACAATGTGGATAGAATAGTGGCCCTTACAAAGTGAAAAAAATTCACATTTTATTAGATGTAGTATAGCTGCAACTTGACCAAGGACACTTACAACCTTCTCTAAGTCCTTGAAATTCCCCTGTATTTGTTATAAAAAAGAAATCTGGAAAATGGAGGATGCTGACTGGTCTGAGAAAAGTAAATGGATAGATGGAAACTATGGGAACTCTTCAGCCTGGATTTCCATCTCCTCCTCAATTGCCTATAGAATGGCCTACTTGGTTTATAGACATTAAGAATTGGTTCTATACTATCCCTCTAGATACGAAGGCTATGAAAAGATTTGCCTTTATTTAGCTGAGACTTATAAAAGATATGAATGGCCAGTTTTGCCCTATTATGTGTTAAATGTATGTGTCTGCTGCTATTACTCCAATAAGAAAAGCATTTTTAAAACTTATGCTATTATATTACATGGATGATACACCTGAGGAACAAATGTCTACAAAAGCATGTCTACAAAAGACCATAGAAACACTAAGGAATTACAAATTGCGTATAGCTCCAGAAAAAAATCAAAGGCATGGTCCTTTTCAATATTTAGGATATGAAGTATAGTCTAAAGTGTTTACAGTACAAAAGCTTTCTTTAAGAACAGAGAAGTTGAACACTTTAAATGACTTTCAGAAATTGATAGGAGATATCCAATGGATGTGTCCGGTGTTAGGCTTAACTACCAATCAATTACAACCATTATATGACATTTTAATGAGAGATAGTGCTTTAAATTCACCACGCCAGCTTACAAAAGAAGTTCTTTGAGAGCAGTTAAACTGGCTTTATCCAATGTGGTTGAAAGAGTTATTCAAAAACCCTTGAAAATATCAGTTTTTGCTACAGAAGAGGCACCCACAGCAGTCCTTCATCAAGGATACAGTGCGATAAGAGTGGGTGAACCTCCCAGTACATCAGAACAAAGCCTTACTCCTTACTCAGTGCTTGTGGCTAAAATTTTATTAAAGGCGTATTTAGGGCTAGGTTTAGTACAATTGAGTAGTATAATTGGATAAGACCTGACAAGATATACATCTTTTATATCAATGCACAAATTAATGTATACTATGAAAACATCTCAGAGTGACAAATTTTATTGGCCACAGCTTCAAATTTTACACACGGGACTCCATTAAAGATAATCCTGAGATTATATAATTGGCAATGGATTTTTGAATGAAAAGGTTTCTAAGGTTCCACTTAAAGGACCAGATGCATCCAAACATAACATTTCTGCTGTATACTCTCATGACTTAACTGTAGAGTAGTCAGAACTCCTTTTCAGTTCACTCAACCAAATGAATTGTATGCAATCATGCTAGCTCTCAGTTATTACCCAGAAGATGTAAATATAATATCTGATTAAGCTTATTCAGTAGGTGTGATACAAAGAATTGCCACAGACCAAACAAAATTTATAATTTTTAATACATATATCAGCTATTTCAGGAACTTCAAGAGCAAGTGAGAAAGCATCCAGGTAAGATTTATATCTTGCATGTCCACTCTCATAGTGGAATTCCAGGTAATATTTTTTATGGAAATTCAAAGACAGATAGCCAATTTAGCCAATTAGTCAAAGGAGTATTAGCCAATACTCCTTTATTTCAGGAAGCCCAAGAATCTCATTCTAAATATCATCAGGCTGCTCAGGCTTTAAAATTTGGGATTTGCAATTTGGGATAACAAAAGAGAAAGCTAAGAGCATAGTAAAAGCCTGTACAACTTGCCTTCCTTTCCATACTCCTACACTCCATTCAGGGAAAAACCATCCTGGTTTGAGACCTATGCCACAGTGGGCACAAATGCTTTTTATACCCAGGCTATGATGCAGACATGGGATCCCAACATGGGAAGACAGAGTCCCTTTTAACAAGGGACTTCCAGAGAGACCCATCAATGCTTTCAGTATGGTAAAGTAGGACATCTGAAAGCTCAATGTTGGTATAGAGATAGAATGAGAAAACAGGGTGAGAGAACAAGATTCAATACCCCATGTCCAAAATGCAACAGAGGCTCCCATTGGGCCTCAGAATGTAGATGGATTCAGGGAAATGGGATGAGGGGCCCAGCCCCAGGGCCCAAGTCAAAAAACACTTGGGGCATGATGGCAGCCAATGCTATACCCAGAGAGTGCCTAAAAGTCCAGTACCCAGATATGACCAATAAGCCAGGAAGTCATATGATGGGAGAAAGGGATTACACAATCAATCAGCCAGGAAGCAACCTGATGGGAGAAAGGGATTACAATTGGGGAGAATAGAGCTGTATGCAGCTGGGATAACTGAGATACTCTCTGGAGAGGTGAAATCTGTTCCTCTCCAGCCTATGGATCCTTTGCCTCCAGGCACAGTAGGCTTGACCATTTCACCTCCTGAGAGTACATTCAAAACAATGTCCATCCACACATTGATGTGGGAAATTGGAGAATGTGTAGATAATATCCCAGTCACTAATACAGGTAGACAATGTGTGACTTATCAACCAGGAGAAGTAGTAGCATCAGGTTTACTGATACAGACTCCTGATAAGCAACCTGGTGATAGTCACCCAGATTCTGACTCCAGACCAAAAAATCCAGGAATGTACTGGACAGCAGCTGTGACAGCTGACCAACCTATGCTCACTATCTATATAAATGGCCTACCATTGGAAGGATTGGTAGACACAGGTGCAGATCATACAGTCATTAGAGTGGCCAACTGGCCCAGTCACTGGCCAAAAATTAAAGCAGATACTTACATGTCTGGCGTGAGGAGGATCAATAGCAGCTGAAGTTAGTACTGCCTCTATGGGATGGACTTTTGAAGGCAAAACAGGAGTTTTTACTCCTTTTATAGTTGAAAAAATCCCCATCAATCTGTGGGGAAGAGAGGTTTTACAACAATTAGGGTTTTTTAGGCAGGGCTGCTGTTGAAGGTCTGCCAACACTTTTACCTTTTCCTATCCAATGAAAAACTGATAGACCAGTATGGATAGAACAGTGGCCCTTAACAAGAGATAAAATTCAGGCCTTATTAGATATAGTACAGGAGCAACTTGACCAAGGACACTTACAACATTCTCTAAGTCTTTGGAATTCTCCTGTATTTGTTGTAAAAAAGAAATCTGGAAAATGGAGGATGCTCACTGATTTAAGAAAGGTGAATGAACAGATGGAAACTATGGGAACTCTTCAGCCTGGACTTCCATCTCCTACTTAGTTGCCTAGAGAATGGACTCTTTGAGTTATAGACAATAAGGATTGTTTCTATTCTATCCTTCTGGGTAAGGAGGATATGAAAAGATTTGCCTTTTCAGTGACCAGAGTTAACTTACTGAGCCTTATAGAAGATATGAATGGATAGTTTTGACACAGGGAATGAAAACCAGCCCTACTATGTGTCAAATGTATGTTTCTGCTGCTCTTACTCCAGTAAGAAAAGCATTTCCAAAAGTTATGTTATTACATTACATGGATGATATATTGAGAAGTGCACCTGAGGAACAAATTTTAGAAGCATGTCTACAAAAGACCATAGAAACACTAAGGAACTACAAATTGCACATAGCTCCAGAAAAAATTCAAAGAAATGCTCTTTTTCAATATTTAGGATATGAAGTATACCCTAAGGTGCTTACAGTACAAAAACTTTCCTTAAGAACAGAGAAGCTAAACACCCTAAATGATTTTCAGAAATTTATAAGAGATATCCAATGGATGCGACCAGTGTTAGGCTTGACTACCTATCAATTGCAACCGTTATATGATATTTTAAGGGGAGACAGTGCTTTAAATTCACCACACCAACTTACGAAAGAAGCTCAAGAGGCTTTGAGAGAAGTTGAACTGGCTTTATCCAATGTGGTTGAAAGGGTCACTCAAAAACCCTTGGAAATATCAGTTTTTGCTACACAAGAGGCACTCACAGCAGTCCTTCATCAAGGAGACAGTGTGATAGAATGGGTGAACCTCGCAGCACAACCAGAACAAAGCCTTACTCCTTACCCAGTGCTTGTGGCTAGGATTTTATTAAAGGCCATTAAGCGAGCAGTACAATTATCTGGGACAAGGTCACAAGATATACACCTTTTATACTAATACACAAATTAATGTGTGCTGTGAGACCATCCCAGAATGGCAAATTTTATTAGCCATGGCTCCAAATTTTACACACGGGTCTCTATTAAAGATAACCAGACTATTACATAATTGGCAATAGACTCTTGAAGAAAAAGTTTCTAAAGTTCCTTTTAAAGGATCAACTATCTTTACAGATGCATCCAAACATAATATTTGTGTTGTATACTCTCATGACCTAACTATAAAGAGAGCAGTCAGAACTCCTTTTCAGTCCACTCAGCAGAATGAATTGTATGGAATCATTCTATCTCTTACTTATTATCCAGGAAATACAAATATAATATCTGATTTGGCCTATTCAGCAGGTGTGGTACAAAGAATTGCCATAGACCAAATAAAATTTGTAGCTTGTAAAATATATCAGCTCTTTAAGGAACTTCAAGAAAAGGTGAGAAAGCATCCAGGTAAGATATATATATTTTGCATGTCCACTCTCATAGTGGACTTCCAGGTCCTATTTTTGATGGTAATTCAAAGGCAGATAGCCTTCTAACTATGTTGGTCAATATGCTTTTATTCCAAGAACCCAGGAATCTCATTCTAAATATCATTAGGCTGCTCGAGCTTTACATTTACAATTTGGAGTAGCAAGAGAGGAAGCTAGGAGCATAGTAAAAGCCTGTACAGCTTGCCTTCCTTTCCATGCTCCTACACTGCCTCCCAGGAAGAACCCTTGTGGTTTGAGACCCAATGAAATTTGGCAAATGGATGTGACCCATAAAATCTTTTGGTCATCTGTCTTTTATCCACGTTGTGGTAGACACCTTTTCAGGATTCACTTTTGCAATACCAGCATCAAAAGAGACAGCCCAAGTGGTCACTGAATTCCTCATATGAGCATTTGCAATTATGGGTGTGCCACAAGCAATAAAAACAGACAATGGTCCTGCATATACTTCTAAACATTTTGCACACTTTTGTGCGCAGTATCAGATTTTACACACCACTGGCATACCTTTTAATCCTCAAGGACAGGCAATAGTAGAGAGGAGAAACAGAGACATTAAGATGCTCCTCCAAAAACAAAAGAAAGGGGAAGCCACAGGTAACCCTAGAGAACTTCTAAATCTAGCTCTTTATACTATTAACTTCTTGATTTTTGACAAAGATGCACTGGCTCTGGCAGGTTTTATAACCCACAGGAAGGGCAGGGTCCAGTGCGAGCAGCTCCACTAAATTTAGATAATTGCCAAGTGATGTGGAGAGACTCAGAAAGTGGTGAATGGAAGGGACCAGATAGGTTAACTGCTTGGGGTAAAGGGTTTGCTTGTATCTCTACAGGTGGAGAAGGAATCAGATGGGTGCCAACGAGCCATATTCGCCTTGTCCGTCACAGAGAGATGGAGCAGATTCTTGAAACAAAGGAGAAGACCCAAGAAATATCAGGTGGTCCTGCTGCTGATTGTGCTCACCATTCAAAGAGCATGGCAGTTATGGCATTTGACTCATGGACATGGAAAATTGTTGGACTTGAAAACCCTCAGGAATCATTGGATTCTCTGAGACATGATAAGATTGTTGTAATCACTGACTGTGCTCACCATGGAAAGAACATGGTAGTTATGGCAATTGCCTTATGAACATAAAAAAAAATTGTTAATGAGTCTGATGCAGGACCTAAGATATATGACTGATGCAGGACTTCAAAACCCTCAAGAATCATTGGGTTCCCTGTCACATGAAGTAATGTACAATAGATTGGTTTTGGACTATCTTTTAGCTGCTGAAGGAGGTGTATGTGTTGTTGTTGTTTATGTATCCTCCTTCTAGGACTTATGGATACATATATTCATTTTGTTTGTTATATCACAATGTTGATTCATGTTGTTTGTTACATTACTACTAGCCTCAGTTATATTACTATGTGCTTGTGTAATACCTCCCATGCTGATGGACTTATGTGTACCTGTTTCGATTTCAGCCCAGAGGAAACCTGCTAACAATATCTGGTTTGACTTCCCATTTCCCTTTGGTGTTTTCATTTCCCTTCCTGAGAAGCCAGGAAGGGTGTGACCACCTGTGCTCTAAAACAAAAGACAACCAAGTATACTTGAAAAAAGGATTCTTATAACAAGATATTAACTTAGTGGAATTGATGAGATTATGATTCTCTAATGATATAATGATGTAATCTTACAACAAGGTGTTAACTCAGTGGAACTGATGAGATAATGGTTCTCTAGTGATAAGATAATGTAATCATTATATCTAATGGGCATATACTCAGTATGATGTAATTATGTGATTGTAATAGAGTATTTAAGGGGTCAGAGTCAGACCAAAGGCAGACTGGCAGACTGGCAGGCTGCTGGAGGAGACTGGGGACAGTCAGTCAGACTGTGAATCAGACTACTAGAGGAGACTGTGAGTCAGACTGCTGGAGCAGTCTAAGAGAGACTATGAAGGACACAGACTGTATAAGAGACAATAAAGAGTTTGGACTCTATTCTTGTCCATTTTCAAGGTATCTATCCTGCTGAGACCAAGGCTCTTCTAGAGGACCTCCAGAAAGCTAACCCAGATATTACAGTTAGATGTGATAGACATTTGGAGAAAATTGAATGAATATACATTTTTCTTAGTGATACATGGAACATACACAAAAATTGACCATGTATTAGCACATAAAAACCTCAAAATCAAATGCAGAAAGGCAGAAATAATAAATGCATCTTTTTCAGATCATATTGCAATAAAAATAAAGGACCAAGGGAAAACAGACCAAAAATTAATTTAAAACTAAATAATCTAATCCTAAAGAATGAATAAGTGAAACAACAAATCATAAGACACAATTTGTAATTTCATCCAAGGGAATGACAATGAGACAACATAGCAAAATTTATGGGATGCAGCCAAAGCAATTTTTAGGGGTAGCTTTATATCTCTAAATGGTCATTTGCATAAAATAAAGAGAAGATCAAATAATTGGGCATACAACTAAAAAAAAAAAAACTAGAAAAAGAACAAATTTAAAACCTCCCAATTAGATACCAAATTTGAAATTCTGAAAATAAAAGGAAAGGTTGAAAAAATTTAAAGTAAAAAAACTATTGAACTAATAAAAGTAAAAGTTGGTTTTGTGAAAAATTAAACAAAATAGATAAAACTTTAGTTAATTTCATTAGAAAAAGGAAAGAAGAAAATCAAATTGTTAATATCAAAAATGAAAAAAGTGAACGTTCCACCAATGAAAACATACTTAGAACAATAATTAGGATCTATTTTGCCCAATTGTATGCCAATAAATCTGATAATCTATATGAAATGGATGAATAATTACAAAAATATAGATTGCCCAGGTTAACAGAGGAGGAAACAAAAGTTCCATTTTAGAAAAAGAACTTGAACAAACTATTAATCAACTTCCTTGGAAAAAATCTCCAAGGCCAGAGAGATTTACATGTGAATTCTATCAAACATTTAAAGAACAATTAATTACAATACTATGCAAACTAGTTGGGAATATAAGAAAAGGAGTCCTATCAAATTCCTTTTATGACTCAAATATGGTGCTAATACCTACACCAGATAGGGTCAAAAAAGAGAAATAAAACTATAGACCAATTTTTAAATGAATATTGATGCAAAAATCTTAAAATATTAGCAAAGACATTACATCAAATTATCACCACGATAATACACCCATGACTGAGTAGGATTTATACAAGAATATAGGACTAGCTCAATATTAGCAAAATTACTAACATAATTAACTATATCAATAATCAGACTTACAGAAATAACATAATCATCTCAATAAATGCAGAAAAAGCATTTGACAAAATTCAAAACCTATTCCTATCAAAAACACTAGAGAGTATAAGAATAAATGGACTTTTCCTTAAAACAGTCAGTAGCATCTATTTAAAACCATCCACAAGCATCATGTGTAATGGGGATAAACTAGAACCATTACCAATAAAAGAAGATTGCTCACTATCATCATTGCTATTCAACATTGTATTAAAAATGTTAGCACTGGGAATAAGAGAAGAAAAGAAATTAAAGGAATTAGAATAAATAAGGCAGAAAATTATCACTCTTTGCAGATGATATATACTTATGTACTTAGAGAATCCTAGAGAATCAACTAAAAAATTACTAGAAATAATTCACAACTTTAGCAAAGTTGTAAGACACAAAAAAAAATCCACATAAATCATCAGCATTTTTATATATTACCAACAAAGTTCAGCAGCAAGAGATTAAAAAAAAGAAATTCCATTTAAAATAACTGTTGATAATATAAAATATTTGGGAGTCTACCTCCCAAGGTAAAGTCAAGAACTATATGAACACAATTATAAAACACTTTCTACACAAATAAAGCCAGATACAATCTCTTGGGAAAATATTAAGTGTTCATGGGTAGGCTGAGAGACTATAATAAAAATGACAATACTATCTAAATTAATCTATTTATTTAGTGCCATACCAATCAAATTCCCAAAAAATCAAATTCCCAAAAATTTATTTTACAGACCTAGAAAAAATGATAAAAAAAAAATTCACTTGAAAGAACAAAAGATCAAGAATTTTGAGGGAATTAATGAAAAAAATTGCTATGAAAATTGGAAAATAGTGTGGCAGAAACTGAACATTGACCTAAATCTAATACCCTATACCAAAAAAAAAAAAAAAAACATCGAAATGGGTTCATGATTTAAACATAAAAGTGATATGCTATAAACAAATTAGAAGAACAAAAGATAGTCTAGCTCTCAAATCTGTGGAGAAGAAAAGAATTTGTGGCCAAAGAAAAACTAGAGTTCATTATGGAATGCAAAATGGATAATTGTGATTATATTAAGTTAAAAAGTTTTTGTACACACAAAACCAATGCAGAAAAGATTAGAAGAGAAGCAGTAAACTGAGGGAAAATGTTCACATCCAAGGGTGCTGATAGAGGCATCATTTCTAAAATATATAGAAATTGAGTCAAATTTATAAAAATGCCACACATTCTCCAATTGATAAATAATCAAAGGAGACAATTTTCAGATGAAGAAATTAAAAACATTTCTAGTCATGTTCTTAATACTCTTAACCACTATTGGTCAGAGAAATGAAAATTAAGACAACTCTAATTGGGTAAGATGACAGGAAAAGAAAATGATAAATGTTGGAGGGTATGTAGGAAAACTGGGACACCAATACATTGTTGAAGGAGTTGTGAACTGATTCAGCTATTTTGGAGAGCAGTATGGAACTATGCCCAAAGGGCTATCAAACTTGGCATACACTTTGATCCAGCATTGTCTCTACTGTGCCTGTATCCTAATAAGATTTTAAAGGAGGGAAGGGGACCCACATATGCAAAAATATTTGTAGTAGCTTTTTTTGTAGTGGCAAGGATCTGGAAATTGTGTGTATGTCTGTCAATAGGAGAATGGCTGAATAAAGTTATGGTATATAAATGTTATGGAATATCATTGTTCTATAAGAAATGATCAGTGGGATGATTTCAGAAAGGACCGGAAAAGCTTACATGAACTGTTGCTAAGTTGTGGTGTTTTTCTTCTTTAAAATAATGGTTCTCTCTGAGAACAAGTTTCTTGGGGAGGTTTTCTGGAGGCAGCCTTAGTTTCAGTTGAAAGTAATAATTACCCAAATGCAGCCAGGTGCTAAAAGTTCAAATCTTTTATTGTGTCTTCAATATAGCCTGGTTAGTTTTCTTAGAGGCCGCTTTCTCTCCTTAGTTCTAAGAGGTCTTGCAGCTTTGTCCTTTGCTTCTGCCTCTGCTTTCTTCAGCCCCCAGCCAGCACCAAGGTGAAAGTTGAAATGAATCTTTCTTGCCCCTGAGAGAGGGCTTCTGGTTGAACTCCTGGTTGACACTCCCCTCTCAGTCTAAGCTCACTGAAGCTCTATTTATGCTCCTTCTCAGAGAGAGTGGGATTATGGGTTTCCTCCCAGAGTGCTCTCTGGCCCTAAGAGCTTCTTGATTATATGAGCTCTCTAAAGGTGTGAACACAAGCATTGTTTTTATCAGTTCTACTTAGTATCTTGTTTCTTCTGGCCCATAACATCTCCTTGTAAGATCAGATCAATCATATTGAACCATGCTAAATTAGATAATTATTGTCTCTATCAACTCTAATGATTTAATAATTTGTAAAGATTTCAACACTAAGCGAAGGAGATCATTTTACACAACAACAACAATATCATACATTGATTAATTCTGATGGAAGTAGCTCTTTTCAACAATGAAATGATTCAGGCCAGTTCCAACAGTTTTGTGATGAAGAGAGCCATCTGCACCCAGAGAGAGAACTGTGGGAACTAAGTGTGGATCACAACATAGTGATCACTCTTTTTGTTGTTGTTTGCTTGCATTTTGTTTTCTTTCTCATTTTTTAACTTTTTGATCTTTTTTTTTCCTTGCATAGCATGATAATTGTGAAAGTACATTTAGAAGAATTACACATGTTTAACATATATTGGTATATTTGTCATCCTGGGAAGGAAATGGGGGTGGGGAAGTGAGGAAAAAAAAATTGGAATACAAGGTGTATTGCAAGAATAAATGTTTAAAAAACTATGCATATGGGCAGTAACTAGGCATTGACTCACATTTAACACCATACACCAAGATAAGATCAAAATGGGTTCATTATCTAGGCATAAAGAATGAGATAATAAATAAATTAGAACATAGGATAGTTGACCTCTCAAACTTGTGGAGGAGCAAGGAATTTGTGACCAAAGAAGAACTTGAGATCATTATTGATCACAAAATAGAAATTTTCAATTATATTAAGTTTAAAAACTTTTATGCAAATAAAACTAATACAGATAGGATTAGAAGGGAGGCGATAAACTGGGAAAACATTTTTACAGCTAAAGAGTCTGATAAAGGACTCATCTCCAAAATATATAGAGAATTGACTCTAATTTATAAGTAATCAAGCCATTCTCCAATTGGTAAATGGTCAAAGGATATGAACAGACAATTTTCAGATGAAGAAAATGAAACTATTTCTAGTCACATGAAAAGGTGTTCCAAATTATTGTTGATCAGAGAAATGCAAATTAAGACAACATTGAGATACTACTACACATATGTCAGATTGGCTAAAATGACAGGAAAAGATAATGATGAATGGGGGAGGGGATGTGGGAAAACTGGGACACTGATACATTGTTGGTGGACTTGTGAATGGATCCAACCATTCTGGAGAACAATCTGGAACTATACTCAAAAAGTTATCAAACTGTGCATACCTTTTGATCCAACCATATTACTACTGGGCTTATAGTCCAAAGAGATATTGAAGAAGAGAAAGGGATCCATACAAAAATGTTTGTAACAGCCCTTTTCATAGTGGCTAGAAACTAGAAATTGAATGGATGCCCACCAATTGGAGAATGGCTAAATAAATTGTGGTATGTGAATGTTATGGAATATTATTGTTCTGTAATAACCAACCAGCAGGATGAATACAGAGAGGTTTGGAGAGACTTACATGAACTGATGCTAAGTGAAATGAGCAGAACCAGGAGATCATTATACACTTCAACAACAATACTATATAAGGATCAATTCTGATGGAAGTGGCTTTCTTTGGCAATGAAAATATCCAAATCAGTTCCAATTGATCAGTGATGAACAGAACCAGCTACACCTAGAGGAAGAGCTATGGGAAATGAGTGTGGACCATAAGATAGCATTTACACTCTTTCTGTTATTGTTTGCTTGCATTTTTGTTTTTTCTTCTCAGGTTATTTTTACCTTCTTTCTAAATCCATTCTTCCTTGTGCAACAAGATAACTGTATAAATATATATATGTAGTATTTAACATATATACTTTAACATATTTAACATTTATGGGACTACTTGCCATCTAGGGGAGGGGGTAAAGGGAAAGAGAGGAAAAGTTTAAACAGAAGTTTTTGTAAGGGTCAGTGTTGAAAAATTATCCATGCATATGTTTTGTATATAAAAAGCCATAATAAAAAAATGTAAAACAAAACTATGCATATGTTTTAAAAATAAAATTTAAAAAGAAAAAGAAAAATGTAGAACTAGATGGATTCTATCAAACATTTAAAAATTTAAAAAAGAATTAAAATATTACATTCAAGTTTTTTGTCATGCTTTTAAAATATTCCAATATTTCTTAGATTGTCTTTCCTATTTCATTTCGCCAGGCCAGTTGTTCTTTGATATTATATTCTTTAGATTTTCTGCTATTTTTCAGAACTTTATTTTCTTTAATTTTTTTGTTGTCTCATGAAGTAATGATTTTGTTATGATTTTCCACATAATTCAACAATAGGTGGTCTCTGATTGAAGATTTTTTCAGGTCAGTTTTAAAAAATATTATTTCCTTGGGCTTTCTTCTTTTAGTTTTCTTTCAATATTTCTTGTTGTCTCATGGAATCATTTTTTATTTGGCCCATTCTAACTTTTAGGATATTCATTCCATGGATATTGTTTCCCATCATCTGTTCAAATATATCAATTCTTGCTATTATTTTTCCTCCCTGGCTATTCCATTTTGTATCTCTTATTTCATTTCTCCCAAATATTCTATAGAACTTGTATTCAAAGCATTTTTCCCTAAAGTATTATTTGGACTTGTTTTGAGGTTATATACTTCTGAATTTATCTCATAACCATTCCTCAGGCTAAGTTATTTCTTCATTATATTGATCATTTGCTTTGTTTTGCTCATCTGACTATTCTCATTTTCTAGGAAGAGGACTTGACCTTGGGTCAAAGAATGGTGTGGGCAGATTACTGTTTGTGATACCGAAAACTAGGTATCTTGTCTTATTTGTCTTGCTCTGATCCAAGCCCAAGATGTGATTCTACTCTGGTTCAGGGCTATCTGGATGCTGTGACAGTTGGACTATAAGGAAAGCTGAGTGCTGTAGAATATATACGTTTGAATTATGGTACTTAAAAAAGACTTTTGAGAATCCCCTGGACAAATTAATTAGTACTTAAAGAAATTAATTCAGATTGATTTTTGAAAGGACAAACATTGAATTTGGAGTTTAAATACTGAATTGAATTAAGACCCTGATATTGAGAAGTAATGAACAAAAAAGGGGAAAGTGATGGTAGATGATAAAATGGTTAAACAGTGTCATGGAGAAAAGTTGGACAACTTTTAAAAAGTAGTGGAAGATAAAAGAGCCTGGCATGCTATGGTCTATAGGATTAAGAAGAGTTGGACATGACTGAATTGTTGAATAAGAAGAAGGAGGAATCAATGATTCCACTATCAAACAATAACTATTAGAACAAGAATCAAAAGATCTGCTATCAAAACACAATCTAGAAAAATAGATCAAGGAGAAATAATTTTAAAATCATCAGACTCCCTTGAAAACCATAATTTTAAAAAAATCTTTAATAAAATATATGAATACTTTCCATTAGGAAAAAGGAAAAACAGAATCAATCCATTCATGATTTCCCAAAACAATTTTAAAAGGAAAGGAACCAGAAACGTCATGGCCAAAATTATAGATCTAAAAGAAGGTCCCTAATAAGCAGGGAGAAAGAAAGAGTCCAAATATCAAAGAACTATAGTCAGAATTAAATATGACCTAGGGCTTCTAACAATAAATGAAAGATCTTAGGATATGATGTTTCAAAGGCAAAAAAAAAAAAAAAATTAGGCATGTCAACTATTTCTTGAGGTTCTTTCCACATATAGATTCCTTGATTTAAAAATATATCCATGTTCCATTTCTTCTTCATTAAAATGACTCTAAAATATTAAAATTTTTCTTTCCTTTATCAACAAAGTTTTCTTTTTTATAACAAGAGTATTTTATGAGGGGAAAAAGTCAGTATCAATTTGTAACTATTGGTTAGCATTTACTTAGTTCTTGTAAGGTTGAGGCTCTTTCCATTTAAAATGAAGAACACAAATCTTTGGTTTGAAAATGCCACAGTTCTTTTTCATAAATTATTTTTAGGAAATTAAAGAAGAAGGCTAATCAATGTTGCATAAATGGAACTTGAACTCAATTTAAATTCAGTAAAACGCTCACCTATGCTAATCTTAGAACTTCCAATTCTGAACTAACTTTTTTTTTAAGACTTGTGAAATGAACTACCAGATTACCTATAAATTATCAATAAGCATATGTATTTTTAGAATCTTGGCTTTCTTATTTTTAAGGAATGTAAAAATATTAAGGAATGTTTTGTTACATATGTTTAAATACACACACACATAAAGACATATATATGTTTGTGTGTATGTATTGTTGTTTGTCCTTCATTCTCAAAGAGGACCATGACATCAGGGATGTGATGCCATGACATGCAAGTGAATTGGATTTAAGGGAGGGAGGCCTGTGCAACGTCACCTTTCTCATTTTCCTCTCTAGCATCATCTGGGTGCAGTGGTAAGATGTAGATAGTTCAGGACTCCTAAAGATGGCCCTGACTGGATGCAATTGGAGACAGCCTTTTTAAGCTGAAGTCTTTAATAGGTCTCAGTTTGATTGAAGCTACACCCAATTAGTGATTAAAGCTAGGTAGCAATTGAGGTAAAGAATCTCCTTTTTCATCTAGTCAAAAAAAAAATCTAGAACATCCTATTCAAGAGAAAAGAAGAGACAGTGGCATCCTAGTAAATATTTTAAATTGTCTAGATTTTTTTGACACCCTTTAAAATTTAATCTGCAATTAAACAATAAATGAAGTCATGATTTGTAGTGTTTGTTGATTGTTTAGGCACAAACAATCATACTAAAAATTTAACAATTGGTTCTCTGGGCCAGTTTGACCTAGCTCTAGTATATTCCTGGCTACAATTCCTATTCTAGGAACTGAAACTGAAATTCCTATAAAGAAGAAAACTCTTAATACAGTGAATAAATATTATGAAATGAAGAGAAATTTAAGAAATTAGCAATCTACACAAGATTTCTTTGATAACTTTTTTGAAAGATAATTAAGTTCTTTTTTTGTTTTGTTTTGTTTTTGTTTTTGTTTTTTAACATGGAGTCATTAGCTTCTACTTGTCTGATTCTATATTTTAAAAAATTATTTCCTTCCTTTATTACCTCCTTTTTCATTTGTCCAATTTTTCTTTTAAAGAATTTAGTGGATTTTTAAACATCTTTTCGCACTTGCCCAATTCTGTTTTTCAAGAGTTTTTTTCTCATTAGTGGATTTTTGTGCCTTTTTTTTTTTTTTAACCAGTGACCTATTCTATTTCTTAAGGTGTTCTTTTTGAGCCTCCTTTATCAAACGGTTGACCTTCTTGTGATTTTCTTGCATCACTCTCATATCTTTTCCCAACTTTTCCTCTACCTCTCTTATTTGATTTTGAAAATACTTTTGAGTTCTTCTAGAAATTCTTTCTGGATGTGAGGCCAATTCGCAGTTTTCTTTGAGGCTTTGGATTTAGCAGTTTTGACTTTATTATCTCTGAGTGTGTGTTTTGTTCTTCCCTATCACCACAATAACTCTCATTTCTTCTCATCTGGACTAGAAATATCCTTCAAATTAGTCTTGTTGCCACTATTCTATCCCTTCTACAAATTATGCATATTAGTTACACTGGTAATTATTGCTCCTCCTCCACTCTGATCATGTCCCTCCTCAGTCACAATTGGTCAGAAGGTTCCCATTGTCTAGAAGAAGAAAAATAAGCTCTCAAATGACATTCAAGGCCTTCCCTAATAAGACTTCAACATACTTATCCAGCCTTAACTCTTTCAATTCCTCATCTAGCTTTTATTTCAACCAAGTTGAACTAGTCTTTATCTTGTGTTCTTATTCCCCTCATTTTTCATTTTGGCATTTTTGCTCCCATTGTTTCCATTGGACTCTGTCTCACCTCTAATCATTTTTCCAAATCAAACAGAAATGTTCCTTCACCCCCTTCTTCTTCTATTTCCTCAGAAAGTAAACATGCCTTCTAGATGTGGGAGACAGAGAGTTAATGCAGAGGCATGGAAATGGATGATGGGTTGCTGTATGTCAGAAAAAATGGTTCCATATGATTACTTAGTACTGATTAGTTTGTACAGAGGAATATTTACTTTGAAGACATAGAAAGTGAAAATGTACAAATATTCCCAAACATATACAAGTAGCCACTCTTTGCAATCATACTCTTCTTTATACCTTGGGCTCTGGGAAGAGCAAGTTCATATTTAACATAATTTCTGTATAAAATTAGCACTGGTCCCACCAAATTAATGTTCAAATATGACATCGCTATCTCCAGACTGGAGCTACACTAAATGGAATGCCAGGCCTGGAATTAGGAAGACTCATCTTCCTGAGTTCAAATGGCCTAGGTAACTAACTTAACCCTGTTTGCCTCAGTTTCCTCATTTGTAAAATAAGTTGGAGAAGGAAATGGCAAACCATTCTAGTATTTTTGCCAAGAAACTCCAAATGAAATCACAAAGACTAGGTCATGACTGAAATGATTGAACAACAATATCTGGGCTGGGTCCTAAAGATTGCCTCTTAATAACCAAGGCAAAAAATCAGGGGTGTCTATCAATCCTAGCATAAACTCAACTTCCAGAAACAATAAATTGGGAAAACATTTTTACAATCAAAGGTTCTGATAAAGGCCTCATTTCTAAAATATATAGAGAATTGACTCTAATCTATAAGAAATCAAACCATTTTCCAATTGATAAATGGTCAAAGGATATGAACAGACAATTCTCAGATGAAGAAATTGAAACTATTTATAGACATATAAAAATATGCTCCAAATCATTATTAATCAGAGAAATGCAAATTGAGACAACTCTGAGATACCACTACACACCTGTCAGATTGGCTAGAATGACAGGGAAAGATAATGTGGAATGTTGGAGGGGATGTGGGAAAACAGGGACATTGATACATTGTTAGTGGAATTGTGAACACATTCAGCCATTCTGGAGAGCAATTTGGAACTATGCTCAAAAAGTTATCAAACTGTGCATACCCTTTGATCCAGCAGTGTTTCTACTGGGCTTATACCCCAAAAAGATATTAAAGAAAAGAATGGGACCTGTATGTGCCAAAATGTTTGTGGCAGCCCTGTTTGTAGTGGCTAGAAGCTGTAAAATGAAAGGATGCCCATCAATTGGAGAATGATTGAGTAAATTGTGGTATAGGAATGTTATGGAATATTATTGTTCTGTAAGGAATGACCGGCAGGATGAATACAGAGAGGACTGGTGAGACTTACATGAACTGATGCTAAGTGAAATGAGCAGAACCAGGAGATCATTATATACCTCAACAACGATACTGTTTGAGGATGTATTCTGATGGAAATGGATCTCTTCAATAAAGAGAGCTTTAATTGATCAAAGATGGACAGAAGCAGCTACACCCAAAGAAAGAACACTGGGAAATGAGTATAAACTGCTTGCATTTTTGTTTTTCTTCCCGGAGGTATAAATAACTTCTGAATTCAATTCTCCCTGGGCAACAAGAAAACTGTTTGGCTCTGCACACATATATTGTATCTAGGATATACTGTAACCTATTCAACATGTAAAGGACTGCTTGCCATCTAGGGGAGGGGGTGGAGGGAGGAGGGGAAAAGTCGGAACAGAAGTGAATGCAAGGGATAATGCTGTAAAAAATTACCCTGGCATGCAATCTATCAATAAAAAGTTACAAAAAATAAAATAAACTCAACTTCCATACTTCTAGAATTGTAGCCTCCAAGTCCATTTTCCTAAAATGAAAAAACAAATGCTCTGCTAGTGAGAAGATTTATATTCATAAAGTATGTCAGTTTTAGATGAAAAAAAAGAGAGAGAGATCAAAGCTAAGGATTTCTGATGCCTTTTGAAGGCAAACTAAATTCTAGTTCTGAGTCTGTCATTCACCATGTGGTTAGCAGACTGGAATAAATTACAAAATGTTCACATATTCTCCATCTCACTCCAAGGTATTTCCATTGCACATCATAATGCCTTTTAAAAGCAGTATACCTAAACTCTTCCAAATGGGGAATTATATAAAAAGGATTCTGGCATTGCTTGTAGGGACTGAGCTTATTTACCATTCCATTTGTTTCCTGTATTCCATAGCTATGAGAACTAAAGTTTTAATGCTCCTATAGTTTTTCAATGTTATTTATTAATTTATTCATGAATTTCTCTTTTTAGTATATGGATTTGAAGCTGTATTTCCTCTTTTGATTACAAGTTATTAATTAGATTGTAATTTTTATATCCACCTTAATCATATCAAAAAAGTAATAACAATTGTGGGCTATTTTGTAACTAATATAGAATATTGTTGCAATAACTGATAATTAAATATGAGGTAGTTTGGTCTCCATTGTATTCAGTGCATAAGTACAGTAAATAAGGATGCCTATTTGCATATTTTAACATATTAATTTATCATACTGTTAAAAAGTAAGAAACTATATCTAAACAAGTAGCATTTCACAAATCTTTAAACAATACTACAGATACAAGCTACCAAAATATGCTATGAGGATAATGAGCATAGTGCCACATCAAAGACTTAGCCAAAATTTATTTCTAAACAGAATTCTTATCATAGACTCAGTACTGATCAGAATCCTAATAGCTCTTCAAAAAAAGAAAAAGAAAAGAAAAACTGTCACTATAAGACACTAGATATCCAAGTTAAAGTAGACAGAAACATATTCTCTCTTCCTAAGTTACAATATGCAAATTATTGCCTGAGAGAGGAGATGCAAAAGCCACATAAGAGAAATTTTTCAGGAAACAGATGGTAGCCTTCCCACACATCAGGAGTTAATTTAGGTAAATTCACTAAAATTCAGTTAACCCATCTTTTTTCCCATATAGATCCTATTTTTTCTTAAGAAAAAAAATAAACAGTTCCTGGTTATGTTGTCCTATAGTGTATCCACAATTCATATCCATCCTTTCAATGAAATGCAATATTTCACAGCTATTCTCTGTCTCAGTATTAAGCAGCCAGCTACTTTGAGTTTTGCCCTACTATTGACCATGATGGATCCTATCAACCATGTCAAGAAACCAAACTAACTGTACAGAATTAATTAGCATAAGGGCAAATAAGAATCAAATCAGAAATCTTTAAATATTTCTTACTAGGGACTCCCTGCATTTCTGTAGCCCAAAATATAAATAATTATACATATTTATATCATGTTATACATAAATAATATAAATATAGCAAGCAATATAGATGAGAAATAAATATGTACTAACAAACTTACATGTGGATGAAATTAGGGAAACCAAGTAAAATTTAATCTTCTGTCAGTGAAGTAAATAGAGAGCTGGTCTCAGAGTCAACATGACTTGGATTCATATACAGTTCTGATTGATATTGTGCAACCCTGTCAAGTCAGTGACATTCTCAGTGACTCCAAACAACTTTCTAAAGGGTTAACTTGCAAAGCAAGTATAACTCTACATCAATAAGAATAGAGTTCCAGTCCAAAACAAATTTTTCAGTCATTTCAGACAAACATCATTCTTTGAATATTTCTTCAAAAATGATAAGCTATTAAAATATTTAAAATATGTGAGGGAAATAATTTAAATATGGAATTAATTTATAAAATGAAAGGATTATATTAGATGATCTATAAGGTCCCATTTCGTTGTAATTCCTATTGTCTGATGTCTCATCTGATGTTCAAATAAAATATTTTCCCATTATTTTATCACTATATCTGAAGCCTAAGATAAGCAGATCCTCAGAGTTGATAGGTAAAGTTTATGTTTTTGTTTCATCTATTGCATTTTTACTTACCTATTGCATAACTAAAAACAGACAATTCAATCATTTTGTAAAGAAATAAATTTATCTACTGATTTGTTAATTAGTAGGGGAAAATGAGTGGTTCTGAATTTAATAAATTAGTATTAGAAAATAGTTCATTTTCTCAGCCTTGCTAGCAATTCAATTGACAGACAAAATGACCTGAAAAGCAGTCCTAAACTATTTCCCATTATTTTCTTTTTTCAGATAATAAAGTCAAGAACAGAAAACACATTGACTCATTATTTTTTCTGCCCACAAATCTGTCACCATAGAAACTATTTTAGCAGTTGAAACATTTTGTCATACATTATAATTGTTCTGTCCTCTTTAAGAAGATCAAGAAAGAAATGATATATGTAGTCTTTCTGAAACTGTTTCAAATATATTATAATTACACTTGAGTGAGTTATATGTGTATTATCTTGCTATTAATTGTTATGGTTAATATATAATAATTGATATGATAAAAATGTACATAAAAACACCTACCTACATATTTGGACATATTTATTATTTTTGTTTTCTCATAAAAATTTTGTCCAAAAATGAATATACTTTGTATATACAAGCCAAAGAAAGACTATTTTCTAATATTTTAATATTGCTAAAAGGAAAACGAGAAACCATAAATATTTTTTACCTTTTTTTCAAGAGCAGCAATTTGTTTAAAAATAGTGTTAAATAAAATGTAGCTCAAGATACATTACTGAAACATGATAAAAATAAAAGGGATATGCTTAAATGAATTATATTATAGTTATCTCAGAAATAAAAAACAAGAAGCCTTTCAAATTTCTACTGTAAGAAATTTGAAAGACTATAATGTTAAAGAATGTTTCTTATTTGTGCTTGGCCTTAAAGGGCAGAACTAGGAGAATTTGCAGAATCACTAATTTTTGGCTTGATGTAAACAAAAAATTCCTGTCTAAAAAAAACAATTAGAGGCCAAGTAGGTGGTGCAGTGGATAAAGTACTAGTCCTGAAGTTAGAAGGACCTGATTTCAAAAATAGCCTTAGAAACTTACTAGCTTTGTGACCATGAAGTTAGAAGGACCTGACTTCAAAAATAGCCTTAGAAACTTACTAGCTATGTGACCATGAGTAAGTCACTTAACCCCAGTTACCTCCTCTCCCCTCAAAAATTAAATAAAAATAAAAATATGCTGAGCTCACAACTACTGGTAGAGGTTGCTTGACCATCTGCTGTTATTGTAGAGCAAGGGTTCTTAAACTTTTTCCACTTGGAGCCCTTTTTTGCCCAATAAATTTTTATTTGACCTCAGGTCTATAGGTATATAAAATAGGTATAAAAATCAAGTGTTTACTTATAAATCATAATTTTACAACCCCTACATTCAGTTATGCAACCCACATGGAGTTGCAACCCAATGTTTAAGAACCTTTGTCGTAGAATAATTTTTTGGTTAAATATGGTTTGGCTTAGATGATTTTTGAGGTCTAATTCTCCATTAATACTATCTCCTCTTACTGTGGTTCCTTTCAATTCTGAGGTTCTATAATTCTGTGACTTGATTACAAAAATTCCTGCATAAATTTTGGCTGTTGTGAAATTGGGTAGGTATAGCTCAACACTAATTTCAAAGCAAACAAAAATTTGGGGATATTTTAGGTTGTGAGCAAGTGTGCACAAAGTAGTGACAACCAAAACTTTATTTCAAGAAATACAAACATGTCATATTTTGATAATTTAAAACTTTTTTGGACTTCTTATAATCAGATCATTAGAAACTTACAGACATAATTTATAACTATAATCTGAGTTAAATATAATAATTGACAAAAATTACAGCAATACATCTAAAAGATAAATGTATAAAATTGATTTCCTACATATATAGACATGTTCTTTCAATATCAACTGATACAATGTTTTTATGAAGTATTGCATTCCATCACAGATCTTTGAGGTTTTATGAGCATTCTGATACTTATGGGCATTTTCAGAGAATATGTATCTATTTAAAACTACATCAAATGTAACAAAACAATGCAATTTTTCCCTCTTGACTTGTTTGTCTCACAAAATGAATATTTCAGAAATTATACAACAAATATTTTTTTTCAACTTTCAGAAATCTACATACAAATCTTGAATGAATGCAAGGCTATACAATACATATTTAGAACAAATGAACATTTATATTGCCTTTGTACTATTCATGCTTTTATTCATGCAAGCCTTGAACATTAAAAATGACATATTATGAGAGAGAAATCAACAGTTGAACAAAGTAAATAATTCTTGAAAACCATTTCATTTTATTCTTAACACTTGCTTCTTGTAATTCATGCTAGACTGTTTTCAGTGTGCTAGTATTATGCAAGGCTGTATCTCACTGTAATTGTATTTAGGTAAAATAGCTATCAAATGTTTTAGTCAAAAAAATTTGTTTGTTTAGGAATAAATTCTCTGACCACTAAAAACATTTAATTTTGTGAGGTTTTCTCCTTTGGAAACAGTAGATGTGATATAGTAGGCCAGCCTAAACTGGTCATGGCTTCACTTTGCCAAAAACAAAACAAAATCATATGTATGTGTGTGTGTGTGCATAAAAATATCTGAAAGGGGGAAAAAAAAAAGCTTTATCAGACCTCTTGATCATTATCAGTCAAGCCTATTCAGAGCCTGGAAAGTGGTGGGGAGATGAATTGGTTTGGAATGGAATTCTTAATACAACTCAATCATTGGATTTCACTTTTCAATGTCTGTTTCTTCATAATCTTATGATCTATGTGTTGCAAAGTTGTTCCATCATTTTAGTGACTAACAAATCCATCAACTCCATCTGAATTTCACCATCCAAATATTTTAGACTTACATGTAGCTATAACCTGTGGGCTTTACAAAATTCTTCTTGCAATTATTATTAGTTTCAATACAACTCCAAGAGACTCATTCTTTTTATAGAGCATCTATACCAAGAGTTCTTTGTTTGTTGTAAGATTGAGTTTCCCTATCATGCTCAGGTTGGAAGTGCGGAGTCTACCCTCAAAGCCAATCTCACTTTACTCAGCATAGGAGCTTTTATTTGCTCCATTTCAGAAGTGGGCTAGCTCAGTCTTTAGATAACCTGGTCCCCCTTCCAACTTCAGAACTCATCATATCACTCACTGCAGATAGCAGATCAGCTTATTCCATTACAGATCAGAGCTCAAGAGAGATGCCAACTTGTCTCCCTGGATGCAGGAATTACAGGTATGTCTCACTGAATCTAGCTATTAGAGATTCTTAATTTTTTTTTGTATATCATGGAATCTTTTCAGTGTCTGGTGTACTTTGCACTAGTCAGAATGTTTTTAAATGCCTAAAACTTGAGAATCACTATGGAAGTAAATTATATTGGAATACAATTATCAAATTATGAAACACACACAAGTTCATGGACCTTGGATAAAGAATCTCTGATCTAGATCATATCAGAAACCTCACAGTTCAGCACTGGGAGGATCATGAATATATTATTTAAACCTCAGATGCAATTTTTAAAATTGATTCTTTTTCAAAGGCCTCCTTACAAACCTTACCTAATGACAAAAAAGTAGTATAAAATGTTTCCTCAACTTTATTAGTAAGTTTACATTTAAAGGCTCTTTTGGCTGATGAAACATTAAATTTCATATTAATCTGTAAATGGAGTATCAATGAAAAAAATGATGTTGCCAGTCAAATATATGCTTTTTGATTTTTAAAAAAATATGGAAAATTCTTACTCAAGAACATAGGAAAATCTAAAAAGTTTTGAAAATATTTGCAAGTAATTAAATTTTGAACATTTATTCAAGTTCTACTGAGACACTATCTTTGTATTAGGAAGATCTATTTATTATGCCCTGAATAAAATTATTATTACCCTCCCCTCTTCCTTGCCATTAGGACTGGGAAATTTGAGTCAGGAAAAACTTTGAAGCTCTGGCTACTTTGCATACTATTGTATTATAAAAACTCCAAGTGTCATCTCAATCCTTGCTGGGATAATTCCCCCTCCTTTTGAGTATTGCCCCTCACCTTGCTGTCTCCTCCTCTTATCCTGTCAGGATTAAGTTATGTTCCTTTCCAGGAATTATGGTTTGTCTGCTCACTCATCCCCCTTATCTGCCTTTGTTTCCCCTATAAGACTGTATACTCAGATTATGTATTCTCTTTGCAAATCCTGTTTTACTAAAACCCTGTATAAGTTCCCTGCCTCAATTCCTCAGGGCCGAATGATTTTTGAATGAGTTCTGTTAGGCCAGTTAGTCTAAACTCTCCACATTAATAGATTATAAACCAATCTCTGTCTTGCCTCAGCATTTTTGGCATTACATATTGAAAATTTTAATACACACATATTTCTATATTTTATTATTTTCCTTATGTTCTCTTTCCCAAAGCCAAAAAAGTTATATATAGATATAGATATAAAACACATGAGAAGTTTTAAATGCCCTCAAAAATGAACAAATAAAGGGAAACAATTAAAGGCACAATAGTCCATAAAGTAAACTGTATCTGTCAGTATCAAAAGACCCACTGTGTTTGTTATTATCAAAAGGCCCACAGAGCCCTCCTTACTTATAAGGGGCAGTGATTACACTACATTCAGTGTGATTTGGCAAATGCCCAATATCCTAGTTAAGAAAAAAAAAAATCTGTCTCATTGGTCCTCCTTTGCTTGTCAGAAATTTTCACTATGAAGATAGTGCTGGATTAAGTGAGAGAACCAGGGAATATTCTTTAGGAAGTCATTATAAAACTATAAACTAGTTCCTTCCTAAGAAGACATTTTTCACTCATGAAGATGAAGATATTCAGGAAATCATTTGAAGAATGTGATCATTGTTTCTAAAGTGAATACTATAATTGATAAGTTTTAGAACGCATTAGTAATATTTTTCAGTAATACACTTTTGAGATACCTTTTGCCAAAAGTACAAATAAACTTATTTTTTTAATTTAAAAGCTTTTGAAAAATGTGTGTTTCTTTATCTTGGATGCTTTTTATGTTGTCATCCAACAGTTTATAGATAGATGCTTTGATGTGAAACTTTTTAAAAAAAACCCTTTAATTTTTTCAGCCTGAAGAAAAATTATTGCCCTGTGGATTAAAGAGTTTTTAGGATTTTTTTCAATTGTTAAATTAAATTCAAATGTGAAAGGTAGTGGGATTAAAATTCACACATATATTAGGAAGATCTGATAATAAAACTCAGAAACCTCATAAAAGTGTTTATTGCTAAATATTAAATCTAAAAAATAACCCAAAACATGGCAAGTAGAAACATCCAATTAAAGAAAAACATTATCACAAGCTATTAAAACTCACAATAATGCATTTAGTAAGCCTCAAGCTAGAGAGAAATGTGAAAATGAGAATCAAGCAACTTTTGAAGGGGGAAGGACCATTCTCATTCATTAAATGACACAAGTGTCTTTCTTCACCCCAAATCTTGCCATGAAAATAAGGGCTCCATAGACTGAGCTGAAAGAAATAACCTTTCATATATATATATACATATATATACATATATATATGTATATATATATATGACTATCTTGAAATAAATAGATGCTACCTTGCTTTGATATTTTTAGATATTTAGATAGCTATGTCAATTTACATAATAAACATTCTTTAGAATTTATGAGAACCGTTTTCTAATTCAAAATAATAATCCTATGTTTTTGACAATTATTGGAGCATATAATTAATTAGCCAGAACATTCAACTGTTTTGGCTTTCTTTTATTTCCTGACAGAATTAGTGAACTTGCAGAGTGATTGTTGGTTGTTTATTAAGTCAATTACTCTCTTTGTGAAAAAGAATATGTTTCTATTAAAGCAAACATTTTCAGTTAATGGGATTTTATCTTTAATCATTGGACATTCTTATTTTTAGCATATACATAAGTGAGGATGGAGAAAGGGCATGTAAAAACAAGAAATATGGAAGGTGGGGCTTTCACATGACCACACATTTACCCTTCAGCTTCTCTTTCCTTTTCTGTTGCTTGCTTTTTTTCCCATCAATCTGGAGACTCACAGTCCTGCGTTTCTCCAGGTTTAGCAGCTCTTGAAAGAGTTCTTTGACATTATGATTCATCTTGGCTGAAGTCTCCATGAAGGCACACTTCCATTTCTTTGCCAAAGCTTCACCCTCACTGCTCCGAACTTCTCGGTTTGGACTCTCATCATTCTTGTTTCCCACTAACATGATTGGAATGTTTTCCACATCTCCTTTGATCTGACAAATTTGTTCATAGATGGGCTTGAGTTCTTCCAAGGACTGTTGACTTGTGATAGAATAAACCAAGATAAAGGCATGGCCTTTAGAAATAGAGAGGCGTTGCATTGCTGGGAATTGATGGCTGCCTGTTGTGTCAGTGATCTGCAAAGTACAGATACTCTTATCACAGCTAATCACTTGGCGATAGGTATCTTCAACTGTGGGGACATAGCTCTCTCGGAAAGTGCCCTTCACAAACCTCAAGACTAAGGAACTCTTGCCAACACCTCCTGCTCCAAATACCACCACTCTGTAATCATTGCTTTGTTCAGGCATTTTGCTTGACAACTTTAATGCTCAACTTGGAAAATACCTAAGGAATAGAAGACATATTTGACACAGTTAATCAATTTCTAAAGACAAGAAATATTTATCCATTTCTGAAAATGCAAACAATTAACGATTTATTAAATATAGTGAAACTCAATTTTAATAGGCTCAACAAAAGGCATCCATTTTAATTTCATTTTTGTTGCGGCTGTTCTTGATTCAGGAGCTGGAGACACTGAGGCTAAGAGGGTTTTTTTTTTTTATTTTAAAGCAGCAATTAATTGTATACTTGATGGTTGTTTGGTCTGAGATATATAACTATCTGAAATTCTACTATCCAATTTAAGAACCTTAGAATTTAACTTCAAGATTAATGTTAATTCTTTCTAGACTTGAATCTTGGCTTTCTGATTTCATCCCTTCTTTAGGAAGAGATTTTTAATTTGGAAGGTAGAAGATACGTTAAGATACAGGGTTTCATAATAATACCGTAACAATTGTTATCTTTTCTGCTTAGAGAGAAACAGTGATAGAGATGCAATGTGGTATAGAAGAAAGAAAAATGACTTCAGAGTTAGTTTGAATCCCTGCTCTGCTATTTGTCACTGATTTCTTGAAATAGTGATCTGATATACTGTTTTGCATTTTTCAAAATCACAATTTCTATTTTCCATTCCAAAAATTATTTTGATAATGCTTTCATTTTCTCTTAATATTCTCAGAATTCTCCTAGGGTTTTTCCAAAAGCTTTCTGATTAAACATACAAAGCAGCAACAAAGAAGATAAAAATAGCAAATAACACATACAAAATATAGCTAAAAAATTCACACTATACAGATGCAGTAATGCTTCAATTATATATTGAAAATGCAATTTAATAGCATGATGTAAACTTCACAGCACATGAAAATGCCCAAACCTACCAAAAAATCTCGGAGAAGATAATGCTTCTTATTGAATTAAAATATTAAAGTCACATAATTTGGGATCTTTACTGTGCCTTCACCAAAGGTATCCTTGAAGGCTCAAAATTAAACTTTAAAATATAAATTAAACATTATGTAGTAAGCAAAGTCTTTCCACTTTAATAAAAGTGTCTATTAACTGATATGGTCAGGTTCAAAAGAGGTGATTTAGGAGAGCAATTGCTAATCCCAAATGATATGTTTGGGAAAAGGAACCAAATGTTGGGATTCATGCATGTGAAGAATCCCCCAATGGCCATTCTCTTTGGCAAAAGGTAAGATTATTTAGGAGAGATTACAGGCAAAATGAAGAGATATAATAGGCACCAGAAGTGATAAAAATGAAGCAGAGTTGAGAGAACAAGGAAAGGGATTTTAACAATTCTAACAATTAATGATAGAAAAGACAAGTTCCCTAGTGACCTTTACAATGAACCAGCTAACAGATTAAATCCTAAAAGAGATTTAACAGCCTAAAAGAGTCAGATGGCTATAAAAAGGAGAAAAGAATAGAGGCACGGTGATGGAAGAGAGAACAGATACTCTGAGGCATAGGGAAAGGGTGAGGAGAAAGACACCATGAGACAGAGTGCCATGTGTGGTGGATATAACCTAAAGGGGTTCAGCAAAAATAGCATGAGCCATGGAGAGATTTGTAGGGGAAATTCAATCTCAGAGGTTTGACATGTCAGATTTCTGACTGGACATAGCAAGATAGGGCTGCCTATGACTCACAAAGAATAGAACTATGACACTTTATTGATTCTGATCAATGCCCTTCCCTGCCTGCCCCAGGCAGCAATCCCAACAATATTTCATTCTTACTCTGCCAACTACACTCCAGTTACTTAAGAACTCATCATTAACTATCTTGGAAGTATCCAATTATTTTGGATAGGGAATTGGTCTAAGGATTTTTAAAAGGTTAAAAATCTTTTTAAAGTCATGAACCTTTTTGGTAGTCTGGTAAAGTATATGGATTCCTTTTCAGAATGTTTTTAAATATAAAATACATAAGATTGTAAATGAAAATAATTAAAATATAATGACATGTGTATATATACATACATATACATATGTGTGTTTGTATGTAAAAGTTTAAAAACCTCCAAGTTAAAAAATCTTAATTTAAACCTAGGGCTCTACTAATTCTCCTTAGGCCTCAATTTCTGTGATAAGGAATTCAACTAGATCAATTTCTGTAGTGAGGAGTTCAGCTACATCATTTCTAACTTCCCTTAAGCCTCTAAATCTTATGTTTAAAGATGATATACCATGATGCGGGAAAACTGGGACATTGATGCATTTTTGGTGGACTTGTGAACAAATCCAACCATTCTGGAGAGTAATCTGGAATTATGCCCCAAAAGTTATCAAACTGTGCATACCCTTTGATCCAGCAGTGCTACTACTGGGCTTATATCCCAAAGAGATACTAAAGAAGGGAAAGGGGCCTGTATGTGCCAAAATGTTTGTGGCAGCCCTGTTTGTAGTGGCTAGAAACTGGAAAATGAATGGATGCCCATCAATTGGAGAATGGCTGGATAAATTGTGGTATATGAATGTTATGGAATATTATTGTTCTGTAAGAAATGACCAGCAGTATGAATACAGAGAGGCTTGGAGAGACTTACATGAACTGATGCTGAGTGAAATAAGCAGAACCAGGAGATCATGATACACTTCAACAACAATACTGTATAAGAATGTATTCTGATGGAAATGGATATCTTCAACAAAGAGAAGATCTAATCCAGTTTCAATTGATTAATGATGGACAGAATCAACTACACCCAGAGAAGGAACACTGGGAAATGAGTGTAAACTGTTTGCATTTTTTTTTCTTCCCAGGCTATTTTTAACCTTCTGCATGCAATTCTTCCTGTGCAATAAGAGAACTGTTCAGTTCTGTACACATATATTTTATCTAGGATATACTATAATATATTTAACATACTGCTTGCTATTTAGGGGAGGGAGTGGAGGGAGAGAAGGGAAAAGTCAGAACAGAAGTGAGTGCAAGGGATAATGTTGTAAAAAAAAATTACCCATGCATATGTACTGTCAATAAAAAGTAATAATTATTTTTTAAAAATGAAAAAAAGATGATATACCATGGCCATTTTTAAAAAGGAAATATATTCTTGATATATACTTTTCTTTTCTAAACACAGGTTTATGTGCAAAGTGTTGAGGAAATTAATGTAAAAAGAAAATAGTTGCTACCCTCAAGAAACTTATAGTCTTGGTGAGGGGGGGAATAAAATATACACATTTAAATCATTTTAAAATGAATGCAAAGTAGCTGACATATAGTTTAACCCCAGTCTTGAATAAAAGACATTTTTTTATGTTTTTAGCCTTCATAAATCACTTTCAATCTTAACACTACATCAAGCTCAAATTTAACAAAAGTTTCCTTAGCTGCCTGCCATTCAGACTTTTGGCTTTCTTTTCTCTCTAGAAATCTCAAATTGTCTCTTTTTGAGGCAAAGATGCAAGAAATTAGTTCTTTTCTAATGTGGCTATGTGTCTCCCTCAGGTTCAAGGAATCATAGAATATGAGACACAGAAGGAATTTCAGTGGCCAATTCAACCTATAAAACAAAAAGAATCTTCATTATGTGAGCTAATTTACTTCCTTTTTCTTTCCACAAAGAATTAAGAGATAAAAACATCCAAGACTTTAGAAAATAAAAAGCCCATTGCATATCCAATTACTTCCTTTTTTTTTTAATTTGACAGAACTTACCTTCCTCTCTTCCTCTCCTCCAGTCCCTTGTTAAATAAACAGCTGCCCCCTTGTCAAAATCAGACTCTTTATAGGCAACTTTCATCCCATCCTTTCCAACAGATTGCTCTCTTATTTAATTCTCTTTTATCCCAATCAATTGTTTCTTTCCCTACTTCCTACAAAAATTGCATATTAAAAAACCCTGTAATCCCCTCAAACTATTGTACTATATTTCTTCTGCCTTTCTCAATGAGCTCCTAGAATAATTTGTCTGTCTAGTACTTATTCCCCTCCCATTTCTTCAGTTTTCCCATCTCATTTGTAGATGACTCCCAGTTCTCTACATCCAAACACAATCTCTCCTGAGTTTCATTCTCATATCACTAACTGCCTTTTGTATATTTTGATCCAGATGTCCAAGATATATCTCAAACTAAAATTTGCTCAAAGCAGATCTTTTCCTCAAAGTTTTTTTTTTTTCAAATTTCCCTGTTTGTCAAGTACTCAATCATTTTTCCGATTGATAACCTTGGAATTATCTTTGACTTTCACTCTCCCTTATCCCATAGATCCAATTAATTGCCAAAACCTGCCATTTTCACATCTTCAATTTTCTCTATATCTGACATCTTTGTAGTCATACAACTGTCATAGCTAAATTATTGCAATGGCTTACTAATTGATCTCCCTGCCTCAAATTTTTCTCTCACTCCAATTTATCCCTATGCAGCTGCCAATGATTTCCTTAAATGTGGATCTGACTGTCATTTGCTTATTCAAAAAACTTTACTGATTTTCAAGGGTTTCTAGGGGGAAATATCCACTATTCTATTGGGTTTTTCTTTTTTTCTTCTTTTATTTAGTCTATCAATATTGAGTGACTTCAAACAAAGTAAAACCAATGTAGGAAAACATATTTCTAACAATCATTTAAATGTGTTAGCAAGATAATGGCATTGTAGCATAACCTGATTTGCCCAGTTCACTCATAACACCTAAATTGATGGGAGAAAGAATAAAAAAGAGAATGAGTTTTGGAAGGTAAAATGTAGAGAAAGTAGGTTTAGGTGCCCAAACTGTGTACCTCCTTCACACTTTTCTAAAGTCACAATTATAATCAAAATGATTCAAGAAGACACAGTTCAAAGGTTAATAGATAGACCTCAGTGATTTGATTGGTAGATTTATCCTAGCCATAGATATAGATGCTTGAACATGACAATCACCTACATAAGTGTTATAGTTAAGAGATGACTGACAATTGGCAGCCCTGACAACTAAAATGATGGGGACAAGTATCTTAGATTAACTGATACATCACCCTTGAATACTGGGTGATGGTCATTACAAATATGTTCATGACAAATAAAAGGGAAATTGATAAGATTCCATTTCATTCCCTCCCCTCTTTTTTTAGATAAAAGTAAGCAACATGGTATTAAGATATTAGGAGAAACCATGTTTTCCAGAGTAAGGCCCCCAAAGCAAGCTGTATCCTGAGCTTGGATAACAACAATCCTTTGTAATTTACTTTCTGTATGATCTCACTCTTTGGCAAAATCATGTAGTTTTTTGACTGTTTTGATCTTTCTCAGGAAATCCCACTGGAATTGATATTGCAGCTAACATGCTGTAGCCGAAAATTATCAATCAATTCTTAGGATATGCTAAGTATACTAAAACTGGTGCTTTATTCTTGTTCCTCCTCTGCTAACTAGTTCTGTAGCTGCTGAATGATCACAAAGCTTAATGACCGTAACAACTTGAGGCAAACACAAAGCTCAACAATTCTAATAACTTAAAGTCCTTATTCCCACAGGACCCAAAAATGTCTCTATTATCCCTAAAATGCTTGCATGAATGGGCCTGCCTTGGGAATTCAAGACCTAAGAATGACTTTATTGGGTCCTACCTTTTTGTAGTTTTTTGTGCTTTAAACCCTCCCCCTGCCAAAAATCATAAGCCCTCCTTATCAGGTAGATTTCACTTGCAAACCTTCTTCCTCACCCTGAAATTAAACTTTTGTTTAATTCTGATTCTCCTGTCTCTAGCCTGCTATTAGGCTGTGGCCACTTATAGGTCAGAGATTGGTTCCAGTGGAGTTAACAAAGGAAGGGAGATGCAGATGTATTATGAAGGGAAAAATCCTGAAACATACAAATTCATACAAATTTCATATGAGTGTTTGAAGCAGAATTTATTTTTCTCAACCACTTCCCACTATTCCAGAATACATCATTTGCAAATTTTAATCAAATACTATAGCTAGATGATGCAGTGGTTAAAGTGCTGGTCCTAGTGTTAGGAAGATCTGAGTTCAAAACTGACCTCTTCTACTTGATCTCTGTGACCTTGATCAAGTCACTTCACCCCTGTTTGTGTGTTTGTATTAGTTTTCTCAATTGTAAAATTGAAATAATAAGTATACCTATCTTATGTGGCTATTGTAAGGATGAGATTTTTGTTAAATAAATTTGTTTAAAATGGTAAACACAATCCCTGGCACATAGTAGACACTGTATAAGTTTGTTTCCTTCCCTATCACCCAAGTAATAACACAGAACCAAAAGGTTAGTGGCTGCTGATCTATTGAAAATATGGCAGAATAAACAGTCACATGGACAGAAGTCATTGGGTAAAGAGGAACTACTGTGAGCATACACAAACAGCCTAGTTCTAGCTGAATATTCCTTGGCCTATGATGTCATCATTTTGTTTCTGGTAGACACTATTCAAATTAACTATGATGTTCTATTATTTGGGCCTAAAATTTGCAGACCTACCATGTAAACAATTGAAAGGAATAAAAAATAACATGAAACCAAAAATATCGTACAGTTTGAAAGTGCTTACATCTGTCTTACAAACTCAGATAGCATATAACTCCAGATATACTGAAAAGATTTAAATTAACCTTAAAAGAATTTTGTGTACTAGTAAAAATGTGTCAATAAATAGAAATTATCAAAGACTTTAATGACGATTGTTTAAAGGGAATAGATTGAGTAGAGATTTTGTCTCTGTTATATAGTTCCAGTATTGTCTTACATAACCTGTGAGCCTTTGAAAAGGCTCTCCCTGTTTAAACACTAGAAGTAGGGCATAACTGAGAGGCTTTGTCCATAATAAGAGTTGGAGAAAGGAGAATGTCTCTGAGAAGTAGTTTTACTTATCCTGTTACACTCAGCACTAGAGGCTCATCATCCTCAGATGCTCCTCAGCAGTAACACTTCATCGTTTTTCTGACTGAAGCAGGTTATGTTACTACTAGTATCTTCCCATAAGTTCTCAAAATCGAAGACAAACTCCTTTTTCCGGCATCTTTCTCTCAAATCTTTTTAAGAACAAGTCAGTCCTCTTTGTATAGTTCATGACTAGCAGTGAATGGGAACCTGGAAAAGTGAATGCACTTCTGTGATAACCCTGACATAAGCCCAAATTCCAACATGATGTTACCATGGTCTAAATGTTATTCTTAGAGCTAAAATAAAACAAAAAGCAGAAATTTATACAACTTGAATCACACAACTTGGAAACAACAGACTAGGAGTTTAACCCCAGATAATCTGACACAAAGATTAAATCATTTTTCATTATACCATGAATTTTTTCATCTATAAAATGAGGATATTGGATTAAATAATATTCTTCATGCACTAAAAGCCATAGTAAAAACTTTATTCGGATTTTTTTTTCTAAACATTTTGAAATGAAGACTCTGCTCTATATGGGAAGTCTCTTTTTTTATCAAAAAGATGGAACTCACCACATATGTCACTTCTTATTCTCCAGAGAAGTGTATGTACATATCCCACTCACACATATACCATTTATTTAATATATATATGATATTTCATATATAGGTAGAAAAGCTTAAAAAAAAAAAACCCAAAACTCATAGTTGGATATGGCTGAAAAATAACTGAATAATATGCATATGTTATATGTGTGTCTGTGTGTATATATATATATATATACATAAAGTTATGAATAAAAATGTTATTAAATATTATGAATATAAATGTTATAATGAAAACTCTTAACTGCCACATTATTTGATGCCTCCTTTTTATACACTCGAGTCCCTGAGGAAAAAAAAACAAATTGGAAAACAACAGTTAATTTTAGAATAGTGGATATGATTTAATGTAGCCCACTATATGGGCTGCGGAAAACTACATGGACATTCATGGCATGCTTTGAATCTTGCAAAACTGTATTTTCTGATCACTTAAAAAAAAATCTGATCCCAAAATATCTTTCTTATCTTTAAAAAAAAAAACCCAAATCATAGAACATAATAACTCAAATCAAAGCCTTTTTTAATTAAACAGAATATGAAATTATTTTCTCTCCTTTCTCTTTACAATAGAGATTTATTTTCCTTCATATTGCCATCTGGAAGAAGGAATTTGAGTAGCTTAGATAATTCATAATCTGAAGGCCCCAGCTGGAATATTCCTTAGCCTATGATGTCATCATTATGCTTCTGGTAGACACCATTCAAATTAACTATGATGTTCTATTATTTTGGCCTAAAATTTCTCTTCTATTTATTTCCTATCTACGTAAACAGTTGAAAGGACTTAATAAAAAAATAATATGAAACCAAAAATACCATGCAATTTGAAAGTGCTTACATCTGTTTCACAGACTCAGATAGCATATAACCCCATGTATACTGAAAATGTCTAAATTAGCCTTAAAAGAATTTTGTGTACCAGTAAAAAGGTGTCGATAAATAGAAATTTTTCAAGACTTTAATGACAAGATTGTTTAAAGGGAATAGATTGTTTAAAGGGAATAGGTTGAGTAGGGATTTTGTCTCTGTTATATTGTTCCAGTATTGTCTTACATAATCTGTGAGACTTTGAAAAACAAAATAGTGAAAGAAATTGAGTGGAGAGAAAGGAGACTAAGGCAAATGCCCCAGAATAAAAGTAACCTAAGTGATTCAATATCCTAGCCTCAACCAGTTAATCAACTAACAGAATAATATTATTTTTATTTTAAAAATTATTTATGATTGTGATCCCTTTTTCAAGTTCAAACTCATTATTTGGATTAAAAAGAGAACAGCTAATTGGCTAACAAATGGTCAACCATGGATTTAAAGGCCATGGAGAAATTCTAACCATTCTTACTCCAAGTGTTTCAGCCAAGGGTGAAAAAATAGGGAATTTTCTTCCAGTATAGGAATTGAAAATTGCAAATTGATCCAAACTCCTGAGGGGACCCTCTTGAGGAGAGAAGAGAGTTTTTACTTATCTCTCTCCTTTGCCATCCTTTTCCATTGACTTTCCTTGTGGAAAAGGGACCAGCAAGGTACAATAAATCTAAAGAGGTGTAGAGAAACATATCAATGATAAACAGACAAATATTAAGCAGACAGAGGAGGATAACCATTTTATAGAAAAGTATGATTCCTTTGGTGGAAAGAATGATAGCTTTTGATTCTTGAAAGATATCAGTTATCAGAGTCTAGCAGACTTAAGCTTCAGGAACTTAAAGAGAAAAAAACCCACCCCCAGTGCCAACCATTCATGAAGTTTTTCTTTATCATGTGTTCCCCACACATATATTTCACAACTATTGTACTTTTAATTTGTGCCTTTCTCTACAAGAAGAGATTTTTTACTCATAGAAGAATATTTGGTTATAAGAACACATTTATATTGGAAACTGGTCTCCACATTTTAGGAACAATAAACATAGGGTTCAATGAGAAAAATGTTATTTTGTCTCCTCAAGCATTTATTCCAGAATAAAGATGTTAGGACAGAAATACTTATCTTAGAAGAAAAAAACAACAGATTTGGTAGCTCTAACTAAACAATAACTGTAATTTAACTTAAGTTTATTTTAGTTCATATTTTTTAATTTAAAAAATTCCTTAATTTCTATATCTTCTCTTTTCTTTCTTTTTTTTTTTTAAATTTAATTTTATTTAATAATAACTTTGTATTGACAGAATCCATGCCAGGATAATTTTTACACATCATTATCCCTTGCAATCACTTATGTTTCGTTTTTTCCCCTCCTTCCCTCCTCCCCCCCCCAAGATGGCAAGCAGTCCTATATATGTTAAATATGTTGCAGTATATCCTAGATACAATACATATTTGCAGAACCGAACAGTTCTCCCGCTGCACAGGGAGAATTGGATTCAGAAGGTAAAAATAACTCGGGAAGAAAATCAAAAATCAAATAGTTCACATTCATTTCCCAGTATTCCTTCTTTGGGTGTAGCTGTTTCTGTCCATCATTTATCCAATGAAACTCAGTTAAGTCTCTTTGTCAGAGAAATCCACTTCCATCAGAATACATCCTCATACAATATCGTTGTCGAAGTGTATAATGATCTCCTGGTTCTGCTCATCTCACTTAGCATCAGTCCATGTAGGTCTCTCCAAGCCTCTCTGTATTCATCCTGCTGGTCATTCCTTACAGAGCAATAATATTCCATAACATTCATATACCACAATTTACCCAGCCATTCTCCAATTGATGGGCATCCATTCATTTTCCAGTTTCTAGCCACTACAAACAGGGCTGCTACAAACATTTTGGCACATACAGGTCCCTTTCCCTTTTTTAGTATCTCTTTGGGGTATAAGCCCAATAGAAACACTGCTGGATCAAAGGGTATGCACAGTTTGATAACTTTTTGGGCATAATTCCAGATTGCTCTCCAGAATGGCTGGATTCGTTCACAACTCCACCAACAATGCATCAGTGTCCCCGTTTTCCCGCATCCCCTCCAACATTCATCATTATTTTTTCCTGTCATCTTAGCCAATCTGACAGGTGTGTAGTGATATCTCAGAGTTGTCTTAATTTGCATTTCTCTGATCAATAGTGATTTGGAACACTCTTTCATGTGAGTGGTAATAGTTTCAATTTCTTCATCTGAAAATTGTCTGTTCATATCCTTTGACCATTTATCAATTGGAGAATGGCTTGCTATATCTTCTCTTTTCAAAAGATGTAGAAAATTTCTCCTTCTCTACCTAAAATGATTTTGTAATTTTTAAAAATCCACTGGTTTTGAATAATACATTATTTACTTCTGGGAATTAACATCCTTTTGTCTAACATTTTGTTAGACATGTTTATAAGCATATATTCTTTTATAATTTGTTGGATATGATTTTATCATAAAGTTACTGAAAATGTAATGAACATCTTTATATTGTCCTAGTTATTGCCTTGTTGGTAGGATAACTGCCTGTTTTGAAAAAAAAAAAGGTCCTCATTCTGGAGAGCAATTTGGAACTATGTCCAAAGAGGTATCACACTGTGCATATCCTTTGATCCAGTAGTGTCTCTACTGGGTCTGTATCCCAAAGAGATTATAAAGGAAGAAAAAGAACCCACATATGCAAAAATGCTTGTAGCAGCTCTTTTTGTAGTGGCAAGGAACTGGAAACTGATTGGATGCCCATCAGTTGGAGAATGGCTGAATAAGTTATGGTGCATGAATGTTATAGAATATTATTGTTCTATAAGAAATGATCAACAGGATGGTTTCAGAAAGGCCTGGAGAGTCTCTTACGTGAATTGATGCTAAGTGGAGTAGAGACAAGAGAACACTATACTCAACAACAAGAAGATTACATAATAATCAGCTCTGACAGACTTGGCTTTTTTCAACAAAGAAATGATTCAGAACAATTCCAATAGACTTCTGATGGAGGGAGCCATTTGCATCCAGAAAGAGGACTTATAGGGATTGAATGTGAATCACAACATAGTAATTTCACCTTTTGTTGTTGTTTACTTGCTTTTTTTTCTCATTTAAAAAGATTTTTTTATCTGATTTTTCTTATGCAGCATGATAAATATGGAAATATGTATAGAAGAATTGCACATGTTTAACACATATTGTTATTTATACACAGCTATCACTTGCTATTTAGGGGAAAGGGAGGTAAAGGGAGGAAGAAAAATTTGGAACGCAAGCTTTTGCAAGGATGAATGTTGAAAACTATATTTGCATATATTTTGAAAATAAAAAACTATTACTTAAAAAAAAGAAAAGAGGGTTCTTTTTCAGTAGTCTAGCTGTAAGTGTATACTATTTAGTAAGATCAGCTTTAAATCAGCCTGAGTTGAGTAATTCATGAATCTATAAAATTTATAAAATGGTTGATTTTTCTCTCCTCACTGAAGAATGAAATCTGTTTTTTCAATCGATGTGTGAAGTATCTTCAGCCACCCAGAATTAGATTTATGGTGCTATAGGACCATCTTAAAACAGTAAAAAGACAGGAGTACCAAAATTTCTATATTTGTCAGTAATTACAGAAGAAATTCACAAGAGCAACAGTGACTTCTGTGTAAACACTTATTAACCCAATGCCGCATGCATAGAAGAAATAAAGCCAAGACAGACTGAGGCAGCACTGTCATAATATAGAATGTTAGGAGTTAATGAAAGCACATCTTTTTTTTCTTTTTACAAAACTTATTGATCTATTTTCTTTCCTAACTAAATTTCAATGTGCAAGATTTTAGTAGGTTAACAAGGTTTCCCTGCTTTACTCATCTTTAAAATGGGGGAAAATCACATCTGTAAGACCAAACAGGATGTATCAAATGTGGTATTATAAAACTGATTATTTTTGAGTCACTTCAGGCTCCAATCCTTAGGATCAATATACACTATCAGTCAACTAACCACCAACTAATTACTTTAATTTTAATTCCATTTTCTCACTTTCATTCCTCCTTAGAAAAATGCTGGATGCCATTGAAGAAAAAATGTCATTGGTATGTTTATGGAAAGTTATGTTTTAAATCTTCACGAGATGGAGGGGTTAGAAAGAAAATTTTAAAAACTATTTTTCTTTCAAAAAAGGAAGCTGAAGAAAAAGAGCAGCTGAGACACAAATGAAAATTTATGAAAGAAAATCTACCAAAGCAATTATATCTTATTTTGGCCTTTCTTTATCTAAAAGACCTTATGGGTTCATTTTCACCTCAGTAAGCTCACCTAAGAAATGAAATTAGATATAGTAGACAAATTATATCCCAATCTTGCAAAAGGTAAATAGAAACATATTTCTATTTTCCAGGGGAAAGAACTAGCACATAAAAGTCCATGGAGCTACATTCCTTAAGCATTAAATGGAGATATTTTTAAAAATCACTTTAAAGGTTTTCTTTTCTTTCTTTCTACAAGCCAAAAGGAATATATTAGACTACCTATGTGAACCTATAGAAAGGCAAAAAAAAAAAAAGAAAGAAAGAAAGAAAGAAAGAAATACTTGTAAACGAAAATTAAATATTTTCAAATGTTAAGGTTGAAGGGAAAGGATCTGAGGAGAAAAAATGCAATTAAGCTTTGATTTCTGCATGTCTCTCAAAGAGTACAAATGGCATATTCTATTTCTGTACTGGCAAGCTGTTCTGCATTTCCCTTTTGGCTGTGATATTAGGACCTTTATTTTTAAACTGAGTTAAAACTTCCTCATCAGCAGGAACAAGAATGAGCTTTTAAGAATGAGTCCACAGAATGAGCTTTCCCAAAACACTAAATCTTATTTTGAAAGAATTAGCATTTGAGATACTCTCACTTTTCCTCTGTGAATTATTATTCTTTTCTTTTTTTTGAGATAAAATATTTTTATATTATCAAATTACAAGGAAAGCAGTTTTTAGCTAGATAAACTTCATAGCTGTACTTGTCTTTCCAAATTTCTAAATGCATTTTAGTGTAGGCACTTGAAAAATATGTAAATTTTTATCACATACATATTCAGTAAAATAATAGAAAAAACGAATAAGAAATTATTTACCTGAGAAGGAACACACTCTATCAAATATTCTTCAATATATTTCTCTCATAGCAAAAAAAAAAAAAAAAAAAAATTTTTCCCCTTATCCTCAGGCCAGCCCTCCAAAATCAAGATTTCCTCTAAAAGAAAGCTCAGTTGCCTGTTTTGATTTTCAAAAAGCTGTAGCCCTGGTTGCTGCTGCTGCTGCTGCTGCTGCTGCTGTTGCTGCTGCTGCGGCTGCTGCTGCGGCTGTGGATGCTGCTGCTGCTGCTTCGAAGCTTTTCTGTACCTAGTCTCTCTTAAACTGCTATTTCTGACTCTTCTTTCAGTACAGCTGGTCTCCACAATGTGCTTCTATTCACTCTTGCTCTAGCTGAATCCTCTTTCTGTTTTTGCTCTATAGCTAATGGTTTTGTTGGTTAAATTTATATTCTATTTCTGATTCCTCATTTCCACCTTTTTTCCCTTCCTCCCTCTTTTCTTCCTTTCCTTGTCCTTCCCTTTCCCTTTCACTCCTTGTTTCTTGCAATCTTTTGTGCTTTCAGGAAAGGACTAACTGTAGCTGCTGCTTTTGATACTGTTTAAATGGCGACTAAAAAGCTTGGCTAAGTTTGCAAGTGCCACCTACTGAATGTTTTTAGAATTTTTTTTAAGGACGGGAATTTTCTGGTTATGTAGGCAAAGGTAAGCATTTCTTTGCAAAACATTATAATTAAATGATTTGCTGATACTTGCTATGGTGCATCACTACCTTTATGTTATGGTTGCTACTATTTCCTTTCTTATTCCAAATACTAACAGAATCCCATATCCCAAATTTTCAAAGCAAATAGAACTATCCTTGTTTTATAATTGACATTAATTATATGAGCTTTCTTTTCTGTATTCAAATGTAGAATTTATACTTACTCTTTTTATATGACATGTTACTCCACTATGTATAAAATATGTAATTAATGAGTATAATTAATTCTCCTAAAGAAAAATTGTATATATTCAGGCTAATAAAATAACTAAGCTAGTAGGATTAGAAATTTTTCTCCATTTAATAACTTCACAGTAAAATTACTATATATATACATATTTGTATATATGTATATTTACATGATATACATATATACTTATAGTTATGTGTTTATTTATATACATATATATATAAAAAAGTAAAAATGATAGCACATATTTTCCTAAATTCTGTATTGTCAATTTTATTATGTCAGCCAGACACAGTGCTAATCCCTGGGAAAACAAAGAAAGACATCAGAGTCATTAGACAACAGAATATATGGCATGAAGTAAAATTCAAGAAGGGAAAGGTGGAAAGGGTTATGAAGGGCTTTAAAAGCTAAACAGAGAATTTTATATTTGATCCCAAAGATAATAGAATATCACTTGAGTAGCAATGGATGGTGACATAGTCAAGCGGTTTTAATAAAAACCATTTGATAGCTGAGTGGAAGATAGGATTGAAGTGAGGAGAGATTTGAGTCAGGGAGACCAAGCAGTTGAATTGCAATAGCTTAAGCATATAGTCATAAATCCTGTTGCCAACGTAGTTGCAGAATCAGAGGACAGAAAGAAGTACATCAGAAAGAGATGTAAAGGAAAGCAGAAATAACAGGAGTTGACAATTGATAGGATATGGAATGAGAGAGAAAGTAAGGAGTACAGGATAATGCCTAAGTGCAAGGCAAGGGAACTGGGAGGATGGTGGTACCCTCAAGAGTGATGTTGAGAGTAAAAATTAAAGAAAAAAGTTATCTTTTTGAGGGAGAAGACAAAAATGTAGAGGGCTGAAACTCTTGAGTTTATGCATGGAGGTCCAGATAACAGAACACTTAAGGCTAATTACTGATTGGACAATATTCTATAAGCATATACTTGGAAAATGGCCCTTCCCATTATCCTGTGCTGGCTCGATAATTGGTATATACAGAGAATTGTAGGAGGGACTGGAGGGTGGGGGGTGGGGAGTAAGACTAGCCAGGATCATTTTGGCCGTAGACGAGGAAGAAGGAAGACATGGAGATTCTGCTTCCATCCAATTCAATTCTATCTCTAAAGACCAAGAATAAAGACCGAGGATTTTTGCTTATCCTGACTCTGGCTGATTCTAAGGTATCCAGAGTGCTAATGCAGTCATCACACAAAAAGACTCAAGACAGAACCTAAAGGAAACCTGTTGTTAGAAGGGATAGCCTGGATAAAAATCCAGCCAAGGAGACTAAGAAGATGTGGCAGTTTTGCCAACAAAAAATATTATTAAGTACTTTTTAAGTATTATGTACCAGAAATGTGATGAATGCTGGGACACTAAAACAGGAAAAAAATTAGTTCCCATCCTTCAAGAATTTGCTTTCTAATAAGGAAAGACAGCACATAAATGGTAGCTGAAATGAGATATGGGGAGAAACATGATGTCATCTCTGAAGCAGAGCTGGTAGGATGATGAAGGATGACCAGACTAGGCCCTTCCCTCAAAAGAACAAGCTTCAAAAGGAACTTACCAATTAGAGAAGGGGAATGACATAGCAAAGAGAAGTTTTGAGATAAGAAAGCAGCTTACAGTCAGAAGCATAAGCAGGAGAGGAAAAAAAGACCGAAGTTTCATGAAAACTAGAGAGAAGAAGAGTATCATGGAGAAGAGATGATCAATAGTGGTGAAGCATGGAGAAGTCCAGAAAATAGAGAACTAAAAAAGAGGTTGACAAGTTAGATATAGTGATTAAAATATCATTTTAGTTATAAAAGAGTTTGTTCTAAGAAGAACAGCTTTCCTTGAATGACAAGATCAGAAGTCAGATTTGCAGATGACTCAACAGCAAAAGAAAGGAAATGAAGTAAAGGTACCTACAGCAGACAGCTTTCTTAAGGATATTAGCTGTTTTAGGGGAGAGAAGGCATAGGCTCCCTCCTGAGAATACTTCAGGAGAGCTTTTGCTTCTGAGTCACAATGAGAACATTCAAACCAGATACTCTAAAAAATCAAAGCTTCATTTCTCAAAAAGGGGCAGGTCAAGTAGTATGGGTAACTAATTGACAATTAGGATGGAGGAAAAATGCTTACATACTATAAATATGGCTCTAAGCCATAATTAGAAATACTAAAATTTCTATAACAATGCAGAAGTTGTTAGAAACAGTATCTTTTTAGCTAGTAGCCTATCCATAAGACCTACTAACCATAGAAACAGTCAAAACATCTTTTTGTGGTTGCCTAGATTCAAGGAACACTTATTCAGAAAGCATTCTTTCTGGGGCTTTACTGAGTCCAAATGTGCTTATAATCAGTGATTTCAAAAAATGCTTATGTTAATAATTTTCATAGATTAACATAGGATCCAGAGATAGAGTCCAATGTAGAGTCCAACTAAGTAGCAAAACCTCTCCTGCAGCATTCCCAGAAGGGATTCTATACCTTCTCTCCCCTAAAACAGTTAACATCCTACAAGAAGGCTAACGTTAATGAGGATTTTTCAAAGATGGAGGAAACATGAGTTTGTGGGTAGGCAGGCAATAAGGAAGAAGTTAATAATGGAGAGAGATTAAAGATAAGAAAGAGGGCTGATAATGAAAATTTGCTAGAAAATATAGATGGGGGCAGCTAGGTGGCGCAGTGGATAGAGCACCAGCCCTCAAGACAGGAGGATCTGAGTTCAAATTTGACCTTAGACACTTAACACTTCCTAGCTGTGTGACCCTGGGCAAGTCACTTAACCCCAATCGCCTCAGGGGAAAAAAAAAAGAAAATATAGGAGAAGAGATGATCAAGGGTATTTGTAGAAAGATTTGCTCTGATAAAGAGAAGGATCATCTCTTCACATGAAGTTAAAGTGAAAGAGAAAATAATGGAAAAAGGCATTTGATTGATGTAAAAAATAATAGGTGGGAAGAAATAGGATTTCTTGATGAATGACCTCATTGTGGGGAGGAGGTTAAGGTCCTGTTCTTAATTTCTTCTCAAGATTCCATGAGATAACAAATTGTCAGGAAAAGAGCAAGGGGATAATTAAAGTAGACGGAAGAAAGGAACAAGCATTTTTAAAGTGCTGACCATATGTCAGGCACCATGCTTTGCAGTTTATAGATATTATTTGATCCTCCCAACAACTCTGTGTGATAGGTGCTATTGTTGTTGTTGCTGTTCAATTGTTTTCAGTAGTGTTCAATTTGTCATCACCTATTTGAGGTTTTCTTAGCAAAGATATTAGGGTGGTTTGTCATTTCCTTCACCAGTTCATTTTACAGATGAAGTAAAGTGAGACAAACAGGATTAAGTGACTTGCCCAGGGTTACATAGCTATCTATTACCTGAAGCTAGTTTTGAATTCACATATTTCTGATTGCAAGTACAAAGCTTTATCCACTATACCACCTCACTATCCAATGATGTATTTGGAATCAGAAAGCCTGGGTATAAGTCCTGAGTCTGCCATTTAGTAGCTGTTTCATGGACATAATTAAAGTCTTGAATAAGTGCTATGAATGTACACCACTGCAATATCTTTGCCAAGAAATCTCCAAGTGGGGTCATGAAGAGCCAGATGTGACTGAAAAATAACAACAACAAAGTTGTTTCATCGCAGAATCTGTTTTAAGAAATTGTTTTCTTCACTGGATTTCTGTACTTCCTTTTCCATGTAGCCAATTTTTTTAAGGAGTTGCTTTCTTTTTCTAATTTTTGTGCTTTCTTTTCCAAGCTATTGATTTTTTAAATATGATTCTCTTTCATGACTCACTTCTTTTTCCAATTTTTCTTTCATTTCTCTTATTTGATTTTTATCATTCTTTTTGACTCTTCTAGGAGGACTTTTGGGACTCTTTTGACATTGCTGTCTGTGGTGTTCTCTTCTTTTATATATTATATAATGGTTCTCTGGGGGAGCAGGTTTTTTGGAGAGGTTTTCTGGAGGCAGCTTTAGTTTCAGTTCCGAGTAATAGTCACCCCAAATGCAGTCAGCTGTTAAAATCCAAATATTTATTTTCTCCTTCCAAGTCTTATCTCTTTCCTTGGACCAGGGTAATTTTCTTACAGGCCTATCTCACTCCTTGGTTCCAAGAGCTCTTCAGCTTGTCTGCCAGCTTCTGCCTCCAGCTCTTGATGAATCTTCTCAACTGATGCCTCCACTCACTCCTGGCTCTCAATCTCCCAGAGTGCTCTCTGGCCCTGAGATCTTCTTGCTTATATGCTGTACATTGAGTACACACCAATCATTATATCATTGAGAAACCATTATTTGTTGTAGGATTAACCATTGTCTCCTCAGTTCCACTTAGTACCTTGTTTCAAGTTCTGGCCCATAACATCTCCTTGTAGGATCAGATCAATCATACTGAACCATGCTAAACTAGATAATTATTGTCTCTATCAATTCTAATGACTTAACACTTTGTAAGGATTCCAACAGCTGTCCTCTTCTGAGTTTGTGCTTTGATCTTCCCTTGGGCCATAGTAGTTTTTTATGGTCAGATCTTTTTTGTTTGTTGGTTGTTTACTAATTTTCTACCTATTTCATGACTTTTTAAATTGAGTTTTACTTTTAGGATCAAGGGATAATTTCCAAAGCTTTTTGAATTTGGGTAGAGGAAGATACTTGCTATATCAGGGTCTTTGGAGCTAATAGATTAACTGCCACACTGCTGGGGATCTCTGGAACTACCAGGCCTGACCAGTAACTTACTACATTAGCACTGGCCTCACAGATGAACCACTGTGCCACGGGCCTGTTGAGCCAGAACTACAGGGCCTTAGTTGTTTATTTACACTGGTGCCAGAGGCTTCTCACTGGCTTGCTTAGACACTAGGCTGTGCTCACCTTGTACCCAAATAAGACAGATCTCTCAGTCCTTTTAAATTATCATCTTTTTGTGGGTTCTGTCATTCCAGAATTCATTTGGATATGATTTAAAGTTGTTTCAAGAGAAATTAGAAGAGCTCTTTCAACTTTTTACCTTTTTGCTGTCATTCTGGCTCTGCCTCCTCAAAATCTATTTTAACATCTGTAAAATGAGCTTGATAATCATTGCATTACCTCTCTCAAAAGATTGTTGAAAGGCTGAGTAATGTATAATGTATGTAATGCATGCAAAAATACTTGCTACAAAGACAGAGCAGTGCTTAGAATCTATAAGCATGCTTTTCTGTAGTACGCCACAGGAATGGGGGGCCTCCTGCATTTTTCAGGCATTCACCAAGTTGGAATGGTGTTCCAGACTCCACATGGGCAGGACCTTTGGTCCAAAAAACCACTTACTCCATCCAACCACTTTTGATATCTGTCATTTTCTCTTTTGACTCACTGCTACAGTTATTATAAAATTACTTATTCTTTCCTTGGGGGGTTTATCATGATTTAAATTTTTTACATTGGGTTTACTTTGATTCCTTGCTAGTTTTAGTTCCTCAATTAAGGCTTTGTAACAGTGCCAGGCTCTGGCCCCTACTGCACTTTTGGATGGTGGCAGAGTCTAATAAAAACTTATATTATTTAATATAAACTGTGTCTTCTCTGAAATGTCGCAGTTCTCTTTTTCTTTCAGGATTGAAACTTAATCATACTCTCCTCAATATTTATTGCAAATCTTATTTCCTTCACTCCCCTAGAATAATTGCGTCAGTTTACATGGAAAGTCTTCTCCAAGAGGCAATCTGTTCCAAACCTTAAAATTCATAAACAATGTTTTCTTTTTTTTTGTTTCTGTCTCTGAAGAAATGACATATGAATATAACTGAATTACCAAATGTAATTATTCAAATTTAATATACTTAAAATGGAACTCATATCTTTTCCTGCCCAACCTACTCTTTCTTTGTTTATATTGATTGTACTTCCCTTGAGTACCCAAGTTCATAACTTCAAGATTGTATATTGATTCTTCTCTTTCCTTCACCTCCCCTTCTACATTCTATCAGTAATCAATAATTTTTTACTCATAACTCCATAACCTCTCTAAATCTTTTGTCTTTTTGGTCACATAGACACTACTTAATTGGAGGACAGGAAGACACTTGCTATATCAGGGTCTTTGGGGCTGGCAGATTAACTGCCACACTGGGGACACCCAGTCTAGTCTAAACAGCTGTGCTAGGGATCTCTGGACCTGTCAGGCCTGACCAGTAACTTGCTGCATTAGCAGCAAGTACTCTTTACTTCTTTTTCTTTTATGCAAAGAAAGCTATCATACAAGTCAATAGCAGAACAGAAATCAGAAAAAGTAAATATATAAAAATATATGCCAGACAAGAATGGGAGTGGGGAAGATTCTCTGAAAGTCCCTAGTGTAGTGGTAGATGGAAACATGATAAAGACTGACAGCTCCTCTCAGATATCCTCTTCTTCTGAGTCTTTTTTTCTTTTCATGGTTCTGAAAAGAAGTTGAAAGACTACACATTTTCTCTCTTGATGCTGGAATGTAGAATATTCAAATAAATATCTCTTCTCTCTCCTATCACCAAATCTGCTCCATTCACTCCATCCCCATGAGATCAGAGCATTGATCTTTGCCAGTGAGGAAGAGTTTCATATTCATGGACTTGGGTGACATTTTTCCCCTAGGCCAAAATTCTTTGAAATCCTTCACAAAGATTAGCTAGGAGAAGTCCAAAACCTGATACAGTATCCAAGGGCTAGTTCCAGAACCAAACATTGAGTATTTTTTTTTCCAAACAATAATCTCCCACAGATTTTCAGCACTCTCTAAATAATCATATAGTTAAGATTTTCTGCTGTACAAGTTTTATGCATCATTGTAGATGAATTCAAATATAAATAGGAAGCAAAAGAGTTAATGAAAATACAGTGAGAATATAGTGTCCAGTGATTTTTTTTAAGAGAGGACAGAAAAGGCTTCTTGCCTAGATATGGAGAAGGGTAATTCATCTTTCCTCTTAATTTAGTAATTGGGTGAAGAATGGAGAATAACTCAACAAATGGGCTGCCTCACCCAATATAGTTCATAATACTGCATCTCTGTTAAGCATCTCTTTCATCATTGTCTCTCACCATCTTTCTGAATCTAGGAACCAAAAAGATATGTCAGGCATCCTAAGGAAATTCACTTGTCTCCTCTCAAGATGAATATCACCTGCCTTTTGAATAATATTTTTTCCTTTCTTCTTTTCTTCCCAGAAATCTCCACAAACCTGTCTCTCTCTCTCAGTCTCTTTTTCTCTCTCTCTCTTTCTCTTTCTCTCTCTCTCTCTCTCTCGCCTCTCTCTCTCTCTCCCTGTCTCTCTCTCTCTCTCTCTCTCTCTCTCTGTCTCTTCTTCCTTCCTCCCTTCCACTTCCTTCCCCCCATAGTTCCTCATATACCCCATCATCTTCAGGAATTTTCCCATATAATATCTTGCACTGTGTATCCTGAGATTGCTGAGCCTTATAATGCAGGGATTATATAAGAGACTAATTTTGTTTTTCTTTTAGTAACTAAGCTTCTGGGTTTTTTCCCCACTACTAGTGCAATACTGCTATTTTGGGGAAGTTCATCTTTGATAAAGGTTTTCCATTGACATTTAAAAGCATATTACATATAACTGGTGAAGGAGAAGAATAACTCCTTTGACTTCACTAAAGGAGAGCTTTGTGTGAAGAAAACATCAAAGATATATGTGTGAGATAACAAGTAACCTTTGGTGCTTCCTCTGTTATCCAAACAGATATTACTTTTGTTCCCTAAATAAATTGTTATATCCTCAGTTACTTTTTTTTATTACCAAGGCAAAAAGTTTGCTCCTAGAGAGCTGATGTCCTTGCATTTTTCTCTCTTTGGATGGACTAAAATTTTTTCATCACTGAAACATCACAAGTTACCCTGTAAAAATGAGACAAAACTCAGTTGGGAAGTTCTATTTCTGGGACAGTGGCCTGAGGATACCTATAAATGTAGGGTGCAAATGAAATACAGATGGATCTACCAACAGAGTTATTTTGCATGTACAATTGTCATTAAAACATTATGTATAATGTGCAAAAATGTTTGTGGCAGCCCTTTTTGTAGTGGCTAGAAACTGGAAATTGAATAGATGATCATTGATTGGAGAATGGCTGAATAAACTGTGGTATATGAATGTTATGGAATATTATTGTTCTCTAAGAAATGACCAGCAGGATGATTTCAGAGAGGTCTGTAGAGACTTACATGAACTGATGCTAAGTGAAATGAGCAGAACCAAGAGATCATTACACATTTCAAAAACAATACTATATGATGATCAATTCTGATGGATGTGGCTCTCTTCAACAATGAGATGATTCAAACCAGTTCCAATTGTTCAATAATGAAGAGAATCAGCTACACACCGAGAGAGAACAATGGGAAATGAGTGTGGACCACAACATAGCATTTCCACTCTTTCTGTTATTGTTTGCTTGCATTTTTGTTTTCCTTCTCAGTTTTTTTTTTACTTTCTCTATAAATCCAATTTTTCTTGTGCAAAAAGATAATTGAATAAATATGTATGTACATATTGTATTTAATCTATACTTTCACATATTCAACATGTATTGGACTACCTGCCATCTAGAAGAGGGAGTGGGGGGAAGGAGGAGAAAAGTTGGAACAGAAGATTTTGCAAGGGTCAGTGTTGAAAAATTACCTATGCAAAGATGACAGGAAAAAATAATGATGAATGTTGGAGGGGATGTGGGAAACCTGGGACACTGATGCATTGATGGTGGAATTGTGAATGAATCTAACCATTCTGGAGAGCAATTTGGAATTATGCCCAAAAAGTTATCAAACTGTGCATACTCTTTGATCTAGCAGTGCTAGTATTGGGTTTATATCCCAAAGAGATACTAAAGAAGGGAAAGGGACCTGTGTGTGCCAAAATGTTTGTGGTAGCCCTGTTTGTAGTGGCTAGAAACTGGAAAATGAATGGATGCCCATCAATTGGAGAACGGCTGGGTAAATTGTGGTATATGAATGTTATGGAATATTACTGTTCTTTAAGAAATGACCAGCAGGATCAATACAGAGAGGCTTGGAGAGACTTACATGAACTAATGTTAAGTGAAATGAGCAGAATCAGAAGATCTAATGATATATATATATACACATACTGACACTGGGAAGTGAATGTAAACTGTTTGCATTTTTGTTTTTCTTCCCGGGTTATTTCTACCTTCTGAATCCAATTCTTCCTGTGCAACAAGAGAACTATTCGGTTCTGCACACATATATTGTATCTAGGATATACTGTGACATATTTAACATGTATAGGACTAAGAGACCTAACTCAGTTTCAGTTGATCAATGATGGACAGAAGCAGCTACACCCAAAGAAAGAACACTGGGAAATGAATGTAAACTATTTGCATTTTTGTTTTTCTTCCCAGGTTATTTTTACCTTCTGAATCCAATTCTCCCTGTGCAACAAGAGAACTGTTCGATTTTGCAAACATATATTGTAACTAGGATATACTGCAACATATTTAACATATATAGGACTGCTTGCCATCTAGGGGGGTGGGGGTAGAGGGAGGGAGGGGAAAAATCAGAACAGAAATGAGTGCAGGGATAATGTTGTAAAAAATTACCCTGGCGATAAGCTCCGGGCTTTCTCTCACTATCCACTTCATTACAAGCCTCTGAATCAATGCTTGACTGAAAAAAACCCACATATAGTTACCAAGAGAAGCCATCCTTGAGATTTGCCAAGAAAGGTCTGTCTTTACTGAAGGGCTGGGACGTTTTAGATCGGGTGCAGGCGGCGGGCAGCAGCAGTGAGAGCACGGGAGCAAACTGGAGAGGGGGTGGGGAGTGATCGCAGCCGTCTCTGCAGGGAGAGCTTCGCTACAGGTTTGGATACTTTGCTCCGGCAGCAATTCAGCAGCCCAGCAGAGAAGCTAAAAACACCGGGGCTGAAGAACACAACCCCAAACAGCTGGAGTGCCTCACTGCTGCCCCCTGCAGTCTGGAGAGGAAGCTCGGTAACATACCCAGCCCCTCCCCCAAAGAAAGACTCCAGTTTTTTCTCTTTTTCTTTGCTATTTTGTCTTTGATTATTAGACAGAATGAGCAAGAAGCTGAAGAGGACTTTAACCCTTGACAGCTTCTATACAGATAGAGAGCAGACTCTAAATCCTGAGAAGACTAAAAACAGACAGTCTCCAGGTGAATCCCCAAAGGAGGAGATCATCTGTTCCTCAGCACAGATGAACCTCATAGAAGTAATTAAAAAAGCTCTCACAAGGGAGCTAGAAGAAAAATGGGAAAAGGAGAGGGAGGCTTGGCAAAAGAGCCTGGAGAAGTCAGTTAAAGAGAGAGTGGATAAAGAAGTAAAATCCTTGAAAAATAGGATTGGTGAACTGGAAAACAAAATTGGCGAAATGGAAAAAAATTCCACAGAACAAAAGAATTCAATTGGACAATTAGAAAAAGATTTTTAAAAAGTGAGTAAAGAAAACACTTCACTGAAAATCAGAATTGAACAAGTGGAATTGAATGACTCGAGGAGACAAGAAGAATCAGTCAAGCAAATCCAAAAAAATCAAATGGAAAAGAATGTGAAATACCTTCTGGGGAAGACAACAGACCTGGAAAACAGATCCAGGAGAGACAATCTGAGAATCATTGGACTTCCAGAAAAACATGATGAAAAAAAGAGCCTGGACACTATTTTCCAGGAAATTATCAAAGAGAACTGCCCAGAAGTCATAGGAACAGAGGAAAAAATAAACATTGAAAGGATTCATCGATCACCCACTGAAAGGGATCCTAAAATCAAAACACCAAAGAATATAGTGGCCAAATGCCAGAACCCTCAGATGAAGGAAAAAATATTGCAAGCGGCTAGAAAAACCCAATTCAAGTATCAAGGAGCCACAATAAGGATCACCCAGGATCTGGCAGCATCCACATTAAAAGATCGAAGGGCCTGGAATATGATATTCCGAAAGGCTAAGGAACTTGGTATGCAACCAAAAATAACTTATCCAGCAAGAATGAGCATCTTTTTCCAGGGAAGAAGATGGACATTCAACGAAGTAAGCGAATTTCATCTATTTCTGATGAAAAAGCCAGAACTTAATAAAAAGTTTGATCTACAAATATAGAACTCAAGAGAATCTAAAAAGGTAAAGATTAATCTTGGGAACTATATTTTGACTATATAGATGTATAAAGAATACATGTATACCTTGTTCTAGAAATTGATGTGGAAAGGACATTGTACCAGAAAAAGGGTAAAGTGGGGACAGTACATCTCATGAAGAGGCATAGGAAACCCATTATATCGGAGAGAAAGAAGGGAGGGGGAATGAATATAGTGGGTATCTTGCTGCCTTCAGAATTGGCTTTAAGTGAAAAATCTTAAGACATATTCAATCTATGGTGAAACTTCTCCCACCTCATTGAAAAGTGAGAAGGGAAAAGTGAAAAGGGAAGGAATAAGCTAAGCGGAAGGGAATACGGGAACTGGGAGGGAAAGGGGTAAGATAGGGAGAGGAACTCTAAGGCGGGGGGAAGGATACTAAAAAGGGAAGGCTGTGAGAAGCAAGTGGTGCTCACAAGCTTAATACTGGGAAGGGGGGGGGGAAGGGGAAAGAAGGGAGAAAAGCATAATCCGGGGTTAACAAGATGGCAAGCAATACAGAATTGGTCATTCTAACCATAAATGTGAATGGGGTAAACTCCCCCATAAAGAGGAAGCGGTTAGCAGAATGGATTAAAAGCCAGAATCCTACAATATGTTGTTTACAGGAAACACACCTGAAGCGGGGAGATACATGCAGGTTAAAGGTAAAAGGTTGGAGCAAAATCTACTATGCTTCAGGTGAAGTCAAAAAAGCAGGGGTAGCCATCCTGATCTCAGATCAAGCTAAAGCAAAAATTGACCTAATTAAAAGAGATAAGGAAGGGCACTATATCTTGCTAAAGGGCAGCATGGATAATGAAGCACTATCTATATTAAACATATATGCACCAAGTGGTGTAACATCTAAATTCTTAAAAAGAGAAACTAAGAGAGCTGCAAGAAGAAATAGACAGTAAAACTATAATAGTGGGAGATCTTAACCTTGCACTCTCAGAATTAGATAAATCAAACCACAAAATAAATAAGAAAGAAGTCAAACAGGTAAACAGAATACTAGAAAAGTTAGATATGATAGATCTCTGGAGAAAATGTAATGGAGACAGAAAGGAATACACTTTCTTTTCAGCAGTTCATGGAACCTATACAAAAATTGACCATATATTAGGACATAAAAACCTCAAACTCAAATGCAGTAAGGCAGAAATAGTAAATGCATCCTTTTCAGACCACGATGCAATGAAAATTACATTCAACAAAAAACCAGGGGGAAATAGACCAAAAAATAATTGGAAACTAAATAATCTCATGCTAAAGAATGATTGGGTGAAACAGCAAATCATAGACATAATTAATAACTTCACACAAGAAAACGATAATAATGAGACATCATACCAAAATGTATGGGATGCAGCCAAAGCGGTAATAAGGGGAAATTTCATATCTCTAGAGGCCTATTTGTATAAAATAGAGAAAGAGAAGATCAATGAATTGGGGTTTGCAACTAAAAATGCTAGAAAAGGAACAAATTAAAAACCCCCAGTCAAACACTAAACTTGAAATTCTAAAAATAAAGGGAGAGATCAATAAAATTGAAAGTAAAAAAACTATTGAAATGATTAATAAAACTAAGAGTTGGTTCTATGAAAAAACCAACAAAATAGACAAACCCTTAGTAAATCTGATTTAAAAAAAGGAAAGAGGAAAATCAAATTGTTAGTCTTAAAAATGAAAAGGGAGAACTCACCACTAACGAAGAGGAAATTAGAGCAATAATTAGGAGTTACTTTGCTCAACTTTATGCCAATAAATTCGACAACTTAAATGAAATAGAAAAATACCTCCAAAAATATAGCTTGCCCAAACTAACAGAGGAAGAAGTAAATACCCTAAACAGTCCCATCTCAGAAAAAGAAATAGAACAAACTATCAATCAACTCCCTAAGAAAAAATCCCCAGGACCAGATGGATTTACATGTGAATTCTACCAAACATTTAAAGAACAATTAACTCCAATGCTAAATAAACTATTCGAAAAAATAGGGATTGAAGGAGTCCTACCAAACTCCTTTTATGACACAGACATGGTACTGATACCTAAACCAGGTAGGCTGAAAACAGAGAAAGAAAATTATAGACCAATCTCCCTAATGAATATTGATGCTAAAATCTTAAATAAAATATTAGCAAAAAGATTACAGAAAATCATCCCCAGGATAATACACTATGACCAAGTAGGATTTATACCAGGAATGCAGGGCTGGTTCAATATTAGGAAAACTATTAGCATAATTTACTATATCAATAACCAAACAAACAAAAACCATATGATCATCTCAATAGAAGCAGAAAAAGCATTTGATAAAATCCAACATCCATTCCTAATAAAAACACTTGAGAGCATAGGAATAAATGGACTTTTCCTTAAAATAGTCAGGAGCATATATTTAAAACCATCAGTAAGCATCATATGCAATGGAGAAAAACTGGAACCTTTCCCAGTAAGATCTGGAGTGAAGCAAGGTTGCCCTCTATCACCATTATTATTTAATATCGTATTAGAAACACTAGCCTCGGCAATAAGAGTCGAGAAAGATATTAAAGGAATTAGAGTAGGCAATGAAGAAACCAAACTATCACTCTTTGCAGATGATATGATGGTATACCTAGAGAACCCCAGAGATTCTACTAAAAAGCTATTAGAAATAATTCATAATTTTAGCAAAGTAGCTGGCTACAAAATAAATCCCCATAAATCCTCAGCATTTTTATACATCTCCAACAAAACTCAACAGCAAGAGATACAAAGAGAAATTCCATTCAGAATAACTGTTGATACCATAAAATATTTGGGAATCTATCTACCAAAGGAAAGTCAGGAATTATATGAGCAGAATTATAAAAAAGTCTCCACACAAATAAAGTCAGACTTAAATAATTGGAAAAATATTAAGTGCTCTTGGATCGGCCGAGCGAACATAATAAAGATGACAATACTCCCTAAACTAATCTATTTATTTAGTGCTATACCAATCAGACTTCCAAGAAAATATTTTAATGATCTAGAAAAAAATAACAACAAAATTCATATGGAACAATAAAAAGTCGAGAATCTCAAGGGAATTAATGAAAAAAAAAAATCAAATGAAGGTGGCCTAGCTGTACCTGATCTAAAATTATATTATAAAGCAGCAGTCACCAAAACCATTTGGTATTGGCTAAGAAATAGATTAGTGGATCAGTGGAAAAGGTTAGGTTCACAAGACAGAATAGTCAACTATAGCAATCTAGTGTTTGACAAACCCAAAGCCCCTAACTTCTGGGAAAAGAATTCATTATTTGATAAAAACTGCTGGGATAATTGGAAATTAGTATGGCAGAAATTAGGCATGGACCCACACCTAACACCATATACCAAGGGGTCCATGACCTAGGCATAAAGAACGAGATTATAAATAAATTAGAGGAACATAGAATAGTTTATCTCTCAGACTTGTGGAGGAGAAAGAAATTTGTGACCAAAGATGAACTAGAGACCATTACTGATCACAAAATAGAAAATTTTGATTACATCAAATTAAAAAGCCTTTGTACAAACAAAACTAATGCAAACAAGATTAAAAGGGAAGCAACAAACTGGGAAAACATCTTCACAGTTAAAGGTTCTGATAAAGGCCTCATTTCTAAAATATATAGAGAACTGACTCAAATTTATAAGAAATCAAGCCATTCTCCAATTGATAAATGGTCAAAGGATATGAACAGACAATTTTCAGAGGATGAAGTTGAAACTATTACCACTCATATGAAAGAGTGTTCCAAATCATTATTGATCAGAGAAATGCAAATTAAGACAACTCTGAGATACCACTACACACCTGTCAGATTGGCTAAGATGACAGGAAAAAATAATGATGAATGTTGGAGGGGATGCGGGAAAACTGGGACACTAATGCATTGTTGGTGGAGTTGTGAACGAATCCAACCATTCTGGAGAGCAATCTGGAATTATGCCCAAAAAATTATCAAATTGTGCATACCCTTTGATCCAGCAGTGTTTCTATTGGGCTTATATCCCAAAGAAATACTAAAGAAGGGAAAGGGACCTGTATGTGCCAAAATATTTGTAGCAGCCCTATTTGTAGTGGCTAGAAACTGGAAATGAATGGATGCCCATCAATTGGAGAATGGCTGGGTAAATTGTGGTATATGAATGTTATGGAATATTATTGTTCTGTAAGAAATGACCAGCAGGATGAATACAGAGAGTACTGGCGAGACTTACATGAACTGATGCTAAGTGAAATGAGCAGAACCAGGAGATCATTATACACTTCGACAACGATATTGTATGAGGACATATTTTGATGGAAGTGGATTTCTTTGACAAAGAGACCTAACTAAGTTTCAATTGATAAATGACGGACATAAGCAGCTACACCCAAAGAACGAACACTGGGAAACAAATGTGAACTATCTGCATTTTAGTTTTTTCTTCCCGGGTTATTTATACCTTCTGAATCCAATTCTCCCTATGCAACAAGAGAACTGTTCGGTTCTGCAAACATATATTGTATCTAGGATATACTGCAACATATCCAACATATAAAGGACTGCTTGCCATCTAGGGGAGGGGGTGGAGGGAGGGAGGGGGAAAAAATTGGAAAAGAAACGAGTGCAAGGAATAATGTTGTCATTATAAAGTAATCATTAAATAAAAAATTAAAAAAAAAAAGAAGAAGAAATAGGAAGCCTATGCCCAATGCACAGGGTAAAGGTAAAGAGCAACAATAATAAAAAATTGAATCCTGAAAAAAAAAATTACCCTGGCATGGGTTCTGTCAATAAAAAGTTATTATAAAAAAAAAAAGAGCATGATTGATTGTGGTCACAAAACAATTTTTGAAGTAATTCACAATTATTTCTTCAAATAAAGTGGAATTCATGCTAAAAAAAAAACATATAGGACTGCTTGCCATCTGGGGAGAGGATGGAGGGAGGGAGGGGAAAAGTTAGAACAGAAGTTAGGGCAAGGGATAATGTTGTAAAGAAATTGTTTTCAAAATTACAAAAAAAAAAAGAAAGAAAGAAAGAAAAGAAAAATTACTTATGCATATGTTTTGTAAATAAAAGGCTATAACAAAAAAAAATAAAATAAAAACATTATATATACATGCCTAGGATCTCATATCTCCCCTCCTGGCTATATGCTAAGTAAGCTTAACAGAAGAGAAACACTGATACAGAAAATATATGCCTGGCATTCTTTACTCCCAATCAAAATAGCATTTTTGAATTGCATTCAAGTCACGGAGAGTAAGTAGTACATTTTCATTGATCCAGAGTAACTCATCCTTGGATTAACTGGATCAGTGATAGAATTAGTAATTTATATCATTTTTAAAAGATATTTTATTTCTCAGGAATGAAAAGTAAGCCTCAGAGAAGTACTTTGTTCAAGATCAGCATTGAGATAATTTTGGAATCTTAATGCAATACAGGGTTACATTAACTTTGGGAGCTGATACCTCAAACCATTTAACTTCCTCTTCTGGAGGATAAATGTAGATTATTTCAATACCGATGAATTGGAGTTGGAATAAACAGAAAATGTTGATGATGATTAGGCAGGCAACGTGAAATCAAGCTTGTAGTAAACTAACTGCCTACATATTTTTTTAAAAAATAACTTTATATTTTATTTTGATTTATGTCATCATATTATTCCAAATATCCACTACCCTACCCTTCCTAGTGGGGTGAGAAAAAGCAATTTTCAGAAAGGAAAAATCAGCACCAACTGATGAAAAAATATGAAGACTTTCAATATATAACAACTTTAGACCTCCAACTTCCATGACAGGGTATATTGGAAGTGTTGGGAGTTCTGCTTGACCTTTATAATTTTCTTAAATTTACTTTTCAATTTTTTGGTGTGGGATTGTCTTTCCATTTATATTGTTGTAGTTATTGTATACATTGTTTTCTTGACTCTGCTTACTTTACTGTGCAACATTTCATCTAGATTTTTCCAGAATTCAGTTTTTTAGATGACACAACTAAGAGAGGTCCAGGACTAAAATTAGGATAGACCTGAACTCAAATCCACATTCTAATACTCTCTGAATGAACTTGAGTAAGTCATTTAACCTCTGCTTACCTCAATTTAATTATGTATAAATTGGGATAATAATAGTTCCTACCTCACAGGGTTATTGTGAAGATAAAATGTGATGATAATTATAAAGTACTTCCACAGTGCCTGATAGAATATTATGTAAGTGTTAATTATTATTATCATTATTGTTGATTATTCATCATGCATGGCATTTTCCATAGAATAGAAATATCCCATTACATTTTCATACCACAATTTCTTTAGCCATTTTATAATTAATGGGTATCAATTTTATTTCTGATTCTTAGTGAGTACAAAAAGTGCTGTTATAAATATTTTGGAGTATAGGGGTACTTTCTTCTTATTTTGATGGGTTCCCTGGGGTATAAATTCAGTAATGGAATAGTTCACAGGGTATGGACATTTCAATAAGTTTATTTGCATAATTCCAATCTGATTTCCAAAATGGTTGTGCCATTTCACAGATTTACCAGCAACAATGTGCCTATCTTTCCATAGCTTTTCCAACATTGACTACTACCACTTTGGGGATCATTTTTACCAATTTGCAGAAGTGAGAAGTGAAACTTCAGTATTGTCTTTATTTGTGTTGATGTTATTATGAGTGAGCTAAAATATTTTTTTTTGGTATTGTTGTGAATACTTTGCAATTTTCTTGAGAATTATTTCTTCATATCTTTTGAACATTTATCTCTTATAGATCAGTTATTATAACAGCTGATATTGTTATTATTTATATATCTTGAGTAGCAAACTCTTAAAAAAATTTAATATGAAGATTTTTTTCCCAGTCACTTCCCTTCTTATTCTAGGTACATTAACATATTCACATAAACTTTTCAAATAATTAATTAGCTATTGTATCTTTTGAAATTATGTTTATATCTTCTTTAGTTAAGAATACATTTATCGGGTCTTCTGGCCAAGATGGCTGAAAGGAGGCACATAGCTGTGTAAACTCTGCGTTTTCTCTCAGAATCCATTTCATTACAAGCCTCTGAATTAATGCTTTACTGAAAAAAAAAAAAAAAAAAACACAAATAGTTACCAAGAGAAGACATCCTTGAAATTCGCCAGGAAAGTTTGGTTTTTGCTCAAGGGCAGGGAAGGTGTTAGATCGGGAGCTGTTGGAATCCTTAAAAAGTGCTATTTTAGCATGGTACTTAGCAAATCCTCTAGCTCACTAATGTATTTAAGTACTCACTGGAGTTCACACATTTGGGAGATTTCAGGGTTTAGTATGAGATAACTGAATTCACACCTCCCTTAATCCCTGCCTCCAGAAGGAGGAGTCAACCTTTGGGAGATCATATATAAAGAGGCTCTTAGCTTCAGGTTAGTGTGTTACTTCGGAACATTGCCAGGGGTTGGAGAGGAGCACTCTGGGAGGAAGCCCACAAGCCCTCTCTCGGAGGCAAAAGAGACTCATTCTATTTTCCATCTGGCTGGCTGGAGGCTGAAGGACAAACCTTTGGATTTGGAGACATTCGGAGGGAGCTCTTGGAACCAAGCAGAAAGATAGGCCTCTAAGAAAAACTAACTGGGCTCTTTTGGAGGAAGCAATAAAAGATTTGAACTTTTAGCACCTGACTGCATTTGGGTGATTATTACTTTTAACTGAAACTAAGGCTGCCTCCAGAAAACCTCCCCAAGAAACCTGCTCCCAGAGAGAACCATTATATTATAAAAGAACAAAAACACCATAGGGTGCAGGCTGAGGGCAGGCAGCAACAACCAAAGCACAACAGGAAGAGCACAGCAGGCAGCTCACAGTTGAGCAGAGCAGAGTGTGGTAGGATGTGATCTCAGCTGTCTCTGCAGGGAGAGCTTTGCCTCAGAATTGGATACTTTGCCCCAGCGCAAGCCAGTAGCCCAGCAGAGAAACTAAAAACACAGGGGGTGAAGAATACATCCCCCTGAACACCTGGAGTCTCTCAGAACCTGACCACCCCTCCCCCACAGTGTCTCTGCATGCTCTCAGAGTCTCAAAGCACAGGCGCAGCACAGTCCTGCTAGTGCCTCACTGCTGCCCCCCGCAGTCTGTAGAGGAAGCTTGGTAACACCACCCAGTCCAAAAAAGAAAAAAAAAAAAAAAAAAAAAAAAAAAAAAAGCAGATTCCATTTGTTTTTTTTTCCTTTTTTTCTTTGCTAGTTTGTCTTTGATTCTTCTCTGACAAAATGAGCAAAAAATTGAAACGAACCTTAACCATTGACAGCTTCTATACTGATAGAGAGCAGACTCTAAACCCTTAGGAGACTAAAAACAGACTGTCTCCAGGTGAATCCCCAAAGGAGGAGATCATCTGATCCTCAGCACAGATGAATCTCATAGAAGAAATAAAAAGGCTCTCACAAGGGAGCTAGAAGAAAAATGGGAAAAGGAGAGGGAGGCTTGGCAAGAGAGTCTGGAGAAGTCATCCCACACATTTAAAGACAGAGTGGATAAAAAAAATCAAATCGTTGAAAAATAGAATTAGTGAACTGGAAACAGAAAAATAGCTCTCTAAAAAATAAAATTGGCAAAATGGAAAAAAATTCCATAGAACAAAACAACTCACTTAAAAACTCAATTAGACAATTAGAAAAAGATATTTTAAAAAAGAGTGAAGAAAATACTTCATTAAAAATCAGAATCGAATAAATGGAATTGAATGACTCAAGGAGACAAGAAGAATCAGTCAAGCAAAACCAAAAAAAAAAAAAAAATCAAATAATGGAAAAAAATGTGAAATACCTTCTTGGGAAAACAACAGACCTAGAAAATAGATCTGGGAGAGACAATCTGAGAATTATTGGACTCCCAGAAAAATATGATGAAAAAAGAGCCTGGACACTATTTTCCAGGAAATTATCAAATAGAACTGCCCAGAAGTCATAGAAACAGAGGGCAAAATAGACATTGAAAGAATTTGTCGATCACCTACTGAAAGGGATCCTAAAATCAAAACACCAAGAAATATAGTGGCCAAATGCCAGAACCTTCAGATGAAGGAAAAAATACTGCAAGCAGCTAGAAAAATCCAATTCAAATATAAAGGAGCCACAATAAGAATTACCCAGGATCTAGCAGCGTCCTCCTTAAAAGATCAAAGGGCCTGGAATATGATATTCCAAAAGGCTAAGAAACTCAGTATGCAACCAAAAATAACTTACCAGCCAAAATGAACATCTTTTTCCAGGGAAGAAGATGGACATTCAATGAAATAAGTGAATTTCACTTATTTTTGATGAAAAAACCAGAACTTAACAAAAAGTTTGACCTACAAATATAGAACTCAAGAGAAACCTAAAAAGGTAAAAAGAAATCTTGGGAACTATATTTCAGCTATAAAGATGTATAAAGAATACATGTATACCTTGTTCTAGAAACTAGAGGTGGAAAGGACATTGTACCAGAAAAAGGGTAAAGTGGGGGGTACTACATCTCATGAAGAGGCAAAGGAAACCTATAATATCTGAGAGAAAGAATGGAGGGGGATGAATATAGGGGGTATCTTACTGCCATCAGAACTGGCTTTAAGAGAAAAATTTTAGACATATTCAATTTATGGTGAAACTTCTCCCACCTCATTGAAAAGTAGGAAGGGAAAAGTGAAAAGGGAAGGAATAAGCTAAGTGGAAGGGAATAAGGAAACTGTGAGGAAAAGGAGTAAAATAGGGGGAGGGATTCTAAGGTGGGGGGAGGGATACTAAAAAGGGAGGGCTGTGAGAAGCAAGTGGTGTTTAATATTCACAAATTTAATACTGGGGAGGGGCTAAGGGGGAAAGAAGGGAGAAAAGCATAAACCGGGGTTAACAAGATGGCAAGTAATACAGAATTGGTCATTTTAACCATAAATGTGAACGGGGTAAACTCCCCCATAAAGAGGAAGCAGTTAGCAGAATGGATTAAAAGCCAGAATCCTACAATATATTGTTTACAGGAAACAACCTGAAGCAGGGAGATACATACAGAGTAAAGGGAAAAGGTTGGAGCAGAATCTACTATGCTTCAGGTGAAGTTAAAAAAGCAGGAAAAAAAGCAGGATCCTGATCTCAGATCAAGGAAAAGCAAAAATTGATCTAATTAAAAGAGATAAGGAAGGGCACTATATCTTGCTAAAGGATATCATAGACAATGAAGCAATATCAATATTAAACATATATGCACCAAGTAGTGTAGCATCTAAATTCTTAAAAGAGAAATTAAGAGAGCTGCAAGAAGAAATAGACAGCAAAACTATAATAGTGGGAGATCTCAACTTTGCACTCTCAGAATTAGATAAATCAAACCAAAAAATAAGAAAGAAGTCAAAGAGGTAAATAGAATACTAGAAAAGTTAGATATGATAGCTCTCTGGAGAAAACTAAATGGAGACAGAAAGTACTACACTTTCTTCTAGGCAGTTCATGGAACCTATACAAAAATTGACCATATATTAGGACATAAAAACCTCAAATTCAAATGCAGTAAGGCAGAAATAGTAAATGCATCCTTTTCAGACCACGATGCAATGAAAATTACATTCAACAAAAAGCCAGGGGGAAGTAGACCAAAAAATAATTGGAAACTAAATAATCTCATACTAAAGAATGATTGGGTGAAACAACAAATCATAGACATAATTATTAACTTCACCCAAGAAAATGACAATAATGAGACATCATACCAAAATGTGTGGGATGCAGCCAAAGTGGTAATAAGGGGAAATTTCATATCCCTAGAGGCCTACTTGCATTAAATAGAGAAAGAGGTCAATGAATTGGGTTTGCAACTAAAAATCCCCAGTCAAACACTAAACTTGAAATTCTAAAAATAAAAGGAGAGATCAATAAAATTGAAAGTAAAAAAACTATTGAATTAATTTATAAAACTAAGAGTTGGTTTATGAAAAAACCAACAAAATAGACAAACCCTTAGTAAATCTGATTTAAAAAAGGAAAGAGGAAAATCAAATTGTTAGTCTTAAAAATGTAAAGGGAGAACTCGCCACTAACAAAGAGGAAATTAGAGCAATAATTAGGAGTTACTTTGCCCAACTTTATGCCAATAAATTCAACAACTTAAATGAAATGGAAGAATACCTTCAAAAATATAGCTTAACAGAGGAAGAAGTAAATATCCTAAACAGTCCCATTTTAGAAAAAGAAGTAGAACAAGCTATTAACCAACTTCTTAAGAAAAAATCCCCAGGACCAGATGGATTTACATGTGAATTCTACTAAACATTTAAAGAACAATTAACTCCAATGCTATATAAACTATTTGAAAAAATAGGGATTAATTCTCCCTGTGCAGCGGGAGAACTGTTCGGTTCTGCAAATATGTATTGTATCTAGGATATACTGCAACATATTTAACATATATAGGACTGCTTGCCATCTTGGGGGGGGGGGGAGGGAGGGAGGGAGAAAAAAAACGAAACATAAGTGATTGCAAGGGATAATGCTGTGTAAAAATTATCCTGGCATGGATTCTGTCAATACAAAGTTATTATTAAATAAAATTAAATTTAAAAAAAAAAAAAAAGAAAAAGAAAAAATAGGGATTGAAGGAGTCCTACCAAACTCCTTTTACTACACAGATATGATACTGATACCTAAACCAGGTAGGTTGAAAACAGAGAAAGAAAATTATAGACCAATCTCCCTAATGAATATTGATGATAAAATCTTAAATAAAATATTAGCAAAAAGATTACAGAAAATCATCCTCAGGATAATACACTATGACCAAGTAGGATTTATACCAGGAATGCAGGGGCTGGTTCAATATTAGGAAAACTATTAGCATAATCGACTATATCAATAACCAAACTAACAAGAACCATATGATCATCTCAATAGACGCAGAAAAAGCATTTGATAAAATCCAACATCCATTCCTAATAAAAACACTTGAGAGTATAGGAATAAATGGACTTTTCATTAAAATAATCAATAACATATATTTAAAACCGTCAGTAAGCATCATATGCAATAGAGAAAAACTGGAACCTTTCCCAGTAAGATCTGGAGTGAAGTAAGGTTGCCTATTATCACCATTATTATTCAATATTGTATTAGAAACACTAACCTCGACAATGAGTTGAGAAAGAGATTAAAGGAATTAGAGTAGGCAGATGATATGATGGTATACTTAGAGAACCCCAGAGATTCTAATAATTCACAACTTTAGCAAAATTGCAGGATACAAAATAAATCTCCATAAATCCTCAGCATTTTTATATATCACCAACAAAATCCAACAGCAAGAGATACAAAGAGAAATTCCTTTTAAAATAACTGTCGACAACATAAAATATTTGGGAATCTAGCTACCAAAGGATTACAAAAAACTTTTCACACAAATAAAGTCAGACTTAAGTAATTGGAAAAATATTAAGTGCTCTTGGATAGGCCAAGCGAATATAATAAAGATGACAATACTCCCTAAACTAATCTATTTATTTAGTGCTATACCAATCAGACTTCCAAGAAAATATTTTAATGATACAGAAAAAATAACAACAAAATTCATATGGAAGAACAAAAGATCAAGAATCTCAAGGGAATTAATGAAAAAAATCAAATGAAGGTGGCCTAGCTGTACTTGATCTAAAACTATATTATAAAGCAGCAGTCACCAAAACCATTTGATATTGACTAAGAAATAGATTAGTTGATCAGTAGAATAGGTTAGGCTCAGAAGACAAAATAGTCAACTATAGCAATCTAGTGTTTGACAAACGCAAAGATCCTAACTTTTGGGATAAAAATTCATTATTTGACAAAACCTGCTAGGATAACTGGAAATTAGTATGGCAGAAATTAGGCATGGTCCCATACTTAACACCGTATACCAAGATAAGATTAAAATGGGTCCATGATTTAGGTATAAAGAACAAGATTATAAATAAATTAGAGGAACATAGGATAGTTTATCTGTCAGACTTGTGGAGGAGGAAGAAATTTGTGACCGAAGATGAACTAGAGACCATTATTGATCATAAAATAGAAAATTTTTATTACATCAAATTAAAAAGCCTTTGTACAAACAAAACTAATGCAAATAAGATTAGAAGGGAAGCAACAACCTGGGAAAACATCTTCACAGTTAAAGGTTCTGATAAAGGCCTCATTTCCCAAATATATAGAGAATTGACTGTAATTTATAAGAAATCAAACCATTCTCCAATTGATAAATGATCAAAGGATATGAACAATTTTCAGATGATGAAATTGAAACTATCTCCACTCATATGAAAGTGTTCCAAATCACTGTTGATCAGAGAAATGCAAATTAAGACAACTCTGAGATACCACTACACACCTATCAGATTGGCTAAGATGACAGGAAAAAATAATGGTGAATGTTGGAGAGGATGTGGGAAAACTGGGACACTGATGGTGGAGTTGTAAACAAATCCAACCATTCTGGAAAGCAATCTGGAATTATGCCTAAAAAGTTATCAAACTGTGCATACTCTTTGATCCAGCAGTGCTAGTATTGGGCTTATATCCCAAAGAGATACTAAAGAAGGGAAAAGGACCTGTATGTGCCAAAATGTTTGTGGCAGCCCTATTTGTAGTGGCTAGAAACTGGAAAATGAATGGATGCCCATCAATTGGAGAATGGCTGGGTAAATTGTGATATATGAATGTTATGGAATATTATTGTTCTGTAAGAAATGACCAGCAGGATGAATACAGAGAGGCTTGGAGAGACTTACATGAACTGATGCTAAGTGAAATGAGCAGAACCAGGAGATCATTATATACCTCAACAACAATACTGCATGAGGATGTATTCTGATGGAAGTGGATTTCTTCAACAAAGAGAAGATCTAACTCAGTTTCAATTGATCAATGATAGACAGAAGCAGCTACACTCAAAGGAAAAACACTGGGAAATGAATCCAAACTGTTTGCATTTTTGTTTTTCTTCCCTAGTTATTTTTATCTTCTGAATCCAATTCTCCCTGTGCAACAAGAGAACTGTTCGGTTCTGCACACATATATTGTATCTAGGATATACCGCAACATATTTAACATATATGGGACTGCTTGCCATCTAGGGGAGGGGGTGAAGAGAGAGAGGGGAGAAGTCGGAACAGAAGTGAATGCAAGGGATAATGATATAAAAAAAATTACACAGTCATGGGTTCTGTCAATAAAAAGTTATTTAAAATAAAAGAATACATTTATCTATTACAGTGAGAAGTATATGATCTGCTTATGTCCTCGTTTTTTAATTTGTATAACCTATTAATATTAAGATCACATATCCATTTAGAATTTACTGGGGAATGTGATGTAAAGCATTGATCTAAGCCCAATATATGTAATATTCTTCTATAAAATGTAATGTCTGGGAGCAAGTTTTTTGGGGGGCTTTTGGGAGCAGCCTTCCTTTCAGTTCAGTAATCACAAGTGTAGACAGGGATTAAAGTCCAAATCCTTTATTGACTCCTTCAAAGTCTTATCTCCTTCACTTGGGACTTTGCTAGTTTTCTGGAGGCCTTCCGGATCTTGTTTCAGTGTTCTTCAGAGGACAGCCTGCCACCACTTCTCTGTCTTCCTTAGTTCTGCCTGACTGCCTTCTCTGGCTTCTGAATCTCCCAGACTGAATCCTGCCTGAGGCTCTGAGAGCTTCTAATGGGCTTGACTTTTCTGGCCCTGAGAGCTCCTCCTTAAATGTTCCATACCGAGTATACACCAAACATAGGAAACCATTATTTGTTGTAGGATTAAATCAATGCTAAACAAGATTTAACCATTATCTCCTCAATTCCACTTAGTACCTTGTTTCAAGTTCTGGCCCACAACATCTCTTTGTATGATTAAATCAATCATACGGAATCATGCTAAATTAGATAATTATTGTCTCTATCGATTCCACTGACTTAGCACCTTATTTCAAGTCCTGGTCCATAACATATACATGCCATACTTTCTAATTTTCCTTATAGTTTTAATAACAGAAATTTCCCTCGAAAAAGTAATTTATGTTTTTCATTTTATCAAACCCTGGATTATTAGTTTCAATTGTTTCTTTATCTCTCTTGTCTAATGTGTTCCATTGATGATTTGTTTTGTTTTGATAATTATTGCTTTATAAAAAGTTTGGAAATGTTATTCTCTCTTCATTTCTACTTCTCTTCATTTCCCTTGCTATTCTAGATCCTTTATTTTTTCCAAATGAATATTAAAATTATTTTATCAAGTTCTGTAAAGTATTTGCTTGGTAATTTTATTGGTTCAACATTAAAAGAATACTATTGATCATACTATCATTTTTATTATATTTTCATAGCCTAGTCATTGAATATTACTCCAGACATTTGATTTGTTCTTTGGATATATAAAAGTCCTTTGTGTGCTTTGGGAGATATTTTGTATATCTTGCAGTAATTTGGAATGGGATTTCCATGATCATTTCTTGTGTTTTATTATTCTTATACAAAAATGTTGATTTTTAAGGATTTATTTTGTATTTGTTTACTTTGTTAAAGCTATTGTCTCAATTAGTATTTTTACTGATTCCCTAGGATTTTCCAAGGAAACTTTCATATCTTCAACAAACAGGGATAGCTTTATTCACTCTTTATCTTTATTTCTTTAATTTCTTTCAATTGTCTTATTGTTATTGCAAATATTTTCTGAATTGTATCAAATATGATGGGAAGAGTAGATATAATAGCTTCTCTTCTATATTTACTGAAGAAAGTTCTAGTATATTCTTATTGCATAGGATACTTGCTATTTGTTTTTGATAGAATTATTTAATAATATTAAACAAAGGTTCCTCTATGCCTATACTTTTTAGCACCAAAGAGTATTGAATATTTTCAAAAGCTTTTTTGTGTCTATTGAGATGATCATTTTGTTTTGGATAGTTGAGCTTTTAATATTTAATCATATGTTATTTGTTTTCCTAATGTTGAACCATCCTTGCATTTCTGGAGAATGGTTATTATTGTAGTTGACATATTTTTGATGTAATTCTCTTTTAAACCATTAACACCAGGAATTTTTCCTTCATGATGGGACTTTACAACTTTATTTTCTTTTCTGAGATTGCATTTTCTAAAATCTGCATAGTTTTCTGATAGCATGAGTATTTTATAATTTTGAAGTTATTCCTTTATTTGTTTGTGTTGTTGGTTTTGTTAGCATACAGCTAATTTGGTTGTATTCCATCACTTCTGATATTGATTGTTTCTATAACTTGTTATGTGACCCACTCATTTTTTAGGCTTAGATTATTTAGTTTTCAATGAATTTTTAGTATATCTTTCCATGGCTCTTTATTATGCATGGTTTTTTATTGTATCCTGATCTGAAAAGGATGTGGTTAGTATTTCATTTGGTTTTGAGTTTTTTATGACCTGATACATGGTCAATTTTTGTATTGGTGCCATGTACTGCTGAGAAAAAGGTATATTCTTTTCTATCCCCATTCAATTTTCTCCAAAGGTCTGTCATATCTAACTTTTCTAAAATTCTGTTTACCTCCTTAACTTCCTTCTCATTTATTTTGTAATTAAATTTATGTAATTCTGAGAGGGGAAAGTTGAAGCCCTCCTCTAGTATAATTTTATTATCTGTTTCCTTAAATGAATTAAACTCATTTAACTTCTCTGATAGAAATCTGGATGCTATACCATTTGGTGTATATATATCTACTATTGCTAATACCTCATGTTCTATGGTACCTTTTAGCCAGAGATAGTTTCCTTCTTCTCTTTTCTTTCTTCTTTCTCTTCCCTTCCCTCTGCCCATATAGAGTATCATAGTCCTGTCCAAAGGAATGTAAATTTTGATCCCTGAAATCTCAAGATATCTTGGGATTTATGGACTAGGACCATGTCTTAAATCCAAATCATTCTGGCTCTCATTGTTTGACCAATAAGAGGTTTCAAGTCAAGTCCAGTTGGTCATAGTTTGGGTCCTAATTGATTCAAAGTGAATATAAATGGCAATTGTATTATTTTGATTGGACTCCCTGAGGATCTTCCCATTGATCAGTGAGATTTTTTGGTTTTGTTTTTGGGTTGTTGTTGGGTCTTTTGGACAAGGTAGAAGAGTTTCCCTCCCCCTTCAAGTTCATGTAAGTCTTTCTAGAATTTTCTGAAATCAGTCTGCTTATCATTTTTTACAGAACAATAATATTTCATTAGCTTCATAAACCATAACTTATTCAGTCATTGCTCAACTAATGGGCATCCATTCAATTTCCACTTTCTTGCCACTACAAAAAGAGCTGCTACAAACATTTCTGGGCATATATAATCTTTTCAGAATATAAACCCAGTAGTGACACTACTGGATCAAAGGGTATGAACGTTTTTTTTTTAATAATTATAACTTTTTATTGGCAGAACCTGGGTAATTTTTTACAACATGTTTGAATTTCCTATTGCACTATTGAAGGCCTCACACCTGTCCCATTGTCCTATACATATTAAAGGTGTGACTCACTATCATTATGGTATAAGCTCCTTCCATGGATGCTTGATATCATAATCTGTCCATAATGTCCCCATCTGTCATTTTCATTCATTCATTCACTACCAGATTCCCACCTTTATTTCTAACTCCTTGTGTACATTAAAAAGAAATCTCTTACTTAAAAGAAAATCTTGTTTTCACTCTGTTGCTATTGCTGTCCTTAGACTGATGAATTTATTAATTTCTTTGCATTTCTTCACTTCTGGCTTTCTTTCTGAAAAAAAATGTTTCCAACTCTTCATTTTTAAACATCCACCTTTTTTTCATGCATGGCTAAGCTCAGATTTGCAGAGTAGATCACCCTGAGTTTTGTTGTTCTTTAGAAAACATTATTCTATTCCTTTCTATATTTCCTAGTTAGTGCAGAATATTTTGTATTACTTGAATATACTTTCCTTTGCATTTGAAGGTCTTTTTACTGATTCATTGGGGACCTTATTGTTTCTGAATTGAATTGCTAACTTTCACTGCTGTGTTTCTAGGAGTTTATAGCCTTGTTTATTTGTTTGTTTTTTCTCCTAAAGGACAACTGGGAATTTTTTCAATTAGAATTTTATTACCTATACTCAGAATTTCTGAAAAATTCTCTTTTCTTACTTCCTTTATTATATTGTTTTTTTTAATTCTGTCAACTTCTTCTGAGAGATCTATGATCTCACATCTTCTGTTGCTTCACATATTCTGTTTTGCTTGCCTAACTAGCATATTTTCCTTTAAAGTTATAGATTTTTGTTTATTGTCGTTTAAATTGAACTTCATTTCTGTATATTGTAGTCCCAAACTAGTATTCTCTCTTTTGTTTCCTTGGTAACACTTGCCATTTCAGATTCCTGTTTTTTGTACTGCCTGTAATTTTATTGTTGCCACCTGAAAACAAATGAACAAAAGTCAAAGATGCTGCACAACTGCTATTAACTCTGAAAATACCAAAGAACTCACAGAGGGCATTGCAACCACAATTGAGACAAAGAAATAAAATAAAGTTAAAAACAATAAAACCAAAGATTGAACAGGAATCATAAGCAAAAAGTTTTATTCCAGTGGAGAAGGAAAACAAGATGCATGAGTAGGTATCTTCTCTAGAAGACCTGTTGGAGTTCTTGTTCTTCTTTAAAATATAATATGAAAGATGGTTCTCTCTGGGAGAAAGCAGGTTTCTTGGGGAGGTTTTCTGGAGGCAGCCTTAGTTGCAGTTGAAAGTAATAATCACCTCAAAACACAGCCAGTTGATAAAAATTCAGATCTTTTATTGCCTCCAATATAGCCCGGTTAGCTTAGAGGCCTATCTCTTAGTACCTTGTTTCAGGTTCTGGCCCAAAACATCTTCTTGTAAGATCAGATCAATAGTCTATCAACTCTAATGAGTTAGCAGTTTGTAAAGATTCCAACAAAGACCCAAAGCAGTGAGGCTACCCTTTGATGTATATTGTTGTGGCTAGACAAAGAATCAAACAGTGCAGTGTAATAATCGTATTAGAAAAAAGTCCATTAATTGCAGGGCTTCGTATCTGGACCTGTCAGTGTTTGCTTGAGTTCAGAGACCATCAGTTCTGTGATTTAATTGCAACAGAGCTCAGAAAATTAGTACAAAGAGCTGTTATGTCAAACTCAGGCTACAACATGCTTGATAGGCCTTATCTCCTAATAGGAGTAAAAAGAGAAAGCATCCTAACACTGTTTCTGGTCTCATAATTCTCCATTTCCTTTTGGACCACTTAGGAAGTTGTGTCTATTAGTCTTGTGTTCAAGAGTCCATATTCATCTCAAATACCACAGATTCCTCTGTCTTAGCAATGGTTGGATCATTTTCCTTTGTTTTATAGGATTTATTCATAAATTCCTGAACTCATTTACTAGCTCTAGAGGATGTTTCCTTCCACTATTGCTAATTTTTTCCCTTCTTCTTTATGTATTTATGTTTAAGGTCTGAGTTTTCTTGTTCCTGAGATCTTTGGTGATTTCAGTGTCCTTCCATAGCCTTATCTTCCCTTAGAGCTCAGTTTCTAATTTCTTCCCTTTTGATTGTGGTTTTCTTAAAAAAGCTGAATTTTAAACTAAGCCTCCTTCCAGAGCAAGCAATTCATAGATCTTCAGCCTGGGTCTCTTCCTCTAGCTGACTTTTCAGTAGTCAGAATTGGCCCCAGCTGAGTGCTATGTTCTTTCCCTCAGGCACAACCCTCCTACACAGACACACCCATAGTGTCTTATTGTGGTTTCTTGTCCCTCTTTCTCTGTTCTTTGGCCTGGCACCAGCAGTTTAGAACTTACAGAGTTAGTACTACATGATTAACTGCCCCAGCACTACTGATATCACAGCATTGCCCATCCTAGCAGTCCAGAGCATTGAAGCACAAGCACAACAAGGTTTGGGCCCTCCAGCAGGTTTTTGTTCCTAAGGGGCTCTCTCTAATTGGCTGGCTGTCAAAGTTTCTGCAAACTGGAATTAAGAGTTCTATAGCAGTGGAAAGATAGAAGGGGACTGACTTGTGGAGGTAGGAGTTTTTAATCTATGTTATGTTTTGGTTCTGCTAGTACAATCTCATTACTAGTAGCTTTGGAAGTGGTAAATGAGCTCAGAATCAGTGAACACCAATTCATGAAGATTTTTATACTGCTTTTGGATTCTGGGTGTCCTAGACTTTGGAGGTAGCCACGTTGCAGAAATACCCTTGTTGAGCAAGGAACAATGATTCATGACCATGGGAACGGGTTTCAGTCTGAAGGTCACAGCCTAGTTGCTTCTGAGCAGGGATAGCTGAACAGGGCCTCTTGCCTGTGAGCTAGTTGCTAAATTGCTGGATTGGCCCTCCTCCCATTGGCAGATACCATATATATACAAAGCCCACGAACTGCTTCTCTGAATGGTGGTTGGGGATTGCCTACTGTTCAGGCACTGATCACTCTTGCAAAAATGTATATCAACAAGGCTATACAGTATAATAAACTGGAGCTCTTTTCATACTCTATAAGTATCCTGCCTCATTCATCTTGCCTCTGAGATCATAGGGCTCATATACTTTGAACTCTTAAGACAGCCGCAATAGTTTTCCTTCAAAGAATCATCTGAAAAATGTATAAACATGTCATCTATACTTTTATTCAAGTCATTGATTTAATGTTATTTATTATAGGATCAGGTACAAATAACTCAAATGAAGGCCTCCTGCTATGCATACTCTTGTTCTAGTTTCCCCAAACTGACTTCCATATGTTTAACTAATCTTGCTAAATCTAACAGTTAAAAAAAAAAAAAAAAATTGACTCACCTTCTCCAACAGCATTTTTTAAAATTTATAACAGTCTAAGAAGCAATTGAAAAATTTGGCTAACCCTCAAGGTTGTGAAACACCCATTTGATGCTATTGGGAGGAATCACTACACCATTAATAGATCCATAAGGTCAAATAGAGAAGTGAAGTCCATGTATATGTGAGAGGATTTAAAGGAAAAAATGGCTGAACTTTATGTACATAAAAATGACATAGTATTATATGAACTTTGACCTTTCCCTCTTATTGTGGTGAATTTGGATTAAACTGATGAACAATTTACCAGTGTTATGCCTACAAAGTATGTGTGTGTGAGATCTCTGCTTTTTACTCAGATCTAGTACATTTATTAATTATTTATTTAAAGAAAATAAAGACATTTATAACAACTTCACAGAATTAAAGACCCAGAATTGAAAGATACCTCAAAGACATCTGTTCTAATTCTTTAATTGTATTGTTATTATTCATTGTTTGTCCTCCATTTTCTAAGAGGGCCAAGACATCAGTAAAGTGATGCCATGACATACAAGTGAGTTGGATTTAACTTCACTTTCTCCGCCAGAAGGATCTGAAAAAATACATGAATCCTGGAGGGGAAGACCCTCAGGATTTCTGGCCCAAACAGAAACAATTATTATTTACATGCAGTGAACCAATCTGGGCCAAACAATGACCAAGAGGGGCTTAATCTGGAAACTATTATTGGTCAATCCATGAGAACCAGAGTGATTTGGGTTTAAAATATGATTCTAACCCCTAAAACCTAACATAACTCTTTAATTTTATAGATTAGTGAACTGGGGCTGAAAATCATGTGGCAGAGCCATGATTTAAATTAAGGTTATATGATTCCAATTTCAGTTATCTTTCCATTGTGCCAGAAAGATCACTAACCCTCTTAGAGATGAACTTTTAGTTTCCCCATTTTTTCCAATTTTTAAACACACAAAATGACTGGTCAGATATTATTGGCATATTCTCATACTGGTATAGTATGAGGACTAATTGAGGAAATGTCTATATCAAATGTAGGTAACATGAGCAGTGGAGTGGCAGAGAGAATTAATTACTAAGGAAAGAGTGATTGAGAGATTAAAGTTTGCACTGTATAGAAGTTATACTATGTCTTAATAATTGGTTCATTTTAGTCCTAGTATATTAATAGAATACCCCCTAAAGTTCATGTGTTTCCCTCCTTTGCATTTACCTGGAAGTTTATTTGGAAGGAAAAATGTGTATTAACTCAATCATAAATTGTTCCATGCCTCAAGTTGGAAAAATTTCTTACATGTGGAAAAGTTGGGCTCTCTGTATTGTTACATATATGTGTATTTCTTATTAACCCCTGACTTCTTTGTCTTTGAAATAAAACCTAGATTATTACAAATATCTTAACAAAAGAATTGATAACGTATCTGTGAATAAACAGGCAATGAAAAGACAAATTGAGAAAGAGCAGAGATTTATTAGAAATTCCCTTAGTCATTGGGGGCATGATTATACTAGTCATATCACCCCAGTTCTTTTAGTACAATATGCCTGCTGATCTGATATGATAGCCCTCATCAATAGTATCCTTCTCTGCTTCAGCTCACTTCTTTCTCATTTGCTGATTACCTCTGGGTTGCTGTTCGTTTCTGGCTTAACTTTGTATGATTCTGAGCTTTCCTCTCCACTTCTGAACCCTCAGAATCTCTATCTGGTTCTGATAAATTCTCTTTTATACAAATCCTTCCATGAATGATTCTTCTTTCACATACTAGTTTTAATTAATTCAGAGGTGTTTGAGTTCTATTCATAATCACTTCTGATTGGTTTAATCAAAGTAATTACTTTTAAATGAAGCAGGATACTTATTGAAGCCCCATCCTTATTTTCTGAAATTATCCTCATCAAACCTAATGGAATGTGTTTCACAAAGTCCACAATACCTAATCCTTGATCACTCTACAGTGAAATGCATTATGTTTTTTGATTGCCTTGCACAACACTGTGTACTAAAAGTTCTCAGGTAAAGGATGTCTAGCATGGTTCATAATAAAATCTAGCAATGAATATTTCTCCCTCTCCAGTAGATTTAAACTCTCAATCTAGCATAAAAATGCTCTGCCATCCAATTCCAATCCCAAAATAGCATCAATTTTTCCTTAGCAAGCTTGAAAAGAAAGCCAGTCCAAATCTTGGTTGGAACAATTTAGGCAGACTATGCAAAATAATACATAGCTATCACACTAAGAACAGTTCACAAACTAAGGATATTTAATTATATAACTCATGCACATTACTAATAACAACATACCAAAATTTGTAGGACACAAAGGAGTCCTTATGGGAAAATTTATATCTCTAAACACTTTCATTAGGGAAAAAAACAAAAAAGTAGGGCTATAAGATTAATTAAGTATACAATTTGAAGAATTAGAAAATCAATAATTCTTTAAAAATCCAATTTGACACCAATGTAGAAATCCTGAAAATTAAGGAAAAGTAAAAAATAACTTTCACAGATAAATTATTTACAAACTAACAAACATTTATATAGTTCTTTAAACCATTTTACCATACTTTTTCTTATAGTTGTATTGGCATAAAAAGTGTTCATGGGCTTACAAACATGCACATTATTACATAAAATGTTTGCAAGAATAATAAAAGGAGTCTTATCAAATTCTTTCTATGACACAAATAGAATAGAGAAAGACAGAGACAGAGAGAAAGATGTGCCCAGAAGTCAAAATAGAAAAAAAAAGCATAGACTAATATTGCAAATCATTTAAATAAAATATTACCCACAAGCGTACAACAGCATATCACAAAAATGAACATATATATGCTATTACAAGGTTGGTTTAATATTAAGAACATTCCTAATGTGTCCATATTACAAATGGAAAGATAACATAATTATATTCACATATACAGAAAAAGAAAGCTTTTGACAAAGTTGTTTAAAAAACAAGAAACATAGGAATAAATGAACAAGTATTTAAAACAATAAATTGTATCTAAAACAAGTGTCCTTTCTTTTTTTTTTACCATTTCTATGTAATTCTGTTTATATCATAAAACAAGAAATGAGGAAATAAGCATAGGCAATGAAAAAACAAAATTATTAATTTTGTTAGTAAATCATACTATATTCAAAGAAATCTAGAAGGTTTCTCTTGATATTATTAACAACTAGAGAAATACAAATTAAGACAACTCTGAAGTACCACTATACAACTCTCAGATTGGCTAAAATGACAGGAAAAGATAAATAATAAATGTTGGAGGGGTTGTGGGAAAACTGGGATACTAATAGATTGTTGGTGGAGCTGTTAACTGATCCAACTATTCTGGAGAGCAATTTGGAACTATGCCCAAAGAACTCTCAAGCAGTGTCTCTATTAGGTCTGTATCCCAAAGAGATCATTAAAAAAAGAGAGAAAAGGATCCACATGTGCAAAAAATGTTCATAGCAGCCCTTTTTGTAATGGCAAGGAAACTGAGTGGATGCCTATCAGTTGGGGAATGGCTGAATAAGCAATTGTATATGAATGTTATAGAATATTAATGTTCTATAAGAAACAATCAGCAGACATTGTAGGTGGAGTGAATACATCCAGCCATTCTGGAGAGCGACTTGGAACTGTGCTCAAAAAGTTATCAAACTGTGCATACCCTTTGATCCAGCAGTGTTTCTACTGGGCTTATACCCCAAAGAGATCTTAAAGAAGGGAAAGGGACCTGTATGTGCAAGAATGTTTGTGGCAGCCCTCTTTGGAGTGGCCAGAAACTGGAAACTGAGTGGATGCTCATCATGTGGAGAATGGCTGAATAAATTGTGGTATATGGATGTTATGGAATATTATTGTTCTGTAAGAAATGACCAGCAGGATGATTTCAGAAAGGCCTAGAAAGACTTACATGAACTAATGCTGAATGAAATGAGCAGAACCAGAAGATCATTATATACTTCAACAACAATACTATATGATGATCAATTCTGATGGACATGGCCCTCTTCAACAATGAGATGAAACAAATCAGTTCCAATAGAGAAGTATTGAATCGAACCAGCTACACCCAACTAAAGAACTCTAGGAAATGAGTGTGAACCACTACATAGAATTCCCAATCTCTCTATTTTTGTCCAACTGAATTTTTGATTTCCTTCACAGGTTAATTGTACACTATTTCAAGGTCCGATTCTTCTTGTGCAGCAAAATAACTGTATAGATATGTATACATATATTGTATTTAACTTATACTTTAACATATTAAACATGTATTGGTCTACCTGCCATCTAGGGGAGGGGTTGGAGGGAAGGAAGGGGAAAATTGGAACAAAAGGTTTTGCAATTATCAATGCTGAAAAATTACCCATGCATATCATCTTGTAAATAAAAAGCTATAATAATAATAAAAAAAGAAATAAAGAGAGTCAAATCAGCTTAAAAAAGAAAGAAAGAATCAGCAGGATGATTTCAGAAAGGCCTATAGAGACTTGCACAAACTTATGCTAAATGAAGTGAATAGAACCAAAAGAATACAATTCACAACAACAAGATTATGTGATGATCAAATGTGATGGACTTAGCTCTTTTCAACAGTGAAGTGATTCCTGTCAATTCCAATAGACTTATGTTGGAAAGAACTATCTGCATCCAGAAGGATGACTATGGGAACTGAGTATAGATCATAATGTAGTATTTTCATGTAATTTGTTGCTGTTTGCTTGCTTTTTTTTCTTTCTTATCTTTCTTTTTTTATTTGATTTTTTCTTGTACAGCATGATAAATGTGGAAATATGTTTACAAGGCATGTTTAACCTATATTGGATTACTTGCTGGCTAGGGGAGAGGAATGGGGAGAAAATAGTGTAACACAAGGTTTTGCAAGGGCAAACGTTGAAAATTATCTTTGCAAGTATTTTGAAAATACAAGGCCATTATAAAATAATTAATAACTTAGCAAACTTGCAGGATATAACATAAATCCAAACAAATCATCAGTATTTCTGTTTGACACTAAGAAAACTCAATAAAAAGAAACGAAGTGAAATTCTATTTAAAATTACTACAGAATGTATACAACACTTGAGAGTTTATTTACTAACACAAACACAATAACTATATAAATACAAATACTAATCACTATTTACAAATATAGACAGACCTAGTGAGTAGATAAATATTAATTGCTCATGTGTATGCTGTCTTAATATAATCAAATGACAATACTACTAAATTAATTTACTCATTAAATGTCTTGTCAATCAAATTGCCATTTATACATTTAGAAAAATTAAAACAAAATTTATATGGAAACACAAAGGTCTAGAATCTCAAGGGAAATAGATTTTAAATGTGGAAACAAAGGGAGCCTATCAGTACCAGATCCCAAACTGTATTACAAATGAATAATTCTCAAAATAATTAAATACTATTTTTAAAGGAAAGATTGAGCAGTAAAAGATATTAGATATACAGAATCAAACGAAACTTAGTAGTCTAGTGTTTGATAAACATAAAAACTCAACTATTAGGATGAGATTCACCATTTCAGGAAAAAAATGAACTCCTGGAAAAGTTGAACAACAGTATGGAAGAACACAAGGATTATTTTATGATCCCAGAGGACCAATGATGATGCAGACTAGCCAGCTCATGAAAGAGATGTAATGGACTTGGGACAGAATGAGACATCGATTTAACAGGCAAAATCAATGAGGGAATTTGTTTTCCTTGATTGTGCATATCTGTTATGAAGATTTTGTTTTTTCTTTTTCCCCCCTCAATGGAATGGATGTGGGGAGGAGAAAAATATTTTTTGATTAATTAAAAATAAGAATAATTTAATTTTTAAAAAGTAAATAAACTACTGAATGCTATCCTCTTGTGGGCAAGATATATCTTAGAAGATAATATCAAATTCATGAATAATCAGAAAAAGGGATGGATTGATCATATAAAAAATAACATTTTTGTGAGGTTATGGGAAAACTGGGACACTAATACATTGTTAGTGGAGCTGTGAACTCCACAGTTCACAGCCTTGTGGAGTCCACAAACCACCATGAATTATTAAGATTCAAGAAAGTTCTTTAGCATATAGGATAGGGCCTCTAAGGAAAATTCATTTAAAAAGACATGGAAAAAATCCACATTGTTGAAAAAAGCTTCTAAGTCTATGAAAAAATATAGTCCCTGTGAATTTTCTATTCATTTCCCCCAAAATTTTAAACTTTTATAGTTTTTTTTTTTAAATCCAAGTGTAGTGTTCATTTTATCAGATCATTTTAGCCTGTCAAATCCCCTATTTTGTTCTTTAATGTTAGTAATCCCTTAAAAATTTCTATTTTTAAAATTGGTTAAACATCATTAATATCTTCATCCAAATAATTGACAAAAAATTCAAATAATAAATGGATTCCTTCTTTTAAAAATATACTGCTTCCTACAGTTACTCTTTTTAGGAAAAAACTCAACATAGGCTTTAGAAACCTATAATAGCAACTAACATATTTATAATATATAATAATGCCTGACTCTTTATGAAACCATTTAAACTTTTCTTGGTAAAGATATTTAGTGGTTGACAAAAACAAATTCCCCCCCAAATAGCTGAAATTTCATGTTTCTTACTGCATTTAAAATTTTAACCTATCAGAGCAGAGGTAAAGGTTATCTGATTGTGGATTCATTGTTTATCATTGTATTAATTGCACTTCTAAAATCTTCAAAAGTTATTTTCTCTTTAATGTTGTTACCATTGTATAAATTATTCTCCTAGTTATAATCATTTTGCTTTGTATCAATTCATAAAGGCAATCTGTTTCTTTTAAAATTATCCATCTTGTCATTTCTGATGACCCGATAAAAGTCCATTATATTCATCTATGAAAAAATGTTTTAAATATTCTCCAAAAGAAGGATAGCCCCTTGCTTTTTATAATTACCATAAAATAACTGGAACAATGTACAGATCCAACAACAATATATAATTTAGCTATTTTCTAGAAGGCTTTGCAAAATCTGTCATTTTATTCTTCTCATCTTTGAGAATCTGATGAGTATGAAGAGAAATATTAAAATTATTTTAATTTATATTATCTTAATAATATATTAATTAATTAATAATATTTTAATATTATATATTAATATATAATGATATACATATAATTAATGTAGAGAGAGAACTATATTGATATAGAACAATTATTGATAACTTAGATATCTTTCTTTGAAAGCTGCCTACTCTTTTGTGATTTATCCATTGCAGAGTGTCTCCTGGACTTATACATATGAATTAATTCTGTATTAATCTTGGATTATGAGAGCTTTATCAAAAAAACTTATTGCAAAGAATTTTTTTCCTAGATTACTCATTTCCCTTTTATTTTAACTAAACTATGCTAGATTTTTTGTGTAAAAAAATTTAATTTTATATTATCAAAACTGATCATTTTTCCTTGATCTCCTCTATTACTCATCTAGTCATGAACTCTTCTGCTCTCTATATATCCAAAAAAAAATCCAAATCCTTGTTCCTCTAATAATTTTATGATGTTAACATTATTATCTAGATTCTATTCAGAACTTGGTATATGGAGTGATTAGTTGGTATATGGCTTTTAATTAGAAACCTAATTTCTTCCAGACTGTTGTCCCATTTTCTCATCATTTTCTGTCAACTAGTGAGGCTTTTTTCCCATTAAATGAAATTTTTGGGTTACTCTTAACACATGGTTAATTGAAGTTTCTTGCTTTCATATGTTATTTATCTAATATGTTATCTCAGTGAACTCTCTTTTTAAAATAAATACCAAAATGTTTCAATGAATACTGTTAATATAGTCTGAGATGATATTTTCTTTCCACTTGTTTTTTTCCATTAATATCCTAGAGGTTTTCAACCTTTTGTCCCTATATACAAATATCATTATCATCTTTTTCTTGCTCTATGAATATTATTTGGGGAGTTTGATTGGTACAGTACTGAATAAGTAAAATATGTAGTATTGTAATTTTTATTATTTTGACTCAACTTGCCCATAAGCATTTAATTTTTCTTTACTTATTTGGGTCTCTAGTTCTGAAGAATATTTTATATTTAAATTTGTAGTTTGTGAAAAAATATTAGAAGCTATGTTGCCAAGTGTTTTATTGTTCTTATTCCCTTTTTGGTATTATTTGGAATTGCAGAAAGTTGGAACTCTAAAAAGGCAGCAGAGCACTTATGGTTAATTACCTACTCAATGTGAGATAATGGTTCTATAAGCATTTACTTAGATGATATGGTAATGTGATGGCTCTCCTCACCATTGGCACTTGCTGAATGTGTGGTGATGAGATAATGTTAGGCAAAAATTGGAGGGCTGAGGGAGAGAGATCAGAGTCTCTGCCACAGCACACTGAGGACAGAGGACTCAGGTTTCAGACTCCAGAATCCGGAATTCATCTTGGGCAAGCCAAGTGGCAGTTTGCCTATCACCTTCACTTCTCCTCCTAAAGACCAAGGACTTTGCCTGATCCTGACTATGACTGATCCTCCAGAGAGCTAGCCTGAACATTATATACTGGCACCTATATGGACTAAGGATCTGCATGCAGCTTGATCGTAATTTCAGTGAAGAAGTCCCTGTGACCTGAAAATAGGATGAGTATTAAAATGGAAAAGGAGGAAACTTTGTTAAGGGCTAAATTAACTTTTGTTTTGTAGCTGAAATGGGGCAGATACTAGGAAAAGAGTCTCCCCACCCCCACACCGAGAGAAGTCTATAGAAAACATACTAAGGTTAATAAATAGGCAAGGTTTGCTTGTAACTTGGGAGCAGATTGGTGGACTCTTAGAAATATTAGAATATACATCCTCTTGGTTCTCCAAGGAAGAAGAATTAGAGGCAGATAAATGGAAACTAGTAGGAGAGCAACTTATAGACTGTTACAATGATAATGGTCCTGATTCAATTTCTTTTTTTTATTATAGCTTTTTATTTACAAAATATATGCATTGACAATTGCAAAACCTTTTGTTCCAATCTTTCTCTTCACCCCTTGCAGGATGGCAGGTAGACCAATACATATTAAATATGTTAAAGTATATGTTAAATACAATATATGTATACATATCTATACAGTTATTTTGCTGCACAAGAAGAATCAGACTTTGAAATAATGTGCAATTAACCTGTGAAGGAAATCAAAAATTCAGGTGGACAAAAATAGAGGGATTGGGAATTCTATGTAGTGGTTCACACTCATTTCCCAGAGTTCTTACACTGGGTGTAGCTGGTTCTATTCATTATTGAACAAATGGAAATTATTTGGTTCATCTCATTGTTGAAGAAGGCCACATCGATCAGAATTGATCATCATATAGTATTGTTGTTGAAGTATATAATGATCTTCTGGTCCTGCTCATTTTACTCATCATCAGTTCGTGTAAGTCTCTCCAGGCTTTTCTGAAATCATCCTGCTGATCATTTCTTACAGAACAACAATATTCCATAACATTCACATACCACAATTTATTCAACCATTCTCCAATTGATGGGCATCCACTGAGTTTCCAGTTTCTAGCCACTACAAAGAGGGTTGCCACAAACATTTTTGCACAGGTCCATTCCCCTTCTTTAAGATTTCTTTGAGATATAAACCCAGTAGTAATACTGGTGGACCAAAGGGTATGCACAGTTTGATAACTTTTTAAGCATAATTCCAAATCGCTCTCTAGAATGGCTGGATGTATTCACAATTCTATCAACAAGTACCTGATTCAATTTCTAAGGAAATATTCTATATATACAACATAATACAATTGGCCTTAAAGAATCCCACAAGTTCTAAAAAAAGAAAAAAGAAAGAAAGAAAGAAAAAGAAAAGTTTTGAGGAGAACAACCAGTCAAGGAAGCCTGAGAAGAAAGAGGAGGAGAAGGGGATGGTAATGACATAATAGTGGAAAAGACATAGAGAGTTGAGTGAAATTAAAGGGTGTGGTGAATCTCACTCTCACAGCTCAGCTTCACATCAGCCTATATCCCAGCAGGATCTTGACCATCTCCCACCAATTTTGCCTTCTTGGGTGAAGGGAAGAGGAAGAGGAGGAGGGGCAGTGGTATCACCAGCACCACCCCCATAGCAACCCCTCTCTCCCCTCCCCCCCATGACTCAATTACAAAAGGCACTACTTAAAGCTCACAAAGAAGGAAAGGATGTATCTGATTTGAGAATAGAAGCATACCCTGTGCTGAAGACCTTAACTCTTCAGGTCAAAATAAAAGAAGATACACTTCTTTTAATCTAGAAATTATCAAAGATCTAAAAAAGGCTTGCACTCTTTATGGGTCTACATCATCTTATGTTAAGATGTTATTGAAGAATTTGGCTTTTGAAGATTTAACCCAATCTATAGCAAGGACACGTTTAGAACCTGGACAAAACTTGTTGTGGCTTTCTGAGTAGTGGACTTTATACTGGACACAAGCTCAATGAAATAGGCAACCTGGAGTTAATACACTCATCTGTGACCAACTAATACTTGTAGGTTCTTATGCAGATACTTTAGCACAGATTAATTATCCTATAGCAGCATATGAGCAAATTGTTTGTACTGTTATCAAAGCCTGGGGCACCCTCCCAGGGAGGCAAGATAGAGGGGAAGCATTCACGACAATAGCACAAGGTCCAAATGAACCCTTTGCTGATTTCGTGGGACATCTGCAGACAGCTGTCATACAAACTATTCAAGTATTCAAACATGACCAATCAGCCAAGAAACAACCTGATGGGAGAAAGGATTTACAATTAGGGAAAATAGAGTTTTATGCAGCTGGGACTACTGAGATATTCCCTGAAGAGGTGAAATCTATTCCTCTCTGGCTTATAGATCCCTTGCCTCCAGACATAGTAGGCTTGACCATTTCACCTCCTGAGAGTGCTTACAAAACAGTGTCCATCCATACACTGATATGGGAAACCAGGGAATGTGTAGATAATATCCCAGTCACTAACACAGGTAGACAATGTGTGACTTATCAATCAGGAGAAGTAGTAACATCAGGTTTACTGATACAGACTCCTAATAGGCAATCTGATGATATTTGCCCAGATTTTGACTCCCAACAACAGAATCTAGGAATATTTTGGATTGTAGCTGTTACAGCTGACCATCCTATGCTCACTATCTATATAAAAGGCATACCATTAGAAGGAATGGTAGACACAGGTGCAGATCATACAGTCATTAGAGGTGCTAGGTGGCCCATTCATTGGCCAAAGATTAAGGCACACACAGCTAAAGTTAGTATTACCCCTTTGAGATGGACATTTGAAGGTGAAACAGGAGTTTTTGCTCCTTTTGTAGTTGAAAAGTCCCCTATCAATCTGTGGAGAAGAGACATCTTATAACAGTTAGGATTACAAATGAATACTTCAGCTTTTTAGGCAGGGCTACTATTGAAGGGCTGCCAACATTCTCACCTGTTCCTATTCTCTTTTTTGTATTTTTTTTATTATATCTTTTTATTTACAAGATATGGATAATTTTTCAGCATTGACAGTTGCAAAACCTTTTGTTCCAATTTTTCCCTTCCTTCCCCCCACTGCCTCCCCCATATGGCAGGTTGATCAATACATGCTAAATATGTTAAAGTATATGTTAAATACAATATATGTATACATGTCCAAACAGTTATTTTGCTGTACAAAAAGAATCAGACTTTGAAACAGTGTACAATTAACCTGTGAAGGAAATAAAAAATTCAGGTGGACAAAAACAGAGGGATTGGGAATTCTATGTAATGGTTCATACTCATTTCCCAGAGTTCTTACACTGGGTGTAGTTGGTTCTATTCATTACTTCTCTATTGGAACTGATTTGGTTCATCTCATTGTTGAAGAGGGCCATGTTGCTCAGAATTGGTCACCATATAGAATTGTTATTGAAGTGTGCAATGATTTCTTGGTCCTGCTCATTTCACTCAGCATCAGTTCATGTAAGTTTCTCCAGGCCTTTCTGAAATCATCCTGCTGGTCATTTCTTACAGAACAATAATATTCCATAACATTCATATACCACAATTTATTCAGCCATTCTCCAATTGATGAGCATCCACTCAGTTTCCAGTTTCTGTCCACTACAAAGAGGCTACCACAAACATTCTTGCATATACATCATCTGTTCCTATTCAATGGAAAACTGATACACCAGTATGTATGAATAGAACAGTGGCCCTTAGCTAGTGAAAAAATTCAGGCCTTATTAAATATAATACAGGAGCAATTTGACCAAGGACACTTACAATCTACTTACTCTAAGTCCTCGGAATTCCCTTGTATTTGTTGCAAAAAAGAAATCTGGAAAATGGAGGATGTTTTTAGATTTTAAGACAAGTAAATGAACAGATGGAAACTATGGGAACTCTTCAGCCTGGACTTCCATCTCCTACTCAATTGTCTAGTGAATAGCCTCTTTGGGTTATAGACATTAAGGATTGTTTCTATTCTATCACTCTAGATAAGGAGGATATGAAAAGATTTGCCTTTTCAGTGCCCAGCATTAATTTAGCTGAGCCTTATAAAAGATAAGAATGGACAGTTTTGCCACAGGGAATGAAAAATAGCCTTACTATGTGTCAAATGTATGTTGCTGCTGCTCTTACTCGGTAAGAAAAGCATTTCCAAAAGTTGTGTTGTTACATTACATGGATGATATATTTGGAGTGTGCATCTGAGGAGCAAATGTTAGAAGCATTGTCTACAAAAGACCATAGAAACATTAAGGAACTACAAATTGCATGTAGCTTTAGAAAAAATTCAAAGACATGCTCCTTTTCAATATTTAGGATATAAAGTATATACTAAAGTTCTTACAGTACAAAAACTTTCCTTAAGAACAGAGAAGCTAAACACTTTAAATGACTTTGAGAAATTGATAGGAGATATCCAATGGATGCATCAGTGTTAGCCTTGACTACCTATCAATTACAAGCATTATATGACATTTTAAGGGGAGATAATGCTTTAAACTCACCACACCAGCTTACAAAAGAAGCTCAAGAGCTTTTGAGAGAAGTTGAACTGGCTTTATCCAATGTGGTTGAAAGAATTACTCAAAAACTCTTGAAAATATCAGTTTTTGCTACATAAGAGGCACCCACAGCAGTCCTTCATCAAGAAGACAGTGTGATAGAGTGGGTGAACCTCCCAGCACAACCAGAACAAAACCTTATTCCTTACCCAGTGCTTGTGGCTAGAATTTTATTAAAGACCATTAAGCAAGCAGTACAATTATCTGGGATAAGACCTGACAAGGTATACATCTTTTATACTAATACACAAATTAATGTGTGCTGTGAGACCATCCCACAGTGGCAAATTTTATTGGCCATGGCTCCAAATTTTACACACGGGTCTTCATTAAAGATAAACTGACTATTACATAATTGGCAATGGATTCTTGAAGAAAAGATTTCTAAGGTTCCTCTTGAAGGACAACTATCTTTACAGATGCATCCAAATATAACATTTGTGCTGTATACTCTCATGACTTAACTATAAAGAGAATCGTCAGAACTCCTTTTCGGTCCACTCAGCAGAATGAATTGAATGCAATCTTTCTATCTCTTACTTATTATCCAGGAGATATAAATATAATATCTGATTTGGCCTATTCAGTAGGTGTGGTACAAAGAATCGCCACGGACCAAATGAAATTTGTAGCTTCTAAAATATATCAGCTCTTTAAGGAACTTCAAGAGCAAGTGAGAAAGCATCCAGGTAAGATTTATATCTTGCATGTCCACTCTCATAGTGGACTTCCAGGTCCTATTTTTGATGGTAATTCACAGGCAGATCTCCTTCTAACCATCTTATCCAATACTTCTTTATTTTAGGCAACCCCAAAATCTCATTCTAAATATCATCAGGCTGCTGAAGCTTTATGTTTACAATTTGGGATAACAAAAAAACATAGTAAAAGGCTGTACAACTTACCTCCCCTTCCACCCTCCTAAGCTCCCTCTGGGAAAGAACCCTTGTGGTTTGAGACCCAGTGAAATCTGGCAAATGGATGTCACCCATTATAAATCTTTTGGTCATCTGTCTTTTATCCATGTTGTAGTAGATACCTTTTCAGAATTTACTTTTGCAATACCAGCAGCAAAAGAGAAAGCCTGAGTGGTCACTGAATTCCTTATAAAAACTAGGTGGCACAGTGGATAGAGCACTGGGTTAGGAGTCAGGAATTCCTGAGTTCAAATCCAGTCTCAGATACTTATCAGCTGTGTGATCCTAGGCAAGTAACTTAACCTCTGTCTGCCTCATAAAAAGCCACAGGTAACTCTAGAGAACTTCTAAATTTAGTTCTTTATACAATTAACTTTTTGATTTTTGACAAGATGCATTGGCTCCGGCAGACAGGTTTTATAACCCACTCGCAGGGTCCAATGTGATCAGCTCTACTATCTTTAGATAATTGCCAGGTTATGTAGAGAGATCCAGAAAGTAGTGAATGGAAGGGACCAGATAGGTTAACTGCTTGGGGAAGAGGGTTTGCTTGTATCTCCTCGGATGGAGAAGGAATCAGATGGGTGCCAAAGAACCATATTCAATCCTTGTCCATCAGAAAGAGACAGAGAAGACCCTTGAAACAAAGGAGAAGATCCAAGAAACATAGGGTAATTCCATCACTGACTGTACCTACCACTGAAAGAGCATGGCAGTTATAGCAATTGACTCATGGATATTAAAAATTGATAATGAGACTTAGCAGGACTTTAAAACCCTCAGGAATCATTGGAATCCCTAAGACATAATAAGACTATTGCAGGACTTCAAAAGCTTACAGGAATCATTGGCTTTCCTGACATGTGAAGTAATGGACAATAGACTGGTTTTAGACTATCTTTTGGCTGCTGAAGGAGGCATATGTGTGATTGTCATTTATATACCCTCATTCTAGGACTTCTGGAAATCTTTTACAATACCACATTGATTCATATTGTTTGTTATATCACTACTTGCATGTACAATTCATGTTTGTTACACCACATTGAGCCTGCACTGGCTGTGGGGAGAGTCATCACTACTAGCCTGTGCTATAATGCTATGTGCTTGTGTAATACCTCCCATGCTGATGGATTTATGTATGGTTGTTTCTAGTAAGAACCTTCAACCCAGAAACCCGCTAATAATATCTGATTTGACTACCCACTTCACTTTGGTATTTTTCATCTCTCTTCCTGAGAAGTCAAGGAGGGTGTGATCTCCTTTTGGGGGTTCTCCCCTCCCTGAGAAGTCAGGGAGGGTGTGACCACCTGTATTCTAAAACAAAAGAAAGCGAGAAGTGTAGAGGGCTGAAACTCTGAAAAGGTGTACTTGAATCTAAGACAGCAGAGCCCTTAAGGCAAAATATCTACTCAATGTAAGATAATGGTTCTATAAGCATATACTTAAATGATGTGGTAATGTGATGGCTCTCTTCACAATTGGCGCTTGCTGAATGTGTGGTGGTGAGATAATCGTAGGCAAGGATTGGAGGGCTGAGGGAGAGAGATCAGAGTCTCTCTGCCACAGCAACTGAGGAGAGAGGACTTCAGGCTTCAGACTCCAGAGTCCAGGATTCATCTTTGGCAAGCTGAGTGGCAGCTTGCCTGCCTTCTTCACTTCTTCTTCTAAAGACCAAGGACTTTGAGTGATCCTGACTCTTGAAGCCCTCCAGAGAACTAGCCTGGACATTATAGGTAATGACGGACAACTTCGCTTTATCACTGATTTTATCTGAAAAGCTGCTAACTTAACTTATTATATGTGTTTATTCTTGGATTTGGAAAGTTGATAATTATCTTATGAGGGAAAGATCCATTTCTTCTTATACTTTCAAGTTTTTAAAATAGAAATGTTAGATGTTATCAAAATCCTTTTTTGCATCTTTTCATACAATCATGTAATTTTCATCATTTTTATTAATATAATTTATTGTATTTGTTTTATTCCTTCTATTAAATCAATCTTATATTCCTGATATAAATCCAACCTATCCTATTTGATAATATGTTAAATTATTTGTATTAGTGTACTCTTTGAATTTGGATATATATTGAAGTTTTTCACTTTTTTCTCCTTGCTTTATGTGTGGAATCCCTATTTATATTAAAGAAAGTGATCAAAAATATAATCTTCATGTCTATTTTTGTAAATAGTTTTTGTCATTTATTTATAACAATTTATCTTGCTTATGAGACTTTTTTTGGTTTAGTATCTTATTTGTTCTTGTTCAATTTGTTTTTATGATATTGAGTACTTTAATAATCTACATATTCTTTTGTTAATTTGGGTATTTTTATATTCATGTAAGTATTTACTTATTTCCTCTAAGTTATCAGTTTTATGAGCAGAAAATTGGAGCAAAATAGTTTCTGAAAATTTTCCTTAGGGAGCTAGAATTATGGCTCAGTCCCTTAATTCAGAAGGAAATCTGAATCAAAAAGAGATATGGTAGTATGTCACATAATAAGGGTTCATAAGGTAACAAAATATATAAATATAGAGGAATCAAGGATTTTAAAAGTCATCATGAGCACCTCACTTTCATCTAAATTAGTCAAAAGAAGGTTGAACACATTAAAATACAAAAATGCCCATAAGGTATGAAACAGAAAGAAATTAAATTCTACAAGGATATAGGTAGGGACAGGGATAATAGTGAGGGCTGAACAGATGAGGGAGAAGTCATAAGCAAAATAAACTCCAATACAGAAGGGTAAAACATGGTAAGGGGATTAAAAAGAAAGAAAAAGGAAAAAAGATGATGGAGTAAAGGCAGAAATTAGTCTGATTTCTTCCCCAACCCCTTCCAAATATCTTTAAATAATAACTCTAAACAAATTCTAGAATAGCACAACCCACGAAAAGATGGAGTGAAATAATTTTCCAGCCCAGGGCAATTTAGAAAGTCAGCAAGAAAAGTCTGTCACACCTGGGTGATAGTGGAGCATAGTCCAGCACAGGTCCTATCAACACAGCTTCAGCCCCAACAATGGCAAGCAGGAGCAGAACTTGGGAGCCACTGAATCAGTAGTATTCAGAGATCTCAGCCCATGGATAGTAAGGGGGTCAAACAACTGTTTAGAAGAATATTACAGGGGTCCTTTTGCTAGCACTGAAGCAAGATGTTGTTGTTTTGCTCATACTCAGATCTAGGTAGCAGTCCTAGACAAGGAGGAGCTGTAGCACATCAGAGCTTATAGGCACATTTGCAGGGCAGAAAAGAGTGTTTGTGGTTGCTTACAAACCAGAGCATAAGCCAATAAATACACCTTTCCTTAGTTCTTCCATGTTGGAAGGTCCCCAGAAGTTTCTCTGAAAATAACTGCAAAAACATCTGAAGTTTTGGACAGTGCATCCTTCACCTTGAAAGCCTAATTCTAATAAAGAGTTAAAAATTAAGTAATAAGCTGGGAAAATGAGCAAACAATAGAACAAATTTTGACTATAGAAAGTTATTATATGACAAGGGAGATCAAAACACATACTCATTTCTTGGCCAAGAGGTTGTTCTACTCTAGCTGTCCTGATTTCAAGTAGCCACACTCTACCATTTTGACCTTCTTATTAAACTTTATAATACACAGCCTCTTTCCAAATCTCCAGCATATAACCAGTCAGCAGTATATCTTTAAGACTTCAATTTCATCAGAGGATGTACAATAAATGTAAGCTGCAATTCATCCATGTCTTCACCTAGGTTGTGACTAACACTTATTGCCTAGTATCCAATTTACTGATGACAAGTCTATCTGAACATAGCTAGGCAAATCAAAAACTACACCATCTGCATGGTATGATAAATTCTCAAAGTTTTTCTAGTTTGGTAGGACTTTTCCAGAGCCTGGACTCTTATTGGGAAGTCTTTGAGAGTTTGGGCCTCTTCTATAAGACTTCAAAGGAGGATTATATTTAGTGGAGGTAGAACTTAATCAATAAATATTAGATCAGGTGAGGGGGGAATGAACATTAACACAGAAATAATAAAATAATAAAACAATATCTTCAAAGGATTTATAATGTAGTTAGACTTCCACTTGTTGAGAACATATCATATACAAGACATTATGCTAAGTATTTGGAAGGAATTAATGATTAAAGACTCTCATCTAATATTATGTGTAAAACAATAGCTATATTATATAAGGGAAGTATATAAAACTGGAAGAAGAAATAAATGGAAAACCATCACCTCCTTCCATTTGATTTAAAAATGTGTTTTGAGGGCAATATTAAGAATAAGTAGACAAAAATAAACTATTTTTGTTCTCAAATAGGTTATATTTTTCCTACTCTTCTGACTTGGGGAAATTAGAAGTCCTCATAGAAAATATGGCATGTGAGGTTGGCCTCAAAGAGTAGATAGAAATAAAATATAGTTGGGAATGAATGACAATCTAGGCAAAAGGAACAGAATGACTAAATATAGGGAGTGAGGAAGTAGCCGAATACAAGGAACAGAAAGAGTATAGGCTACATGGCAGGAAGTAGTGAAAAATGAATCTAGAAAAGTGGTTTGAAGGCAATTGTGGAAGGCATAAAATGACAAAAGAATTTGAAAATTCCAATATCAATGGTACAAGGAATACAAAGTGCAAAACACTATAATAAAACAAAAATCCTGTGAGATATATATTATAGGTGTTATGGAGTAATTTATTAAAAGCAAGATAAGGATTGAGGCAGTTAAGTGGACAGTGAATAAAATGCCAGGCTTAGAACTTTAATGCCAGAGAGACTGAGGCAGGACAGTGTTAGGGATCACAGCCCTAACTCCTGAGTGGAATAGGCCTTATGTGACCAACACTGCATGTCCACCTGAAATGGTGAAGAGTGTAAGTAATGAGGGGCAAAAGCCAAGGTGTGGTGAGACTCCATTTATTACAAAGACTGCAGGTCCTTTTATCATCTTGGTGCCTGTTTCTAGTTACTACTTCATACATAATCACATTCTAGCCTATAGTAGATACATGATTCTCTATAGAAAACTACACATAGATATGATGTGTGCATTCCATTCCTAATAAGGATATTCAAGGTACTCCCCTCTAAGGTCCAGCACGCCTCTTCTGGGAACTGTCACATTGCTCTTTTGGGTGGGAACCCCTTCCTCCCAGCGCCATCTTGTTCACCCTTACAAGGTTACCCTCAGATAACCTGAACCATGCCCTGTGTAATGTCCAAGGCTGGCAGAGGTTGGCAGGCCCTCTTACAGGATAGAAATTGGAGAGTTTTAATATTTTTTTTTGAAAGAGAGAGATTTGCTGGGGGCATGATGCCCCCAGGGTTGATGTCTCAAAACATCCAACAGCTGATGTATGCTTCCCAGTAAATATATATGCACATGGCTCCAAGCTACTAGGGGGTAGACTGAGGCAGGGGCAGAGTCAGAACAATGAGAGTGGGAATGGACTATTAGTCCAGTTCTGACAGGATGGGGGGAAGCAGTGGACATTCTGATAAGTAGGGAAGGTCTGGGGTCATGCTGTCTAAGAAGGTCTTTCTCCTTATCTGGATCATGATGATTAGGAGGAGGGATGTTGCAACCAGGCAGAACAATTCAGGGAAATTGAGGTAGAACAATTAGGGAAACTGAGGTAGAATAATCAAAGGAAACTGTGGCACAACAGAACCAGGAAGATTCCCAGCTTTGTGGATTCATGTCTGATATTAGCTATGTGACCCTGAGCAAGTTGTTTAACCCCATTTACTTCAGTTTCCCTATCTATAAAATGATCTGGAGAAGAAAGTGGCAAACCATTCCAGTATCTTTGCTAAGAAAATTTCAATAAGATCATAAAAAAGTTGGACATGACAGAAAATGATTCAACAAAAAATGGGGATTATGAAATGGGAAAGATGTGGTCCAATTTTGAATATCACTTGAGGTAAGTATTTTTTTAAAATACCAGCTTTCTGCTGATTTTATCATATGGCAGCAAGCCACAGAATACAATTTTTTCCAAAAAAATTAAAAATGAATATCACAAAAGCATAGTAGGTGTGAACACAGTAGGTGTGAATCAGGCTGTAAGCTATAGCCAATGAGATGCTTCAAAGAGGAACAGGAATAAAATATGTCATCAGGGAATTGTATGATAGAAGTATTACTAATATTTGTAATAATGAGAATAAGGAGATGGTTTAGACATATGACAAAAAAAAATAAATAAAGAGCCAGGTTACTCATAACCTTAAAATATCAGGACAATGTAAAGAGGATTCCAGCACATTGCAATGCTGTGAAGAAACTTATCTGAGGACATTGGCTAGCATTTACATAGGATTGATATGAGATCTGAATCATTGGAAGGACCTCTCAAATAGATGAGATCATAGATCTATTTACAGATTCAAAATGCTAAGAATCAGAAAATTGTTTTCGTCTGATATTTTCAATTGTTTGAAAAGGTGAGATGATCTATTTGCAGTTCAAGAACTATGTCAGCTAGGAGAATCTTGTTTTTTAAAATGAAAATCCCTTAGAAGTGTTAGTTACAAAAATAATTGCATCATTAGAGAATTCTTAATTATCAGCCTTTAATAATTATTTTAGACAGTTTAAATATGCAACCTAGAGACATTTAGATTCATGCCTTTAATTGCTGATGACTATAACTCCTGGGAGGTAGAAAGAACTAATTGGAAGAAAGATTATTATAGGAAGTGAATCCTGAAGCATTATCAGAAATACAAATTAGTACTTGAAAGTATTGTCAAAATAGAAATGAAATCTATTTCAATCTTGGACAATGAATGTAAAACTTGTGAAGAGGTCACTTTTGTATTTAGGTATAATGGAAACTAAATTTTTGCATTATTATAAAATAAGTTTAAGTAACTGCACAATAATTAATGGCAGAATCAAAACACAGGTAAACTATGCATATTAAAAAGTCCAAGCAAAAGGGCTGAAGATGACTGGAAAATATTTCATGATAATTAAGCAACATTAATGGATGGTTTTTTGAGTAGGACACATAGTGTTTAATAATGTCAGGTGGCACAGTGAAGAGACCACTAGATCTGGAATCAAGAAGAACTGAGTTCATCCTACTTCAAATACATACTAGTTGAGTAATTTCTAGACAATTCATTTATTTTCAGCTTCAATTTTTCTTTAAAGAAAAAAAAAGGATTGTTGAATTTTTCTATATCTTGTTTTATCAGGTTGAATATATTTGTAAATATTTTGTTAAGTTGAGTATCTTTGTAGATAATAAACTGAATTTTCACAAGTCAACTGAATTTTAGTTTTATGTTCACATAATTATGTGCACTTTTTGTTCATAATTATGTTACTTTTTGGTCATTCTTTTTATATCTTCTTTGTTGTCAATTTGCCCAGTTGATTTTTTTTAATCTGGGTAATTTCATTTTCTTCCCTCTTTTTCTAGAATAGGTTAGCTAATAGTTGATTGACTTTTTAGTCTCTTCCAATAAAAAGTTTTTACTTTGGCTTTATAGATTTTATCTTCAATTTTCAACATTTTCTCCTATAATTTTCAAAAAATTTTTCTTATGAGCTTTTGTGAATTTGCTGATCTTGATAATGTTTTAAAATTTTTCTGCTTCCTCCACTGATCATTTTTTGTCTTTAATTAACTCAAATTTTCAGAGATATAAAATTTCCTTTGATGACTGTTTTAGCTACATCTCATAAATTTTATTATAGTTTCATTATTTTAGTTTATTTAATTCAATTGTATTCTGTTTGTGGTTTCAAGTTCCATTCCAAGCACCTTCTGTTCTAAGATTATTATTTTCCATGCAAATTTTTTTCACCTCCAGAGCACTTTCACTTTAAAAATCTCTTCCTTCATTTCTTCTAGGTATTCTTCTAGTCATTATAGCCAAGCTATTTCCCCCCCCAAAGACTCTTTGATCATGGCTTTTATGTGATTTTATTCTAAAACAATGTATAAGTGATATTCTTTGTTTTGAACAATGTTCAAACATTTTTTCTGAGAGTATGAATAATCAATGTTTGGTCATATGACTTTGAATAAGAATTAAAATCTTTTCACTTAATCTTTGTCTTTAAAGTTGATCTTTGGATGCCAAGCCTGTCTAGATGGCCCTATAAGAGCCTCTCTATTCCTGGAATAAAATTTTGTCCTGTCTATATCTTACTTTGAGGAGAAGTATTATGAAGCAATGGAATAAATAACAAATATTTATTAAATGCTTGCTATGTTCCAGCCCTGTGTCCAGCATTGAGAACATGAAATAATGGGGGAAAGTCCTGATTTTCAGGGAGGTCATGGTATAATTGGAGAATGCCAGAGAAACTGAGGCAAGACAGAGATTGATTTTTTAATATATTGATATGGAGAATTTAGACTAGCTGAAGCCAGCCTGCTGCATAGGACTCTTGTTTCAAAACATTCAGCAGCCAGAAACTAATTCAAGAGACTTTCATAGTTAGGGGAAACAAAAAGCAGGTGGGGTGGGGAGAACGAGGATACTGGACAAGCCACAGCTCCAGAAAAGGATCATAACTCAATCCTGACAAGATAATGGTAAGGGGGACAAAGGTACTGGGTGAGTGGACAAGATAAGAAGGTCAAGGGCAGGAGACAGCAAGGCCAAGCAAGGGACAATACTCAAAGGAGGAGGAATTATCCCAGCAGGCATTTGAGATAAGGTACCTAAAGTTTTATGATACAATGGAATGTAAAGTGGCCAAGGTTTTAATTCTCTCAGTCCTAATGGCCAGGAAGGGGGAGAGTGGAAGGGGGAGTGGCCAAAATTTTATTCAGGGCATAGCATAATTCAGGGAATCTGAGGCATTACAAGACAACATACAAAAAACTATTTACAAAGAATCACTATATCTACTCGATAAATTAGTAATGATTTCAAAGGGAAAGTACAAAGGTTAAGAATAACTGGGAAAGATTTCTGTGCAAAAGATAAAATTCTTCCTGATACTTGAAGGAATCCAGAGAAGCCTGAAGAGGAGAAAGGGAGCTGAGAGGAGGAGAAGGAAAGGAAGGGGAAGAGACAGAGATAGAAAGAGAAAGACAGATAGACAGAGTTCTATTCATGGAGAAGAGTCATTGAAAATACCTAGAATCAGGAAATGGAACAGGAGACAAGAAAAAGAAGACAAGTATCATTGGATCCTAGATGATATAGAAGGTACTAATTGGTTTTGGAAATATAAGAAAGGCCAAGATTATGAAGAGGTTTAAAAGTTGCAGTATTTTGTATTTGGTCTTCAAGTTAATAAGAAAACATTGAAGTTTATTGAGTAGAAATGGAGATGATTTGGTCAAAACTGTACTTTACAAAGGCCAATTTGACAACTGAATGGAAGATGGAGTAGAATGGTGAATGGTGAAGCAGGGAGATCAATCAATAGGCCACTACAACAGACCCGGAATTAAGGGATAAGAGCCTCCACAATAGCAGTGAAAGTGATAGAGAAGAGAAGAGAGTGAATATAAGAGATGTTATGAACATAGAATCAACAGTCTATGGCTGTTGATTGGATCTGGGGTTAAGAGAAGGAGGATGACACCTACATTGTGAGCCTAGGTAACTGAAAGAATGATGGTATTCTAAAATTTTTTTGGAGGTGGATGTAATTTTTTCATCAGGAGTCCTTTGGAAATTTCTTGGATCATTGTAGAGTAGCCAAGTCTTTTACAGTTAAATATGATTATAGTACTGCTGTTACTTTGCACAATGATCTGCTTTTTACTTCATTTATCAATTCATATAGATATTACTATGTTTTTCTGAAACCACTCCTCTTGTCTTTTCTTATTAGCACAATTGTACACCAAGATTTGTAATTCAGAGAGAAAAGCATTCCTTTTCAGTCTTAGGAAGGATTCAGCATCCCACTACCCAGCATGGAGAAGGGAGTAGAAAAAAATAAGTACCCATGTCCAATCCCATAGTTATATCAGAATGTAACTTCAGAATGTTACATCAGTTTGACAAATAGCAATCCAACTTCAATATCCAAATAAGAGAAAAAAGAGTATTGTACAAGAAACCACAAATCTCCATGCTGAAAGCTTATTGTTTATCTTTTTTAGGCAGAAAATTTCCCAGTACTCAATGTATTTTTAGGTAATTTTAAGGGGAAAAAAAGAAAAAGTTTCAAACAACCAAGCAATATGTTAATCAATCTGCAAGCATTTATCAATGATTATTATGTTATAGACACTAAATACAAAAACAAAAATGCAGTCACTCCTCAAGTGCAAGATCAAGGAGCTTGCACAATATTGCTGAAAATGTATACACATATAAATACAAGGGACATACATGGTAATATGGAGGATAAAGGGAGAGAGTCTCATTTGGGAGGATCAGAAAAAACCTCTTCAACTAATCTTTGAAGGAAGCTAGGAACATCAGGAAGTAAAGATATAAAATAAAGACATTCCATGCCTATGAAAAGACATGGAAATATGAAATGAAATATTGTTTGTGGAATAGAGCAAATCGATATATATAACTCTGGGCAAGACATTTAACTCAGTAACTTTTGGTCAGAGGTGTCAAAAAACATTGAAGTGGGGCCAGAGTATGCCCTAATTCTCTGAGTCCCACTGAAATGTACTGTTTGTAGATTTAACAAAATAAAAATACAATAGAACATAATATTAATGTGTGGCTTTCTAAGCATTGTGTAGCCTTCAGGGAGCCTAATATACAATTTAGGGGTCCAATTGTATTTGATTTTGACACTACTTGCCTAGACAAATCTCTAAAATTATAAGTTACAGAGAAGATACTAACCTAAGTAAAGATATGATGCTTCCCCATCCAGGAGTTCCTTCTTCCAATGAAATCACAGGTTCATTCTCTATCCTTATATGTCAAGTACATCATATATTTATACTTGTATTTTACATATAGTACAGCAAATTCCCACATTCTGCAAGTATCTCTTTTCCAATTACTTTCAGGGAAGCAGTTAAAATTGGATATTTTTGTTTTTATCTGTAGACTACTTATAAAATTACTTCATATGACAGCTTTTGGTATTTTTTTAATCTATTAGAAAATTTTGGCTTGTGGGGTTTACTTACAACCTTCCCTTAAAATTACAGAAAAAATATAATCTGCTATATTTCCAGATTTTTATGAATGGTAAAAATATGGATAAAAATAGATTTTCAATGAAAGTTAAGTACTTTTAGCCTTTAACTGGTAAGGTAAGCTTTGTGATAAAGCTTTGTGCTGCATTTAGATAATCTGCACTATCATCTGATTTAGGATGTAATTGGCAAAAGTATACTCAAAAAAACCTGAACAAAGTATATTTATATAATATAATAATTTAATGGGTTACTATCAAAAAAATTTTTATACAAAAGAATGAAATGAAATTTAAAAAATAAAAAATTCTGAATACCAAGGAGATAATCTATAATCCCATGTTTGTTGATGCACAAAGACCAGAATTTGTATATCCTTAGCTCAGGAAAGAGATTAAGTCTTAGAATCATCTATAAAAGGAAGAAAATCATACCTATTGGAATTATTGACCATGAGTCTAGGACCACTGGAATCCTCAGCTCAAGTCCCAGAGAGGGTCAGAAAGAACAAAGCTGTAATGTCAGGGAATCTGAAGCAGATGTCAGCTTTATTATGTAAGGCATGTAGGGGATTACCATCTAATGCTTGTAAACAGAGAAACCCAGAATCTTGTCTGAGTTCAGTGAGAGAGAGTTACATAAAACTATTTAAAGCTAAAAATCACAATGTTATTCTGATTTAGATGGCAGTTTCCAGGAGCATGAAGCCTTGCAGTTTTTCTAGGTATGCGTAACCAGGGTATTGAAACAGTGGGGACTTTTCCATGTTGCAAAACCACATTGCATCTGATGGTTTCAACATTCAAAGAATCATTGGTATGGGATTACCTTGTTCAAAGCTCAAACATATGGTTAATGTTAGTGAGATCATGTTCACATTCCCTCCTTTTGACCAAAGAAACAAAAAGTACATCCCCTGATGGCCAAGTGGGGAACAACATGGAGTATGATCTTATTGACTAATATAGCAGAACAGAGAGAGATAAGAGTGAGAACAAACTTAAAGCCTGTGAAAGCACAGAGACATAGAACCCACATATCTAAGTTTTAGGGGTCCATTTCCCTGGGAAACTATCCAGAGATGTCAATATTGGGGACTCAAGGATGATTTTCTCAAAAAAAGTGATGTGTTTGAATAACTAGTTGACTCATTCGTTTAGGAAAAAACATTCTTCTTGGATTAATTCACAGGTACCTCTTTGGGCAGCCAACAGGACATCCAACACATAGGATTCTGAAACACAGTGGACAGAATGTAATTGTCATTGTGATGTTGTTCTAGTGACAATGTAGAGAGTTGAGGTGGGAATCCCCTTTTGGTTGGAGGAGCAGGTCCTTCGTGAAAGAATTCACAAACCCAAAATCTGTTAGTGGCAAAGGGAAGTTTTATTGGCACTGCAGAAATCAGTTTTGCTACAAGACTGACTTCCTCAGTGGCAGAGAAATGATAAAAGATTTTTCCCTGAGAAGAGGGTCTCTTCACAGAGGGTAAGAGTCCTGGCAGGCAGCTAGGCCAAGAAGTTCCTTGACAAAGCATAATCTTGCTTTGGACATTCTGCAAAGAAATGAGTTTAAAATTGCCCTTTAATAGAAAATGTGAGAATGAAGTTCCCAGTTGAAAAGAAAGCCAATGTCCCCAGGCTTAGATACTTGTCAATACCAGGCCCAGATCTCCCAATTGAATGAAAATCGCTTTGAAGGCTTTAGAGTTTCCTGAATGAGGATGCAACTCTTCAAAAGATCAGTGGGGGTTGATTTGCCCTTGAATGATGACACTTATCTCAATCTGGGAGAATGTTTCTTCTTTCTAGACTCTCTGGCGCCTGGGAGACCTCCAATCTCTCTTCTTTTGCAGATAAAGGGGATATTGTTTCAGTGATTATTTTACACAATTTTTACAGAGTTCACTCCTGTCAATTTCAAGGGCTGCATGCCAATTGCAATAGACTGAGTGTGTTCAGCAAGTTTGGCAGAGATTTAGGAAAAGAATCTGCATTAACCATACCTGTAATAACCCCCAAAAAAGCAAATAGCCCCTAGGATGAAAAAGAGAATATAAGGTGCTCTACTAAGTCTCAACAAGGAATGTCAGGTGTAAATTAGCTAGTAGGCTAGGAGATCTGGGCCCCATAAAGGCAAGTTAGGAAAAAGTGAGACCAGGTCTCAGGCACCCTTGCCAAAAGTATGGCAAAGTCAATACAACTGAGTACTTAAGAAATACCTTTCAAGGTTGTTATGCAAAGAGACAAAAAAAAGAAAACCTATTTAATAGGAAAAGTAACTTTTGGTTCCTCAAAGTCATCTCACCAGAGGCTGGAGAATAAGAAAGGCCTGGTGTGGCTCTGATAGTCCCATTATCAAAAGTAGTAGCAATTTAACCTTTCAGAGGTTAAAACAAGAGGTACCAATCTGGATCCTGGAAAATGACTGGGGAACTGGCCAGTTGTTTACAGTTTCAATTTCTCATCTTCCAACCTTCCCACAAATGGGAGGTAGGCAAGGGGGACAAAGTTTCAGAGCCCCCCCAAAATTAAAGGGGACACAATTTACATAGCTTTAATTGGGTGGACTTAGTTATGTAAGAGAAAATTGTAACATATAGTGAATAAAATTTGAGCAGAAATGCTATTAATACAAAACAATTTTTAATCTCAATATTGTCATATGAATTGCAATTGTAAAAGAATATTACTGTGTGGGACTAGCCCACCCGTTCAAATAAATCAAACAAATTAAGGAGATTTCTCAAGACAAAAGCAGAAAGGAATTTTATTACAATCTCATGAGAAATGGCCTCTCCCTCCCCATAAGCAGGCAAGAAGAGGCAAGGCCCAGTTAACACACAAGAATTATATAGGGGTCTGGGTTAACACTCCCTATAAACTGGATCTTTGCCCTCATTAGCCAAGACAAATGACCTCATATTCTAAGTCATAAATGAGGAAAATTTTTCAACCCAACCACATTTTTAGGATTTAGGACATAAGGATTACCTTATATGGGAGTTTCAATGCCAAGGTGGCCCCAACTTAATCTTACAAAGAAAAGGACCATATGGTCCCACTCCTTGTAAACTATGTGATCTCTGGAGAAAGAAACTTGGCCCTGAGACACAGCCGGCCTTCACTCAATTTTTACAACACTGTCTCCATCTTGTGAGACAGCTTTTACAATTTATTCATTCGTTACCATTTGAAAACCTGACCATTATGAAAATTATTAAGGTGGTTTAAAGATGCAGCTTCAACAATTTCATGATGAGTCAAACATCAAGTATTTGTTATATGTATCTAAAGCCTCAGAATGTAGTCAATTTTAATTTGTAAGTAAAGGAGTAGTGAAATGTTAACAGTTAGGGAAATATCAGGAAAATATTCAAGCTCTAAGTTGTGATTAGTGAAATTTTGCTATTTTAGATAAAAATTCCTGGGATTGTAAATTTCCTGGTTTTTGAATTTTGATTACTGGAACCATTATCTTAATTATCATAAAGTCAATAGTAGAAAATGGCATGTGTGGCAGTCTGAGGACTGTTAAGGTGGATGTTTGTTCCTAGGAAAGGTTGTGAGGACAAACTAGGACTATATTTGGTTGGTTGTTTTTGTTTTGTTTTGCTGAGGCATTTAGGGTTAAGTGATTTGCCCAGCATCACACAGCTAGGGAGTGTTAAGTATCTGAGGTCAGATTTGAACTCAGATCCTCCTGACTTCAGGGCTGGTACTCTATCTACTGCATCAACTAGCTGCCCCAAGGACAATATTTGTAAGTGAAGTTAAGCAGAAGTAATTTAGAAATTGAAATCATTGCTTTTATAGGGGAAAAAAATAAGTGTTGATGTTTCTTTTTGTTACCAGAATTCTTTTAAATGAAATTAAAGATTCAGAATCCTTTATTTAGGAATTGAAGATGGATCTTGAGTTCTGGCCTTTGAGATTTTGGTTGGTATTATATGCAGAAAATTCTCTCCATCCCTGAGTGAATCAATGTGTGTCACAACATCCAACAAGTTGAGGTCATATAATTTTCAGATGAAGAAATTAAAGCCATTTCTAGTCATATGAAAAAATACTCTAAATCACTATTGATAAGAGAAATTCAAATTAAAACAACTCTCAGGTACCACTTCACATCTCTAAGATTGGCTAAAATGACAGGGAAAGATAATAATAAATATTGAAAGGGATGTGGGTAAACTGGGACATTATGCATTGTTGGTGGAGTTATAAACTGATCCAACCATTCTGGAGAGCAATTTGGAACTATATCCAAAGGCCTATAAAACTGTTCATAATCTTTATTAATCCAGCAATGTCTCTACTGAGTCTGTATTCCAAAAAAATCATAAAAGAGGGGAAAAGACCTACATGTGTAAAAATGTTTATAGCAGCCCTTTTTGTAGTGACAAGTAACTAGAAATTCAGTGGATGCCAATCAGTTGGGGAATGGATAAATAAGTTATAGTATATGAAGATAATAGAATATTATTGTTCTTTGAAAAAGATGAGCAGGCTAATTTCAGAAAAGCCTGGAAAGATTTACATGAACTGATGTTGAATGAAATGAACAGAACCAAGAGAGCATTGTGCTTTGTAATAACAAGATTATATGATGATCAACTCTGATGGACTTGGCTCTTTTCAACAAAGAGGTGATTCAAGGCAATTCCAATAGACTTAGATGGAAAGTGCCATCTGCATCCAGAGAGAGAACTATGGTTATTGAATGTGGTTCAAAGAATAGTATTTTCAATTTTTGATGTTATCTTTGTTTGTTTGCTTGTATTTTTTTTCTGCTTGGATTTGATTTTTATTGTTCAGCTTGATGTTTAACCTATATAAACATATGTAAAATTGCTTGCTATCTTGGGGAGCAGGTAAGGGGAAAGAAAGGGAGAAAAAATTTGAATACAAGGTCTTGCAAAAGTGAATATTGAAAACTCTCCTTCCATGTATTTAGAAAAATAAAATACTATTTAAAAAAGGAAATGATGAGCAGTCTGATTTCAGAAAAGCCTGGAAAAACTTATGTGAACTGATGCTGAATGAAGTGAACAGAACCAGGAGAACATTGTACAGAGTAACAGCAAGATTATTTGATGAAAGATTACAATAGACTTAGCTCTTCTCAACAATATAATGATCCAAGACAATTCCAACCTATTTGGGGTAGAAAATTCAATTGGTGTCCAGAGAAAGAACTATGGAAACAGAATGTGAATTGAAGCATACCATTTTCATCTTTTTTGTTTGTTTTTTTCTTTTTCATGGTTTTTCCCTTTGTTCTGATTTTTCTTTGACATGACTAATATGGAAATATATTCTAAATGATTATATATGTATAATATGTACATATTTCTGTCTTGGGAAGAGAGGAGGTAAGGGAGAAAAAGAAAAAAATTAAAACTCAAAAGCTTACAAAAATATAATTGGAAAAATAAAGTACTATTGAGGAAAAAAATAAAAAGTAAAACTATGAAGGAATAGGTAAAAAGAGTAATTATGTTTTATGAATGGGGTACAAGAGAAAAACATTGACACAGAAATTAGATGGGGGGAGGTCTTGTAGTTCTGGATCATCACTCTCATTGACAATGAGTTAAAGAAATATATATATACATATATATGCACATATATGTATATATATATATATTTTACATATGTATATATGTATATACATATGTAAAAAATCTAAATTTATAAAGAAATAACAGGTATAAAGAATAAAATAAGGAGGGACGCAGAAGGGTATATAGATTAAAGGGAATGGGATAAAGAGAGAGGGAAAGAACAGGGGGAGAGGATAAAGGAAGACTCACTGGAACATGTAGGAGGTTGGTTAAGTAACAGCAAGGCAAGGTAGTAGATATAAGTAAAGAAGAGGAGTCAGGAAGGATAGGAAATAAAGAGATACACACAAACAATAATAATGATCAAGAGTAGAGTTTATTAGAAAAAATCAAGTGTAGTAATCATTGATCTTAGACAAGTTAAAATAGATGTAATTAAAAGGGAAAAATAGGGTAACTAATTCTGTATCAGCCATATTAAACAATATTGCTTTAGACTATTTAAAATAATTAGACAATATAAGGTTGCTATTGTGTAGGAAATTATTATTTGGTGGATATAGAAAGCCCAAGAAAGACTTGGCCTTATGTAGGATGATGCTACCTACCTTCAGAGTAACAGAGCACAATCATAGTACAGCTTTACATAGATATATATGGATGTATTATGTATATGTGAATGTATGTGTGTATATATGTGTGTGTGTGTCTGTATTTAAATGTAGCTTTCTTGAGGGATAGGGAAGGGAGGAAAGGTGTAAAAAAGAATAAAGTACAAGTACACAGCAGAGAACAAAAGAAAACCTATAAGGAAGCAAAGAAAAGATGGACAGCACTGGACAGTACTGAACACAATGTGTAGTATTTATTATATAGACTTTCTTGAGATGGAAAGTTACTGTTTTATATTTTGAATCCTTTCTTTTGTTGTTCTGTTGTACACGTGGCAATTTTTTTTTCTTTTCCTATTTTCTTTTTAAGTTTTGAATAAATAAATAAATTTAAAATAAAAAAAAAAGAATTTGTCAGTTTGAAAAAGTTTGGAAAGCAATTGAGGAAGGAGAGATACATACTCTAAACCGACACAAAAACAAAAAGGCTCTGGTTATTGTGAGAGCTATCTCACTACATGAATCCCATTCAGAAAGTGTTTATTTTTGGTGCAATTAGATAGTCTAGAGACAAATTCTTCATAACAGTCTTAGTATATGCCTATAAAAATCGGAAGTCATTTGAAAGTTTGAGAAAAATGAGGTTTAGATTAAATAATCTGAAGTGTTATAATTTTTATCAAGTATAAATCTTAACAAAATATTAACAATATTTTAACAATGTTTTTCGCAAGTTTCTGCTGGTCAGAGTATTTATATAATATATCAAAAATGGCTTTTTTTCTTTTTTCTTTTTTGGTTTCTATTTAGTTAGGAAAGAAGACAACAATAGCAGGATTCTTTTTTTTTTTAATTTTTTATTTAATGATTACTTTATATTGACAACATTATCCCTTGCACTCGTTTCTTTTCCGATTTTTTTTCCCCTCCCTCCCTCCACCCCCTCCCCTAGATGGCAAGCAGTCCTTTATATGTTGGATATGTTGCAGTATATCCTAGATACAATATATGTTTGCAGAACCAAACAGTTCTCTTGTTGCATAGGGAGAATTGGATTCAGAAGGTATAAATAACCCGGGAAGAAAAACAAAAATACAGATAGTTCACATTCGTTTCCCAGTGTTCATTCTTTGGGTGTAGCTGCTTTTGTCCGTCATTTATCAATTGAAACTTAGTTAGGTCTCTTTGTCAAAGAAATCCACTTCCATCAAAATATGTCCTCATACAATATCGTTGTCGAAGTGTATAATGATCTCCTGGTTCTGCTCATTTCACTTAGCATCAGTTCATGTAAGTCTCGCCAGTCCTCTCTGTATTCATCCTGCTGGTCATTTCTTACAGAACAATAATATTCCATAACATTCTTTTTTTTTTTTTTTTAAGCTTCAGTGGTGATCCGTGCACACATGTATGAACACACACATGCACGAAAGTCCACATTTATTGCTAGTAAGAAAGATTTTATTTTGGGGAGTGTGCGAGAAGAGAAGGATATGAACACTGAGACGAGTTTGGATTCTGGATGCCTTCTAGAACTCCTCGCTTTCATCTTCACCCTCTATAGAGTCTGTGCCCACTTCCTCATAATCCTTCTCCAGGGCAGCCAGGTCTTCCCGAGCCTCGGAGTACTCGCCTTCCTCCATGCCTTCGCCCACGTACCAGTGCACAAATGCCTGCTTGGCGTACATGAGGTCAAACTTGTGATCCAGACGGGCCCATGCTTCGGCAATGGCCATAGTGTTACTGAGCATGCACACTGCCCGCTGCACTTTAGCCAGGTCTCCACCAGGTACCACCGTCGGGGGCTGGTAGTTGATACCAACCTTGAAGCCAGTGGGACACCAGTCTACAAACTGGATGGTCCTCTTGGTCTTGATGGTGGCAATGGCGGCATTGACATCCTTGGGCACGACGTCCCCTCGGTACAGCATGCAACAGGCCATGTACTTGCCGTGCCGCGGGTCACACTTGACCATCTGGTTGGAGGGGTCAAAGCAGGCATTGGAGATCTCGGCGACGGACAGCTGCTCGTGGTAGGCCTTCTCAGCAGAGACTATGGGCGAGTAGGTGACGAGCGGGAAGTGGATGCGAGGGTAGGGCACCAGGTTGGTCTGGAACTCCGTGAGGTCCACATTGAGGGCGCCATCAAAGCGCAGGGAGGCAGTGATGGAGGAGACGATCTGGCCGATGAGCCGGTTGAGGTTGGTGTAGGTGGGGCGCTCGATGTCCAGGTTCCGGCGGCAGATGTCATAGATGGCTTCGTTGTCCACCATGAAGGCACAGTCCGAGTGCTCCAGCGTGGTGTGAGTGGTTAAAATGGAGTTATAAGGCTCCACGACAGCCGTGGACACCTGTGGGGCTGGGTAGATGGCAAACTCCAGCTTGGACTTCTTGCCATAGTCCACAGAGAGTCTCTCCATCAGCAGAGAGGTGAAGCCTGAACCTGTACCGCCCCCAAAGCTGTGGAAGATCAGGAATCCCTGCAGTCCAGTGCATTGGTCCGACAGTTTTCGGATACGCTCCAATACAAGATCAATTATTTCCTTTCCAACAGTATAATGACCCCGGGCATAGTTATTGGCAGCATCTTCCTTGCCAGAGATCAGCTGTTCAGGATGAAATAGCTGTTTATAGATGCTGGTCCGGACCTCATCTATCACAGCAGGCTCCAAGTCTACAAAGACTGCTCTGGGGACATGCTTGCCAGCTCCAGTCTCACTGAAGAAGGTATTGAAGGAGTCATCACCACCCTCCAGAGTCCTGTCACTGGACATGGTACCATTGGGTTGGATACCATGTTCCAAGCAGTATAATTCCCAGCAGGCATTGCCCATCTGCACTCCAGCCTGGCCGACATGGATGGAGATACATTCACGCATGGTTGCTCCAACGAGTGAAGATGGGAGGGTGCTGTTGACTGCAGACAGGTTACGGGTCTCTGCCAACACAGCAAATCCCCATAACATTCATATACCACAATTTACCCAGCCATTCTCCAATTGATGGGCATCCATTCATTTTCCAGTTTCTATACAAATAGGGCTGAATAGCAGGATTCTTAATGAAGTGATTTTAAACAAGTCAGTTATTCAGATTTTAATTCTTTTTTTCTTACAAATTCATTGTCTTTTATTATTTGTTAGACTGGGGGCACAAGTCATATTTTCAACTTGACTGGTTTTTCATGTTATTACTGTACATTTTGAATTGGCTACTTTTATCACCAGTTTCCCAATGTATTGAGTGTCATACTATAGTCAGTTTTCCACATGCTTTTTAAAATTCTAGAAGGAGATAATAGGATTAAAAATATTATATATTACTTCAACAACAATACTATATGATGATCAATTCTGATGGACGTGGACATCTCCAGCAATGAGATGAACCAAATCAGTTCCAATAGAGCAGTAATGAATTGAACCAGCTACACACAGCGAAAGAACTCTGGGAGATAACTATGAACCATTACATAGAATTCCCAATCTCTCTATTTTTGTCTGCCTGCATTTTTGATTTCCTTCACAGGCTAATAGTACACTATTTCAAAGTCCGATTCTTTTTGTACAGCAAAATAACTGTTGGACATGTATGCTTATATTTTATTTAATTTATACTTTAACATATTTAACATGTATTGGTCAACCTGCCATGCTGTAAAATTACCCATGCATATAACTTGTAAATAAACTATAATAAAAAAAAAGAAAGAAAAAAAATAGTATATATTTGCTTTCATAGACTAATGAAGGAAAGATATTTTCCTTAATTCTTGTCTATTGTGCCTATTCATTCTAATGTACCTATTCATTTCCTTTAGATCAGTTAAGGTGATGAAATAAATACTCTCTTACAATATACTCTCTCCCACAAATACTATACAAAGACCTAGAAAATTTGCTAAAATAAATCCCAATCAGGAATTAAAGAAAAAAGTCCCAACATAACATGGATTTTGAGTCAAGTCTGTTATACATCATCCTTCCTCCAGAGGTCTTAGAGGATTTGGAGTTATCTGGGTCACTTTTTTTGCCACTGGTTAGAGCATTTCAGCAATTGTGCTCTCCCAATTTTAATTCAGTGGCTAACATTCCAGTTCCATTTAAACATTTAACATTAGATTAGCCTTTAAAAAAAGATATGTATATATATACATATATATATATACATATCTTTTTTGGAGGGGAAAGGATAATTTAATCATTTTATTAACAAGGATATGAGGTTATTAAATTTAAAAGGATGGTCATTTCACCATTTCTTTTAGACCAAAGACAAGCATGCCCATCAAACACTTCATCAAGGATTTCTCATTATGGGATTAATAGGGGAGACAATGTGAGAAGGAAAATGGAAAGATGGATGATGTTTGACAAAAATCAAAGGGGACAATTCCCTTTAATAACATTGACAAAATCAAAGAGGGCAGTCCCTTTTGACAAGAAGACCTTAAAGAAAAGATTCAAAAGGGTAAAGTAGACATCTTCTTTCCTTTAGAAACATCTTATGCAGTCCTGTGCCTCTGGTGTGGTCTGTTCTTCTCCAGTTCAGGTCACTTATAGAAATTTCCTACAGAATTGATCTCAAATAAACTTCTAGTTTACTTTGCCAAAAACCAGGTAAGATAGTGAAAGTTAGTTCAAACCTTATGTCTTTTCAAATTATGAATCTTTTAGATCAGGAAATTCACAATTTTACCTATCATCTATATCACCTATTGTTAGGTTAAAATTTATGATTTGCTCCTACAGGATGGCTTGCTCCCACAAGACCTAAGATTCCAGGCTGTATGAAAATGCTTAATAACAATGAATATAATAACAATGAATTATTTTAAAAAGGAAAATAAGAATTGACAATGAAGTTCTTACAGCAAAAGCATTTAATGCATCCTATGATTAATATAACTAGTATAATACAAAGAGATAAACTAGAGGGGAAGAGAAGAAAGAATACATCACCAATTCAGGGAAGCACCAGCATTGCAGACCTCAAGCTGGGGAACCCCAGATCATAGCTTTGCAAGGCTCCACCAGGAGAGTCCCAGGCAGAGTATCCTCTCCATGGGTGAGATTCCAATTTGGGTATTGATCTATCATGATTTAAATAAGCCCAGGGAATAAAGGTGGCTAAATGCCAGCAAGACTGACTTCACTTTCCAGTGAATCCAGAAGCAGGGCCAATCCTGCCAGAGTCTGTCAAGAGTGAAGCTTTACTCCTAGAGTGGCTAGTTCTAGTATATAGATAACACCCTTGGTGATTTTGGCCAGAATCCATCCAGCTTGGTGTTCTTGAAACTATATTTATTCCCAGGGTGATTCAGTAGCTACAAAACAGGGATGAATAATAGTTCACTGTATTGTAATTACCCCATGGACATGGAGGGAAACCGAGGACCAAGGCCTAAGAATCTTATCCTTATGCCTACATCTTTTACTTGTAAGGGATATTTGATTTTAAAATGTAGTAAGGACAAATATATGAACATTTTTCACAACATCTTAAAGACATAGAGTCCCCCCCCCCCACCTTAGATTCTAGGGAAGGAACAGGTAATGTCATCCCTTAGTTCCTACATAGTATTGGTTCTAACAAGTTTAAGTCCAAAACTCCAAAGGATAGCAATTCTAGACTCTAATTTCTCAGGGTTTTCCAATGGTCTGGCTACAAAATCTAACCTGGAAGCATGAGCTCCAAGATCCACCAGATTATACATTTCTTGTGGGAAGGGATTGACTTTTGCCTCTTTTCATATCTTTGGCACTTAGCATAGTACCTGGCACATTAAGGTGCTTAATAATTGCTTATTGATCGATCTTTATGACTTAAACTCTCAGGTCAGGAATTTCAATCCCTAAAACAAGAGCAAATAAAAAAAGACCAAAACCCTAAGCATATATTCTTAAGGTTGCATTGCTTAAAGGAGGAGTAGCTCTCACCTGCCAACCCTTCTTAGTATTACTTATATAAGTGAAGGGGTCCTGCACACTTAGATGCAAATGGTGGTAACAACTGCTTGTCAGATAGATTTTAAAGGTGACAGTAGTTCAGTCAAAGCAGCCAGTGAAAAGAGACTTATCCCAACCATATGACAGGCCAATGGAGAAAATTCACTCAAGCCCCAGTTTTCTTTTTTCGCAGAAGCAGATTTTCAGAGTCCAATAGAGAGGTGACTCTGTCTTAAGTGATCTGAACATATGTCAAGTTCCTATTACAACCACAAGTCAAATTTTTATTCCAGTTTGGCATAGAAAGACAGAGACAGGCCAAAAGGTCTACTGACATTGAGGATGATTCAGGAGTGATCTGTTAAACCTTTCAGTATAAGGATTAAACCAGACCCACAGACAAGAAGAGGTTTCAGATATACTTAAAAGGGTTCAGACAAGCAACATGAACAAGTGATTCACTATAAAACTAGGTCATATATTCAGATTACACTAAAGGACTCTTACAGGAACATTAAGGAGTAATGAGTAGTCATCTACTTAGGCTGCTAAGCTGTGTACTAAAAGGAAAATCACAGAAGCAAATAGCAGTTATGTAACTGACACCAGGAGGAGAGGAGCAGATATCTCAGTTTCATTCCCCAGTTCAATCTAAAATTGGCCATAGAATAACCAGGGCAATATCTCTTTGTATTATACTAGTTATATTAATCATAGGATGCATTAAATGCTTTTGCTGTAAGAACTTCACTGTCAATTCTTATTTTCCTTTTTTGTCATTCTGAACCTGCAGATCTTTTTCTGGCTGATAGTGGCTGAGCCCAGAAGTAATACACTATAACTCCAACTGGGGGAAAGCTCACAGGTATGCTTTTCAAACCCAAATCCCTTTAAAGAATTTGCAAAGTTCCAAACATAAGGGCAGTGCTGAGACTTGACATTGGATCATAAAACTTTGGGAGCACTGAGAGCTTAACAGAACCCAAGTCTGAGCTATTTCTAAGATCCTAGAATAACACAATACTCAAAAGCTTAAAAGAATGCCAGCACAATCCAAGATAACATAAGCCTAACTCAGATATTCTATCAAGAAGTGTGCAGATTCTGTTCCAAATATAAAATCCAAAATCAGGAAGTGAGTGGGAAGAATGAGGAAACCAAAAAAACTAAAAAAAAAAAAAAATCGTACCATAAAAAGCTATTGTGTGGACAGAAAAATTCAAGACATAAACACAGAAAAAAATTATTCCAAAACATCTACAAACTAAATATCAAAGAAAAATAGTTTGTATGAAAGTTCAACTAGAATTCCTGAAAGAGATACAGAATGAAATTTTTTAAAAATTGAATCTTTTCATAAATGAAATTACAATATTAGAGAAAAATGAAAAAGAAATGAGATTTATGGAAGAATGAATTGAAAAGAAGCATAAGAGATCTAAAATTTTCCCCAAGTCTATCTGAAAATTAGAATAGAACAAATAAAACATTATGACTCCTTCAAGAAAATAAGAAGTACTAAAATAAAGTCAAAAGACTTAAAGAAGAAAATGTAAGTTTTCTCATAGCAAAAACAAGTGACCTGAAAAAACAGGTTGAAGAGAGATCACTTAAAAATCACTTTCCTCAAAAAAAGAACACAAATATCTAAGATATCCAAGAACCAAAAGTCATTGTCCATCCCTATAGAGGAAAAGTGAATAAATCATCCTATAAAGATCACAGTAGGGGTAGAAGGTAGGGTTCAGCGCTCTCTTTTAGTCATTGTTGGCAAGATTTTTTTTCTAGATTCCTCCTTAACTGATACTTTAAGTAGAAGATGATCATCTATGCAAGAGCCCCAAGTGGCTTCAGAAAGGACTAGGAAATGGTCAACATGGTGTTTGCTCTCCAACAGCTCCTGAAGAAATGCCAGGAGCAAAAGAGAGTCCTTTTTGCTGACCAAATCCCTTGAAGAGGACTTGTTCATCAGTATTGTACATCAATTTCATGGTCTTAGGTACAGGGAGAACTTTTGATACCATGTAAAGAAGTTTGAATTTTACTCTGAATTTATTCTGTACTCAGGAACCACTGAAGATTACTGAGAAGAGGGAGAAGATTACAGAGAACAAGTATGATCAGATGTGTGCGTAATTTCTAATTGTGGCATTAAGGATAGATTGTGGAGAATAGAAGTGTGACTACAATTGAACTTACTGAAATAGTACTCTCAGGTGGTAACAGTGAGAAGAAAAAAGAGATGAATTTGAGAGATACTGTGGAGATAGAATTAATAGGTTCCAGGTACTGCTCAATAATCTTTAGTGATTCCTTGTTGCCCAGAATATAAAATTCAAATTTCTTTTCTTGGCATTCAAGGTCTTCTTGCATTTAACAACATCCTCACCTTTACAACTTTATGCCATACTACTTCCTCCAGTACTTATGCTCCAATCTAATACAACAAAACACTCAACTCTTACATTCTCTTGCTTTTACTTAGACTTTTACCTATACCTAGAATGTCTACCTTCTCTCCCTTCACCTATTGAATTTCTGTGTTTCTTTTAAAGCACAAATAGATGCTTTCTAAGAGGCTTTCTCAGATCCTCCTGATTGACAGTAACTTTGTTTCTCACACTTTATATTTTATTTTAAATTATCTAATGTACTTACATAATATTGTACATTATACCTACCTACTTTATTCCCTCAATAGAGTGTAAACTCCTTGACAACAGGCATCTTTCTTTGTTTTCTCCTTAATGTATAACAGCACTCTATATATATTTGGTGCTTAATATAAGCTTTCTATATTTTCTTGTATTATATCCTTCATTCTACTTTTCTCTTACTCTCTTTATCAGTCACTTCCAAGATCTCCCTTCACCAACATCAAAAATCTTTTAGCTATTTTATTCCATACAAAGATAAAAATTATGTATATAATATTGTCCTTCAGAATATTATAAATAAAAACCTAGAACATAATAGTATTATCGTGTTTCCCCGATAATAAGACACTGTCTTATTATTTTCTTGGACAGAAAAACACCAGCGGGCTTATTTTCAGGGCAGGGCTTATTTTAATGAACCTTGACAGCAATTTTAACAAACAGGTAAATGTGAACCAAAAAAAGTACCTTTATTCAATAATGATCATGTCATCTTCTTCAACAACATCGTCATAAGTGTCCATACCCTGAATTCCATCCTGGATGTCTTGGGCCTCTATTTCCTTCAGAAGAAGTGGACCCAATCTGTCATGTCCAGCAATATAGCTCTCTTTAAATGAACATGTCTTGTCCAGGTAACCTGCTCGTAGTGCCTTGGCAACACAGCTGTCAGTAATTTTATCCCATGACTTCTTCACCCAAGTCACGACTTCTTGCAGACAGGGCTTCACAAATTTTCCACGCTGATTTCTTTCCATTCTATTTTCAATGTAATCACTGACTTCCATGCGCAAATGGTCCTTGAATGGCTTGTTTATTGCAATATCAAGGGTCTGGAGATAGGCAGTCGTTCCTGCAGGAATCATTACTTGATCTATTTTTCTCTCTGCAAGGAAGTTCTTCATTTCTTTAGCGCGGTGAGTGCTGGCTGAGTTCTTCTTTTATCCTCCATCATGCCCTCTGAGTTCTTCTTTTATCCTCCATCATGCCCCTTTTATCCTCCACCATGCCCCTCACTCCCACTTATATACCAGGTTTTTATGTTGTCCTCCCTCATCTCTCCTCTGCGGCACTGCTCTCAATGGCGCCAGCAAGCAAATCACTGGGGAAGAACAGGATGCTTTGATCCAGCAGTGTTTCTACTGGGCTTATACCCCAAAGAGATACTAAAGAAGGGAAAGGAACCTGTATGTGCCAAAATGTTTGTGGCAGCCCTGTTTGTAGTGGCTAGAAGCTGGAAAATGAATGGATGCCCATCAATTGGAAAATGGTTGAGTAAATTGTGGTATATGAACGTTATGGAATATTATTGTTCTATAAGGAATGACCAGCGGGATGAATCAGAGAGAACTGGTGAGACTTACATGAACTGATGCTAAGTGAAATGAGCAGAACCAGGAGACCATTATATACCTCAGCAATGATACTATTTGAGGATGTATTCTGATGGAAGTGGATCTCTTCGATAAAGAGAGTTAATTCAGTTTCAATAGATTAAAAATGGGCAGAAGCAGCTACACCCAAAGAAAGAACACTGGGAAATGAATATAAACTGCTTGCATTTTGTTTTTCTTCCTGGGTTATTTATATCTTCTGAATTCAATTCTCCCTGTGCAACAAGAAAACTGTTCGGTTCTGCACACGCATATTGTATCTAGGATATACTGTAATCTATTCAACATGTAAAGGACTACTTGCCATCTGGGGGAGAGGGTGGAGAGAGGGAGGGGAAAAATCGGAACAGAAGTGAATGCAAGGGATAATGCTGTAAAAAATTATCCTGGTATGGGTTCTATCAATAAAAAGTTATTAAAAAAAAAAAAAAAAAAAAAGGAAGAACAGGATGACGTGCTCACTGCTGCAACTCTGATTGGATGCTGCTCGGAGCGTGGCGTGCGTTTCATGGGGGGGGGGGGGGGGAGGGAAGGGGACAGATGACGGTGCATACAAAGGGAACCGTAATGTAGCATGTAGCGCAGGGGATCACCTTCACTACAGTAGCAATCTCAATAGGGCTTATTTTCAAGGGAGGGCTTATTTTAGAGGAATCTTACACAGTAAGGGGAGGGCTTATTTTCGGGATAGGTCTTATTATTGGGGAAACAGTGTAGCAAATATAGTACATCTTAAAATTCTCATTTCTCACCAAACCTTTCTAAAATTCAATTATAAAGTTATTTTATTCTATACAAAGATATAAATAATGCATGTAATATTGTCCTCCAGAATATTAAAAATTATGTATTAGGTTATCTACATATAGTATATCTTAAAAACTCTCTACTCTCACTAAATCTTTCTAAAATTGTTATAAAGTTATATTATTTATAGGAAAATGGACTTAACCAGTGGGAAAGCAGAATCCCTTAAATCTAGAATGCTTTTTTAAAGGAGGGCACATATAAGATTGGCCTTTAAGAAATTGATGACTAAGTCTCAGCTAATTTATTGCCATAAATAAAACTTTGTCAACTGCAAAGCTACAAAAACATGAGAAGACATTTCTTAAAATAAAGTATTAATTACCTATATAGAGTACATCTTAAAAACTCTCAATTCTCACCAAACCTATCTAAAATTCAGTTATAAAGTTATATGAGCTATAGGAAAATGGACCTTAACTATCATCTTCTCCCCTCTCATTTTACAGATAAAGGCCCAAAGAGTCAAAATTAGGGATATTATTTTCATCCAGATCCTCCTAGTCCAAATTCAGTGCTTTTTCCTGTCCCAAATTGCCTCAACTTTTTGTCCAACTTACTGATCATCTAAAGATACCATTTAATTGGTATACAAAATGCTCACCAAATTAATTGTTTTCAGTGCCAAAGAAGGTAAGTAGATGTGGACAAGTCAGCAAAGCAATAGAATTTCTTTGTATAATGGAAAATTGACTCAAATTTATCAGAATTCAAGACATTCTCCAATTGATGAATCATCAAAGGATATGAACATATAATTTCAGATGATGAAAATGAAACCATTTCTAGTCATATGACAAGGTGTTCTAAATCACTATTGATTAGATAAATGTGAATTAAGACAGCTCTGAGATACCACTGCATATTTCTCAGTTTGGCTAAGATGACAGGCAAAGATAATGATAAATGTCGGAGGGGATGTGGGAACATTGGGACACTAATACATTGTTGGTTGAGTTGTGAACTAATTCAAGCATTCTGGAGAGTAATTTCGAACTATGCCAAAGGGCTATCAAACTGTACATATCCTTTAATACAACAGTGTCTTTACTGCGTCTGTATTCCAAAGAGATCATAAAAGAGGAGAAAGAATTTACATGTACAAAAATGTTTTGTTGCAGCCTTTTTTGTAGTGATAAAGAACTGGAAATTCAGTGGATGCTGATCAGATGGAGAATGGGTGAATAAGTTGTGGTATATTAATGTTATGGAATATTATTTTTCTATAAGAAACAAGCAGCAGGTTGATTTCAGAAAGGCCTGCAGAGACTTGTATGAACTGATGCTAAGTGAAATGAATAGAACCAAGAGAACATTGTACACAGCAACAAGAAGATTATCCCAGGGTCTGCTATGATAGATGTGGCTTTTTTCAACAATGGGGTGATTCAGGCCAATTCCAATGGTCCTGTGATGAATAGAGTCATCTGCATCCAGAAAGAGGACTGTGGTGACTGAATGTGGATCCCAACATAGCATTTTCACCTTTTTTGTTGTCTGCTTGCTCTTTATTTTCTTTCTCATTTTTTCTCCTTTTTAATTTGATTTTCCTTGTGCAGCATGATGAATGTAGAAATGTGTATAGAAAAATTGCACATTTAATATATATTGAATTACTTGCTATCTAAGAGAGGGGATGGAGGGGAAGGACAAAGAGAAAACTTGGAACACAAGGTTTTGCAAGGGTAAATGTTGAAAACTATCTTTGCATATGTTTTGAAAATAAAAAGTTTTATTTAAAAAAATTAAGTAAAAACAAATATATATATAAAAAAGAAATGTCTATGTAAGTCTTAGGTACTTCAGTTTTTTTTTAAGTCCTCTATTGGAAACATTTTTAACTTCATCATGTGAACACTGTGCCTACCTTGACAATATATAAATAATCTATAGATGGCAATGAATATTGTATATTTTTTAAAAATTTATTTTGACCATATTTATCATACAGATTAGAAAAAGCAAGATCAATGTTTACTGTAGCGTCTAAGCAAAGTCTCTTCTGTGCTTTTGGATAACAAGTCCTATAACATGGTCATGCTGGACAACCTTTACTTCATGGACCTAGAAACTATCATCCAGTTTACGTTTGAAGAAGCTTATTACCAAAATGTTGGTCAGAATAGATTTTTTAACATAGGAATGTATGAGACCACTTACTAAGGTAAAGAAGTACTGCCAAGTACATTTATGGAAATGTTATCAGTGACAATCAGGTGTTAAATCAGTACAATTAACAAATTAAAAAAAAAAATTTTAGGAGATGGCACATCCTTGTAAACATTATTTCTTAATATGCATATTGTTATGCAAGTAATTAAACTTGAGAAATGTGGATATGGTATATTATTATATTTTCCAAAATTTTAATCAAGAACATTTCTCAATTACAAAAACATAATCAAACTAAAGTTTATTGGGATTTTTCCTTGTCATCCATGAGTACAAACTGCTGAACTCTTTAAACTGTCGTCATTGGGAATGAAAGTGAGCTCAACAATAAGAAGGATCATCCACTCATTTGTAATGAAAACCATGACCTCCAATTGAGAAATTCCTTATAATATTTTGTATAGGTTCGCTATTTAAAATCGTAGTTTTTAAGGAAGCTATTGTATTTTTAAGCAATTCTGCAGTTTTCCAGATATCCAGAAGGGGGAACTCTGGTTTAGTGATTATTTCTCTCTTTCTTTAACAACTTTAGTTTAACAGGAGTTAGAAAACAGGTTGCTGCTAGTTCAAAGATCCAGTTCTTGAACATTTGGATCCATCTTTTAAAGACCATAGCTTTTAACTGTGACCTTTCAATTCACTGGCATGATGGTCTGTACGTTTCTTTTTTGGACCAGAGCTCTGATTTCACTGGTTCTAAGAATTTTCAGTGAAGAAGCTCCAGGTTGGCACTTTCTCTGATATTTGTATCCTAAAAAGTTGTCTACGATACTTGAAAAATAAGATTTATGCTAGGTCAAACAATCTTGGATCAGACCTGATGATAAGACCAGTTCTCCATCCACTATATTCATCATCTTGGATATAATGGGTTTTTTAAATGTTGAATTAAATTGAACTTTGGGATCTTACTTCAGGCTTTTTCCAATAAATTTTCACTAAAAATTAATATAAAATAGGTTTCAGGAAAACAAAAAGTATGTTAATTTAATTTCCATTATCCAAGAAAGGAATAGAAGTTTAGTAAAAGAATGTTAACTGCTCTTTTATTTTCTTTCTCCCAAAAAATTTTGTTTACTTGAGAGCTGTTTCAGTATAATGGAATAGAGCTGTTTGCTGATCCTAATGTATATTTACATAAAGAAGTGTTTTTTTTTTTTCCTTTTTAAATAATGATTTAACTTTGGAAAATTGGAGGAGGTATCAAATAATTTTGTTTAATGTTTAATTCTGCATCTTATGAATAGGTAAGAAATTGTCTTGAAAGCATTTAAGAAAACATTATTAATGTTATATTGAAGCCATAGTAAAGAGGTTTTTAAAAAAGTTATCTGTTGTCCATCTATAAAATATATATCTTGTAGCTTTTTGTGGTGTTAGGTCTAGTTATATCTTTATTGTATTCAAGGATAGGAACATTTATTGATCTAACCAGCTCTAGTTTTAACAGCATGTTAAAGATAGCCTTTTTCAAAATAATTCACTAAATTTTCTAAGAGCAGAATGTTATTAATAGAGTTTGGTTTATAAAGACATCTTATCTCCCAAAGAATTTTATATTTCAAGTATTATATAGTTGACATCGTTATAAAGTGTGCAAACATATAATTTTCTCAAAAGCAAAAATATTTGGAACAAGTACACAGAAGATTCCAGGTTTTTGTTCCTTTTTTAGCGCCATTTTTCTGAGGAAGTCAGTGACTCTTTAGTTTGTCATCACCATGTAGAAAATCTTCTAGAAACACCTGTTTGGAATTTTATTTTAAAAATTTCATTTGAAACCCAAATTTGAGTTTCTCCTTACCAAAAATCAAAACTCTTAAGAAAAATAGAAACCATGTTTAAACTATATATACTTACATTTGTCATGTGTTTATAAGGATATATATAGATATATATATATATATCTAGATATAGATATATATATATATATCTAAGTAGCTAAAGATCTCATATATTTCATCCCTCAAAACTTTTGCATGTCAACTATGCAATTTACAGCTCAGCTGACTGAAAGGATTTGAAGTATATCCCCTATTACTGGATTAAATCCAATGGTGCATGCTTTTATTATAGTGGACCTAATTAACTTGCAGTTGAACTAATCAAAATGGCATTTCTCATGAGCTGGATCCCATTGGAAGAGATAACATGGTAGTTAGGGCTAGAAGCCTCAGTCTCTGAGAGAGTAATACTCTAGGAATATATATGATGATAATTGTGAATATACATTTAATGAGAAAAGCACCCTACTCATGTACCCTACTCATGTTAGAAGAAGAGACATTTTGCACCCAACTCACAATTAGCAACTTTGAATGAAGAACAATGGTATGACCATCTATTCATTAACAACTAGAGTCCAGTAACAGGTAAGTAACTGGTTTTCTAAAAAAGTGATATATTAATTTACTACTTTAAGGAGCTTATACCTTCTAAAAGCCTAATGGTCACTTGATCTATTCACCTTTAGGTGCCTTCTGAAGGCATAAACTTTCTGATCATTATGGAAAGAAATCTCCTAAAACCAGACAACCTCACTTTAAGTCTTCCATAGTTGTTTCTTGTTCTGAGCTCTAAATAAAAGAGGCAGAGAATATTTACTAGTAAATAGGAGTTATCAGTATTCTTAAGTGTAGAATATAGGCTCTCAAAACCTCAAAAAGATACCCAAAAAATCTTTTTTAGACTGTGAGAAAGCAAATATCAAGAGTTTTCTCTGGACTGTATCAAGAATCATCTGAGTTCCTCACACCCAATAGCTAAGAGGCCTGACTTGATTTTTATAGGATTGATCTTTAATCATTTATCATGGTCCCTGATCAATACTATGTCATCAGAGTATTGGTATATATCAGTGCCCTTAGGAAACAGGATTTCTTTCAGGTCTCTCCCTACCAGATTTAATAGTATGAGAGTTTAAATACTCTTTTACAAGAACAGTGAATATATTGGAAGGATTAATTTTAGGTGAAATACAACTATCATTGACCTATATCATCCAGAAAAATAGATTTAAAAGAAAAGACATTATTAAGCTAAAAAAAAAAAAAAATCTACAGGGCAGCTAGTTGGTGTAGTGGATAGAATACCAACTCTGAAGTCAGGAGGACCTGAGTTCAAATCTGACCTCAGACACTTAAAACTTCCTAACTGTGTGATCCTGGGCAAGTCACCTAACCCCAATTGTCAAATAAAAACAATCTACCAGAATTTCAAGCAGTATGTCTTCTGCTATCTGCAGTGGCCTACTTGCACTGATAGCCATGTATGACCTGGCAGCCTCTTTGGCTGTCCTAATTGGCTCAAATTTCATCACTTGATCTACTCATGTCTCCTATGACTCAAAATATAATACTCAAAATAACTTATCCACTCAAAATCATACTTAAAACAATATTATTGTTGTTTACAATTTCTCTTAATTCTGCTCATTTCACTCTTCCTTATTTCATGGAACACCTTCCATATCTCAAGATTGTTTTAATTTGCATTTCTCTAAATAATAGTGACTTAGAGCATTGTTTTTATTTTATTATATATTGTTTTGATTTCTTCATTGGAAGACTGACTCTTCATATCCTTTTACCATTTATCAATTGGGGAGTGATTCACATTCTTACAAATTTGATAGTTATTTATATATTTTAGATATGAGACCTTTATAAACTGTACATAAAAATTTTACCCAAATTTCTGCTTCCCTTCTGACTTCAGCTATATTTGTTTTATTTGCACAAAACCTTTTTGATTTAATGTAATCAAAATTATTCATGTTACACCTAACTTTGCCTTCTAACTCACTTAGTTATAAATTGTTTGCCTGTCCATAAGTCTGATAAGTAACCTGTTCTAATGTTCTTCTAATTTCTTGTAAAAATCTCTTTTTATTTTTATTTTTATTTGTTTGTTTGTTTGCTTTTTGCTGAGGCAATTAGGGTTAAATGACTTGCCTAGGTCACACAGCTAGGAAGTAGTAAGTGTCTTGAGATCAGATTTGAACTCAGGTTCTCCTGACTTCAGAGTTGGTGCTCTAAAGTCTCTTTTAATAATCAATTTTGATTTTATCTTGGTAAATGAGGTGAGATATTGAATTATGCTCTGTTTTTGCCATATTTCTTTTCAGTTTTCCTAATGATTTTTACCAAAAAATGAATTCTTATTCCTAAATATTAAGTCTTTAGACTTGTCAAATACAAGATTATTATTTTTTATTTGCTATGTTTACTCAACCAGGACCACTTTAAAATCTGATATTGCTAACTTCCTTCTTTTACATTTTTTCCCCATTAATTCTTTCTATTTTCTTGACTTTTTGTTCTTCCAAATGAATTGTTATTTTTGCTAATTCAGCAAAAAAATCTATAATTTAATTGGAATTGTGTTGAATATATAAATTGGTTTAGGTAAAATTGTCATTTTTATTATATTGGCCTTGCCAATTCATGAATACTTAATATTTTTCCAGTTTTTAAAATCTAATTTTATTTGTGTAAAAAAAAAGTTTTCTTTTAATAATTTTGTTTACATAATTCCAGGGTTTGTTTTGGCAGGTGTACTGCCAGGTATCTTATTCTGTCTAGAGTTATTATATCTAGTTGGGCAAGTTATTTAACCTCTACTTGCGTCAGTCTCATCAATTTTAAAAGGTTGCATCTACTTTATAAGGTTGTAATTATCCAATGCGATAATATTTACAAAGAGCTTAGTACAATTCCTGGCATATTGGTGGTGACTAATAATAAATAAAATCTTTTTGCTTTCTTATCTCCATCAAGTTGTCCTCAAGACAGGTTAACCATAAGATGTTGCAGGTTGGGAGTAAGATGGAGGTGAGGGAGCCAGCATCAATCTAATACTAATATATCAAATCTATCACTTTTTTGAATATCAGCCCCTCCCTTGCAGATCCTAACTGGGAACCAGCCACAATGGGAATTTATCTTTAAAGGACCACTTATACATAACTCTCCAATTCAGTCACCTAAAATTGGGAAAAGAAAATATCCCTATCTCACTGATTTAACAGGCTATGGAAAAGTTAATTCTATTATACCACATTTTCACATTGTTCTAATGACTCATTAATTACTATTTTAAATTCTCCAATTTCTTGATTTCTCTCTAACGCCTAGTCTACCTTTAAACCATAGCTCCACAATCTTTATTCTAATAGGTCAGCTGCTCTCGAATGGGTGATAATAAGTAGAGATGGCCAAATCTGATGCTTTCCTTAATTTCACAATATTTCTGGAATATGCACCTTTTTCTTCTCTGAAACTGCCACTACTATAACATAATCCCTCTTCATCTTATGCCTAGACTATTGCAGTAGCCTAATGATCTTGGTATGCCTGACTCAAAACTCTTCCCATTCTAATCCATCTTCCACTCAGATATCTAGGTGATCATCCTAAAGTTTGTGGTCTGAATGTTTCACCCTCTTATTCATTAAGCCACTCCAGTGGCTCCCTTCTGCCTCCAGGATCAAACAACAACAAAATCTCTTGCTTGTTTTTTTAAGTTCTTCATAACTTGGTTTTTCCCCCCACGTCTCTTGTTTTCTTTTTAAATCTTTGTTATTAAAAAGAAAAACAGAAAAGGAATATAAAATAAAAGAGAACATTAGTATGTGCCCAGCACAACCCAGAGGAAGATTCAAAATATATAAAAACAAATGACTAGTTCAATAAAGTGTATGTATGTATATATGTATACACACACACATATTAGTAGAAGAAATTATATTCATGAGAGTCCATCTTTTCTTTACTTCCTTGTAAATTGTTCTATTACACAGCAGAGATGTTGTGCCCTTTTTTTACTTTATTCTTTGCCCCTTTCCACCCCCATGGCTTTCATCCCTTCTCACCTCTCCCAAGCAGGCTATAGTTAAGAAAAGATATGTTTAAGTGTAGATATAGATATATAAATATACATGTGCATACACACATACAGCCCCTCCATACACACACACACACACACACACACACACACACACACACACACACACACCTTTCCTCTCCCTGCTGACCCTTGGCTTTATTTCTGCTCCTTAACTTGCCTTGCTATTACTTAACCTCCTCCTTCTTCCCATCCCCAATAATCCCTCCCTTGTCTACTTCCGTCACCCTCTGCTTCCCTGTCCACCCATGCCTCTTCCCTTATTTATAGATTTTTGGAGGGTGCTATACCCTTCCTGGTATATATGTAGTGCTATCTATTTAACCCATTCCCAATGTAAATAGGTTTTCAGAACTATGAGTCCTCCTCCCCACTTTAATACTCTGCACCTCATGTGTATAACATAATTATTATTTTTACCTTAACTCTGTGCCAGTCTTTGTTTTGAACTACCCTATTGTTGGTGTCAATCTTAAACATATGGTATATATTTCCCATGTTAAAAAAAAACAAAATTGTCCATGTTGTGTTCCTTGAAACTGATCTTTGATATTGGCTCTTATATTAAATTTTCTATTAAGTTCAGGTTTGGTTGATAGAAAGTCCTGAAAATTTCCAAGTTTATTATGTCCATTGAAAAAATGGACAATGGAGAAAATCATTCAATATTATAAATAATTTTGCTGGACTTGATACTTTTGGCCACAGACCTAATTCTTTTGACTGTGGATCAGGAGATATGATTGCAGGAGCTGTGGAATTTTATTGTGGCTGCTGCTAAGTCCTAGAAAGAAAAAAAACCTGAGAAGGAAAACAAAAAAATGCAATCAAACAATAACAGAAAGAGTGAAAATACTATGTTGTGGTCCACACTCAGTTGCCATAGTCCTCTCTCTCTGGGTGAGATGGCTCTCTTCATTACTGAAAAATTGGAACTGGTTTGAATCATCTCATTGTTAAAGAGAGCCATGTCCATCAGAATTGATCATTATATAGTGTATAATGATCTCCTGGTTCTGCTCATTTCCCTTAGCACCAATTCATGTAAGTCTCTCCAGGTATCTCTGAAATCATCCTGTTGGTCATTTCTTACAGAACAATAATATTCTATAACATTCATAGACCACAATTTATGCAGCCATTCTCCAATGGATGGGCATCCATTCAGTTTCCTGTTTCTTGCCACTACAAAAACAGGTGCCGTAAACATTTTTGCACATGTGGGTCACTTTCCCTCCTTAAAGATCTCTTTGGGGTATAAGCCCAGTAGAAACACTGTTGGGTCAGAGGGTATGCACAGTTTGATAACTTTTTGAGTATAGTTCCAAATTGCTCTCCAGAATGGTTGGATCTGTTCACAGTTCAATCAACAATGCATTAGTGTCCCAATTTTCCTGCATCCCTTCCAACATTCGTCATTATCTTTTCCTGTCATCTTAGCCAATCTGAGAGGTGTGTAGTGGTACCTCAGAGTTGTCTTAATTTGCATTTCTCTGGTCAATAGTGATTCGGAGCACCTTTTCATGTGACTAGAAATAGTTTCAGTTTCCTCATCTGAAAATTGTGTGTTCATATCCTTTGTATGGTTGAGTTCTTTCTTCTTTATTGGTTCCTTTTTTTATTATTATTATTAAGTGGCATTACTGTAAGCGCCTCTAATTGTGAGGTGGGGAAATGGTGCCTCTAGCTTCACTTCAACTCTCCTCTCCCCAACCAAAAGCTCCCCACTCCTGCAAGTGCACACAGCCAGCAGCATTTTGCCCCACTGCTTCTGCACTCAGGGATGTGCTGGTTCCTTCTCACCCAGGGCTGCATCTGCAGCACAGTTGGCTCTGGGTTATCTAATCAACCAAGGTTTCCTGAATCCTCCCTAACTCAGACTCCCTACTCCTCAAGGTGTCTATGTAAGTGAAATTTTCTGTGGTTACTGCTGAGGCTCCAAAACCAGCTTGCCCCAGGGCTCCCCACCTGATGTTTCTGTGAAAATAGCCTTAATGTGCTTGCATTTCACTTGGGATTAATCCCCAGCCTGGGGGCTTTCTTCTGAAACCTGGAGGACCCTGTTTTATCCCAAGACTACTGGATTTTCACTATTCTATGTTTGCCCTGAGATGCAAATTTGTGCTATATGTTGGGGGAAATTTGAAGAGCTTGAAATTTACCAATCTACTCAGCCATCTTCCCAGAACTCTCTTGTTCTCTTATGTTCTGTTACCCTTTAATATACTCTGTTATCCAACAAGTCTGGCCTTCTTGCTGTTACTCCCAACTCTATGCTTTTGGGGCTGTCTCCTGTATTTGGAATGTTTTCCTTCACCTCTTTTTTTTCTTCCTTCACCTTCTTGATCTCTTCCTTCAAGTTGAGCTAAAATCTTACTTTCTATAAGAATTTTTTTATACTCCTACTCCATATTAGTGCTTCCTTATCAAATTATTTCCAGTTTTATCTGTACAATGTAATTAAGAGCTCTTGGGGTATAAATTTTTTACTTAAAATATTTCTTCAATTAAAAAAAATAACTACTTGATTCTTTAAACATTATTTACCTCATTATTTAAATTGCACAAAAATATACTGTTTTCTTAATTGAAATAAAAATCCCAAGTAACCTAAGTAATTCTTGGGTATTCAACAACAAAATATTACTTTTTTCTTTCCTGTCTTGAAAGCAGTGTAGGTAACGGTAATTAATGTATCATTCTGAAATTTGCTGAGTAGAAAAAGAGATACAAAATTGTAAGGAAGAAATAAAAAGGAATTTAAATATCAAATAAGGGAGAACAAGGAATAATTAGGGAAAAATGAAAGCAATGTAAGAAAATTATGACAAAAATTTTTAAAAAGTACGAACCTTCTTTTTTTTTTTTAAAGCTTTTTATTTTCAAAATGTATACATGGATAATTTTTCAACATTGACCCTTGAAAAACCTTATGTTCCAAATTGTCCACACCTTTTCCCCTATTCCTTCCCCTACATGGCAAGCAATCTAATATTATTATACATGTTAAAATATATGTTAAATCCAAAATATATAAGCATATTTATACAATTATCTTGCTGCATAAGACAAATCAGATTAAAAAGGAAAGAAAATGAGTAAGGAAAAAACATAAGCGAACATCAACAAAAAGAATGAGAATATTATGTTGTGATCCACACTCAGTTCCCATAGTCATCTTTCTGGGTATAGATGGCTCTCTTCATCACAAGATCATTGGGACTGGCCGCAATCATTTCATTGTTGGAAAGTCACATCCATCAGAATTGATCATTGTATAATCTTCCTGTTGCCATGTAAAATGATCTCCTAGTTCTGCTAATTTGACTTAGCATCATTTCATGTAAGTCTCTCCAGACCTCTCTAAAATCATCCTGGTGATCATTTCTTATAGAACAATAATATTCCATAACATTCCTATACCATAACTTACTTAGCCATTCTCCAACTAATGGGCATCCACTCAGTTTCCAGTTTCTTGCTACTATGAAAAGGGCTGCCACAAACATTTTTGCACTTGTGGGTCCCTTTCCCTCCTTTTAGATATCTTTGAGATATAAGCCCAGAGAAATACTGCTGGATCAAAGGGTATGCACAATTTGATAATTGCTCTTCAGAATTGCTGGATCGTTCACAATTCCACCAATAATGTATTAATGTCCCAGTTTTCCCACATCCCCTCCAACATTCATCATTATCTTTTCCTGTCATCTTAGCCAATCTGAGAGATGGGTAGTGTTATCTCAGAGTTGTCTTAATTTGAATTTCTCTGATCAATAGTGATTTAAAGCACCTTTTTATGTGACTAGAAATAGTTTTAATTTCTTCACCTGAAAATTGTCTATTCAAATCCTTTGACCATTTATCAATTGGAGAATGGCTTGAATTCTTATAAATTTCAGCCAATTCTCTATATTTTTTTAAATTGGGGCCTTTAGAAGATACAAAATCTTAAGGAAGAAAATAATTCCTTGAAAAAAATAACTGGGAGAGACCTCCTCCCTCCTCTCGGCCATGACTCCTGTATATGTTTCATTCCGGATTCCCGGGAGCGGAAGTGGGGAGGGCAGAAGGAGGGAAGGGAAGACAAGGGATGATTGGTGAATCAGCTCCATGAACAAAGCTCCCTGAGGTGCTCCAGAGCAAGATGAGCGCAGACGGGACTCCGGGAGCACCTTGCCCCAGCTCTGTAATCTGGAGGAGGAGCCGAATGGCTACGGCTTCCACCTCCACGGCGAGGGCAAAGTGAGACAGTTTATCCGACAGGTGGAGCTAGGTTCCCCGGCGGAAAAAGCGGGACTGCTGGCCAGTGACCGGTTGGTGGAGGTTAATGGCGAGAACGTGGAGCAGGAGACTCACCAGCAGGTGGTGAGCTGCGTTCGAGCCGCATTCATTTCCCTGCGCCTGCTAGTGGTCGACTAGGAGATGGACGAGAGCCTGCAGAAGCTGCATCCAAGAGCGGGAGAAACTACTGCGAGTCCAAGAGGGGAGGGATGGAAAAGGGGGCGGGGAATGGGAGGGTAGGGAATGGGGGGAAGAGGGGGAGGAGGGAGCCTAGCCCGCAGAGGACCGCGGAGAAGCAGCAGCAGGGAGCGGCGGGGAAGCCGCGGGGAAGCCGCGGGAAGAGAAGAGCCAGCAGGAACAGAGGGAGCTGAGATTCCGACTTGGTGCTATGAAAAAAGGTCCCATTGGCTATGGCTTCAACCTGCACAGTGATAAGCCTAAACCTGGCCAGTATATCCGTGTTGTGGGTTCCAGCTCACCGGCTGAGGCTTCAGGGTTCCAGGGCCAGGACCGGATTGTGGAGGTGAATGGGATCTGCATGGTAGGAAAATAGCATGGGGACGTGGTCGCTGCAATCAAGCCTGGTGGAGATGAGACCAAGCTGCTAATTGTGAACAAGACGACAGACGAGTTCTTCAAAAAGTGTAAAGTGATACCGTCCCAGGAGCACCTGAGTGGTCCCTTGCCAGAGGCTGTTGCCAAAGGAGGGGTAGAGAAGGAGAGCAGTGGCACCTGGACTGAAGCAGTGTGTTTGAACCCTAAAGCAGCATTATCAAGATCTACCTACAGTGAAACTAGTGATGAGATGGATTCTCCCAGGGGTCCGCAAATTACGGCCTGCCGGCCAAATGCGGCAGCTGAGGACGATTAGACCCCTCACCCAGGGCGATGAAGTTTCTTTATTTAAAGGCCCACAAAACAAAGTTTTTGTTTTTACTATCGTCCGGCCCTCCAGCAGTCTGAGGGACAGTGAACTGGCCCCCTATTTAAAAAGTTTGAGGACCCCTGCAAGACAGTCCCAAGAAACAAAATTCCACTTTAAGAAGAGAAAGTTGGGGGAGGGGGACTGAGTTGCGCCCCTTGATCTTCCTTCCCTTTCCTCTTCTCATCTCTTTCCAAATCAAAGTACAAATCAGCACCAGCATCTGATTTTCCTAGAACCCATGTTCTTTCTAAAACCCAGGAGCATGTTTTCCTTTTCTATCCAAATAAAAAGACACCTTTCCCTAAATCCCTTCTTTTTAGGGCCCTAAGAAGGGTCCACTTCTTGACTACGGGTTCCCTACTCCCTGCCAGCTGGAAGACTACGAGATGATTTAATAGGATAGATTTTTTTTCCAATTTATTTATTTTTTCATGCCATCCAACATAAAATCGTCCTGAGCCTGAGAATGGCTGAATGCACCCTACGGGCAGAAACCACATCTCAGGGATGGTCAGCATCTTCTCCCTAAAAGCTACAAATCAGGGTATTTGGAGAGGTTTTTTGTTTTGTTTTGTTTTGTTTTTGTTTTTGTTTTTTTGTTTTTTTTTGGAGGGGGAGTGGGAAATGTTTGTTTTAGTGTCATACATAAGTTTAGACGGATTTTTTTGTGTTGTGATTAATATAATTTTTCACAGTTTCTATGTTCAAAAAAAAGAAAAGAAAAGAATAATTGGGCAAGTGGAATTAAATGACATTATGACTCCAAGATATAAAATTAAAAATAAATGGAAGAGAATCTGAAATATCTCATTAGAAAAATAATTAATCTGGGGGACAGATTGAGAAGAGGCAATATACGAATTGTCACTCTACCTGAAAGTTATGATTTAAAAAAAATAATCTGGATACATTATTACAAGAAATTGTTAAAGAAAAGAAGGTAGAGATAGTAAGAATCCACCAATCAATACATGAAAGAAATCATAGAGAAAAAACTTACAAGAATGTCATAGTTAAGTTTCAAAACCCAGGTTAAAAAGAAAATATTGCAACCTGTGAGAAAGAAATTAACTACTGTGGGAAAACAATCAGGATTTTACAAGGACTAGCAGGTTCTATTCTAAAAGACTAAGCCCTAGAATATTATATTTCAGAGCAAAAGAGCTGAGCTTGCAACCAAGAATAACTTATCGAGCAAAGTTGAGTATAATTCTGGGAGAGGGGAAATGGACATTTGGTGAGCTGAAAGACTGTCAAATATTAGTAAAAAATAAAAACAAAAAACAAAATTGCGTAAAAAGGAAAAAAAGATAAAAAAGCATAAAAGGAAGAACTAATACAGAGGAAAACAGGCGGGGGGATGGAGGGCTGTTATTGGTTAGAATATCATTTAGATTGAAGAAACAAAGTGTGCTTCTGAGGCGATTTTAGAAGTCTTCTAAACTTTATGGTGAAAAAGGTCAGGGAGAAACCTAAAAAGGTGATTAGGAGATTGAGGGAGAAGATAAAGAAGAGAATTTTAGAAGTATGGATAAAATAAGGAATAAGAAGGTAAGAGGAAAAGATAAGGTGATTGGGATAGGTTAAAAAGAGAGGCTGAGGAGGAAAATAATGAGTAAAATTAAGATGGAGGGAAATTCACAAATAGAATGTATAACTTTGAATGTGAATGGGATTAACTCACCTATAAAATGCAAACAGGTAGAATAATGGATTAAAAATAAGAATCCAATATGTTGTTTATAAGAAATATGTGAGAACACACAGAGTTAAAATAGAGGGTTGGAGTAGAATTTGTTACGCATCAACTGATATAAAAAAATGATGATCTCAGACAAAGTTATGGCTAAAATGTATTAAAAGAGATAAACAGGGTAACTACATTTTGATAAAAGGTACCATAGACAATGAAGCAATATCAATTTTGAACTCATATGCACCAAATACTATAGCATCTAAATTAAAAACAAAAAGTTAAATGAATTATAGATGATTAGTGCTAATAGTAGCACTAAAATAATAGAAGACTTATCTTACCCTCTCAGAACTTGAAAAACCTATCCCAAAAATAAATGAGAAAGAAGTTAAGAAAATAAATAGAATTTTAGAGAAACGTAATATGATAGATATCTGGAGAGAATTGGATGAAAATAGAAAATAATACACTTTTTCTCGGAATTCATGGTACTTTACAAAGTTTGACCATATATTAGTACTATAAGTATCAAAGTTAAATACAGAAAAACTAATATTAAAATTAACCTTTTCAGATCATAATTCAATAAAGCTATATTTAACAAGGGACCAAGGAAAGATAAATTAAAAAATACTTGGAGACTAAAATAACCAAATCTTAAAGAATGAATGAGTTACAATATATTTATGTGTCCATCCCAGCACCTTTTCATAACTGGCAACTTTAGATGTATTCATTTTTGTATTGGAATTCATCATAAAGATTAGCTTCTGATTTTGGCTTGTCTTTTGATCATGCATAAATTGGATTTAAGTGAGGCAGAGTTGCACAGTCATCAGCCTTACTCTCTCTTGCAGAGTCATCAGGACAGAATTAAAATGACTGGTAATGACTCGAAATGCACTGGATGACCTTAGCATCTTCAATGTCTGACCAAGCTCTAAGTGCTCCACAGCACCTGCTTCACCTGTCATAATGGTCTTTGGAAACAAACTGTTTTCATTCACTCATTCCATCAGGAGAAGTCTTTACATATTTGGGGTATGTAACTCATCATAGGGTTTGACACCCCTTGGTTATCCTTAACCTGATTTAGCCTCTTTGCTGAAACAGTTTACTGGAATGTGGCCACTGTACATGCTATAACTTCTTGGACCCACAAATGAGTGTTGGGTAGATCAGGTAGACATCAAAAGTAGAAAGCAGCCCTATAAAAGGCTCAGTAGCCTTCACCCCAGAGGCACTAGTCTTTCCTGAACATGCCCTCTACTTCATGTCTTTTGATTCTTGCATAAATCTTTGTAGATATAAAAAGTGATATAGGTGATGGATATAGGTGATATAAATGACATAGATGATGTAAATGATAGGTAAAATTGTGGTCTAATAAGATCCCAAATTTGAAAAGACTTAAAGTTTGAGCTAACTTTCATTATTTACCTATTTTTTGGCAAAAATAATTTGGAAGTTTACTTGAGACCAAATCTGTAGGAAATTTCTACAAGTGAATTCTCCTGAATTGGTGAACAAACCATACCAGTGACACTGGACTGAATCAGACGTTTGTTTCTAGAGGAAGGGAGATATCTACTTTTTTCCTTTGTGTCTTTTATCTGTAAGGTCTATTTATTGAAGGAAATTAACCCTCTTTGATTTTGTCAATATTATCAAAGGAAATTGCCCCCTTTGATTTTTGTCGAGCACCATCCATTTTCCCATTGTCTTCCCATTGTCTCTTACATTGTCTTCCCTTCTAAGTTCCATAGTTAGAAATCCTTCATGAAGTGTTTGATGGACATGATTATTTTGGTTTCTGATCTAAAAGAGATGGTCAAATGACCATCTTTTTAATGTAATAACTTCGTAGCCTTGTTAATGAAATGATAAAACTGCCCCCTCTCTGCAAAGAGAATGAGTGAGTTAAAGAACAAATCATAGAAACAATCAATAATTTCATTAAAAAGTGACATTATTGAAACAATATCAAAATCACTGGTATACAACAAAAGCAGTAATTAGAGGAAAATTTATAATTCTGAATGCTTACATCATTAATGCAGAAAAATAGCAGATTAATGTACTGGTTGTGCAATTTTTAAAATACTAGAAAAACAAATTAAAAATCTCTATTTAAACACTAAATTGAAAGTCCTAAAAATTAAAGGTGAAATTAATGAAATTGAGAGGGAAAAAGAAAAGCACTGAATTGATAAATAAAAGTAGGAGTTGCTTTTATGAAAAAATAAATAAAACAGATAAACCAGTGGTTAATTTTATTTAAAAAAGAAAGAAGAAACCAAATCACTTCTTTCAAAAATGAAAAAGGTAAATTACACAAAGATGAAATTAGAGTCATTATAAGGAGTTATTTTGCCCAATTATTTGTCAATACAGCTAACAATTTAAGAGAAATGGAAGTATATTTACAAACCCATAAATTGCCTAGATTAAGAGAAGATGATATAATAGCTAAATATGTTTATTTTAGAAAAAGAAATTGAATAGGCCACAAATGAGCTTCTTAAAAGAAAAGCACTAAGACCAATTAAATTTACAAATGAATTCTATTCACCATTTAAAGATCAACTATTTTCACTATTAAATAAATTATTTAGAATAATTGGTGAAGAAGAGATCCTACCAAATTTCTTTTATGAAACAAATATAATAATGTTACCTAAACCAGGAAGAGTAAAAATAGAAAAAGAAAATTCATTAACATTAATTAATGAATATGAATATAAAAATCATAAATAAAATACTAGCTAAAAAATTACAACAATATATTACAAAAATTATACATTATGATCAGGTAGGATTTATACCCGGAATCGAGGGATGATTTAATATAAGGAAAACTATTAACATAATTGATTTCATAAGTAATAAAAAATTTAAAATATTATCAATGCATCGATAGATGCAGAAAAAGCTTTTGGTGAAATTCAAAACTGATTTTTATTATAAGTACTTGCAGGTATTAGTATGAGTGGACTTTACCTTAAATTAACAAAAAACATTTATCTAAAACCATTAGCAAGCATTATTTTTAATAAGGATGAACTAGAAGCCTTCTCAGATTAGGTTTAAACAAAGATGCCTACTGTCACTAATGTTATTCAATATAGTATTGGAAATCCTAGCAATAGCAATAAGAGAAGGAAAAGAAATTAAATCAGAAATCAGAGATAACAAAACAATCTCGTTTGGCAGATAAAATGATAACATACTTGGAAAATCCCAAAGACTCAACTTTTTAGTTATTTGAAACAATTAATAATTTTAGCAAAAGTAGTAGGATATAAAGTAAATCCACAGAAATTACAAGCAGTCTTACAAGTCACAAACAAAATGCTGCAAGAAGATAGCATAATTTAAAATAACTCTAGACAGTATAAAATTGCTAGGAGTACAATTGCCAAAACAAACCTAAGAATGATATAAATAAAATTATTAAAAAAAAAACTTTATACAAATAAAATCAGATTTAAATAGTTGTAGCAATATTGATTATTCATAGATGGGTAGAGCCAGTACAATAAAAATGATGAATTTACCCAAATTAATTTATATATTCAACACAATTCCAATTAAATTAACTACTTTTTTGACTGAAGGGAAAAAATAATAACAAAATTCATTTGGAAAAACAAAAAGTCAAGAAAATAAAAGGAAATAAATGAAAAAAAATGTAAAGGAAGAAGATTCAACGATATAAAATCTTAAACTATATTATAAGATAGCAATTACCAAAACTATGTGGTCCTGGCTAAGAAACAGAAAGATAAATTAATAGAAAAGAGTAGATATACAATTTACCGTAACAAATAATAATAATAATAATTTTGTATTTGAAAAGTGTGAAGACTTAAGGTTTTGGGATAAGAATTCATTATTTGACAAAAATTATTAGGAATACTGGAAAGGGACTTCCGGTTAAGATGGCGGAGAGGAGGCTCACAGCTGCATAAGCTCCACGCTTTCTCTCACTATCCACTTCATTACAAGCCTCTGAATCAATGCTTGACTGAAAAAAACCCACATATAGTTACCAAGAGAAGCCATCCTTGAGATTCGCCAAGAAAGGTCTGTCTTTCCTGGAGGGCTGGGACGGTTTTAGATCGGGCGCAGGCGGCGGGCAGCGGCAGTGAGAGCACGGGAGCAGACTGGAGAGGGGGTGGGGAGTGATCGCAGCCATCTCTGCGGGGAGAGCTTCGCTACAGGTTTGGATACTTTGCTCCAGCAGCAAGTCAGCAGCCCAGCAGAGAAGCTAAAAACACCGGGGCTGAAGAATACAACCCCAAATAGCTGGAGCCTCTCGGGACCTGGCCGCCCCCCCCTTCCCCCCTCACAGTGACTCAGCACGCTTTGGGATCTCAGAGCGCACGCGCAACACAGTCCTGCTAGTGCCTCACTGCTGCCCCCTGCAGTCTGTAGAGGAAGCTCGATAGCATACCCAACCCCTCCCCCAAAGAAAGACTCCAGTTTTTTCTGTTTTTCTTTGGTAGTTTGTCTCTGATTAATAGACAGAATAAGCAAGAAGCTGAAGAGGACTTTAACCCTTGACAGCTTCTATACAGATAGAGAGCAGACTCTAAATCCTGAGGAGACTAAAAACAGGCAGTCTCCAGGTGAATCCCCAAAGGAGGAGATCATCTGTTCCTCAGCACAGATGAACCTCATAGAAGTGATTAAAAAGGCTCTCACAAGGGAGCTAGAAGAAAAATGGGGAAAGCAGAGTGAGGCTTGGCAAAAGGAGAGGGAAGCTTGGGAAAAGGAGAGGGAGGCTTGGCAAAAGAGCCTGGAGAAAGTTAAAGAGAGAGTGGATAAAGAAGTAAAATCCTTGAAAAATAGGATTGGTGAACTGGAAAACAAAATTGGCGAAATGGAAAAAAATTCCACAGAACAAAAGAACTCAATTGGACAATTAGAAAAAGATTTTAAAAAAGTGAGTGAAGAGAATACTTCACTGAAAATAAGACTTGAACAAGTGGAATTGAATGACTCGAGGAGACAAGAAGAATCAGTCAAGCAAATTCAAAAAAATCAAACAATGGAGAAAAATGTGAAATACCTTCTGGGGAAGACAACAGACCTGGAAAACAGATCCAGGAGAGACAATCTGAGAATCATTGGACTTCCAGAAAAACATGATGAAAAAAAGAGCCTGGACACTATTTTCCAGGAAATTATCAAAGAGAACTGCCCAGAAGTCATAGGAACAGAGGAAAAAATAAACATTGAAAGGATTCATCGATCACCCACTGAAAGGGATCCTAAAATCAAAACACCAAGGAATATAGTGGCCAAATGCCAGAACCCTCAGATGAAGGAAAAAATACTGCAAGCGGCTAGAAAAACCCAATTCAAGTATCAAGGAGCCACAATAAGGATCACCCAGGATCTGGCAGCATCCACATTAAAAGATCGAAGGGCCTGGAATATGATATTCCGAAAGGCTAAGGAACTTGGTATGCAACCAAAAATAACTTACCCAGCGAGAATGAGCATCTTTTTCCAGGGAAGAAGATGGACATTCAACGAAGTAAGCGAATTTCATCTATTTCTGATGAAAAAACCAGAACTTAACAAAAAGTTTGATCTACAAATATAGAACTCAAGAGAAATCTAAAAAGGTAAAGATTAATCTTGGGAACTATATTTTGACTATATAGATGTATAAAGAATACATGTATACCTTGTTCTAGAAATTGATGTGGAAAGGACATTGTATCAGAAAAAGGGTAAAGTGGGGGTAGTACATCTCATGAAGAGGCATAGGAAACCTATTATATCTGAGAGAAAGAATGGAGGGGGATGAATATAGTGGGTATCTTACTGCCTTCAGAATTGGCTTTAAGTGAAAAATCTTAAGACATATTCAATCTATGGTGAAACTTCTCCCACCTCATTGAAAAGTGAGAAGGGAAAAGTGAAAAGGGAAGGAATAAGCTAAGCGGAAGGGAATACGGGAACTGGGAGGGAAAGGGGTAAGATAGGGGGAGGAACTCTAAGGCGGGGGGAGGGATACTAAAAAGGGAGGGCTGTGAGAAGCAAGTGGTGCTCACAAGCTTAATACTGGGAAGGGGGGGAAAGGGGAAAGAAGGGAGGAAAGCATAAACCGGGGTTAACAAGATGGCAAGTAATACAGAATTGGTCATTCTAACCATAAATGTGAACGGGGTAAACTCCCCCATAAAGAGGAAGCGGTTAGCAGAATGGATTAAAAGCCAGAATCCTACAATATGTTGTTTACAGGAAACACACCTGAAGCGGGGAGATACATGCAGGTTAAAGGTAAAAGGTTGGAGCAAAATCTACTATGCTTCAAGTGAAGTCAAAAAAGCAGGGGTAGCCATCCTGATCTCAGATCAAGCTAAAGCAAAAATTGACCTAATTAAAAGAGATAAGGAAGGACACTATATCTTGCTAAAGGGTAGCATGGATAATGAAGCACTATCTATATTAAACATATATGCACCAAGTGGGGTAGCATCTAAATTCTTAAAAGAGGAATACTGGAAAGAAACGTAGCAGAAACTGTCCAATATCTTACACATTTACCAAGATAAAATCAAAATGTATACATGACCTAGACATAATGAGAGATTTTACAAGAAAATTTGAATAACATGGAATACATTACTTATCAGAACAATTTATGAAAGAAAACAAAATTAGGTATAAAAAGGATAATTTTGATTACATTAAATTAAAAAGATTTTGTATAAATAAAACAAATATAGCCAATATCAGAAGGAAAGCAGAAAAATGGGAGGGAAATTTCATAGACAGTTTATGAGATATAGGCCTTAAATTTAAAATATTAAAATATTTTTGTCAAATCTATAAGAATATGAGTCATCCCCAATTCATAATTGATCAAAAGATATGAGACAGTTTTCCTATGATAAAATCAAAACAATTTGTAGTCATATGAACAAATACTCTAAATCATTATTTATTAGAGAACTGCAAATTAAAGAAACCTTTAGATAATATTTTATACCTACCAATGGCGAAAATGATAGGAGAGAATGACAAATGTTGAAAGAAATGGGGAAAAATTGGGACACATTCATTGTTGGTTGAATTGTAAATTGATTCAAGCATTATGAAGAACAATCTGGAATTGTGCCCCCAAAATTATTAAACCACCTATACCCTTTGATCCAATAATATCACTACTAGATCTATTTATGAAAATAATTAGGGAATAAGAAAAAGAACCTATATGTTCTAAAATGTTTACAACAGCTGTCTTTGTGATGGGAAAGAAATGGAAATTGCAGGTATGTTCATTAATTGGGGAATGACTGAACAAGTTGTGTTATGTGATTATTATGGAATACCAATGTGCCATCAGAAATGAGCACAATTTTAGAAAAACTTGTACATAATAATGAAAAGTGAAATGATTGTAGTGTTTACACTGATAGGAATATTGTTTTAAGAATGACTTTGAAATGAAAAGGCTATTTTGACTATTATAAATAGCCAAATTAATTATAAAGAACATGCAAAGAAAAATTCTTTCTGCTTCCAGAGAAAGAACTGATAAAAAGTTTGTACAGAATGATTTTATATGTGTGTGTATGTGTGTGTGTGTGTGTGTGTGTGAGAGAGAGAGAGAGAGAGAGAGAGACTATATCTAATTCCAGTCCTCTCTAGAGCAAAGAGGAGGGAAGAAAAAAATAAATTTACATGATAATTTTATTGTATATTTGAAAGGAAGAGCAAGTTGTGCATGGCAGATTTGTAGTTTCATGTACAATCAAATTTTTTTTCTATACTATGTTAAAAAAAAGTTTTTTTTAAATTGACCTTATTTTTTATTTTCTAATCACCAATTAGGTTAACAAATTCACACACTAACTGAGTCTGAAATTGTATGTTATATTATTCTTCACTTCTTGTCTATCACTTTCTTTCCAAGAGATAAGAAAGTCATTAGTCCTTTGGAGTTATTTTGGTGATTTTTTTAAATCATAGTTCTTAAGTCTTTTATAGTTGTTTTCCTTTAGTCATTGGATAAGTTTTAAATATCAACTATGTACCAGATAATGTGTTAAATACTAGAAATACAAAAAGAGTCAAAAGATAGCCCCCGCTCTCAATGAGCTTGAAATTTCATGGGATAACAAATCTGTGCAAATAAGCACAGATTGCACAAATGGGAATATTCTAATCTTATAAATTTTTCCACTAATTCTTTTCAGTCTATCCTCTATCAATATCAAAATCCTCCCCAGTTTTTTTTAATCCATCTCTTTAGTTAATTCTTATACCACAATAATATTAATATTAATATACCATGAAAAGTAACATGTTGCAGTGGATAGAGGACTGGTCTTGAAACCAGGAAGACGAGTTCAAATTCTGTCTCTGACAAAAACCAGTTATGCGACTTTGTTTGTTGAGGGATGAGATACCTTAACAGCGTTTGGGGGTCCCCAGGCCAGTGTCCAGATTTTGTGAAAGAATTGGAAAGAATTAGCAGTCCCAGTCTCCAAGTGGGCTCCTTCCTGATTAGGAAAGTAGCTGTGATTTGGGGTACAATTTCATTTAGTTTTCTGTGGCCTGAAGCTAAGGAGCGATCTCTAGATGAATTGAGGGAATAATTTCTAGATTAATAATGGATGGTGATTATTTCTGAGGCCAGGATCTCCAAGTGAATTGAAGGTGGGGATTTTTTTTTTTTAATTAAAGCTCTTTATTCACAAAGCATATGCATGGGTAATTTTTCCAACACTGACCCCTACATAACCCCCTGCAGCAAATTGTCCCCTTCTTCCCCTCGTCCCCTCCTCTATCTGGCAGACAGTCCAATGCATGCCAGATATGCTGAAATATATGCCAGATGCAATATGTGTATTCACACAGCCATCTGGTTGCACAAGAAAAATCAGATCAAGAAGGAAGAAAAAGAAAAACTGAGAAAAAAGAAACAAAATGCAAGCAAATAATAACAGAGTGAGAATGCTATGCTGTGTTGCCATGATTCTCTCTCTGGGTGTAGATGATTCTCTTCATCATTGCACAAGTAGAACTGGTCTGAATCATCTCAATGTTGAAGACAGTCATGTCAGTCAGAATTGATCATCACATGGTGGTGATGTTGCTGTGTATAATGATTTCCTGGTTCTGCTCATTTTGCTTTGCATCAGTTCATGTAGGTCTCTCCAAGCCTCTCTGAAATCATCCTGCTGGTCGTTTCTTATAGAACAATAGCATTCCATAACATTCATATGCCATAATTTATTTAGCTATTCTTCAATTGATGGGCATCCACTCAGTTTCCAGTTTCTTGCCACTACGAAAAAAGGCTGTCATAAACATTTTTGCACATGTGGATCCCTTTCCCTCTTTTAGGATCTCTTTGGGATATAATCCTAATAGAAACATTGCAGGATCAAAAGGTATGCATAGTTTGATACCTTTTTGAACATAGTTCCAAACTGCGCTCCACAATAGTTGGATCCATTCACAGTTCCACCAACAATGTATCAATGTCTCAGTTTTCCCACATCCCTCCAACATTTGTCATTATCTTTTCCTGTCAACTTAGCCAACCGGACAGATGTGTAGTGTTGTCTTGATTTGCATTTCTCTGATCAATAGTGATTTAAAGCACATTTTTATGTGACTAGAAATAATTTTAATTTCTTCATCTGAAAATTATCTGTTCATATCCTTTGTCCATTTATCAATTGAGAGAATGGCTTGAACTATTATAAATTTGAATCAATTCTCTATATATTTTAGAAATGAGGCCTTTATTAGATCCTTTGGATGTAAAAATGTTTTCCCAGTTTATTGCTTCCCTTCTAATCTTGTTTGCATTAGTTTTGTTTGTACAAAAACTTATTAACATAGTCAAAATTATCTATTTTATGATCTTTTGGTCACAAATTCCTTCCTCCTCCACAAATCTGAGAGGTAAATTACACTATTTTTTTCTACTTTGTTTATAGTATCATTCTTTATGTCTAGATCATAAACCCATTTTGACCTTATCTTGGTATAGGGTGTTAGGTATGCCTACTTTCTGCCATACTAGTTTGCAATTTTCCCAGCAGTTTTTGTCAAATAGTGAATTCTTATCCCTCAAACTGGGGCCTTTGGGTTTATCAAATATTAGATTGCTATAGTTATTCACTATTTTATTTTGTGAACCTAACCTATTCTGCTGATCAACTTCTGTATTTCTTAGCCAGTTCCAAATGGTTTTGATGACCACTGCTTTATAATATAGTTTTAGATCTGGTACAGCTAGACTACCTTCATTTGCTTTTCATTCATTATTTCCTTTGAAATTGATCTTTTTCTTCTTCCAGATGAATTTTGTTGTTGTTTTTTCTAGGTCAGTAAAATAGCTTCTTGGGAGTTTGATAGGCATAGCACTAAATAAATAGATTAGTTTAGAGAGTATTGTCATCTTATTATATTTGCTCTACTTATCAAGAGCACTTGATATTTTTCTAATTTGCTTAGATCTGACTTTATTTGTGTGGAAAGTGTTTTGTAGTTTTGTTTATATATTTCCTGACTTTCCCTTGGCAGATAAATTCCCAAATATTTTATATTATCAATAGTTAGTTTAAATTGGAATTTCTCTTTGTATTGCTTGCAGTTGGATTTTGTAAGTGATGTATAAGAATGCTAATGATTTAGGTAGATTTATTTTATATCTTGCAACTTTGATAAAGTTGGGGATTATTTCTAATAACTTTTCAATTGATTCTCTGGAGTTCTCTAAGTATACCATCATATCATCTGCAAAGAGTGATAATTTGGTTTCATCATTACCTCCTCCAATTCCTTTAATCTCTTTTTCTTCTCTTATTGCCACGGCTAGCATTTCTAATACAATATTGAATAGCAATGGTGATAGTAGGCAACCTTGTTTCACCCCTAATATTATTGGGAATGGTTCTAGTTTATCTCCATTACATAAGATGCTTGCTGATGGTTTTAAATAGATGCTACTGACTATTTTAAGGAAAAGTCCATTTATTCCTATACTCTCTAGTGTTTTTAACAGGAATGGGTATTGGGTTTTATCAAATGCTTTTTCTGCATCTATTGAGGTAACCATATGACTTTTGTTAATTTGGTTATTGATATAGTCAATTATGTTATGTAGTTACACCAGTTCCTGGGCTACACTGAGCATGTGTTGTGCTCTTGGCCTGAACATCTCTTTGGTATCTGGGGACCTTTCTGTCTCTCTGCTATGCAGACCTTTGTGAACTGTGACTTGCCCTATATCATCTATTTGATTTCAGTCTGATGTATTTTCTAGATCTATTTGAAGTAGTCTTGTGTAGGGGAGCTTGGCTATACAGTTCACTGCCACTTCATCATCTTGACTCCGCCTCCCCCTACCTTTTACTAGGATAGGTCTTTCATCCCAGGAACCAGAAGCAAAATAAGTAATCAATTTCAGAAGTAAAGGCTTAAGAGCAGGAGGAATTCCATTTTTGGATGACAGAGTTTTGCTTGAAAGAATCAGAGGAGGTAGGACTCTCTTCAGAGCTGGCTTCATTCTAAAAGTCCAACCATTAATCCTAATCCTGTGCTTTGGAGTCACAGAGAAAAATTCAACCCTCTTTCACATTTCTTTAGATATTAGAAAATAGTTTTCCTTCCTAAATATAGAAAATGGGTTCCATCCATGTTAACAGAGAGGGAAAGTTAATAACCATCCTGGATTGATAATTACAAAAGTATAGATTCTAACTCACATAAGAAATCCCTTTTGCAATATACTCTACAAGAATCTAGTTTTTCCTTGAAGACATTTAAGAAGGGAACTCACTAACTACCTAGGAAATTCATTCCTTTTTGGGATAAATTCCCAGTTTTAAAGAGTTTTCCTCTGCATCGTTTTAAATCTGTCTCTCTACCGCTTTCACCTGTTTCTCTTCTGGGGTCAGAGAGGCTCTTCCAAGATGACAACACTTCATATCTTTGAAAACAGCTGTTATAACCTTCCCTATCAAATCTCTTTGCTACGCTAAATATCATCAGTTCCTTCAACTAGTCTTCCAGTAAATATAGTCTTCAATCCCTTGATCATCTGCTTCTGGAGGAGTTTGTTAGTTTGTAAACTATCTTTTAATTCCCAAGATTCCTTAACAATTCTCTTTGGTTGATCTGAGAAAATATCTGCCTTAAGCTAATGTAAAATCTTAATGAAGTTCAAGACTATCTGAAAGTTTTCAGATTAGTCAGTACCTTAGAGGGAAGGACTTTTCATGACTTAGTGAAGTCTATAGCTTTTCCTTTTCCTTTCCCTGTTTCCTTCCTCCCCCAAACCCTAGACAACCTTATTTCCTAGGCTATTTAAGTGGCTTTTCTTGTTTTTTTTTTTTTTAAAACCTTGTAGTTTTAGATGCTGTAATTAGTATTACAAAGACTTTGGAAAGATGCCTGCAGTTACAAAATGTCCTCCTCCCTCCTTTTTCTTTTTAGGTCCCGCCTCTTCTGCTCACCCTTTAGCCAGCAGCAAGACAGCTGTGTTCAATCAGAAATCACTTACAACTCCAGGCTGAAAAGGAGGGGGAAAACTATAGTGTGTAGTGCCGCTGAGAGGTCGATGTCTCACTCCAGCGGTCTCTTGTTCCACGGGGCTCGTCCGACTGATTCTTTGGAAGCGTCCTGGATGGTTTCTCGAGTTCTGGTCTCTTCTGGTAGTTGTCTTCCAACCCAGCTGAAGAGAAAGGTAGCTCAGAACTGCGAGGATATTGTTGGAGCTGTTATTTCACATGGACTTTTGGCAGTTTGGAAATGCAAAGCGTTTACTACCTTCTGTCTGCAGTCGGGGCAGTGTTAGAGAATTTTTTGTAGCAATGGATCTTTGGTGAAACGAAAAACCTAACAACCTGGCTATTTTCGGAGTGCTTGCATCATTATTTTGGATTTACAAATTCCTGAGTGAAAATGGCTGTCTGAACAAAATGTGCAAAAAGGAAAACGCGTGGAAAGGGAGTCAGTATTGAGTCTTATACACAATTTCCGTGTATTAAAACCTGGCGGAATAATCAAGTCTGAAAAGTTCAATCATGAATTCTGGAGTTGTCTTGAAATATGGAAATGACTCCTCTGCGGAGCTGAATGAGGTAAGAAAATCGCTGAAGTTTGAGCGTTCCTATTTGTCATGCGGTTTTTTTTTTTTTTTCTTTTTAAAAATCCTTCCTCTTCCTTTTTCACGTCTGTCTCCCTCCACCCCCTACTTTGTGCTTCCAGGCTGCAGTCCTTGCGATGAAAGATTAATTGATTTTCTATGTTATGTTTTAACTTGCAGTGCTGCTCAGGAAATGACCTGAACTTACTTTTACTTTGAATTTGCACTGAAGTGATTAAAAACAAAAACGATTCTTGTTCGGAGAGGCTTTTTCCTTGATTTAGTAAAGGATTCCCTCTCCTCTTCCGCCTCCCTTCTCCCCCACTCCCCCATTCGTTGTTGCTGTAGGTACAAACCATAGATCTTAGCAGAGATTAAGCGGATGGTAACTAAAATTTGATAGGAAGAAGAAATAGTATTAAGCCAACAACTTTGGTTGAACCCTTGAAATATTTGATTAAAATTTGAGAGAGTCCTGCTGCGTCTGTTTTGATGAGTTTATTTTTGTTGGGGGATGGGAAGGAAGGACAGTGAAAGCCTTTTAGAAGTTGATTTCCTGTCTTAATGGTAGGACTTGGATTCCACCAAACTAACTGAAATCTTGACCAGTTGTATTTAAATGGATTTTCAAATTAAAAGTCACCTAAAACGTTATGAAGATATTAGAATAGTACTGCTCTAAATTGCCCTTTTTTATAGCTGTAGGAATATCTTGGACATTTTGTAGTGGTTTTGAATGCGTGAAAAGAGCTGATAAGATTTTTAATGTCCAATTTGAGATTAGAACATCATTGTTTGCAATTTTTAAAAATGATAAGACTGATATAAACTTCTTTCTTTCTTTCCTTTTTTTCTTTTCCCATTTTATACACAGCTAATGAAGGGGGAAGTGAATAAATGTGGCAAATGTAGATTTCCAAACTAGTCACAAAGATGACTAGAGATGAGATCTATATCTTTCTGTGGTTAGCTGGATGGGGGTTGGAAATTTGAAAGAACTGGAGAGGAAGAGGAAGAACATCAGAAAAGGAAACCTGAGAAGGTTTAATGTTCTCATGAATAACCACTTACTGCAATTGGCCATGTAGCATGACACTTTGATTTAAAAATCTTTCTATTGTACTGTATTCTGTTTTGGTGGGGGAGGAGGGAGGAACAGATAAAATTACATTTTGTATTTATAGACAGTTACATTAGTTACGTAAGCCATATATTTTACAAATCCATTTAGGATTGGGGGGGAATAGATAATGACCTCAGGATTTTGTAGATGAAGATTAAGGACAGTTATTAAATAATGTGCCAAATTTACCAATAGGAAGTTATTAATATGGTAGGAAAAGAACCAAAGACACACATTTAAATCCTAGTAGGACTCTAAACCTCTTTTCCCCCATGTCCTGATGTCAAATCCTTTTGAAATTTTTCTTTTTTTAAAATGATGTTATGGCATAAAAGAATATTCACTAGGCTCACTAATCTTGCTTGCAATATTTATGAATATCATCAGTTTTTCTGTGCCATTTAGTTTCCTGGGCTTTAAACTTAAATGGTAACAATTCTGAGAGGTTTTTTAAATTGATTTCTGGATAAACCATCATTTTCTTGTGCAATGTTGTCAAACTCAGAAGTGGGGAAACTATATTTGAGGGCCTCATAGTGACTTAAGTTTTTAAAATGTAATATTATCCATGTTTTATTGTATTTTTATTTATTTGTTAAGTATTTTCTAATTACTTAAAATTGGTTTGGGTAGGATTTGGTGATGTGTTGGGTGGGAATGAGATCTTCATTTTAGTCCCTGTTTGTTTTTTTAACTTAAAATTGTGTGCTATCTCAGCAAAATGCTTCAAAACAGGCCTCAATTTCTGCAGTAGTAGTAATTTACAACTTAAAAAAAAAAAAAAGATATGCAGAACAAGCAACTTTTGCTTATAACCCTGCAATCAGAGCTACACCTTAAACTTGAAGTCAAAGCAAAGGTAGGTTTACCCTGCCATCTTCTAGATTTTTTTTATTATCTATTTTCCTCTAGCAATTTTTTCTTTCCTTCAAACTCAATCTGAATTTCCAGGAGTTTTCTCCACAAACATCTATGCTCTTTGATTTTATTTTAATAATTTTTTGGAGTCCGAATCAGTATTTTTGTAGGGATGGTCCTTTATTATTGATACAATTTAAGTTGCTTTTAAGTGTTTGAAAAACCTCAATCCAAAATAAATTTATGCTAGTTTGTTTTTTAAAAAAAAAGAACTTAAACTTTCACTTTCTGTTTTTAAAAAATTAAATTTAAAATGATGTGTACCAGAATAAAAGTGTGCATTTCCATCTTTTTAGGCTGTCGTCCAATAAAACATCTTGGTTTCATCAAATATATATTCTTTTCTTCATCTTTCCTTCTATGTTTAAGACTTTTTTTTTTTTAATAACCCGTACAACAAACTCTATGGAGAAATTGCTTTCTCTATTAAAAACAACAACAATCCGTAACTAACTTAAATAATAATGAAATGGCTCTCCCCAAAACCTTAAACTTATTGAAATTAGCTCAAAGAGGGAATAGCAAAATACTTTTAAGAATGGACAGGGTGAAAGGAGAGAGAGTGAGCAGGATAAACAGCCCAAATTGAATGAAAGAAAATAATTATAACTGTATAAAAATTTTTATAGCAAGTTTCTCTGATAAAGACTTTATTCTCAAATATATAAAGAATGGAGTCAAATTTATAAAAACAAGAGCCATTTCTCAGTTGCTAAATAGTCAAAAGATATAAACAAGCAGTTTTCAAATAAAGTAATCAAAGCCTTATATAGTTTTATGGGAAAAAAAGTTCCAAATCACTATTTATTAGAGAAATAACAATTAAAACAAATCAGAGCTACCCTTCCACACCTATCAGGTTGTCTAATATGACACAAAAACGAAAATGATTGGTTAAGTCATGAACTGATTCAGCTGTTCTGGAAAGCAATTTGAAACTATAGTGAAAGGGCTATAAAAATCATGCATATCTTTTGACCAAGCAATTCTATTACTATGGCTGTATCTTGAAGAGATTTAAAAAAAAAAAAAAAAAAGAAATATTTTAGCAGGTTGTTTTTTATTTTTGTTTTTGACATGGTGAAGAATTGGAAATTGATGCAACACCCATGAATTGGGCAATGATTGAACAAGTTTTTGTATGTGATTGTGTTGGAATACTATTAAATGCTGTAAGAAATGACAAGCAAGATATACTTGGAAAAAATGAGACGTCTATGAACTAATGCAAATTGAAATGAGTAGAAGCAGGAGAATATCGTATACAGTAACAGCAATATTAGATAGTGATCAACTGTGAATAATTTGGCTATTCCCAGCATTATAATGATCCAAGAAAATTCTGAAGGATTTATGAATTAAAAATTCTATACATCTCTAGAGAAAGAACTGGTGGACTCTGAATGAAGTTTGAAACATCCCTTTTCTTTAATTTTCTTTCTTTTCTTTTTCTTTTTTTGGTCTGTTTTCTTTCACGACATTTTACAAGATTGTACATGTATAATCTATGTCAAATTGCTTTCTCAATTGTGGGAGAGGGGAGGGAAGGAGAGCATTTGGCACTCAAAAGATTTTTAAAAAATGAATGTTAAAATTGTTTTTACATCTAACTGGAGAAAAATAAAATATTGAATTATAAAAAAATCCTCCATATCTCAGGGTTATCAAAATTAAGAAAAAACTATTTGTCCTACTTTCCTTTCTTGGAAAGCCTCTTTATCTCTACTCACATAGCTAGCCCTCTGATGTAGATCTTCATTCCATCTTTCCTATCATATTTATAAAGTGGTGTTCTTAAAAGTCCTACCCTTGCTTAGTAAGCTTCAAAAACTCCCCGTCCTCTTCAGAATCAAATATAGAAAAAAAAGAAGGCAAAAGATTTACATAATTTTGTTATTTGAAATGAATAACAAGTTGAATTTAGTAGATTTGCAATTTCACTTACAGTCATCTTTTTATTGTATTATGTTATGGAAATGTTTTATTCCATAAATATATATATTAATGTTTAAAAAGGGGAAAAATTTTTAAAAAGAATCAAAAAGGTTTGATTTTGATTCAAATTCTATGTTTGGCATTTAAAGCTCTTCACAATTTGAAATTTTTCTGTTTCCAATCTTCTTGTACTTTACAATCCACCATCCATTCTAGGTTATAGCTTTACATTCTGCTCTCCTTCAATATATAAAGAATGGAGTCAAATTTATAAAAATAAGAGCCATTCCTCAGTTGCTAAATGGTCAAAAGATATAAACAAGCAGTTTATAGGTAACAATCCCATCTTTCAACTCTGTCTTTTTACTGACATGCATGTAATACCTTCCCTTCTCATCTCTAATCTCTTCCCCTTTCTTCAAGACTTTGCTCAGATCCCACCTTTTGCAGGAGGCCTTTCTTAGTGTGGACCCTTTGATATTACCTTCCATTCACATTGTGTATCTTGTTATGCAGTTAGCTACATGTTGTTTTTCCCATTACAATGTGAGGAAAGAGAGGGATAATATTTTTGCCTTTCCTTATATTCCTAGCACTTAGAATGATGCCTGGCGTAAGTTTATGTATGTTTTATGTATGCTTGTTGACTGAAAACTTTCTTGTGGCAAAGGAGCACATCCTCAAATATCTAGCTGTAACCCTGCCACTCCAAATTGGTGGAATTAAAAGTATTGATGATTATGAGACCAAGTCCGTCTTAATTGTCTAAAAGTTTCAATGATCACAAATATCATTCTGGATATCCTGAGTTAGCCTTATTTAATTGGTGTTGAACTTTGATACTGGCTTGTCAGTTTTAATTTTTTAAATGCCTTCCAAATCATTTCTGTAGCATGGAGACAGGAGAATTGATACTGGGTGCATTTTCCTATTTATTATTATTGATGAACAAATTAGGCTCTTGCCAACAGTGTAGGATGCTTGGTAATAATACTTGGGAAGACAGTGTCTGACTTCAAAGAGGTTGCATTCTTAAAATTACAGCAAAAAGATAAGATTGATTTAATCAGTAACAGAGTAAACGAATTTAATATGTATTAAGATGAGTACTTTACTTCAGGGGAAAATATAGAATATTTGATGTATGTGTTATAAGTAATCATGCTAAAATTTTATTCCAGTTATTCATCATGACTTGAAAGTAAACAACGTAAGAGTTTTAAAGTTGTTAGCAGAATATAGGCTCCAGAAAGACAGAGTAATATAATGGAAGTATGTTGGCCTTCATTTTTGATGAGCAATTTAAATCTGGCCGTAATGTAAGTTATGACTATGGGCTAGCCAACCTCTCTGGGCCTTACTAATTTTATATATATAAACATCATTCAAGAAGTACTTACTATGTCTCTACCATGATCCAAACACTGAGAATACAAAGTAAAAAATAAAACAGCCCATCACGAAAACAAAATATACATATGTAATATTTTAAAAAGTAATTTGGGACAAGAAAGGGAGAGCACAGGTAATTAGGGGAAAAATAAAAAAGACCTCATGTAGGAAATGGAATTTAATCAGAGTTTTGAAGAAAGGTAATCTAAGAAGCAGAAGTGTGTTGTGAGGTCAATTTGTCTAAATCATAGAGAAATATAAAGTGATGTAGAAAACCTTTTTAACTAAAGTTAAGGGAATGATTTGTAAAACTTAAAAATATTGTATAAATGTGGATTGTTATCACCAAGTCAGTCAGTTAGTAAAGACTTATTAAGTACCTACCATATGCCAAGCACTGTGTTAAGCTCTGGGAGTACAAATGCAAGAAAAGAAAGTTAGTCTCTTTCCTAAAGGAATTTCCAATCTAATGGAAGAAAACACGGAGAAAGCTGCAAAGTGGTGAGCCTGACGGAGGGTATTTAACTGTTGCAGCTGCTGAGAAATGAAATGTTCTAAATGAACTACTTCCTCATATGGAGAAATTCGTGGCTCTACTCTCCAGTTAGAAGACAATGGTGTTGAGGTGAAATCCTAAGGATGATGGGATCTTGCAGAATGTTGTTTTTCTAATAATGAGCTTCCTGAGGCATGGTAGGGAAACCAGAGAAATAGAAAAGTAGTGTAGCATGGTGATAAGTGAAAGGCTGGCATTCAAAAAATATCCCAGATAGATTCATCACTTATGGTGATTTTCAATGTAATATAAGTTAGTTTTGTATAAGCGAATCATGAAAGCCATTTGCTAAGGTATGAAGCACTTGTCACTTTTGTAGAAAAAGAACCCACATGAATTATTTTCAGCTTTTTACAGTATTGAAGTGTTATGAGCAAACACCAAATACCTTAATGGGGAAAAAGCAAGATTTTTTTTAGGTTGTTAATTATATTTAGGTATTAAAGAATATTCATTTCATAGATTCATGGGACCTTGGAGTTGGAAGAGACCCCAGAAATGATCTGAATATCAGAATAAGAATCTCTGCAACATCCTGAAGATGAGACCATATATGGGGAAGTTAAAGTTAGTTGGTGCAGTGGATTGAGCTCCACCCAGGAGTTAGGAGGACTTGAGCCTCAGATACTTAAAATACAACTTAACCCTAATTGCCTAAAAAATAAAATGAGTATATATTCTCCCCTTAAAGATGTATAATGAATGTATAATTTGTTAGCTTGGTGCCTTTGACTTTGCGCATCTATATTTGAGCATTTCCTGAAATTTAGTTTGTTGTAAAATGTAGACAGTGGACATGTAGTATATATATATAAAATGTAGTACCTGTGGACATTTTGTATAACACTTAAGTTTTCAAAGTGTTTTTTGTCCATGACTCACTTATAAGGTAGATAGAAATATCAGTTTACAGCCTGTTTACAGATAGGGACACTGACACACAAAAAGTTTACTACTATAAGGTCATCCAGTAAGTAATAGAATTGGAACTTTAAGCCTTCTAACATCAAAATTATGCTCTTCCACTATAATAGAGTATTATCCATGATCACTAATGATCTTAAGATAAAACCTATATTTAAAAACAAAATAATAATCCTTGCCAACAGGAATTTAACCAAAATCTTAACTAGTGAATTGACTAGTTGTATTATTTTTTCCAGTTTATTAAGTGATCATCTCAATGAATTCATCAAGAGAATTTTTTTTTTTTAGTAGAGAGACTTGTTGGGAATTTTGTATATGCTATTTTTATGATTTTCCATTCTATTCACAAAGGGAGAAATACTATAAAATTGATAGTGACATTATAGTCTTACAAATCCTATAAAGAGAAAAGCTTCTTTCAGTAATTGAGTGTTATTTTTAAGGGCAGGTACTATTATTGTGGATCTTGATAAACTTCGTGTATAGTTTTGTCTTTCCTAAATATTACAGGTACCTCCTTTGGCTCTTACAGCAGACATAAGTCAGGAAGAAGTTTCAAGAGCAGTATATAAGGCAGTGAGAGCATGCTGATATTATTAATTATTCACACTAATACACAACATCTGAGATTTAAAAAGCTCTTCACATGCAATCTGACAATTTCAATAAGGAGATTGTCTTAGGTGTTTTATTGATATGAATGACTTTTTCTTAGGCAAACCTAGAATAGTAGAAATTAGTCATGACTGAAATCCAATTTAATGATTTTTGTACTATACATACAACTGTTTATTATGTATAAAGATTTTTTTTTGCAGTACTTCAAAATATTTAATTTCCTCTTTTCTCTCCTTCCTTTAAAGATACTGCCTCGATAAATTGGTTCAAAGTCACCTTTATCAGATCTTACAAAATTTTGTCTTATAATAATTGCCTTACAATTCTTCTAGATTGTACTAAGCTAGTCCTTTAGATGAACTTTACCTCTTTGTGTCTCATTAAGCAGTTCTAATACTCTTAGAAACTTACCTTTACTAATTAAAAAGTAGCATTTCCCATCCTCCAAACCCCTCCCCCCCAATTCAATCCTTCTATGATCTGGAATCTTCCCCTCCCTGAACACCCCACATTAGTTCCACAAGTTGTAACATAATGTAACATTGAACATTGCATGATGAGCAACAACTTTGCTTGTATGTTTGATGAATACATCTGGATTGTGGGGATCCAATGGCTTGTCCAAAGGTTGGCAGAGTTGAAAGGAGTGCTACATTTTGAGTCAGAATGTTCTGGTACCTTAATGCAAATTCTGCCTTATTCGCCAGTTGTGTAACCTTGGCTAAATTGCTTAAACCTGATCAGCCTGTTTTCTCATCTGTAAAATGGAGATGTCATCTCCCTCAAAGAGTTGTTATGAGAAATAAGTAAGTTTGCAAAGTACTTTGTAAACCTTGAAGTACTGTTTAATTATTTGTTAATAATATTTTGGAAACTCCTAGGGCTGTTGAATAAATGTTTTTGATAATGAAAGTGGAGATGATTATAGATTAGGTGAAATTACTTTTGATTCTACTGTGTTCTGTACTTTCACACTAGGCAACTTATAGAATCTTAGAATTGAATCTAAAGCTAATATAGTTCAACCATTACCTGAACTTCAGTTCAGAAAAGTCTCCAATTCTGATCCCTTGAAAAGGATTGTGCGGTGATCCTAGTCCTATCCTTTGGCTTTATCAGTACTCTATGGATGTTCAAATATTCCTTCATTTTCCAACCATAGTAAAAACGACAGGGAACCACATTGTGTACCTAATCAATCTCTTCTTTCCATTCCTGGTTAAAGACCTGTTTCAATAATAGGCAAGTTTAGTCATTTGTTATTATTATTTTGCTGAGGCAATTGGGGTTGAGTGACTTGCCCAGGGTCACACAGTTAGGAAGTGTCAAGTGTTTGGGGACAGATTTGAATTTGGGTCCTCCTGATTTCAGGGCTAGTTCTCTATCCAAAGTTTAGTCATTTAACAGATATTTGGTAGGTATCTATTTTTTTGGTATATTTGGTAAGTATTTTGTGCCAAGCACAAAAGTAGAATAGTCCCTGTCTGCAAGAAATTTATATTTGGGGGTAAGAGGAAACAATATGAACATATAAAAACAAACATAATATAGAAATTATAATTTTTGTGTGCAGTGAACACTTGGGGTATGACAAGAATAGACTTCCTACTGAACTTTTAAGGAAACTTTGGGATCCTGGGAAGAGGGAGCACATTAATGGCTTGGGGAGAGCTTTAATCAATAAATATTTATTAAGTACATGCTCTGTGCCAGATGTTGTGCTAAGTGCTAGGGATACAAAGAAAACATAAAAGACAGTTCCTATCCTCAAGGAGCTCAAAGTTTAATGGCAGAGGCAAGATGCTAACGACACACTTTATAAAATATATACAAAATAAATAAAAATAATTGATAGAGGGAAGACACTAAATTAAGTGTCAGAAGGGTCAGAAAAAACTTAATGTGGAAGATAGGATTTTAATTGAGACTTAAGCAAGCAAGGAGAGAGATGAGGGAGCAGAGCATTCCAGGCATGAGGATGCCAATAAAAATGCACAGAGTTGGGATTTGGAGTATTGTGTTTGAGGAATAGCAAGGCAGGATATGGAGAATGAGAAAAGAATGTAAGATTTAAGAAGATTTCTATTTTAAAAGTAGAAGAGATAGGTTATGCAAGATTTTGAATACCAAACAGCATTTTCTATTTGAATGTAGAGGTGATTAAAAAGTCAGTGGAATTTTTTGAGTAGGGGAGTAAAGATGAATTATATGATCAGATTTGAACTTTAAGATCACTTTTTAAAATAGCTGAATGGAGGATGGAGTCAAGTAGGAAGAGACTTGTGGTAGACAGGCCAAACAGCAGACTATTGCAGTAGTCCTGATATAAGGTGCTGAAGCCCTATATAATAAGGTGGTGAAAGTGTTGTAAGAGATATTAATAATATTAATAGGACAAAGTGGTCAGATAGATATGAGGACAGCAAAGAGAAAATAACCTACCTAAATCTTAGAGAGAAGAAGGTATCAATAAGAGGGTGTCAAAAGCTTTAGTAAAGTCCAAAAAGAGGGAACTAAGAAAAGACTATTAGGTTTGACTAATAATAGATTGTTATTAATTTTGGGGAAAGTACTTTCCATTGAATGATGAGGTTAATATGTCTTAAGAAGGCATGAAGGCAGGAGATGCAATGTTATAGATAGGGAACAGCAAATATTCCAGGTTGTCTCGAATGTAAATTGTGTGAAAGTGTAATGATACTAGAAAAATAGATTGGAGCTGGATTGTGAAGGGTTTTTTGAACTGGGGAATGATATAGTCAAACATGGTTTTAGGAATATCAGTTTGGCAATTATGTATAAAATGAATTGGAAAGGAGAGAGTCTGTCTTCAGAATACTAAAACATTTAAAATATAATTTTTAATCATTTGTATTTATGGAGGGAATCACAGTATAGGGCATTTATAATATGTCCACTGGGTAAAGAACTAGAATTCCTCCCAAGAAATGAATTTCCTAATGGTATTTTCTTCAGGATGTCACTAGTAGGATAATAACTTCTAAGTTTCAAATGAATAACCTAAATGAGCAGAGTTTATATGAAGAGAGATGAGAATCAAATTTATAGTGTAAATATTTACTAAAACTTCATATTTTTTGGTAGTCCTAAAGGAAAATTGGTAATAAATTGGGAAAGGAATATTTTAAAAGACATATTTTTCATGAAGAGTAAATTATTCTAAAGCTCTTGGAATTTATATAAATTATTAGTATAATTTAAAAATACTTATGAAAAATCAATTGAAACCTTGAAATAGAATTTCTTTAAAATTTTATTTTAATGATATATTATTTTTCTAATTACAAGGAAAGGTGTTTTTCAACATTCATTTTTCTAAGATTTTGAGTTCCACATTTTTTTTCCTCCCTTTCCTCCCCCTCCAAGACAGCAAGCAATCTAATAAAGGTTATACATAAACGATCGCTTTTAACATTTTTCTATACATTGGGAAAGAGTAATCGGAACCAAAGGGAAAGAAAGAAAAAACCAAAACAAACAATAACAACAAAAGGGTGAAAATAGTTTGCGTCAATCTGAATTCAATCTCCATATTTCTTTCCCTGGATGTGAATGGCATTTTTCATCCAGCCTATTGGGATTGTCTTGGATCATTGTAGTTCTGAAAGAGCTATGTCTGTCATAGTTGATCACACAATCTTAATGTTACTGTGTACAATGTTTTCCTTTTCTGCTCATTTTATTCAGCGTCAGTTCATATAAGTCTTTCCAGATTTTTGTAATATTAGCTTGTTCATCTCTCTTTTTTTGTTATAGTGTTTTATTTTTCAAAATACATGTAAAGATAATTTTCAACATTCATTTTTTTTGATCAATTAAGATAACCAAGTTTACTATAATTGTTCACAAAATAAGATTATAAAGGATACAAATAAGGGTCTTCTGGGCTTTCTTTTTCTTTTTTTTTTTATTAAAGCTTTTTTATTTTCAAACCTATGTATAATTTTCAACATCTACCCTTGCAAAATCTTGGTTCCAAATTATTCCCCTCACTTCCTCTTACCTCCTCCCCTAGATGGCAAGTAATCCTATATATGTTAAACATGTGCAATTTTTCTATACATATTTCCATAGTTGTATAAGAAAAATTAGATCAAAAGTGGGGGAAAAAAACCATGAGAGGGGAAAAAAAAAAAAACAAGACAAACAATAACCACAACAAAATGGTGAAAATACTATGCTTCGATCTATATTCAGGCTCTATAGTTCTTTCTCTGGATGAGGATGACATTTACAATCCCAAGTCTAATGGAATTGCCTTGAATCAACGCATTGTTGAAAAGAGCCAAGATCATCACAGTTGGTCCTGTGATAATCATATTACTGTGTATGTTTTCTTTTTTTTTCCATTATTTTTTATTAAAGCTTTTTATTTACAAAACATATGGCATGGGTAATTTTTCCAACATTGACCCTTGCCTAACCTTTTGTTCCAAATTTTCCCTTCCTTACCTCCTCTCCCTCCCCTAGCTGGCAGGTAATCCAATTCATGTTAAATATGTGGAAATACATATGGGATCCAATATATGTATACATATTTATACACTTGTTGCACAAGAAAAATCAGATGAAGAAGGAAGAAAAAGAAAAACTGAAAAAGAAAACAAACTGCAAGCAAATAACAACAGAGAGAGTGAGAATGCTAGGTTGTGTTCCATACTCTGTTCCCATGGTTCTTGCAAGCTCTGAGTGTAGATGACTTTCTTCATCACAGCACAAGTGGAACTGGTTTGAATCATCTTAATGTTAGCGAGCCATGCCCATCAGAATTAATCGTTGTATAGTCTTCTTGTTGCTATGTACAATGATCTCCTAGTTCTGCTCATTTCACTTAGCATCAATTCATGTAGGTTTCTCTAAGCCTCTATGAAATCATCTTGCTGGTCGTTTCTTACAGAACAATAGTATTCCATAACATAATTTATTCAGCCACTCTCCAATTGATGGGCATCCACTCAGTTTCCACTTTCTTGCCACTACAAATAGGGCTGCCACAAACATTTTTGCACATATGGGTCCCTTTCCCTTTTTTAGGACCTCTTTGGGATAAAATCCCAGTAGAAACACTGCTGGATCAAAGGGTATACACAATTTGATAATTTTTTGAGCATACTTCCAAATTGATCTCCAGAATGGTTGGATCTATTCACAGTTCCATGTATCACTGTATCACATTGTATCAGTGTCCTAGTTTTCCCATGTCCCTTCCAACATTTGTCATTATCTTTTCCTGTCATCTTAGCCAATCTGACAAGTGTGTAGCGATATATCAGAATTGTCTTGATTTGCATTTCTCTGATCAATAGTGATTTGGAACATCTCTTCATGTAGCTACAAATAGTTTCAATTTCTTCATCTAAAAATAGTTAATATCCTTTGACCATTTATCAGTTGGGGGATAGCTTGAACTATTATAAATTTGAGTCAGTTCTCTATATATTTTAGAAATGAGGCCTATATCAGATCCTTTGGATGTAAAAGTTTTTCCAGTTTATTGCTTCCCTTCTAATCTTGTCTGTATTAGGTTTATCAGATCCTTTGGATGTAAAAGTTTTTCCAGTTTATTGCTTCCCTTCTAATCTTGTCTGTATTAGGTTTATCAGATCCTTTGGATGTAAAAGTTTTTCCAGTTTATTGCTTCCCTTCTAATCTTGTCTGCATTAGGTTTCTTTGTACAAAAACATTTTAACTTAATATAATCAAAATTATTTATTTTATGATCAATAATGACCTTTAGTTCTCTTTTGGCCACAAATTCCTTCGTCCTCCACAAATGTGGGAGATAAACTATCCTATGTGTTAGGATCCTTACAAGCTGTTAGGTCATTAGAATTGATAGAGACAATAATTGTCTAATTTAGCATGGTTCAGTATGATTGATCTGATCTTACAAGGAGATGTTATGGGCCAGAACTTGAAACAAGGTACTAAGTGGAACTGATAGAAACAATGCTTGTGTTCACACCTTTAGAGAGCTCATATAAACAAGAAGCTCTTAGGGCCAAAGAGCACTCTGGGAGGAAGCCCACAAGCCCACTCTCAGAGGTGGAGTCAGATTCATTCCATCTTCTATCTTTGTGCTGGCTGGAGGCTGAAGAAAACAGGCAGAAGCAAAGGACAAGCTGTAAGAGCTCTTGGAATCAAGATAGAAGAAAATAAACGTTTGGATTTTATCAACTGGCTGTATTTGTGGTGATTATTACTTTGAACTGAAACCAAGGTTGCCTCCAGAAAACCTCCCCAAGAAACCTGCTCCCAGAGAGAACCATTATATTATATAAAAAAAGAAGAACACCACATTTTGGCGCCCTGAACGTGGGACTGACAGGACTCTGATCTCAGATCCTGAATTCAGTGGAAAAGCTTTTGATCCTTATTTAGTGGAAAAGTCTCCTCAACCCAGAAATTAGGGTGAGTACAACAAAGAAATTTTGTTTAAAAAGTTAAAGTAGAATTTCATCTAAGATGGGACAGATGTTTAGAAAACAGCCTGTTTCTGTTCAAGGAAAATGTTTAGAGAGTATTGCCAAGGTTATGAAAAGCCAAGGTTTGATTATAGTTTTGCAGCAGATCACTGAACTTTTAGAAACTGTAGAACGCATATGTCCTTGGTTCTCTATGAGAAAAGAATTGGATCTAGAGGAGTGAAAATTAGTAGGAGAGGATCTTTGTCAATTCTACAATAAAATTGGACCTGACTCAATTTTCAAAGACATACTTAGTACATATAATTTAATACAACTGGCTTTAGGAAATTATTTAAGTGTTAGAATAAGGAAAAAGAAGAAAGAGCAGGAGGGGAGGTGCCAACTAAACTAGGTGAAAAGGAGGAAGAATCAGATAAGAATGGAGTAAAGTACAATTCTGAGTGTGATACTTCACAGCAGGAGAAATTAGATCATTCCATATCTCATGACCCTCCCCCCTCAATTAACCCTTCATGGGTAGAGGAAGAAGGGGGAGGGAGAGAGGCAAAAACACAATCAGCATTTCCTGTGAAGCAGAATATGACAAGATTAGAAAAGGCATTAATTAAGGCAAAAAATGAAGGAGAAGATATATCTGATTTTATAAATGCATATCCTGTGATCGAAGAGCTTGCCTCTTCAGGTCAAAAAGGGAGAACATACACTCCTTTTAATTTGGAAAAAATTAAAGATTTGAAAAAGGGTTGCACTCTTTATGGGGCTACATCCTTTTATGTTAAGATGTTACTAGATAATTTGTCTTATGAAATCTTAACCCCGAGTGATTGGAAATCCATAGCTAGAACATGTTTAGAACCTGGACAAAATTTGTTGTGGCTTTCAGAGTTTCATGAATTATGTAGGATTCAAGCCCAATAAAATAGACAAACAGGAGTTAATGTACAAATCGCTTTTGACCAACTAGCTGGTGAATGGAGAGAATTCAGAACAGATTTATTATCCCAAACCAGTGTATGAGCAAATTTCTAAGGCTTCAATAAAATCTTGGAGTTCTCTTCCAGGACAAAAAGATCTAGGGGAAGCCTTCACAAAAATAGAGCAAGGTCCCAATGAACCTTTTGCGGATTTTGTGGGACGTTTGCAAACAGCTGTAATAAGAACCATTAGAGATAATGCAGCTACAGAAATAATGACCAGACATCTGGCTAAGGAAAATGCCAATGAAGTTTGCAAAAGAATTATATGGGGACTAGACAAAGATGCCCCTTTAGAGAAGATCATAAGGTGCTGTGCCACAGGGGGCACAAATGAAACAAACTGAAAGAGCATGGCTGATAATGAGACTGTTAAAAGAACTTTAAAATCTTCAGGAATCATTGGATTCCCTAATACAAGATGAACAAAAACCAGCAGGAATCATTGGATTCCTTGAGATGAAAAATTGTTGTTGAGACTACTGCAGTACTTCAAAGCTTACAGGAATTATTGGATTCCTGGCACATGAACTAATGGACAATGGATTCCTTTTGGATTATTTCTAGGACTTATGGACATGTATAATTCTGTATGTTGATTCATGTTATTTGTTATATCACTACTAGCCTGTGTTATATTGTTATGTGCTTATGCAGTTATGTGTAATGCTTCCCATATTGATGGAATAATGTATACCTGTTTTAAGTGAGCCCTTTTAGAAACCCGCTAATCTGATTTGATTTCCCATTTCCTTTGGTGTTTTCATCTCCCTTCCTGAGATGTCAGGAAGGGTGTGACCACTTTCTTTTTATGGTGTTTTCACTTCTTTTTTGAGCAGTCAGGGAAAGTGGGATCACCTTCTTTTTGGGGTTCTCACCTCTTTGAGAAGTCAGGGAGGTCATGACCACCTTATGTTCTAAATCAAAAGAAAGCGGGAGATGTTAGATTCCTTCCAAGCTGTTAAGTCATTAGAATTGATAGAGAAAATAATTATCTAATTTAGCATGGTTCAGTATGATTGATCTGATCTTACAAGGAGATGTTATGGGCCAGAACTTGAAACAAAGTACTAAGTGGAACTGATAGAAACAATACTTGTGTTCACACCTTTAGAGAGTTCATATAAGCAAGAAGCTTTTAGGCCAAAGAGCACTCTGGGAAGAAGCCCACAAGCCCACTCTTGGAGGTGGACTCAGGTTCATTCCATCTTCCACCTTTGTGATGGCTGGAGGCTGAAGAAAGCAGAGGCAGAAGCAAAAGATAAGTTGCAAGACCTCTTGGAATCAAGGAAGGAGAAAATAAATGTTTGGATTTTATCAGCTGGCTGTATTTGTGGTGATTATTTCTTTGAACTGAAACTAAGGTTGCCTCCAGAAAACCTCCCCAAGAAACCTGCTCCCAGAGAGAACCAGCATTTATATTATATTTTAAAGAAGAGAACACTACACTATGTTCTTCTAATTTCTTTATAGTATTCTTTATGTCTAAATGATGAATCTATTTGAACCTTATCTTGGTATAGGATGTTAGGTGTCGATCTATGCCTACTTTCTGCCATGCTAGTTTCCAAATTTCCCAACAGTTTTTGTCAAATTAGTGAATTCTTATCCCCCAAACTGGGGCCTTTGGATTTTTCAAATATTAGATTGTTATAGTGATTGACTATTTTGTTCTGTGAACCTAACCTATTCTACTGATCAACTTCTGTATTTCTTAGCCAGTTCCAAATGGTTTTGATGACCGCTACTTTATAATATAGTTTTAGATCTGGTACAGCTAGACCACCTTCATTTGCTTTTCATTCATTATTTCTTTTGAAATTCTTGATCTTTTCTTCTTCCAGATGAATTTTGTTGTTGTTTTTTCTAGGTCAGTAAAATAGCTTCTTAGGAGTTTAATAGGTATAGCACTAAATAAATAGATTAGTTTAGGGAGTATTGTCATCTTATTATATTTGTTCGACTTATCAAGAGCACTTGATATTTTTCTAATTTGCTTAGATCTGACTTTATTTGTGTGGAAAGTGTTTTGTAGTTTTGTTTATATAGTTCCTGACTTTCCCTTGGCAGATAAATTCCCAAATATTTTATATTATCAACACTTATTTTAAATGGAATTTCTCTTTGTATTGCTTGCAGTTGGATTTTGTTAGTGATGTATAAGAATGCTGATGATTTATGTAAATTTATTTTATATCTTGCAACTTTGCTAAAGTTGTGGATTATTTCTAATAACTTTTCAATTGATTCTCTGGAGTTCTCTAAGTATACCATCATATCATCTGCAAAGAGTGATAATTTGGTTTCATCATTACCTCCTCTAATTCCTTTAATCTCTTTTTTTTTCTCTTATTGCCAAGGCTAGCATTTCTAATACAATATTGAATAGCATTGGTGATAGTGGGCAACCTTGTTTTACCCTAATCTTATTGGGAATGGTTCTAGTTTATCTCCATTACATATGATGCTTGTTGATGGCTTTAAATAGATGCTACTGACTATTTTAAGGAAAAGTCCATTTATTTCTATACTAGTGTTTTTAATAGGAATGGGTGTTGGATTTTATCAAATGCTTTTTTTGCATCTATTGAGATAATCATATAGTTTTTGTTAATTTGGTTATTGATATAGTCAATTATGTTAATAGTTTTCCTAATATTCACCAGTCCTGAATTCCTAGTATAAATCTTACTTGGTTGTGGTGTATTAACCTGGGGATGATTTTCTGTAATCTCTTTGATAAGATTTTATTTAAGATTTTAGCATCACTGAGTGAAATGAGCAGGACCAGGATTTCATTATATACTTCAACAACAGTACTATATGATGATCAATTCTGATGGACCTGGCCATCTTTAGCAATGAGATGAACCAAATTAGCAGTACCAATGGAGCAGTAATGAACTGAACTAGCTACACCCAGCGAAAGAACTGGGAGATGACTGAGATGAATTCCCAATCCCTATATTTTTGCCTGCCTGCATTTTTGATTTCCTTGACAGGCTAATTGTACAATATTTCAGAGTCCGATTCTTTTTGTACAGCAAAATAATGGTTTGGACATGTATACTTATTTTGTTTTAATTTATGCTTTAATTTTAACATGTTTTGGTCATCTTGCCATCTAGGGGAGGGGGTGGGAGGAAGGAGGGGAAAAATTGGAATAAAAGGTTTGGCAATTGTCAATGCTGTAAAATTACCCATGCATATAACTTGTAAATAAAAATCTATTAAAAATTAAAAAAAAAAAAGATTTTAGTATCAATATTTGAAATGGACAAAGGGCTGGCCTCCCCTTCCCTCCCTCAATCTTAACTTAAAGGGCCCAGAGAAGGGTCTGCTCATCTAGATTAGGGGACTTCTTTTGCACTTCAAAGTGCCAAATCAACAATGCTCCCAAGGATATCTGTTCCATGAGGGTGGTCACCTAACCCTGATCCCTATCTATGTTAAAACATCTGCCTTTGTATCTTTCTTCCTGTACAGTCCAGTTACTGTTTAATGTCAAAAGTGCCAGCAAGGGTGAACAAGAATGCTTATAAGGCTGTCCCTACTTCATTTGGCACAGAACTATGCCAGAATCCTACTGGAGGTCCATCCTGGCCATGCACACCATCTAGGCCAGTTACAAATAAATTATTTCTAAATTATGAATTACTATGGCCGTCTTGAATTTTATTGCCTGGGCTATTTCATATTCATTAGGGCAATTGGTCTATAATTTTCTTTCTTTGTTTTCATCCTACCTGGTTTAGGTATCAGTACCATATCTGTGTATAAAAGGAATTTGGTGGGAGCCCTTCATTCTCTATACTTTCAAATAGTTTATATAGCATTAGAATTAATCATTCTTTAAATGTTAGGTAGAATTCACATGTAAATTCATCTGGTTCTGGGGATTTTTTCTTAGGGAGTTGATTAATAGCTTGTTTTACTTTTTTTTTTCCTAAAATGAGACTATTTAAATAATTTATTTCCTGTTCTGTTAACCTGGGCAATCTATATTTTTGTAGGTATTACTCCATTTCACTTAGGTTGTCAGATTTATTGGCATAAAGTTGTGCAAAGTAACTCCCAATAATTGCTCTAATTTCCTCTTCATTGGTGGATAGTTCTCCCTTTTATTTTTGAGAATAACAATTTGATTTTCCTCTTTCCTTTTTCAAATCATATTAATGAAAGTTTTATCTGTTTTGTTATTTTTTTGTAAAACCAACTCTTAGTTTTATTTATTAATTTAACAATTATTTATTAATTTATTTATTTATTCAATAGTCTTTTTACTTTCAATTTATTGATATCTCCTTTTCTTTTTAGTCTCATGCTATTAACATTAAAGTGATTTCTACATTCTAGAATGCTAAATTGGTATAGAAAAATAGTTATGAAATAAAAAACAAACAAACACATGATATTTATGTGATAGTCTTCATTGTCCATATTTTCTGGTATTATGAGGGAGTGTCTATTGAAACTATGGAACATTTCTATAAGTATAGTGGTTGCAACATCAGCCTAATATTTTATTGTCTATATGAAATGGGCTTGATTATACTTCCCAGAAAAACATATAACTGTTTTTCTTGCAAAAGTTTCTTTGGTGTGAAAGCAAAATATCAAATGGATAGCTAAGAAAGGAATGATTGTTTTCTTTTCCATGGAAATAAGTCATGTTGTATAAGAAGAAAATATATTTCTTTGAGAAAATCTCATGACATAGATTTTCAGAGGAAGCAAGGTAAAGAGCATTTGGAAAAAGAAAATTGTAGGGGAAAACCACGAAAACAGCCAGACAGAAGAATTCTTGATTTTTAGAAACCAATTACAAAGCCTGCATAGAGGAATAGTGCAATGGTTCTGGTGAACTATTTGTGTAATTTACCTGTGTAAACTATTGTTGGAACTCTCTCCTCAAAATAAAGTCGCTAATTTCTTGAGTTGTCTTTATTATTATTTAGTTTTTCAAAAAGGCAGAGGAAACAATGAAGATTTACTATTGTGAACTTGATCCTTACTAATGAAAACTTGCTTAATGAATGAAACAGAAATCAGAAACAATGGGAACTTTGGAAAGGAAGTGATCCATCCCCCTTTCGAGTTAGTGATGAAAAAGAAACAAATCGGATTTAGGAAGAGAAGACTTTGAAAAGTTTAAAGAAAGAGAAGAATCTCTTGGGCTGAAATCTCATTAAGAAAATCAGTCCAAGCAAGATAAGGTTCTCTGTAAAAGATAGATTTTGCTGCCAAATAAAAGGGGAATTTGTCTAAAGAACTCATTTTCAGATGGTATTTGACTTAACATTACTGCCATCTCCTAAAACATCTCCTTTAACAGTGTATAATTGGCCAAAATCCTATGAATAGTCAGGATTATGAAAGAGTTATGACTTATTTTTAAACTATGTTTAGACCAAAAGAGGTCCAGGAAGAGATAGAACCTCTCCTTGGGATAAATAAGTCAATAATAATTGACAAATGATAAAAAGTGTAATCATGCAGTTGTTCTTTTCTACCAAGAACAACGATCATCCAGATGGTAAATATGAAACAAAAAAAATTTAATAAGTTTTTTTGTAATTTTAGAGCAATGAATTCAAGTTATCAGACAAATTGCATCCTACAGATGCACAGGAGGGGCATGCCTCAACTTCTAGGGTAGATCTTCCAAACACACTGGGCAGTCAGAATATACTTAAAATCAAGTTTTTGAGCACAGGTCAATATATTTACTTTAATTTTTCAGCCAAAGGACGCAATTAGTTCAAAATGAAGGCATTTAATGAAATTGTATAATAAGAAAAACAATAATAAACATTCCTTATATAGATACTCCTTAGCTTTGTAGAGAGAGAAATAATGAGGACTGCAGGTTAATACCATAGTTATGAATCAGACAAAATGAAAAACCTGTATTATCTTTGACATAAATAGGGAAATTTGGAAGGAAGAAGGATTTGAGGAGAAAGATAATGAATTCAATGTTAGACATATTGAGTTTAAGATTTCCCTAAGACATACAGTTTGAAATACTCAGTAAGCAATTGAGGATATAAAAATTTAAATTCAAGGAGGAGACAATAAGTGTTGTGTGTGTGTAAGTAATCAGCATAGAGATGATAATTAAACTCATGGGAGCAAATGGCCTCACCAAAAAAAATAGTCAGAGAAGAGGGCCTAGGACAGCGCCTTGGGGAATCCCCACAATTAGTGAGGTGTGATATAGTTGATAAGCCAGAAAGAGACTGAGAAGACTGGTTAGACAAGTAGGAAAATTGAAGTATGAAGAAAGTATGGGGGGGAGGGGTGTAAATAGTGTTCGGTGAAGCAAAAGTCTTTTACTCAAAATCCTTCTATAACTATCACATTTGGCAGTTGATTTAATTGATAAATTTGGAATTCAAAATGTAAAAGATTGAGTGATAGAGGATGTCAAAGAATGTAACATTGACAACTGATCTAATGCATAAAATAAAATACATACAATTAAATATTTTGTCTTCAAATCAGTTAGTTAACATTTGGATAGGTGAATTTATCTTTGATAAATTTTTATGTCCAGAAAGAAAATTATTATGAATCCATGGTTCAATTTTAATGCCATCAAAATAGAAATAACTTCTGAAAAAGTTCTGAAGTATTTCCAGTTTTCTCATTAAAAAAATTGACAGAGAACTTTATATTTTAACTCTATCTTGTTAAAGCACTAACTATAATAATTGAAAATTTGTAAGAATGTTGACCTTTTCTCTCTCCTTACATACAAGAAGCTTAGCCAAAGAAAGCCTTTATGTTTTCAGTAGCATCCATCATGTTGACTTTGGATCTTAAATTGAGTGATTTATCTCATTCAAATGATTAACAATATCTGCTAAGTAAGCCAGACAATGGATAAAATAGTTTGTTTCAAAGTGTTTGAAGAATGTCTTTTTTTTTTCCCTAGAAAAAAGCAGAAGTTTCTGCCTTTAGTTCAAACAAATGATTCAAAACTTGTCTTCTTAACATATGCAGGGGATAATTTTTCAACACTGACCCTTGCAAAACTTTCTGTTCCAGATTTTCCCTTCCTCCTCCTCACCTTCTGCCCTATATGGCAGGTAATTCAATACATATTAATTATGTTAAAATATGTCAAATCCAATATATGTATACATATTTATACAATTATCTTGTTGCACACGAAAACTCAGATCAAGAAGGGGAAAAAAAACCTGAGAAAAGAAAATGCAAGCATACAGTAAAAGAAAGAGTGAAAATGCTATGTTGTGGTCCATACTCAGTTCCCACAGTCCTCTCTTTGAGTATAGATGGTTCTCTCTATCACGGAATTGGAACTGGTTTTAATCATCTCATTGGTGAAGAGAGCCATGTCTATCAGAATTGATCATCGTATAGTCTTGTTGTTGCTGTGTGTAATGATCTCCTGATTTTGCTCATTTCACTTAGCATCAATTCATGTAAGTTTCTCCAAGCCTCTCTGAAACCATCCTGTTGGTCGTTTCTTACAGAGCAATAATATTCCATAACATTCATATACCATAATTTATTCAGCCATTGACCAATTGATGGGCATCCATTTGGTTTATTACCACTACAAAAATCCTACTTGTTTAATGATGCCGAAGACTAATTACTCTTCTAATACATTATTACATATAATACAATATTACTGAATATTACATTAAATATGTGTCTTTACTACAGACATTCATTTGATTTACCAGGCTTAAAATTATTACTTTTCATTGGAAGAGTACTTTTCTTAATACCTTTGATATTCTTAAGATAGATTTCTAAACAAGAAATAAGTTCTGTTTTGAGGGTGAGATGTGATAGGACTGATTGAAATGTAATTGTGCCCATATATACAGAAATAGCGTCTTTATATATTTATATAATTATGGAAACTCACAAATTGAATTCAGATAACTCTTTGCTAAGTCACAAATGAGTTGTTTTTTTGGGGAAGTTTGGAGTATGGGAAAGGAATATTTCTTAATTTGTAATGATAAGAATTTAAATTGATTTTGAGAATTTATGTTTTAAAATTTTTATTAGTGTTCTCTTACAGTTATATGAAAATGAGTAGTAAATGGTTCTAATTATAGGTCTACACTTATTACCATTTAAACTATGGAAGGGCAGAACTTCAGTTTTCTTCAATGCCTTTGGCACCACCATTTTAGAGCGAGACAATCTTAGATTCTTGCTGGTTAGGAAATTTTTTTTTGGCATGTTATACAAAGTAACAAAATTATTCAAAGGAGGTTATAGATGTTTACTCATTGCAACAGTCAGAGTAAAATATCTAATCTTATCAGAAATGGAAGGTTATGAATTTTTATCTTAAAACATGGATTTTTATTTGTTTTTGTTCTTATTGCCAAATACATTATTTAATGCTTTGAGAATGATTTCCTGAATGTTAGGACTTTTTTTGTCTGAGAATTCTTTAAGTGTTTGACTGGTTTAAGACTTTGAGCCAGTGACTGTACCTTTCTCAGTCCCAGTTTCCTCATCTGTAAAATTATGGGGTTTGACTAAGTAATCTTCAACTTCCTTTTTAGCTCTAACGTTGTGTTATTCATAATTGATTTTTATAAATACAATTTTCATTATAGATTTAAAGCAGAAATCAAACCTGTATGGTTTTCTTAGTATTTAGCCCTAGTAGGAAGCATCAACAGATTTTTAATCCTCTTTTAAGGGGACACCTAATGAATTTCATCCATTGTTTGTGGATTTGAAGATAATTTGTGCTACCTTGTGGGCCCAGGTTACTGTGACAACTCAGAGCATCCTTTTGAAGGAAGGAACTGGCTAGATTTATCTTTTTTGTCTTTGTATTCTCAGTGCTCAGAAAAAGTATAAACACTAAATTGAATTGAATTCAATGAACTGAGAATCTAGAAACATCATCCTTGGTAGCTAGTTTATTCGGAAAATTACCCAGATGTTGATTTCTAAGATCCGTTTGTTTGTTTTGATGATGCTATTTTCCATGCAGATTTGGTACTTTAAGCGGTAATGCAATAGCATTGAGAATACCATAAGCCTCTATATTCTCTATCACTATATATTCACAATTAAAAGAAAAGACAATTGCACTTAATGTTTTTGATGAACCAATCAACATTATTAATTTCTTTTTTTTTAAAATTTAATTTTATTTAATAATAACTTTGTATTGACAGAATCCATGCCAGGGTAATTTTTTACAACATTATCCCTTGCACTCGCTTATATTTCGTTTTTTTCCCCTCCCTCCCTCAACCCCCCCCTCCCCCAAGATGGCAAGCAGTCCTATATATGTTAAATAACATCATTAATTTCATTAAATCTTTATGCATCATTCTGTGTGATGAAATGGGAAATGAGCATGTGTGAGACAATGAAACCCCTGATCAAACATGACTACTCAGAGATCTCTCAAAGTGAAAAGTAGAAGTTTTATTAGAATCTCAGGAGAAGCAGGTAGTCGGTGCCCTGACTGCTCAGAGAAAGGAGGCCAGTTTTACAAAGGCGGTTTAAATGGTCAAGAAAACAAAAAGATTATAGAAACTATTCACCCACCCATCTCCTGTTAATCCTCCTAAAATCATTGGTAAACTCAACCTTTATTCGTTTATTTGTCTTTGGAATACAGATGGGCTTTTGTGGTACGAGAGTCTTGGTTAAGCAATAAATGTTCCAAAATATTAAGAAAAAGAGGTCTATTCTGTTTCAAAGTTTAATAATCATTTTCTAAGAAGATTTATTTAGAGCTAAATAATTGATTAAGCCTGAACGGTTAAAAGGTTTCCTAGATTACTTGATCTAGTAACTAAGGAAATTTGGTCTAATTTACTTCAGATAAGTAATCAACAAATAGAGATAGCCAGTTTGGAGACTTCTCATATCTCTAGGACATTAAATAATTTAAGTTCTTCTCTAAGCAGTTAAGTAAAGGTCAAGGGGTTACCTTAGGTATTTTCTACTGGAAAAGTAAATCTTTGCTCTTCTTCCCAGAGCCTAATAATTAAACAGATCCTTGATGCTGAATCTTGAATTACCCAAAGTTATTATTCTGAGAAGTCCTCAGTTTCCTGTTTCACTAAAGCATAAAGCTCTTCTGTTATATATGAAAGAAAAAGCACTTGGGGAATTGAGTTGTGAACTTTTTATGAAACATCATACTGACAAACAGGTTTTGGGAAAATATTTTCTCAAAAATGAACCTGTCCCTTCAAGGAAAATAACTGACAGTATTTGTTGCCAATGATAAAATTTGAGCTTTGATGTGGAATTTCAAGTTTTGGAAACTTATGTGATCATGAGCTCGACAGCTTCCCAATACTTAAGATTTTTTTTTTAATGAGAAAAATCAGGAAAAAAACCACAGATCAATGGCCACTAACAAATGTGTTTTTTAAAAAAAATATTAAATAATAAAATATGTCATCTTTCCAGTGATTAATGCATGATGTTACAAAATCACACATGAGTAAAAGATGCATTTAGAACTTGGGAGATCAATGCATGTTTAATGTAATAGATTATGAAAAGTTCATATATATAATTTTGATTCTACGTTCCAACCAACCTTGAAGAAATTGTCACTTGTTGAATTTTGATGTAATTTGAAGGAATGAATGTCCACAATTATCAGAAAAAGCTATTAAAATACTTTTCCATTTTCCTATGATATAATCTGTGTGAAGCCAGATTTTTTTCATATTCTTTAACCAAAACAATATATAAAACCAGTTTGGATTAAAATGAGAGATAAGAATCCAGAGATTAAAGAAATTTGCAAATATATAAAACATTGCCATTCTTCTTAGGTAAATTTTTTTGTTTTGGAAAAGTTATTTTAGGTAAAAATGGTTTTGTTGTTAATGTATAATAGGTTTTTGTTATTTTAAATAAATTAATATAAATGTCATTGGATAGATCCCACATAAACAAAAGCTCATTAGGATTCTGAATTTTTTAAAGTGCAAAGCGTTTTGGAGACCAAAATGTTTGAGAATTTCTTCCCTAGATGATAGTTTTCCAACCAAATTCTTATAAAAGAAAGAGGAAAAGGATTCAGAGAGTAAAGGATTATAGGGATATATGTGCTTCTGAAATGTGGGGGAAAACACTCATTAATTTTTTTTTGGAGTGTTTGATCCCAAAAGGAAAATATGTGAAGAGTTTAAAAATAGAATCTTTATGACAAAAAGGCCCTTTAAAATAATCTACCAGGTGAAATAAATGGCTAACATCTGTTGTCTCATCCACAACGGTTTTCGCTAGTCTGCTGCATATTAATTATTTAGGAATTTAGGAATTATTTAGGAATTATTTAGGAATGGTGGCAAATGTATTGCCGGTGATCTCTGAATATATAATAGAGGAAAGCGCTCTACCTGCTTTTTTTGGAGGCATTTTGAGATTACTTCTTTGTTTCAAAGGGATTACTAAGAGCTTAAGTTTGTTTGAATCTGTTAAAGACTATGAAAGACTGGGTCACACCCTGAGCAATTTGTATTAGAAGGGGAAACTGTCTCAGAATTAGTTGAGGACAGAGATTTTGAGCATATGACTTCTGACTTCAAAGCAAAAGCAAAGATTGGGAGAAGAAAAAAAGAACTATTGAGGGGAATTATTGACTTTAGAAGGAAGCCTATTATATCTGCTTGTTTGCTTTGACTCAGTTATATACTCTTGTGCGGTTCAGAAATGGTGAGGGGGTCACCATTTAATAAAAAAAAGCTGGAGAGATCTCTAGAGACAAAGCAAAGTTTATTATACATTCTCTCAAGAAGAGCATCTCACCTATCGAGCAGACAGTTGAAGGGAGGAAGCACCGTTGGGGGCAGGGTCAACACTTCTAATCCCTAACCCAAATACCCCCTCCCACCACTGACCCTCATCCTTATTGGCTGAGGATCTTGCATTCTTAACGCAGGAACTACCCAAGAAATTGAACTTGACTAATAAGTACATAGTGGCCCATATTTGACCGAATCAGGGAGATACTGATGTCATAGGAGGATAGCAGGAAGGGGACTTAAGTATGCCCTTGACTCAATGCTTAAAGTCCTTCAGGCCTTCTCAAACTCTGAAATAGATGAAGCCTTACTCGATTTTCATAACTGTCTTGAAAGATCTCATCTCATCTTGTTCATTCTCAAAAGTTTGACTTAGGAGGTCCATCAGACTTTGCTGGAAGCCTTCCTTGATTTTACTTGGCATCTGGAGGGTACTTATAGAAGAACACTTTTGTTATTTGGGGGTTATCTGTAAAGAGCTGATAATTGAAGTTATGGAAGTATAACGATAAAAGTAAAGAACAGGGTCTTGAGCAGTGCTCACAATTAGACAGTAAAGGTAGAATAGTAGCCTCAGAAGGTCATGGAGGAGTGACAGTTCTCCATAAGCATATGCATGAGTTTAAATGGTTTAACAATGCAGTCATTGTATAGAATTCTTAGTTGATCAAAACTGGATTATAACTAATCTTTTGGCTATCCTTATAGAGGGCTGGAACTCTAGAAAAGTATACTTGAAACAAGGTGTTAACTCAGTGGAATTGATGATATAATGGTTCTGTAGTTCACATTTATATTTAGTACTTAGTATGGTGATAAAATGATTCTCTAAGTTCACACATAAACAGTATGCTGTAATGATGTAATTACAATAAAGTATATGTTTGGGGCAATTGCACCTACCCAAACTGACTATTCAGGAGTCACTCCAAATGATGTATAGAAAGAATTTATTAGAATCTTGAGAAGCAGACCATCCTGGCCTGTAGGCCCTAAAGGACAGCAAGTATACCTACAGGAGAAGAATCATTCACTTGAAGATGCTTACAACTTTTATACATTTCAGACAAAGAACCCCCCAAATCCCACCCTCTACAGGCTGTGATTGGTTACATAAACCTTCATCCCCCTATTTGGTCAGTGGAACCCAGTGAAAAAGGTGATATACAGCTTCGGCCATTTAATTCCTTCTTTGGACAATGGAATGCAGTCCAGGTCTCATCTAAAATCATGTGACTGGGGCCTATCGGCCTGATCTACTTTAGTTAACAGTCTCTGATCAATATGTGCTTAATCTGCAAGTTCTTCACCTTTCCACACATATATAAGGGCTAAAAAGGACTAGAAGATAGACATTCCATCTTTGACTCCCAGCCTTGTTGTAGCTGTCCTGCCTTCATCACTTCTCCACCAAGACTAAGGACTCAGGCTGATCCTGAGGACCTCTAGAAAGCTAGCCCAAACATTACATACCCTATTAGAATAAGGCTGCTTTCCCTACTTATTAATGAAAATTTGGGAGCATCTACCAAGTGGCATAAGAGATATGAAATGTAAAAAAAAAAAATGAAATAAAATATTAAATGGAGATAAATTGCTTGGCAAGTCTTTAAAATGTTATATGTGTATGTGTGAACTATTATATCAATCATCAAGGACACATGCTATTTGAAAAGGAGACTGGTAGTGTGATCATGAAATGTTTAAAATAAAAACTATAGCTATACACATTATGTAGATTTATTAAGGAGGATTTGTAGAAGAATCAATCACCAATCGTTATTTATTTATTTATTTTGTGGCAGAAGAAATTTAATGCAATGGGTAATTCTGTGCAGAACTAATCTGAGCAAAACTGGTGAAGATAGATCGTGTTTGTTTGTTTGTTGTTGTTTTTCTTTTGGTGTGTGTGTGTGTGTTTATTCATATCTCCTGCTTTGAATACTTTTCTTTTTCTTTAAAAAAAAATAATAGCTTTTCCTTTTTCTTTTTTAAAAATCTTTTTTTTTTCTTTTGTGAGGCAGTTGGGGGTTAATTATAACATATTAATATAACAAAATATTATGAGTAATGAATTTTAAAGATTGACATATGAAGGAATGATATGAGAGAATACAGAATGAAAAAAGTTATAAAACTATACACCATTTCAGCAATGTAAGGACAACTCTTAAAGCAACAAAATTCACTTTGAAGAGATGCTATTAAATTTGCAGATGGTTAAAAATTAGGAGAGATCTCTAATCCATTGTATAACTTGATCTAGGAAGTTGGAATAAATTTTAAAAATAAAATTTTGTAGACATAAATATAAAGTCCTATAATTGGGTTTAAGGAATTAATAATTACTATCAGTTGTTCTGAAAAAGATATGAGGGTTTTAGTATACAAGTTTAATATGAATTTGGAGATATGAATGTCCTGCAACTAACATATACTGATCTATGTGACCCTGGTCACTGAATCTGGTGGTTCTGAAATGCACACAGCATCATTTTTTTTTTTCTGTTCTGAATCATAACTACAGGATATTTGGAGAATTGCTTATGTGAAAGTTGCTCATTTGATTTATAAGCTGCTGCACATCTTTTGAGAAGCTTTGACTTAACTTATTAATGAACAGTAGTAATTACTAGCAGTAAGTGGCAGAATAGAAATGGATCTGCTTTGGTAGACCAAGTTTAATTAAAGGGGTGTTCTCTACACTTTTAAAATCACAGCTCTAGGCCAAAAATAATATGGAATATGGAGATGAAAGCCATACCTTTAGCTCAGACTGACTTGAATCATTTCATATGGATATAGTTTTCATTTCTGGGCACCACATTTTAGTAAGGGCATTGGCAAATTGAAGAGAACTAAGAGGAATGCAATTTCAGTAGAGAAGGTCTGTGCCATTTAAGAATTGATAGAAGAAAATGGAAAGACTGGAAGAGATAAAAAGTACAATACTCTGTTAGTTGTCTTCAAGTATTGGAAAGGCTATCTTGTAAAAGTGTTGAACTTAAACTGTTTTGTTCTAGGGTAGAATTACAAGCAATAGGTAGCAATTGGAAAGAAGAAATTTCAGGATTTGTTAAGAGTGAGAAATGTGGGGTGAGAGATACCCGAACAGCATGGGCCCCACAAGCAGGTGTCTGCAGGTTTTTGCAAAAGATTTCACAGTCCTTATCTGCAGGTGAGGTTTTTGCTCCCCCCTCCCCACCCCCCCCCAAAAAAAAAAAAAAAAAAAAGGTTTATTTTCACTGAGAAACTACTTCCCTCAGCAGGCTATTCCTGATAGGAATTAGCCAAGGTTTGGGTACAGAGCCTGGTCTTTTATTAGCTTTCTATGGTTTGGGGCTAGGGAGTGATTAAGGGCTAATTTTCATATCAATAAGGGTAATGATTGTTTCACAGACCAAAGTGATTCATAGATTAATTGGAGGTGAGGGATTCCTTTGGTAAACCCTGCAGAGATTCAGGTGGGTGGGGATCATTTTTAGGAATTTCCCCAGGCCAGGTGGCCCACCCTACACAGAGATTAGAGGACATATTTCTATCACATTAGATTCATGTTATGAAAAATTTGGTTATAATTATTGTTGTTCAAAAGTAGAATAACTCCTACCTGGAGAAGTGGTGCATTTTTTTCCCTTGGTGGTTTTCAAGCAAATTTTATTTTAAAAAAACAAAAAAACTTTTATTAAATGTCTACTGTGTGCCAGGTATTTGCTAAGTGTGATAATACAAAGAAAAGCCAAAAAAAAAAAAAAAAAAAAAAAGATATGGGCTTTGGGAAGAGATTCTTGTAGAAGTTAGACTTTTAGTTAAAGCCATTAGGAAGGCAGGGAAACCAGGATATTGAAGTTAAGGGGTGAGGGGAAGGTTCTAGTGGAAAATTTTAGGGATGGAGGCAAAACCATGAAAATGCAAGAAATTTAGATATAAATTATAATGTAAAGAACAGCAAGGAAAGCGGTGTCATATAGAATATGTACAGGGAAGTAAGATGTAAGAAAATTGAAAAAAGCAGAAGACAGGTTATAAGGAGTTTTAAAAACCAAAAAAAGAATTTTATATTTGATCCTGGAAAAATAGAAAATCCCACAGGAGTATATTGAGTTGGCTTGGGGATTGGTAACATGGTCATATTTGTGCTTTAGGCAGATTAATGGAGAATAAACTTGAGTGAGAATTGGTTTGAGGCAGGAATACCAATTAGAAGACTTTTACTTGAATTTAGGCATGAGGTCGAGAGGGCTTTCACCAGATTGGTGCTGGTTTCAGAGGTGGGAAGAGGGCATATGAGAAATGTTACAAAAGCAAAATTGACAGGACTTGGCAGCAGATTGGAAGTGGATTAATGAGGAGTGAGGAATAGAGAATGACATCAACATTGTAAACCTAGGTGGCTGGGAGGTTGATGGTACTCTTGATAAACAGTAAGTTAGGAAGGAGGGAAGGTTTGTTGTGAGGCTAGATAATGAGTTTCATCTTAGATGTATTAAGTTTGAAGTTGCTATAGGACATAAAGTTTGCTATGTCCAATAGAGAGTTGTAGATGTGAAACAGAAGGTCTTTAGAGAGATTAGGGCTGGATAAATAGATCTGAGAGCCCTCTGTATAAAGAATTGACTCTACAGTTGTTGATAAAATCGCCAAATTAAACTGGACAGAATGGGAGAAGAGGATGAAAGACAGAGTCTTGGAATATACCTATGCTTAGCAGTCATGACCAGGATGAAGATTTAGCACAAGAGAATGAGAAGCAGCAACCAGAGAGGTAGGAAAAGAGCCAGGAAGTCTCTCAGAGTATCAAGGTGTGTCATCAAATCTACAAGGGTCAAGAAGGATGATGTTTAAGAAAAATACATTTAATTGAAGAATGAACTTTATGTTGAATTATAAAATTGGAAGCCAGATTGATTTAAACTGTGTCCCCTTTAATCTTTGGGGGAAGGGTGAGCTGGGGTCTCAAGCCCTCCTGGCCTTTGGGAGGGATACACTCTTCTGTTCATAAGGGAAATTCCCAGATAAGTAATTTCATTCACTTGGAAATCTCTGCCTGGACCGAGATTCATCACATGATTCATCCAGATTCATCATCAGATTCATCTGGAGATTGGCCCTCAGCTTGGAGCCAGAGACCAAAGAAGCCCCAATATATCTAGCGCTGTATGCCCAGACATTTCACAGAAGTCCTAACAAGATTTTGCCCGCTAAGAAAGCTGTCTTAGCATACTGTTTTCTTAGTGTAAATAACCCCATTCTTGCCATAAACCTTGAGTCTCTTCATTGGAGTTTGTGAAGTCTTGCTGTCAGGGGATCTTAATTCTCACATTTAAACAAGATTATACAGAGAAAAAAGGAAATGCAGACAGATAAGGAAATATGTTTAAAAGAATTGCACATATTCTTGTTTGCTATCAGGAATGTAAAAGAGGGAGGAGGGAAAAATTTGGAATGCAAAATTTTACAAAAATGAATGTTGAAAACTGTCTTTACATGTATTTGGAAAAATAAAATGTTATTTCTAAAGTAGGTAATGAGAAGAAAGGAAGTGATGGCACTGGTTATAGGAAACCTTTTGAAGAAATTTAGCCATGAATAGGAAGAGCGATATATGAGATAATAGAGAGTGGGCATGAATGGATTGAGTGAATGTTTGCTTTTTTATTTTGTAAGAATTGAAAAGGCATACATTTGGCAACAGTGAAGCAGCCAATAGACAGGGAAAGATTGAAGATTAGTGAGAAAATGAGAATGATGGAGAGGCAATTCTCTGGAGAGGATAGAAAGAAAAAGGATCAATTGTACAGTTAAAGGAATTTTCCCTGGCAAGAAGAAACACTTCTTTACATGAAGTAGGGATGAAGGAGCTAATGTCAGAAGGCATCTGAGTCTTGTGAAAGGAGAAAAAGAGAAGAGCGAGTTCTTGGCAAATGGCCTCAGTTTTTCCAGTGAAATATAAGGCATGAAATTAAGACAACTCTGAGATACCACTACACACCTGTCAGATTGGCTAAGAAGACAGGAAAAAATAATGATGAATGTTGGAGGGGATGTGGGAAAACAGGGACACTGATGCATTGTTGGTGGAGTTATGAACGAATCCAACCATTCTGGAGAGCAATCTGGAATTATGCCCTAAAAGTTATCAACCTGTGCATAACCTTTGATCCAGCAGTGTTACTACTGGGTTTATATCCCAAAGAAATACTAAAGAAGGGAAAGGGACCTATATGTGCCAAAATGTTTGTGGCAGCCCTGTTTGTTGTGGCTAGGAACTGGAAAATGAATGGATGCCCATCAATTGGAGAATGGTGTAAATCAATTGGGTAAATTGTGGTATATGAATGTTATGGAATATTATTGTTCTGTAAGAAATGACCAGCAGGATGAATACAGAGAGGCTTGGAGAGACTTACATGAACTGATGCTAAGTGAAATGAGCAGAACCAGGAGATCATTATATACTTCAACGATACTGTATGAAGATGCATTCTGATGGAAGTGGATTTCTTTGACAAAGAGACCTAACTCAGTTTCAATTGGTCAATGATGGACAGAAGCAGCTACACCCAAAGAAAGAACACTGGGAAATGAATGTAAAGTGTTTGCATTTTGGTTTTTCTTCCTGGATTATTTCTATCTTCTGAATCCAATTCTCCCTGTGCAACAAGAGAACTGTTTGGTTCTGCACACATATATTGTATCTAGGATATACTGTGACATATTTAACATATATAGGACTGCTTGCCATCTAGGGAGGGGGTGGAGGGAAAGAAGGGAAAAATCGTAACGGAAGTGAGTACAAGGGATAATGTAAAAAATTACCCTGGCGTGGGTTTTGTCAATAAAAAGTTCTTATAAAATAAATAAATAAATAAAGATTTAAAAAAAATTTAAAAAAAAGAAATATAAGGCATGATGCTCAGCTAAAGTATGGCAAGCATGAAAGTGTAGGGGGGTGGGAGGAGGGGAAGAATGAAAAATTTTGGAAAAGCTAATGCAATGAGTGAAGTAATGAATCAGAGAGTTATAAAAGTATTGCATTGCTGCAATGAAGATTGAATTGAGATTAACAAATTTGTACTGGACCCAGAAAACACAGTTTTATTATTTTCCTCAGTTTTGTCTAACAGACTGTGAGAAGAATGGAAGGCATACAGTGGTGAGATCAGTGATAATTTAAGAGACAAAGGATTCAAATGAAGAGAACATTATAGGGTTGAACTAATTAATTACTTGGTATTGTCATAATGGGAATTTTTTTTTTTTCAGTTTTGAGTTAGGTTACATGTCTGGTGAGCTCTCTTTTAATTATAAAATGCTGGTACTTCTTTTCTAACCCAATAGATAGTAGCATGTACTTTCACTCACAATCATTATCAAGTGGGTTTAGGAAGATTATACTTAAGGTGTGGTTATTGAGTGGTGTGGAAGCAAAAATTGTCAATAAAAATAATTATCATAGCTGTTCAAAATTAAAATGGACTGCCTTCTAAGGTAGTGGATTTCCCAACACCTTGAGTTATTAAAGCCTAGGTGGATGTCATTGTATTATGGGTGTTGTAGAGAGAATTAATGCATTAAGGAGTTTGCCTAGAAGACTTAGAATTTTCCCTTCACTTTGAAGATTCTGTTATTCAGTAATACATAGACATTTATTAAGTGCTTAATAAGTACTATTGATACAAAGATAAAAGTGAAAGTGGGTTTAAGAATTTACCTTACAGAGAGGCAATCATGTACTTACAAATGTAATTAAGTGCATAGAAAATATGAAATAGTATTTACAACGTAGTTTTGGTAGAAAGTACATTAGCAGCTAGCATGAACTAAGTACTTCATGTAGAAGGTGGTATTTGATCTAAATGTTGAAGGAAACCAACATTTCCAATGATGGTGGGAAGGGAGAACATTTTTCTCCAGAGGGAGAACTCAGTTCTCAGCCTGGCTTGGGGAAAGAGGGAAGATTAGAACATTAGAGCTAGACCATGACAAATTTAATGAATGGTTTGACCATGATTATGTACAAAGGTATTGTGCTAAAGTATTTGTGATACAAAAATGGGATAATATAAAACTCCAGGTGGAGAAAGACTTTGAATCTGAGACCTCAGCAGTGTGGGCATTTCTTTCATAGGTGTATCTCAACCCATCTGTGATTTCTCATAGTTGTAAGTCATTGACCATATATTTTCATGATTATTACAAAGGCATGTGAAATAATGAGTGCAAGGAAAATAAAAGAAATGAAAAAAAAAAAAAAAAAAGAGACCCAAGTGAAGAGCTATGAGAAACTTGGTGGTAGTATTTAAAATAGTATAGTGTTAGTGTTTGAGGCAGAATAAATCACTTGTGAGGTTGTTAAGTTCAGGCTAGCTCCCTGGAGGCCTCAGGACAACCAGATTCAGGATAAATTAAAATCCTTGGTCTTTAGGGGGAGAAGTGAAGGAGACAGACATGAGGCTAGCCACCAACTTCTCTCCTCCCCATCCTATGCAAAGTGAGTTCTCTCCTCTCTCACCCCACCCTCTAATCCTTGCCTACAATGATCTTAACATCAAACATTGAGCCAGCACTAATGTTGAGGAGAGCTATTTTTCCAAACATATGCTAATAGAGTCATTGTCTTATATGGAATAGGTAATTAGCCTTAAGTGCTCGGTTATCTGATTCAAGTATACCTTTTCATAATTTCAGCCCTTTACATCTCCTCCTTTCTTTTGTTTTAGAACACAGGTGGGTCACTCTATCCCTGACTTATCAGTGAGGTGAGAACCCCAAAAAGGAAGTGATCATGCCCTCCCTGACTTCTCAGGAAAGGAGGTGAAAATAAAAAGAAGATCATCACCCCACCCACCCCCCTTCTCAAGAAGGGAGGTGAAAGCACTAAAAAGGAGATGATCATGCCCTCCCTTACTTCTTCAGAAGAGACTCCCCACCAAAGGAAAGTGGGGAGTCAAGCCAGATATTGTTAGCAGGTTTCTGGGCTGAAGGGTCTTACTAGAAACTGGTATATACAAACCCATTAGCATGGGGGGTATTACACAAGCACAAAGCAATAAAGTATAGGCTAGCAGTGATGACTCTCCCCACAGCTGGTGCAGGCTCAATGTGATGTAACAAACATGAACTGTACATGCAAGTAGTGATATAACAAACAATATGAATCAACATGGTGTTGTAAAGGATTTCCAGAAGTTCTAGAAGGAGGGTATGTAAATAACAATCACATATGTGCTCCTTCAGCAACTAAGAGAGGGTCCAAAACCAAATTATTGTCTATTACTTCATGTGTTAGGGAATCCAATGATCCCTGAAAGTTTTTGAAGTCCTGCAACAGTCTTTTTATGTGTTAGGGAACCCAATGATTCCTGCAGATTTTGAAGTCTTGCAACAGTCTTATCATGTCTCAGAGAATCCAATGATTCCTGAGGGTTTTCAAATCCTACAATAATCTTATCATGTCTCAGGGATTCCATTGATTCCTGAGGGATTTGAAGTCCTGGATCAGTCTCATTAACAATTTTTGATGTCCGTGAGTCAGTTGCCATAACTGCCATGCTCTTTCAGTGGTGGACACAGTCAGCAACGGAACCACCCGATATTTCTTGGGTCTTCTCCTTCATTTCAAGGGTCTGTTCCGTCTCTCTCCGATGGATAAGGCGAATACAGCTTGTTGGCACCCATCTGATTCCTTCACCATCTGTAGAGATACAAGCAAACCCTCTCCCCCCAAGCAGTTAACCTATCTGGTCCCTTCTGTTCACTGCTTTATGGATCCTTGCCCGGCGATTATTTAAAGATAGTGGAGCAGCTCGCACTACACACTGCCCTTCCATTGGGTTATACAACCTGTCTGCCAGAGCTAGCGCATCTTAGTCTAAAATCAAGAAGTTAACAGTATACAGAGCTAAATTTAGAAGTTCTCTAGGGTTACCTGTGGCTCCCCCTTTCTTTTGTTTTTGGAGGAGTGTCATAATGTCTCTTTTTCTCCTCTCTACTATTGCCTGTCTTTGAGGATTAAAGGGTATGCCAGTGGTGTGTAAAATCTGATACTGTGCACAAAAGTGAGCAAAATGTTTAGAAATATATGCAGGTCCATTATAAGTTTTTATTGCTTGTGGCACACCCATAATTGCAAATGCTTGTATAAGAAATTCAGGGACCACTTGGGCTGTCTCTTTTGCTGCTGGTATTGCAAAAGTGAATCCTGAAAAGATGTCTACCACAACATGGATAAAAGACAGATGACCAAAAGATTTATAATGGGTCACATTCATTTGCCAAATTTCATTAGTTCTCAAACCATGAGGGTTCTTCCCTGGAGGGAGTATAGGCGTGACGAAAGGAAGGCAAGCTGTACAGGCTTTTACTATGCTCCTAGCTTCCTCTCTTGTTATTCCAAATTGTAAACGTAAAGCTGGAGCAGCCTGATGATATTTAAAATGAGATTCTTGGGCTTCCTGAAATAAAGGAGTATTGGCCAATATGGTTAGAAGGCTATCTGTCTTTGAATTACCATCAAAAATAGGACCTGGAAGTCCATTATGAGAGTAGACATGCAAGATATAAATCTTACCTGGATCCTTTCTCACTTGCTCTTGAAGTTCCTTAAAGAGCTGATATATATTAGAGGCTACAAATTTTATTTGGTCTGTGGCAATTCTTTGTACCACACCCACTGAATAAGCCAAATCAGATATTATATTTATATCTCTGGATAATAAGTAAGAGCTAGAATGATTGCATACAATTCATTCTGCTGAGTGGACTGAAAAGGGCATCTGTAAAGATGCATCTGTAAAGATAGTTGGTCCTTTAAGAGGAACTTTAGAAACCTTTTTTTCAAGAATCCATCGCCAATTATGTAATAGTCTGGTTATCTTTAATGAAGACCCGTGTGTAAAATTTGAAGCCATGGCCAATAAAATTTGCCACTTGTGGGATGGTCTCACAGCACACATTAATTTGTGTATTAGTATAAAAGGTGTATATCTTGTCAGGTCTTATCCCAGATAATTGTACTACTTGCTTAATGGTCTTTAATAAAATTCTAGCCACAAGCACTGGGTAAGGAGTAAGGTTTTGTTCTGGTTGTGCTGGGAGGTTCACCCACTCTATCACACTGTCTTCTTGATGAAGGACTGCTGTGGGTGCCTCTTATGTAGCAAAAACTGATATTTCCAACAGTTTTTGAGTAATTCTTTCAACCACATTGGATAAAGCCAGTTCAACTTCTCTCAAAGTCTCTTGAACTTCTTTTGTAAGCTAGTGTGATGAGTTTAAAGCACTGTCTCCCCTTAAAATGTCATACAATGGTTGTAATTGATAAGTAGTCAAGACTAACACTGGATGTATCGATTGGATATCTCATATCAATTTATGAAAGTCATTTAAGGTGTTTAGCTTTTCTGTTTTTAAGGAAAAGTTTTTGTACTATAAGCAACCTAGGGTATATATTATATCCTAAATATTGAAAAGGAGCAGGCCTTTGAGTTTTTCTGGAGCTATGTGCAATTTGTAGTTCCTTAACGTTTCTATGGTCTTTTGTAGACATGCTTCTAATATTTGTTCTTCAGGTGCACATCCCAATATATCATCCATGTAATGTAATAACATTACTTTAGGAAATGCTTTTCTTACTGGAGTAAGAGTAGTAGCAACATACATTCGACACACAGTAGGGCTGTTTTTCATTCCCTGTGGCAAAACTGTCCATTCATATCTCATATAAGGCTCAGCTAAGTTAACACTGGGCACTGAAAAGGCAAATCTTTTTATATCCTCCTTATCTAGAGGAATAGAATAGAAATAATCCTTAATGTTTATAATTCAAAGAGGCCATTTTCTAGCAATTGAGAAGGAAATGGAAGTCCAGGTTGAAGAGTTCCCATAGTTTCCATCTGTTCATTTACTTTTCTGAAATCAATCAGCATCCTCTATTTTCCAGATTTCTTTTTTACAATAGATACAGGGGAATTCCAAGGACTTAGAGAAGGTTGTAAGTGTCCTTGGTCAAGTTGCTCCTGTACTATATCTAATGAGGCCTGAATTTTATCTTTGGCTAAGGGCTACTATTCTATCCACACTTGTGTATCAGTTTTCCATTGAATAGGAACAAATGAAAGTGTTGGCAGGCCTTCATTTGTAATGTTCTCTGTTTTGGTTTTCTTCAGGTCTCTGGTAGCAGCCTTCATTTGAGTTCAGTAATCACCACAAATGCAGCTAGGTGTTAAAGTCCAAATCCTTTATTGTCTCCTTCAAAGTTTTGTTTCCTTTCATGGGGCCCAGTTAGCTTTCTTAGAGGTCTATCTCTCTCCTTGGTTTCGAGAGCTTGAGTTCCTGCCTGTTTTCTATGCCCTCTGAATTTCTTCAAATGAATCCTGGCTTATATGCCCTACACTGAGTATAAAGCAATCATTATACCACTAGGAAACCATTATTTGTTGTAGGAGTAAATCAATCTTACTGAACCTTGCTAAACCATTATCTCCTCAATTCTACTTAGTACCTTGGTAAGCATCCTTTGTTCCAGGTTCAGTGTTCTGGCCCATAACTGTAAGGGTTCTTTGAATGGGCCAGCACAGTGCAACAGGAGGTTTGAGTGCCCTAAAAGTAGTTTTCTGTGGCTAGGGACTGTCCCATGGGCAGGGCTCTTGTCATATTGAGAAAGCTTTGTATGGAAGACGGCTCCCTTACTGATTGGCTGTGTATGACCTCACAGAACCTTTCTAAGCCCACTGCAAGCAGCAGGTCGTTCTCTTTATTCTGGGGTAGCTGAGCTGAGTGTATGGATAGCCAAGAGAGGTAAGAAGCTTGATAGTGAACACATGGGTCTCCAGACCACCTGTTCATTGGGGAGTCAACAAGTCAGGGCATTATGTGAGTAAGGCATTATGTGAGCAATAAAGGCTTTAAGTTTGCACATGGCTGTTCTTGAGTGCACTATCGGTTATCAAACAATGATTCAAGAAATCGTAGGCAGAGATCTCTGAAAGCCTCAGAGGAGGCGAGCTAGGTCAGTGGCCAGAGATACCCTGACGCCATGGGAATTAGGAGAGACTGGCAATGTGAAATATCTGGTAATAAAACAATATTTTACACATAACATTCAACAGCAGCCCTGTCTAAAAAACCAAGGCACTCATTTGTAATGCTAATTGTTGTAAAATGTCTTTTCTCCATAGATTGATAGGGATTTTGTCAACTATAAAAAGAGTAAAAACTCCTCTTTCACCTTCACATATCCATCTCAAAGTGGATAGCACTAACTTTAGCTGTTATTGATCCTCTTACATTAGACATGTAGGTGTCTGCCTTAACCTTTGGCCAGTGACTGGGCCAGTTGACACTTCTAATGACTATATGATCTACACCTGTGTCTGCCAGTCCCTCTAATGGCATGCCATTCATATAAATAGTGAGCATAGGATGGTCAGCTGTAACTGCTACAGTCCAGAATATTCCTGGATTCTGTTGCTTGGAGTCTAGGCAGCTATCACCAGATTGCCTATTAGGAGTGTGTCAGTAGATAAGGGACACAGTTCCAATTTTATAATTCAACAAAGTTCATTCTTCAATTAAATGTATTTTTCTTAAACTTCATCCTTCTTGACCCTTGTAGATTTGATGACACACCTTGATACTCTGGGAGATTTTCTGGTTCTTTTCCTACCTCTCTGGTTGCTGCTTCTCATTCTCTTGTGCTAAATCTTCATCCGGATCATGACTACTAAGCATAGGTATATTCCAAGACTCTGTCTTTTATCCTCTTCTCTCATTCTGTCCAGTTTAATTTGGTGATTTTATCAACAATTGTTCCTATTTTGGGAAGTCTGCATCATAGCCTGTGTATAAAAGCTATTTGTCCCCACTGTGGCACAGATCTTATGATCTCCTCTAAAGGAGCATCCTTGTATAGTCCTAGTATAATTATTTTACAAACCTCATTAGCATTTTCTTTAGCAAGTTGCTTTATCATAATTTCTGTTGTTGCATTTTTGCCAATAGTTTGTATGACAGCTGTCTGCAAACGCCCCACAAAATCGGAAGCAAAGGGTTCATTTGGCCCTTGTGCTAATTTTTGAAGGCCTTTCCTCTGTCCTGTTTATCTGGGATAAATCCCCATGCTTTGATAGCAGTAGAAGCAATTTGCTCATATGCTGTTATGGGTAATTAATCTGTGGTGAAGTCTCTGCATAAGAACCTACACCTGTTAGTTGGTCACAGGTGATTGGAGTATTAATTCCAGCTTGCCTATTTTGTTGGGCTTGTATCCTACAGAGCTCACTATATTCAGAAAGCTGCAACAAATTTTGTCCAAGTTCTAAGCATGTCCTTCATATAAGTTTCCAGTCACTGGGGGTTAAAATTTCACGTGCCAAATCCTGTAATAATATCTTAACATAAGATGATGTACGAGCAGGGCCAGGAGATCATTATATACTTCAACAACAATACTATATGATGACCAATTCTGATGGACCTTTCACCCCTTTACATGAGGTGATGGGAAATGGGCTGAGAAGGATTTCTGGGAACAGCTGGCCTGTTGAGTTGGGCTCTGGAGGAAGGGGAGAAATGGGTCAGGGAGGAAGATGTAAGCAAAAGCATGGAAAAAAGATGGTTGAGGTGAGGCAGGAGAGTAGGTCAGCAAAGAGTAGTAATGTGAAATAAAGAAAGAAAAATAGACTGAAGCTGGCTTCAGTCTTCAAGAGCCTTGAATTTCAGGATTTTATTTTTTCCAGGAGTTTATATTTTATTTGTTATTTTTGTTATTTTTTTTTACTTGTTAATAATGTTATCTGTATTCTTGTAAACAATACTATTTGTAATATTAGAAATTTGTAATAACAGATATTTGTTAATATGCCTGAGTGATACATTAGGACTGAATAACTACTGGAGATACTACATAAAATATAATGTGTAGGCAATGTTTGTATAGCTTGTCTCTTAAATAATTATATAAGTTACCTTTTATATCAAAACATTTCAGGTATACAATGTTCTTGTCTCCCTGGGTTATCTCAAGAGAGTGCAGATGGGTCATAAATAATATAGATCCATTAAGATTGATACGTTAATCTAAAAACTGGCATGGGGCTTGGGAAACTAATAAAAGTTCGTTTACTCTTTTACCTGGTCTAGTGAAAAATCAGGCTTTGTAAGTATTGTTATTTGATTAATTATCTTTGGAAAACTGAGTTGGCAGGAAAGTTTTAGTCATAACAAATATGTTTACTTTTTCTTTTGCTTGATAAAAAAAAACCCAAAGTTATTTGATTAGCTTCATTCATTCCTTCTGTCCTGGTATCAAATCCTGGTAGACAGTTAGTTCTTGGGTCTAATAGAGGGAAAAAAAGGAAGAATCTCCTATTCCTCAGCATAATGATTAAAAAATATGTAAAGATGGAAGCCAGGATGGTGGAGATGACATATGTTTCTTTCTGACCTTCTCCTACAACCCTCAGACTAGTTAGCAAAACCAGCCTCTGAATCAGCTCTGGATCAGCAGAACCCACAAATATTGGGAATGCAACAAATTACCAGCAGAAAATAATTTTGAAGAGCGCCAGAAAAGGTCTGTTTCAATTGGAAATGGGAGGGAGGCAGCCAGCGCAAGCAGCTGAGCACAAACCCCAGTGCATTCAGTGCAGAATCCTTGGGTGGTGTAGACTCTGTAGAGCAGTATGGACTCCTGGAGGAGAATCTATAAGGAGGAATCTACAGGAATCTACAGCAGTATTGGCTACTCTGCCCTGGTTGCAAGCCAATAGATTAGCAGAGAAGTTATAAAACATCCCACATAAACACAAAAGATCAATAGTGAACCCAAAATGCCAGAATCTAACAGAACCTGGTCACACCCACCCAGTCAGTACTGACCCAGTGTAGCCCCAGCTACTTATAAAAGAAGCTACTGCTTATAGAGGAAGCTTGGAAAACCTCCCTCATCTTAAAAGCAGACCTTAACTTTTTTTTTTTTTTAATGAGTAAAAAAGTAAAGAGGACTCTAACAATAGACAGCTTTTATGATGAAAGAGAAGAACAAATTTCAAACCCTGAGGAGATTAAAGGTAGATTGTCTCCAGATGAAGCCCCCAAAAGTGATATAACCTGGGTCTCCATCACACAAGGCTCTTCTAGAAGAAATTAATGAGGATCTTAAAAGAGAGCTAGAAGAAAAATGGGGAAAGGAAATGATAACTTTGCAAGAGGGTTTGGAAAAGGCATATAAGTCATTAAAAGATAGATTTGATAAAATGGAAAAAAAAAGCAACTCTCAGAAAAACACAATTTATGAAATAGAAAAAGAACATAACTCCTTAAAAAAACAGAATTTGTGAAATGGAAAAAAAATTCCATAGAACAAAATAACTCATTTAAAAATTCAGTTGGACAAATATAAAAAAAAGTTAAAAAAAAAGTAAATGGAGAAAATAACTTACTAAAATTCAGAATTGAACAAATGGAAATGAATGACTCCATGAGACAACAAGAATCAGTTAAGCAAAACCAAAAAAATTAAAAAAAATAGAAAAAAATGTAAAATACCTAATCGGGAAAATAACCGACCTGGAAAATATCTAGGAGAAACAATCTAAGGATTATTGGACTCCCTGAAATACATGATGAAAAAAAGAGCCTAGACACTATCTTTCAGGAAATCATCAAAGAGAACTGCCCAGATATCACAGAAACAGAAGGTAAAATGACCACTGAAAGAATTCACCTAACACCTCCTGAAAGAGACCCCAAAATTAAAACCCCAAGGAATAACATGGCAAAACTTGAGAACTATCGAACCAAGGAAAAAATATTACAAGCAGCCAGAAAGAAACAATTCAAACACTGAGGAGCCACAATAAGGATTACTCAGGACTTAGTAGCTTCCACTTTAAAGAATCGACGGGCCTGGAATCTGATATTCTGAAAGGAAAGGAACTTGGAATGCAGCCAAGAAAAAATTGCCCTGCTAAACTGAGCATTTTCTTTCAGGGAAGAAGATGGACATTCAATGAAACTGGTGATTTCCATTTATTTTTGATGAAAAGACCAGAGCCAAACAAAAAATTTAACTTCCAAATTTAGAATTCAAGAGAAGCATAAAAAGGTAAAATGAACTCTTGAGAACTGTATTACTGTTATGGGTATACATAGAGAGTACATGTATAATCTGATTTTACTGTTATAAAAAAAAATTAGAAGTGGAAAGGGGATTGTAACAGAAAACAAAAAGAGGAAAGTGGAGATAAAATGAGGGAAATTACATCTTAGGAAGAGGCAAAGAAAACCTATTATAATGAGGGGAAGAAGGGAGGGTGATGAATATTGTGTGAATCTTACTCTCATCAGATTTGGCCCAAAGAAAGAATATTAGAGATATTTGATTTCACCAAGAAACATCTTTCACCTTATAGAAAAGTGGGAGGGGAAAGGGGAAAAGGGAAGGAGTAGGCTAAATAGAAGGGAAAACAGATATAATAGGGGAAAAGGTATAAGAAAGGGGGAGGGTCTCTAAAAAGGGAGGAGTGCTTGAAGCATGTGTTCATAAGTAAAATACTGGGGAGGAGGGAAAGGATAAAAAGAAAGTATTTTGGGGGCTAATAAGATGGCAGGAAATATAGAATTAGTAGTTTTAAATAAATGTGAATGGGGTGAACTATTCCATTAAAAAGTAAGTGGATAACAGACTGGATTAAAAGCCAGAATCCTACAGTATGTTGTTTACAAGAAACACATTTAAAGCAGAATGATACAAACAGAGTAAAGGTAAAAGGCTGGAGTAGAACCTATTATATTTCAGGTGAAGTCAAAAAAGCAGATGTAGCCATCCTGATCACATATCAAGCAAAAGCAAAAATTGATCTAATTGATCAAAAATTGATCTAAAAGAGATAAGGAAGGACACTATATTTTGCTAAAGAGTGCTATAGATAACGAAGCAATATCAATATTAAACATATATACACCAAGTGGTGTAGTATCTAAATTTCTAAAGGAGAAGTTAAAAGGATTGCAAGAAGAAATAGAAAGCAAAACTATTATAGTGGGCGATTTCAACCTTGCTCTCTCAAAACTAGATAAAACCACAAAATAAATAGGAAAGAAGTTAAAGAGGTAAATAGAATACTAGAGAAATTAGATATGATAGATCTTTGGAGAAAACTGAGCAGTTCATGGAACCTATACAAAAATTGACCATATATTAGGACATAAAGATCTCAAAATCAAATGCAGAAAGGCAGAAACAGTAAATGCATTTTTTTCAGATCATGATGCAATAACAATTACATTCAATAAAAGACCAGGGGGAAGTAGACCAAAAGGAAATTGGAAATTAAATAATCTCATGCTAAAGAATGAATGGATGAAACAGCAAATCATAGACACAATCAATAATTTCATCCAAGAGAATAACAATAATGAGACAACATACCAAAATTTGTGGGATGCAGGCAAAGCGGTAATAAGGGGAAATTTTATATCTCTATATGCTTACTTGAATAGAATAGAGAAAGAGAAGATCAATAAATTGAACTTGCAACTAAAAAATCCAGAAAAAAGAACAAATTAAAACCCCCAATGAAATACTAAATTTGAAATTCTAAAAAGAAAAGGAGATAATATTGAAAGTAAAAAGACTATTGAATTAATAAATAAAACTAAGAATTGTGAACTATCCACCAATGAAGAGGAAAATTAGAAAAAATTATTAGGAGTTACTTTGCCCAACTTTATGCCAATAAATTTGACAACCTAAGTGAAATGGAGGAATACCTACAAAAATATAGATTATCCAGATTAATAGAAGAGGAAATAAATTACTTAAATAGTCCTGTTTTAGAAAAAGGAAATAGAACAACCTATTAATCAACTCCATAAGAAAAAATCCCCGGGACCAGATGGATTTACATGTGAATTCTATCAAACATTTAAAGAACAATTAATTCCTGTACTATATAAACTATTTGAAAAATAGGGAGCAAAGGACTCCTACCAAATTACTTCTATGACACAAACATGGTATTGACACCTAAACCAGGCAGGATGAAAACCGAGAGAGAAAATTATAGATCAATTTTCCTAATGAATTTTGATGCAAAAATCTTAAATAAAACATTAGCAAAGAGATTGTAGAAAATCATCCTCAGGATAATACACCATGACCAAGGAGGATTTAATACTATGATTGTAAGGCTGGTTCAATATTAGGAAAACTATTAGCATAATTGACTATATCAATAACCAAATTAACAAAAACTATATGATTATCGCAATAGATGTAGAAAAAGCATTTCATAAAATCCAATACCCATTCCTAATAAAAACACTAGAGAGTATAGGAATAAATTGATTTTTCCTTAAAATAGTCAGTAGCATCTATTTAAAACCATCAGTAAGCATCATATGTAATGGGGATAAACTAGAACCATTCCCAGTAAGATCAGGGCTGAAATAAGGTTGTCCACTATCACCATTACTATTCAATTATGTATTAGAAATGGTAGCTTCGGCAATAAGAGAAGAAAGAGGAATTAAAGCATTTAGTGTAGGTAATGAGGAAACGAATTATCACTCTTTGCAGATGGTATAGTGGTATACTTAAGAGAGTCCCAGAGAATCAACTAAAAAGGTATTAAAAATAATCCACAACTTTCGCAATGTTGCAGGATACAAAATAAATCCACATAAATCATCAGCATTCTTATACATCACTAATAAAGTCCATCAGCAAGAAATAAAAAGAGAAATTCCATTTCAAATAACCATCGATAGTATAAATTATTTGGGGATCTATCTGCCAAAGGAAAGTCAGGTTTGCTATCTGAGCAAAACTACAAAACACTTTCCACACAAATAAAGTCAGATCTAAGCAATTGGGAAAATATCAAATGCTTGTGGATAGGTCAAGTGAATGTAATAAAGATGACAGTACTCCCTAAACTAATCTATTTATTTAGTGCTATACCAATCAAACTCCCAAGAAGCTATTTTACTAACCTAGAAAAAACAACAACAAAATTCATCTGGAAGAACAAAAGGTCAAGAATTTCAAAGGAATTAATGAAGAGACAAGCAAATGAAAGTGGTCTAGCTGTACCAGATCTAAAACTATATTATAAAGCAGCAGTCATCAAAACCATTTGTTACTGGTTAAGAAATACAGAAGTTATTCAATGGAATAGGTTAGGGTCACAAAACAAAATAGTCAATAACTATAGCAATATAGTATTTGATAAACCCAAAGGCCTCAGTTCTGGGGATAAGAATTCACTATTTGACAAAAACTGCTGGGAAAATTGGAAACTAGTATGGCAGAAAGTAGGCACACCTAACACCCTATACCAATCTAAGGTTGAAATGGCTTCCTGATCTAGACATAAAGAATGAGATTATAAACAAATTAAAAGATCATAGGATAGTTTACCTCTCAGATTTGTGGAAGAGGAAGGAATTTGTGACCAAATAAGGACTAGAGATCTTTATTGATCACAAAATAAATAAATTTGATTATATTAAAATAAAAAGTTTTTGTACAAACTAGGAAACATTTTTTTTACATCTAAAGGACCTGAAAAAGATCTCATTTCTAAAATAAGAATTGACTCAAATTTATAATAGCCATTCTCCAATTGATAAATGGTTAAAGGATATGAACAGACGATTTTCAGATGAAGAAATTGAAATTATTTATAGTCATATGAAAAGGTACTCTAAATCACTATTGATCAGAGAAATGCAAAATAAGATAACTCTGAGAGACACCTGTCAGGTTGGCTATGATGACAAGAATAGATAATGATGACTGTTCGAGGGGATGTGAAAAAAACTAGGATACTAACATATTGTTGGTGCAGCTGTGAAGGGATCCAACCATTCTGGAGAACAATTTGGAACTATGCTCAAAAAGTTATCAAACTGTGCATATCCTTTGATCCATCAAAGTTTCTACAGGGATTAGATCCTAAATAGATCTTAAAGGAGGGAAAGGGACCCATGTATGCAAAAATGTTTGTGGCAGCTCTCTTGTAGTGGCAAGAAACTGGAAACTGAATGGGTGCCCATCAATTGGAGAATGGCTGAATAAATTGTGGTATATGAATGCTATGTTCTGTAAGAAACAACCAGCAGGATGATTTCAGAGAGGCCTGGAGAGATCTACCTTAACTGATGCTAAGTGAAATGAACAGAACCTGGAGATCATTATACATGGCAATAACAAGACTATATAACGATCAGTTCTGATGCACTTGGTTCTCTTCAACAGTGAGATGATTAAGACCAGTTCCATATGTGCAATGGTGAAGAGAGCCATCTACACCCAGAGTGAGAACCACGGGAACAGAGTGTGGAACACAACACAGCATTCTCACTTTCTCTCTGTTGTCATTAGCTTACCTTTTGTTTTCTTTCTTAGTTTTTCTTTTACTTTTTTCTTGATGTGATTTTTTTTGTGCAGCAAGATAACTGTATAAATATATATACGCATATTGATTTTAACATGTACTTCAACATATTTAACATATATTGGACTATCTGCCAGCTAGGGGAAGGAGTAGGAGAAAGGAGAGGATAATTTTGAACAAAAGGTTATGCAAGCGTCAATGTTGGAAAAATTCCCCTTGCATATGCTGTGTAACTAAAAAGCTTTAATAAAAAATGTAAATTTAAATATAAATACATATTTTCAGATAATGATAGGCAATTTTTACCTAGCCTAATTGGTAGAAATTTATACAAATGAATAGAATATAGTTAATAGCTACCCTTGATATAGCACTTTAAGTTTTGCAAAGCATTTTATATACATGAAATCATTTGATCCTTTCAGCAACCTTGGGGGAGGTAGTGCTATTATTATCTCCATTTTACAGTTGTGTCCGCTGAGGCTGAGGGACTTGCCAAGGGTCACTTAACTAGCAAAAGTTTGAGGCAGCATTTGAAAGTTGGTTGTGGTAGATTCCAAATATAGTACCCTACCTCATTTCTAAAATTCTAAAATCTCTAAAAAATAGAATTGACTCAAATATAAAAATACAAGCCATTCTCCAACTGATAAATGGGCAAAGGATATGAACAGATAATTTTCAGGTGAAGAAGTTAAATATTTCTATTCATGAAAAAATGCTTTAAGTCAGACTTGATTAGAGAAATGCAAATTAAGACAACTCTGAGGTACCTCTACATAACTTTCAGATTATCTCAGATGATGGGAAAACATAATGAATAAATGTTGGAGGGGTTGTGGGAAAACTGGGATGCTAATACTTTGTTGGTGGAGCTTTGCACTGATCGAACCATTCTTGAGAGGAATTTGAAAGTATGCTCAAAGGGCTATCAAACTGTGCATACCCTTTGATCCAGCAGTGTCTCTACTGGGTCTGTATCCCAAAAAAGATCATAAAAATGGGACAAGGACCCACATGTGCAAAAATGTTTGTAGCAGCCTTTTTTGTAGTGGTAAAGAATTGGAAACTGACTAGATGCCCATCAGTTGGAGCAGTGGTTCTCATGAAAGTATGGTCTAGAGAATCCTGGGGATCTCTGAAATCCTTTTAGAGGGTCTACAAATTCAAAAATTAGTTTTTATTTCCAATATGGTAAATGTCTATAAATATAATCCAGATAAACAAAAACGCTTTGGAAATACCCTCAATTTTTAATAGGATAAAGATACTGAAAACAAAAGTTTGAGAATCACTGATTTGGAGAATGGCTGAATAAGTTATGTTATATGAATGTAATTGAATATTATTGTTCTATAAGAAACAATCAGCAGGCTGCTCACTTCTCTTTAAAAGAGAAGTGAGCAGATCTAGGAGAACATTGTACACAGCTACAAGAATGTAACGATCAGCTGTGATGGACTCTTTTCAACAATGAGGTAATTCAGGTTAATTCCAATAAATTTATGATATGCAGAAAGCCATTGTCTTCCTGAGAGAGAACTATGGGGACTGAATAAGGATCAAAACATAGTATTTTCACTTTTTAATTGTTGTTTTCTTACTTTGCAGCATGATGAATGTGAAAGTGGAAATGTGTTTAGAAGAATTGCACATGTTTAACCTATATTGGATTACTTGCTGTCCAGGGGAAGGGGATGGGAGGAAAGAAGGAAGAAAAATTTGTAATGCAAAGTTTTGCAGGGATCAATGTTGAAATCTATCTTTACATATATTTTGAAAATAACAAGTATTATTAAAAATAAAAAACCCAATATATATAATACCCTACTCATTACACAGATGAACTCTTCATTAATAATCACTGTGCTCTGATACAATTTTAGGAGGTTGCTTTATGGTGTACCTTAAGAAGAATACAAAGTATAAAACTGGAAAATTTTAAAGTATTTTGCTTAAAGTGACATTCTCTTGAAATTCATTAAATTAAAAGCCCAAGAATCTTATGAAAGTTTTATGTGTCTATTTTACCTGCCAACATAAGGTTTTATTATCCTTTTTTTGGTGGGGAGGAAGATAGGTAATATTTTCCCCAATTGGAACAACCTGATTCCTATACTCACTGCTTGAAATAATTAGTTGTTTTTTTCAGCCAGTTCTGGTTTTCTTTTTAACTCTATATCCGGAATCCATGTAGAAGTAAGATATTATTTGCAAGACTGGGTGGAGGAGACCTGAATTTCCTTTAGGAAATGGGTCAGAGATGAGTGTGGTTAGTATTCATTTTACTTATTTTTAAGCTTTATAAGTAAACATTGAAAACATGGGAAGAGAATTTTCTCAATTTTTCTTCAACATTTTTCGTTTAGCAGTTAACATTTTAAAGAAAATTGTACTGGCATATTGTATCAAAATTTGCTTCAGCATGTATCTTTATTCTATCTGATAAAAGACTTGGGTTCAAAGATACATTCCTTGAAAGAAGAACGTGCTAAGTTTCTCTGTTATTGCATTTTACTAAACTTTTTGAGTTCTTGTTCTACTAAACTATATCTTAATGGAAGGAAAGTATTATCAAAACTTTATATATTTTAAGTAAGCTAGAGTTTCATTCAGAGGAAGTCCGAAACTCCCAGAATCTTAGTCTCTTCATTTGTAAAATGTGAATAGATGCATAGATGGTCTCTGAGAGTAGAGAAGTTACAGTTCTAGATGTATGATGTTGTTATTCTGGTTTCTTTCTGGTTCTGTGTGAGAGCAGTACAGTTGATTGCATGTATTTGGGCATGAATCACAGAAGCAGATATGCTTTAAGGAGTGGCTTTAATAACAGTATGTTGGTATTAGTGTAAAAGGTATGGAAGACTTTTAACAGTTCCTTTTTTTATGGTAGATTTTATAGTGATTGCAAAGTAGTTTTACTTAATGAGCCATTATAGCATTTCTGAGAACTAATCAAATAACCATTAAAGTTAGAATTGGTCATTAATTATCCCATTTATAAACTTAAAATAACATGGGCAGTGGAGTTGATTCTCTCCTCTTAAAATTGAGTTGGAGAGGGTTTCCTCTTATTTTTTCATGTTAGCTTTTGCTCAAAATATATTTTTACATATACTTGCATATCTTTTTGGGGGAAGGCAGAGATTTAATCTCCTAGTTTTTATATTTACATAAATATAAGTAAGAATGATAGTTTTTATATCGATATATGATCAGTTTTATTAGTATATGATCATAGGCAGATCTCTGGGTTTGCAGTTATTCCTCTGTAAGTAAGGGGATCTGATTAAATTAAAAGATTAAATGATCTGAGGCATATCTTAGTTGTGCTATCCTATGGTCTCTTATCAACTTATGATGAGAAATCTTTATTTGGGCTTTGGGATAGGGCATAGGATACCTATGATTTCTCACTGTCACTAGGTATCCAGGTTCTCAACTATTGGATAAATGTGACATTTAACCTTATATCCATGGAACATAGTTATTTAACATCCATTAACCTTCAGGTTTCCTCACTTGGAAAATGGAAATAATACTCATAGTACCTAGTCGATTTTCTAGTACTTAGGAGGTTAAATGAGATAAAGGATTTTACAAATTTCAAAGAATTATCAAGATGCTTTTATTAGCAAAATATTATTTGTACCATTTATATTCTATTTTTAGAAAAGCTCTTAGGAAAAAATTTATACATTTGTTAATCTCAATTTTTTTCAAGTCATAGACATTAGCAATAGCAATTATGTAAATGACATTTTTACCTTGCACAGATATTAAGAAAAATCAGGATTTTTTTTCTTTTTCTTTCATTTTCAACTACAAATTTAAAAGGTGGAATAGTGAAAACATTAATGAAAAAGTAATGAACATTTTACTTCAGGAGAAGAATGAATTGTGTAGAAAGTAATAGCAGAAGAATCCTCCATATTTGGGCTTTTTGAATTGTAATATCAAGTGTCAACCTTCCCTTAAAGTCATCTTTTATATAATTTTGAAAATTGCCAAATGGAACAATAAGTTATTTTTATTTTAATTTTGTCCAAAGCCTCATACTGAAATAAATTTAAGTATGAATCATTGTATGTATTGGAAAATGACCTTTACTAATGGTCCTGTGACAGTCTTATATCTGGAAGAAAGGTGAGCAACAAAGTTTCAAGAGCTACTTGGGGTATCGAGACATGAAAATATAACGCAAAAAACAATAACATATGTTGAATATTAACTATATTCTAGCTATTGTGGGGTACAAAGACAAAAAAAATGGTCCTTCTATTCTAGAATGTTATAGCTTAGTGGAGAAGGGATGATAGTAGCAGTAATTCAACATGTACACAGTTGAGTATATGACATGGTATTTAAAGAGGGAAAGAACATCTAGCAGTTAGTTGTACAGAGTAGTCAGGGAAGGCCTCAGGTAGAAGGCCTAGCCTTAAAAAAAAGAATTTAATACATTCTGGGCTTAGAGGAATCTAGTTCAGAAAACAACTAGTACTTGCACTTTGGGTTGGAGAAAAGTTTCAGTATAGTAGGAGAGACAAATACCCTGTTTAGTGATTGATGGCACCTAAGATTTTTAAGTTGACAGAATGGGATTTGAGGTCTATGTCCTGTGGGAATGTGTTTATAGTATTAAAAGTCTTATAGGAGGGATTTAATTTAGAAAAAAGCTAGTAGGACATTTTGGTTTGGAGAAATGTTTCAATACTATGGAAGGATGATGTATCAGGTAGGCAATAGAGAAATAGATGTCTTTTAGAAATAGATTTATGAAATTTCCTGAAATACTTTTGTAAGAAATAAAATATCTCCACTGACTTGCTGATGAATTCAGGAAAGATTTATTTTACGTTTTTGCATGGATGAGTGCCTAGATTGGTAGACACACATTTGAAGCTCCAAAGGCAGCTTTTTATTTGCTATTCTGAAGCACAATTTTTTTCCCCTAATTCCCCATTAATTGGATGTTACTGAAATTAGACAACATGAATCTCCACTCCTCATTACATAGGCAGTCCCTGCCCTCAAGGAGCTTACATTTCAGAAAGAAGTTAACCTAGGAGAGGTAAGGGCAAAGAATAAAAGATTCTTTTCAAATCTCAGACCATCACACTTGATTACAAAAGTCAGTCCCTGCCCCCCAAGGATTCTTTTGGGGTAAGATATGTCCTTGTGAGTCAGTTTTCTAATTTAAGTTTCATTTCTTCAACTTAATTTTCTGTGGAAACCAAATAAATGTTCATCCATTTCTCATACTTCTTTTTCGAAATCCTGGAAAATCTGCAATTTTTCCAGGAGACTTTGGTGAATTGCTCTCTCTAGAATTGAGAATGAAACTCCCAAAAGAACTGTGGAAATTTCAGCATAACATGAAATTTAAGTGTCCTGATATATTTCTCTTTTTCTTTTATCATTAAAAAAACTCTGAACTTAAACATCAAAAAACAAATGCAGCTACACATGGAAAGTGGAAATGAAAAAGAGAATTGTACGTGTAGTGGTATATTTGCATTGTTGACAACTTGCTTCTCCCTTCAAGTATTTAAAAAAAAAAAATCAGCATTCTATTTTCAGAGCTGTTTGTCTTTGTTTCTAATTGCTATTCTTTTTGAACATCTCTTCCTTTGCTTTTTCTCTGTTTTTCTTTTCTTGGAGTAGCTATAAAGTAGGTATCTACAATTTGCTGTCCATTAAGATATAACCACTTTAATTTTTTGTGATGTTTAGTGCACATTACTTTGAGAGCCTTCTAAATTCTTTTGAAGAAAATCTCTAAGATATCCATATATAAGGCATCAGAGTGATAGACAAAACAGACTTTTTAAATTATTGTGTCCTTCTTAGAATTTTTAGTGTGCTTTTTTGAAATTTAGTTTTAAAAAATAAGAAATCTATATGTTGAGTCTTTTGTGCTATACTCTACATAATCAGATGAGATACACTTTACATAAAGTACCTCCTTTTACATAATTTTTATTTTTATATGTTCTACATATTTTTAAAATAGTCCATGTATGGGAGCAAAACTTAAAAATGGAAGAATTTAAAATGTTCTAAGAGACCTTTCTGTTTTAAAGCATTTTTCAAATCTTTTTTACTTATAAGACCACAGATCTTCATAAATATAGCTTACTTATGTACATGTACATACACATATAGTATACACGCATTTATTTATGTGTATAATTCAATACATTACTTTCAAAGATATTCAGTTTTTCAGCATTTATCTTTGGACTTGCTTCTGTTAACTTTTGTGCATTTTAAAAAATGCTCTAGTGACTAATTTATTTCTTTTTCGTTTTTTTCTAACCATTTTATCAGTTGCGCTCCTTGGGTGATTCTTCTCCTGAAATAAAGACAAATATTCATAGACAAGCAAAACCAATCCATATACTTGACTTGTTGAAAAATATGTGGTTCATTCTAACCCATGGCATGCATCAGGAGAATGGGTAACATGCTTCATGTTAATTCTTTTATAAGGGGGAAGAATCTCCCAGTACTTTATCTGTTTTGAAAAACCTAGCTTTTTATGTTAGGTTTGTTTAAAATGAGATGAGCCCACATTTTTAGATCATGAAACTGTCTCTCTTTAAGCATTATATTATCTTAATGGAATAAGATTTGTGATTTGTGGATTTGTGAACAAAGAAAGGAAAAGCAACTGCTGCACTTAACTGATTATCTTGACCTACCATTTGCCCTCCTGATTTAGTGGATGATGTTAGTAAGGAGAAAAAAGTAGAGACACTCAGATCTTATTACCCTTTCACCTATCTTGACATCCAAGCACAGTCCCATGAAATATTATTCTTTCCATCCCAGCTTTCTCAATTCTGTAACCATAGCAAACATTCTCAGGAATAGAGTGGGAGACATACAATGAGACATACAATATATATATATATGTGTGTGTGTGTATGTATATATGTATGTATGTATATGTTGTACTTTTAGTGGAAGAGGTTTTTTAAGATTTATATTCATATCATTTATACCTCTGTGTAGCCTAGTATTTACCAGGCCATGTATACAAAGTTGAAAAATATACTCTATTAAATTAATGTTAGTAGTGGAAAGTGGGGAGAAGAGACATGAAAATCTACTTGTGAGAATTCACATTATTATTTACTCTTTGGGTATTGTTGTCTTTTAAAGGATATTTTTACTTGAAACAAAAATAATTACTCTGACATTAAAATTATAAATAGAAATCTACATGACTTTGGTGAATCTTTTTCTCTGGTCAAGGTACATTTATAAAAATACATACTTTGCATACTTTGTGTTCTAGTTAATAATGAATGCTACATCAATTCCGTCATTACACATAATGAGATTACATGAAATATTTTCTTTATACTTTACTATAAACTTTTAAAGTCTATGAACACACAAAAAATATTCATCCTGTTGGCTTTTAGTTATGTGGTCTAAAGTTTCTGGTTAATTTATGGTTTCTGAAGTGAAAAAGTGAGGAAAATTTAGGCCCATAAAGGAAGAACAGAGCAAGCTGGACTCTATTTTTAAAAATTGCACAGCATTTAAAATAATCTCATATTGCTCTCTAAGAAATCCATTTTTAAGACTATTAAAATGTTTGATGTTTGATGGGTGTAAATAATTCATGAAAGACTATAATCTCTACTGAATCAAAATTATGATTGACCCAAAAGGCAGACACATGATAGATACTATGAATGTACGTTTTTGTGCAAGAAGATCTCATCATAAGTATAATTTTTAAAAGGAGGTAGTTGACTTATACAGTGAAAGAGGGAGAGAGAGGGACAAAGAGGGAGACAAGTGAGAGGGAAAAAGAGAAAAGAGAGGAAAATCTCTAAATTTTGGTAGCTCCACCTTGGAGGATTTGTGGGAATACATGAATAAGAGTTAAAGAAGATGTGAGGGCCTGAATGAATCTTGAGGAGAAAGAGCAAAAAGATTTAGTGCCTTAGGCACTTTAGAAATCATCCAGTACAACTTCTTCATCTTATGAATAAGCACAGTGAGTTCCCGAATGTTTAGATTCCTTGTCCAATATTTAGTCAGCACAGATTTGCATCTGGATATTTTGACTGATTACTTCCTTACTATGCCATACTTTACTCTTTTAGAAATTAAAGACAAATATTACAAATAATTGTTTTACAAACGATGAAAAGTAGTATTTTTGATGATAGCAATTTTTATAGATATCAAGTTTAGTGTATGTGCCTATCATTTGCTGCAATTATTTGAGAGTTCCTTCAATTCCTCAGTGATAAAGAAAGATCCAGGTTTTATAGTATTCTAAATTCTAGAGATGATCTCTACTAGTGTTACAGGTGCAACCTGCTAGTGGCTGCTGGAGATCTAATTCTGATGAGCAGAATAGATCCCTTCATGTGAGAGGATGATAAACGATACAAGGAGACTGAGTGGCAATTGCATTCTGTGACCTTTTTCCTCTTCCCTCCTGCTTCCAATTAATTTCATTTCCAATCCACAAGCAACATTGGCTTCAGTAAAGTGATTTGCAATTCCTTTAAGTGTGTTTTGATTCACAACTGTGGGCACTTTTGGAAAATCGACCTACCTCTTCACACTTAAGCATGGTCCTTAACATACTAGTATGAAGAGAATTGCCATAATTTTTTTTGTTTAAAAAAAAAAAACTTTCACACATGAATTAACTATACAAATTCAGGTTAATCCTGTTTTAGCTCATTGGCCTGGGTATCTCCCTATAAAGAAAATGTATAGGATGGTATTGTGTGGGACAGCTATGATTCCAATCTAAATTAAAATCAGAGACTCTCAAGGTAGAAAACCGAAAGGATTTATTATGATCTTGCAAGAAAGTGCAACTCCCAACAGATAAGGGTCAGTAAAGGAATGCAAAGGTCAAATTGCAAAACACAAAATTATAAAGACCCTAAGACAGAAGCCACTGACCTCCCCAACACATTGTCTGGAGGAGTTTTTGAAATCTATCCTAGAAACAAAAGAATAGGAGTAAATAACAAACTCTTTATCCATAAAGTACTTAAATGCTAATTAATAGGTGAGGGAACAGGAGGGGAAATGTTTTTTTTGTTTTTGTTTTTGTTTTTTTGCTTCCACGCTTACATTCTTTTTTTTTTTTTTAATAACTTTTTATTGACAGAGCCCATGCCTGGGTAATTTTTTTACAACATTATCCCTTGCCCTCACTTCTGTTCTGACTTTTCCCCTCCCTGCCTTCACCACCTCCTCCAGATGGCAAGCAGTCCTATACAAGTAAAATATGTCACAGTATCCTATCCTAGGTACAATATATGTGTGCAGAACCGAACAGTTCTCTTGTTGCACAGGAAGAATTGGATTCAGAAGGTAAAAATAACCTGGGAAGAAAAACAAAAATGCATGCAGTTTACATTCATTTCCCAGTGTTTTTTCTTTGGGTGTAGCTGCTTCTGTTCATCCTTGATCAATTGAAACAGAGTTAGATCTTTTCTTTGTCAAAGAAATCCACTTCTGTTATGAGTTCAAATGTTGGAGTTCTTGTTTTTCTCAAAACGCAGCCGGTTTAGCTTAGAGCCCTCCGGATGTCTCCAAATCCAAAGGTTCTGTCCTTCAGCTTCTGCCTCTGCTTTCTTCAGCCTCCAACCAGCACAGAGATGGAATGAATCTCTTGTTTCCTTCACTTGGGGCTCGGCTAGCTTTCTGGTGAGTCTTTCAGACCAGCTTGGTCTCAGTGGGGGGCGTGCAGGAGCCTAGCCACCTACCACAGTGGTGTGAGATGAAGATGAATCTAGTTGTTCACTGAACTCTCACTCGTAGCTTTATCCTCTGAAAACTCTTCGTCTGCCACCAGAGTCGCTCCTCTCCAGTCCAGCTGAACTCTCTTCTGCAACCAGCCAGCCAAGTGGAAAAAATGTATTCTTGAATAGCTCTCTCCTTATATGCGAATCTTCTGAGAGAATGGGATTATGGGTTTTCTCCCATAGTGCTCTCTGGCCCAAAGAGCTTTAAGGGAGGTGTGAACTCCCTTGAAGTTAGAAAGTTTACTTTGTGAAGCTAGCATACTTGTGAACTCCAATGAGTAAAGGTGTGAACACAAGCCTTGTATTAATTAGTTCTACTTAGTACCTTGTTTCAGGTTCTGGCCAAAATCTTCTTGTAAGATTAGATTAACTCTAATTAGTTAGCAGTTAGTAAGGATTCCAACACACTTCCATCAGAATACATCCTCATACAGTATCATTGTTGAGGTATAGAATGATCTCCTGGTTCTGCTCATTTCACTTAGCATCAGTTCATGTAAGTCTCATCAATCCTCTCTGTATTCATCCTGCTGGTCGTTCCTTACAGAACAATAATATTCCATAACGTTCATATACCACAATTTACTCAACCATTCTCCAATTGATGGGCATCCTTTCATTTTCCAGCTTCTAGCCACTACAAACAGGGCTGCCACAAACATTTTGGCACATACAGGTCCCTTTCCCTTCTTTAGTATCTCTTTGGGGTATAAGCCCAGTAGAAACACTGCTGGATCAAAGGGTATGCACAGTTTGATAACTTTTTGAACATCGTTCCAAATTGCTCTCCAGGGGAAATGTTCTTACAAAACAATTGAAACACTTGCAGCTTTTTAGCCATAACTCAACTTGTTATTACAAGGTCTCGAGTCACAATTAGGGCATAGGTCAAGACCACATTCTTATGAGAGATCTTCACTCAGTTTATCCCACTCAGTCCCTCCTCTTTTTATTAACTTTTGAAGAATGTGGTCTTGATACATTTCCTCAACCATCTTGTTCTCAATGTCCAATCCCTCTGCACCTGATGTGGTCTTTTTTCTCTAAGGGGGTCCATTCTGGTCCTTTTAATACTCCAAGTCTAACTAGATCTCCCCCTCCAGGTTGTTCAGTTTTTCCTCTGTGAAAATCTTAGTCACGTCCCTGAAGTTAAATTTTCCATATAAATCCTACTTGTGGGACATGTCTGCTACCTTCCTTTGGGTTAGTGCATTACGGCACTCTGCCTCATGGTGTCTTTCTCCTTATCCCTGCCCCCATGCCATGTAATATCTTCCCTAATGCTACCATGCTTCCCAACCCCACTTCTCTTCCTTACAGCTAACTTGTAATGACCGCATATTTAAAATCAGCCGGAGTCAGGAATTCAGGTTAAGGGAAAAATCTTCAATATTTATTGAAGTGAAGAGATGAACAAGGATTGCGATAGCAATATGGGCAAGAAAGATTGCTATAGCAATATGGGCAGCTGCAACAGGAAGCCAGCTAACAGAGAGCGATCTGCTGAGCAAACCGTTGCAATAGCAATGCCAAAAGTCTCTCCTTCCCCTTCCTTTTCCACTCCCTTGCCTCCACCCACCAAAATCGTTCATTTCCTATACGACACATCAGATCTTGCACAAAGAGTGGGCGGGGACCATTCTTTCTCCAAGCTTATATATTAATAGATTATGGTCCAATTACTATTTAGTCTCATGTGCTTGGGACCTCAGTGCATCAATTCAAGCCTCAGCCCATTACACTAACCAACTCTTTTTTTTTTTTTTTTTAAGTCCCTTCAGGATTTAGCCTGCCAACTATGCCTCAAACTCATGAAATTATGAGTTCCACTGAGGAATTTGTCTTTCATATGCTCTCTGAATTCTATTTCATGTTTCTGGTGTCTATTGTATCCCTTCATTTTGTCTGTGACTTATTTCCCCAAATAAATCTAGCCTTTGCCAAAGAGATTGGTCATTGTGAATTCTTCACATGATCAAACTCCAACTTTTGACTGCCATCATCTGGTGACAAACCCCACACCATAGATCACCTCAGTGAAGACTAGGTTTGGAATGGGACAATTTTTTAATGTCTTTGGCAATTTCTTTCACTACCTGTCCATTATCATCAATTTTTACACAGCAAGAATTTAATTTTCCACAAACTTTATCTTCTTCAGGCACAAGTAGTATAATACCAATTTATGCTGGAGTACTGCTTCTCTAATCTGAGTGGCCTGGTCTGCTAACAAATCCAGTGCCTTGTTGTCTGGTTATGGCCTGGAATCTAATGAACCTATTCAGGATACAAATTGAGGTTCTATTCCCCCAACTCCCATCTGGGGCTATCTAAATGTGAAATGGCTCCTTGCCCAGAGAGAATTTATAGTAGAATTTAAAAAATTTAAAAATCACATGAGATATTGAGGAAAAACTAAAAACAAAAACGAAAATTAAAAAAAAACAAACAGAAAAAAAGATCCAAGAAAAGCAAGAAGAATATGAAAAAAAAAAAAGTTAACCAACTAGAAAAGAAGATTGTCTCAAAGATGAAAATAACACTTTGAAAATTAGAATTGGGCAAGGGCAAGTGAGTGAAGGTATGAAAAACCAAGAAATAAGAGAAGAAATAATAAAGAATGAAAAAATAGAACAGAATGTGAAACATTTCATAAGAATAATGATGTATCAAGAGGAAAGAATATAAGAATAATTGTACTGCTTGAAAGTTGTGACCAAAACCACTATACACCTATCAGATGGGCTAAATTGACACCAAAAAATAATGATAAATGTTGGAGGGGATGTGGGGAAATTGGGGCATTTTGGAATTATGCCCAAAGGGTTATCATACTGTACATACCCTTTGATCTAGCAGTGTCTCTCCTGGGTCTGTCATAAAAAAGGGGAAAGGACCCACATGTGCAAAAATGTTTGTGACAGCCCTTTTTGTAGTGGCAATGAACTGGAAACTGAACAGATGTCCATTAGTTGGGGAATGACTAAGTTATGGCATATGAATATTTTGGAATATTGTTCTATAAGAAATAATCAATAGGCTGATTTCAGCAAGGCCTGGAGAGACTTGCTTGAACTGGTGCTAAGTGAAGTGAGCAGAACCAGGACATCATTGTACATGGCAACAACAAGATTATACAATGATCAATTATGATGGACAGCCCAGTTTCAATGGACTTGTGATGGAGAGAGTCATCTATACCCAGAAAAAGGACTGTGGGAACTGAGTATATTTCATAACATAGCATTTTCACTCTTTTTGTTGTTCTTTGCTTACATTTTGTCTTTCTTATTTTTTTCCTTTTTGATCTGATTTTTCTTGTGCAACATGATAATTGTGGAAATAAATATAGAAAAATTACACATATTGAAATATATTATTGTTCTATAAGAAACAATCAGCAAGATGACTTCATAAAAGCCTGGAGAGACTTATATGAACTGATATTAAATGAAGTGAGTAGAACCAAGAGAGAACATTGTACATAGCAACAACAAGAATAAGTGATGATCCATTGTATTTAGACTTGGCTCTTTTTAACAATGAGATGATTCAGGCTAGTTCCAATAGAGTTGTGATAGAGTCATCTATATCCAGAAAGAAGATGTTGGGGACTGAATATGGATCACAACCTGAATATTTTTACTTTTTTTGTTGTTTGCTTGCTTTTTTTTTTCTTTCTCTTTTTTCCCCTCTTTGATCTAATTTTTTTCTTGTGCAGCAGCACAATAAATGTGGAAATATGTATAGAAGAGTTACACATATTTAACCTATATTGGATTACTTGCTATCTAGGAGAGATGGGCAGAAGGAAAGAAGAAAACTTTGGAACACAAGATATTGCAGTAGTGAATGGTAAAAACTATCTTTGTCTATATTTTGAAAATAAAAAGTTATTTAAAAATACATAAATAAAAAAAGAAAGTTGTGATAAAAAAAGAATCTTGACACAATAATAAAAAAAATCTAAGAAATTTTCCTGGAGTGATAGAACATAAAGGGAAAATAGAAATAGGAAAAAATTCACTTATCACCACTTTAATGAGATCCTTTGTGGAAAACACATAGGAATATTATTGCCAAATTTTGAAACCCCAGATCAAAGAGAAAATTTTTCAAGAAATAAGAATAAAACAGTTCAAATCCATTGAAGCTACAATTAGAATTACACAGGATTTATCAGCAGCCACAATAAAAGACTGCAAGTGTTGGAATCATACTTACCTGGAATCAAAAGGACTAGACCTTTGGCCAAAAATATCATCCAGCAAAATTACCTATAACATTAAATGAGAAAAAAATGTACATTCAATTATTTTGCAGATTTTTTTTTTAGTGCTTTCTATCATCCAAACAAACTTAATAGAAAATCTAACATAAAAGCCAATATCAAAGATCAAGTTCAAGGAACTCAACATGAACAAATTGTTTATGTTTTTTTTTTTTTTTTTTAACATTGGAAATGCATACCATATGTTTAAGATTGACAAAAAGAAGCTTGGGGAAGAATTAAGGTAAAAATAGTAAATATACAAATGAGGTGCAGAGGAAGAATAGATACAGAGGTATTAGGGGAGGAAGGCTCATGTTCTGAAAACCTACTTACCTTGGGAATAGGTTAAATAAGTAACACTGCATATATACACTATGAAGGGTAGAATATGCTCCAAAATCTATAAAGGATCTAGGGAAGAGGAATGGGTTGATCAGGAAACAGAGCCTCTGGGAAAAGGACAAGGGAGGGATCTATGGATTGGGGGAGGTTAAATAATTGCAAGGCAAATTAAGGAGCAGAATTAAAGCTAAGGAGAAGTAGGGATAAGAGATAAGTGTATATATAGGTGTATGTCTACATCTTTTTTTATAAATATATTTTTATTTTAACTATACCTTGGTTGAAAGTGAACGAGATGAGGTGAGATCTTTCAAGACAGTTGTGAAAATCGAGTAAGACTTCATCTATTTCAAAGTTTGAGTAGGCCTTAAGGACTTTAAGCATTAAGTCAAGGGCATACTTAAGCCCCCTCCCTGCTATTCTCCTAAAGGCATACTTAAGTCCCCTGGTTATCCTCCTATGACATCAGTGTCTTTCTGTTTAGGTCAAATATGGGCAACTATGTACTTACTGGTCAAGTTCAATTTCTTGGGTAGTTCCCTCGTTTAGAATGTAAGATCCTCAACCAATAAGGATGAGGGGTCAATGGTGGGAGGGGGTATTTGCATTAGGGATTAAAAGTATTGACCCTGCTCCCTAGGTGCCTCCTCCCTTCAATTATCTGCTCCACGGGGTGGGATGCCGGATTCTTGCAAGAATGTATAATAAACTTTGCTTTGTTTCTAGAGATCTGTCCAGCTTTTTATATTAAATAAGTATCTGAACCACACAGAGGTGGTGGTGAGGATGAAAGGGAAAAGAAGACTAAAATAAAAAAGGTGAGCCACAGCACAGAACAAAAGAACAATTTATAAGGAAGTAAAGATGGATACTCATGAATATAATTTCTTCTACTATTATATGTACTTTCTTGAACTGGTAATTTGTTTTTATATATTTTAAATTTTCCCTGACATTCTGCTGGGCACATAATAATGTTATGTCTTTTTAAAAAATTTTGCTTTTTGTTCCTTTTCTTTTCTTTTTTTTATAAAATGAATAAAAAAGAAATAAAGTGGCAAAATTTATCATCCTTCATGTAAACACTCAAAAGCAGAGGTAGTAATCATGATTTTAGACAAGGCTACAGTAAATATGGATAATAAAATGTAACAGCTTTTACCTTTTATTTTATGTTTAAAGACACCATGCAAATCAATCCATGTTAATACTTAAAATCTATGCACACATAAATATGTAAAGGGGAAGTTAATTGAATTTGAAAGAAAAATAGGTAGTAAGACTATAAAAGTAGGTATTCTCAATATACATTGTTCAAAGCTAGACAAATATAAATACAAGATAAACAAAGAAAGAAATCAAAGACCTGAACAGATCTTTAGAAAAATTATAGGTGATAGACCTCTCTGTTGGTCCAGATGAGAAGAGAAAGGAATTAATATACTTTTAACTTTACATGGTACATTTAAGAATAAACAAGTAAATAAAACTGACCAATAAATTGAAGCATAAAGATTTCATGTAAAGACATAGAAATGCAGATATATCAAATATAATTTATTTATCACAATTCAATAAAATCACATTTGAAAAAGGACCCTTAAAGTAAACACAAAAATTAAATGAAGACATTGTTATTACTATTAAGATATTATACAGAACCAGCGGATTAAGGAACAACTTACACAAACTCAAAAATTTCATTAAAAAAAATAAAGATAATGAGATAGTATGCCACAATTTATGAGATGCTAAAGCAATTCTGAGGGGAAATTTTCTATCTCTAAATATTTTCATCAAGAAAAAAGAGAATAAATCAATGATTTGCATGTTCAGTTAATTTACCAAAAAACCCCCCAAAAAACAAAAAAAAAAACCCCAAACTTTGAATAACCAGAAATCCAACTAAATTAGAAAGTAGAAATGCTGAAAATTAGAAAAGAAATTAATGAAATAGAAACAACAAAAAATTGAATTGATAAAATCTTGGGCTAATTTTTCAACAACAGCAAAACTAATAAAATCAATAATATCTAAATGGTTATGAATAAGCTTAATGTCGGTTGAATTGTTGAAATTTAATGTTAGGACAAAATTAGACATTCTCAAGTCATTAAACAGCTTAAAAAAAGAAACTTTACTTTGTCCTAATATAATAAGGTTATGCACTTGTGTACTTGTGTACTTGTATGTACTTGTGTAGATTGATCCAGCCATAGTAGAGAGTAGTTTGAAAGTATGCCCAGAGTTATTAAACTTTGTGTAATCTTTGATACCTTATATCTCTCTTTTTTTTTTAAATTTAATTTTATTTATTTATTTTTTTTAAGTAACTTTTTATTGACAGAATCAGTGCCGGGGTAATTTTTTACAGCATTATCCTTTGCACAAACTTCTGTTCCGATTTTTCCCCTCTCTCCCTCCACCCCCTCCCCCAGATGGCAAGCAGTCCTTTACATGTTGAATAGATTACAGTATATCCTAGATACAATATATGTGCGCAGAACTGAACAGTTTTCTTGTTGCACAGGGAGAATTGGATTCAGAAGGTATAAATAACCCGGGAAGAAAAACAAAAATGCAAGCAGTTTATATTCATTTCCCAGTGTTCTTTCTTTGAGTGTAGCTGCTTCTGTCCATCTTTGATCAATTGAAACTGAATTAGCTCTCTTTATCGAAGAGATCCACTTCCATCAGAATACATCCTCATACAGTATCATTGTTGAGGTATATAATGATCTCCCGGTTCTGCTCATTTCACTTAGCATCAGTTCATGTAAGTCTCGCCAGTCCTCTCTGTATTCATCCTGCTGGTCATTCCTTACAGAACAATAATATTCCATAACATTCATATACCACAATTTACTTAACCATTCTCCAATTGATGGGCATCCATTCATTTTCTAGCTTCTAGCCACTACAAACAAGGCCACAAACATTTTGGCACATACAGGTCCCTTTTCCTTCTTTAGTATCTCTTTGGAGTATAAGCCCAATAGAAACACTGCTGGATCAAAGGGTATGCACAGTTTGATAACTTTTGGAGCATAGTTCCAAATTGCTCTTCAGAATGGCTGGATGTGTTCACAGTTCCACCAACAATGTGATACCTTATATCTCGAAGAAATCAAAAAAAGAAGAAATGGACCTTTATGTGTAATAATATTTATAGAAACTTTTCCCCCCCTGAGGCAATTGGGGTTAAGTGACTTGCCCATAGTCACACAGCTAGGAAATGTTAAGTTTGTAAAGCCAGATTTGAACTCAAGACTTCCTGACTTCAGGGCTCCATTTGAATTTATAAAGTTTTCTTGGTTTTAAAAGATTAGACTGCATATAACCATTGAATACTATGCAGAAAAATAATATGATACCTCTTTCCTATAATACAGCCAAGTAACAAAATTCTGCCTAGTCCTGGTTTTCCTTAACAAATGTCCATGTTTAGAATATCTAAGGATTAAGTGAAATAAAATTATTTATTACTTATCTCTGTTGTGAGTCTGGATGGAATTGTGAAAGGGAAAGGCTTTTCTTCCCTCTCTTTACCTTATAAAGTAGTGTAATTTATGTATAGTTACTAAAATATCTTTATATTTTAAACTTGCCTTTACCTTCATTTATCCCTCATTATTATAGAATAAGAGAGTTAAAACTAATTTGATATTGTGATGAAATAATTATTGTATACATAATTTCAAGGACTTCCTATTTTTAGAGAACTAGAATGCAATAAATTGTGCTAAGCCTACTTTAAACTTTCTTAGATTGATATTACATTGCTTAAGAGCTATAATTATGACCAACATTTTATTTTCATTGTATAGATTATATAATAGATACTTGAGCTTCTTGTCTGTTTTGATTCTGGATGAAGGACAGTTTTTTTTTTTTTTTAATAACTTTTTATTGATAGAACCCATGCCAGGGTAATTTTTTAACAGCATTATCCCTTGCATTCACTTATGTTCTGATTTTTCCCCTCCCTCCCTCCATTCCCTCCCCCAGATGGCAAGCAGTTCTTTACATGTTGAATAGGTTACAGTATATCCTAGATACAATATATGTGTACAGAACTGAACAGTTTTCTTTTTTTTTTTTTTAAATTTTTATTTAATAATTACTTTATATTGACAGAATTCATGCCAGGGTAATTTTTTTTTTTTTTACAACATTATCCTTTGCACTTGTTTCCTGAACAGTTTTCTTGTTGCACAGGGAGAATTGAATTCAGAAGGTATAAATAACCCGGGAAGAAAAACAAAAATGCAAGCAGTTTATATTCATTTCCCAGTGTTCTTTCTTTGGGTGTAGCTGCTTCTGTCCATCTTTGATCAATTGAAACTGAATTAGCTCTCTTTATTGAAGAGATCCACTTCCATCAGAATACATCCTCATACAGTATCATTGTTGGGGTATATAATGATCTCCCGGTTCTGCTCATTTCACTTAGCATCAGTTCATGTAAGTCTCGCCAGTCCTCTCTGTATTCATCCTGCTGGTCATTCCTTACAGAACAATAATATTCCATAACGTTCATATACCACAATTTACTCAACCATTCTCCAATTGATGGGCATCCTTTCTTGTTGGAATCCTTACTAACTGCTAACTAATTAGAGTTGATCTAATCTTACAAGAAGATTTTGGCCAGAACCTGAAACAAGGTACTAAGTAGAACTAATTAATACAAAGCTTGTGTTTACACCTTTACTCATTGGAGTCCACAAGTATGCTAGCTTCACAAAGTACACTTTCTAACTTCAAGGGAGTCCACACCTCCCTTAAAGCTCTTTGGGCCAGAGAGCACTATGGGAGAAAACCCATAATCCCATTCTCTCAGAAGATTCACATATAAGGCGAGACAGCCATTCCAGAATACATTTTTTCCTCTTGGCTGGCTGGTGGCAGACGAAGAGTTTACAGAGGAAGAAGCTACGAGTGGAGAGTTCAGTGGACAACCAGATTCATCTTCATCTCACACCACTGTAGTTGGTGCCTGGGCTCCCCAGAAGGATACAAGAGAAATATTCCATCTCTGTGTTGGTTGGAGGCTGAAGAAAGCAGAGGCAGAGGCTGAAGGACAGAACCTTTGGATTTGGAGATATTCGGAGAGCTCAGACCTCTCTCTCTGCTAGCTGTTTGTTTCTCTTCTTCTTTTTGCTTTTTGCTGAGGCAGTTGGGGTTAAGTGACTTGCCCATGGTCATACAACCAGGAATTGTTAAGTGTCTGAGGCTGGATTTGACTTCAAGGCTGGTGCTCTATCCACTGAGCCATCTCCTCCCAATGTTATGAGTTCAAATGTTGGAGTTCTTATTCTTCTCAAAACACAGCCGGTTTAGAGGCTTAGAGCCCTCCGAATATCTCCAAATCCAAAGGTTCTGTCCTTCAGCCTCTGCCTCTGCTTTCTTCAGCCTCCAACCAACACAGAGATGGAATGTTTCTCTTGTATCCTTCTGGGGAGCCCAGGCACCAACTACAGTGGTGTGAGATGAAGATGAATCTGGTTGTCCACTGAACTCTCCACTCGTAGCTTCTTCCTCTGTAAACTCTTCGTCTGCCACCAGCCAGCCAAGAGGAAAAAATGTATTCTGGAATGGCTGTCTCGCCTTATATGTGAATCTTCTGAGAGAATGGGATTATGGGTTTTCTCCCATAGTGCTCTCTGGCCCAAAGAGCTTTAAGGGAGGTGTGGACTCCCTTGAAGTTAGAAAGTGTACTTTGTGAAGCTAGCATACTTGTGGACTCCAATGAGTAAAGCCTTGTATTAATTAGTTCTACTTAGTACCTTGTTTCAGGTTCTGGCCAAAATCTTCTTGTAAGATTAGATCAACTCTAATTAGTTAGCAGTTAGTAAGGATTCCAACACTTTCTTTTTCCAGCTTCTAGCCACTACAAACAGGGCTGCCACAAACATTTTGGCACATACAGGTCCTTTTCCCTTCTTTAGTATCTCTTTGGGATATAAGCCCAGTAGAAACATTATTGGATCAAAGGGATCCAAGGATCATAATTTGATAACTTTTTGAGCATAGTTCCAAATTGCTCTCCAGAATGGCTGGATGTGTTCACAATTCCACCAACAATGTATCAGTGTCCCTGTTTTCCCACATCCCCTCCAACATTCCACATTATCTTTCCCTGTCACTCTAGCCAATCTGACAGGTATGTAGTGGTATCTCAGAGTTGTGAAGGACAGTTTTTAATATTACTTACATTCCTAAAAACTAGTGCATGGTTTCAACATCAATCTTTTCTCTAGTACCTAAAATTTTGTTCCTTTTCTATGGCTATTTAAATTATTGTTAAATTTTAAAAAATCATTTAACAAATCCCTACTATATACACTCCATTGTGATAAATGACGAGAAAACAAATATAACCATGCTCTCAGGACACTTAAATTCACAGATTTATTAATTATGATACTATTTTATAAAACTGTTGTCTTAAATATTTTCCACTACATACTTTTGACTATCAATTTCCCCTATAAACATGCTATATTCGTTTCTACCTACATGCTTTTGTCTGTTATTACTCTTGACAAAATTCTGTCTCCTTTCTTTCACCTCCTCTTGTGAAGTCTTTTCTATCCTAGCCTCCCTTTCTCTGTTCTTTTAAAGCATTTAAGTCTAACTCTCATGTAGTGTGACTTATCTCTGGTATGACATTTCTGTTTTATGTATTTGTGGTGAACAAGATGGAGTGAGATCTCTCAAGACAGTTGTGAAAATCGAGTAAGGCTTCACCTACCCCAGAGTTGGAGTAGGCCTGAAGGTCCTTGGGCATTGATTCAAGGGCATACCTAAGTCCCTTTCCTGCTATTCTCCCATGACATCATTTTCTTCCTACCTCGATCAGATATGGGTAGCTATGTACTTACTGGCTAAAGTTCAATTTCCTGGATAGTTCCTGCATCTAGAATGTAAGACCTCAGCCAATGAGGTTGAGGGTCAGTGGTGGGAGGGGTATTTGCATTAGGGACTATTTAAAGTATCAAACCTGTCCCAAAGGTGCCTCTTCTTTTCAATTGCACGTTCAACTGAAGAGATGCCCACTTCTCTCAAGAATGTATAATAAACTTTCCTTTTGCTCCTAGAGATATTTCCAGTCTTTTTTTTTATTATTATTATTAAATGGTGATCACTCACTATTCTGAGCCACACAGTAGTGTCTTCACTTGTCTCAGCCAAAATTATTTCATGTTTAAATGAAGAGGTTGGACTAGATTACTTTAAGGATCACTTCCAATTTGAGGTTGATGATCTGTGATCCTTTTCCTTTGAATTCCTTTGATAATTTTCAGTCTATATCACAAAACTTTACAACATAGCTTTATTATCAGTATTAATTGTTATCATCATCAGTATTTATTTTAGCTCTTCAGAACCAGGAGCTCTCATTATGCTTAGCCATTTAAGGTAGTGAGGGGAACATAGGTTCAAATTAATGCTTAGTGTTGCTAATTTTAAAAGAGATAGGGAAAAAATGTAGATAAGTTACTTGATTATGCATTTTGGTATCTTAGAAGTCCTGAATGGAGCAAGTCATTTGTCTGAAAAATTCCTGCATGCTGTTAAGGCCCAATATTGTCACTACATTTCTTCCACTGATTTACCCTTCTGTTAATGCTGAGCTCTATTGATCAGTCTTAGTGAAGTTACCAAATCAGATCACATTATTCTTATTGGAAAAAAGAAGCTAAAAATCACAAAGAATTTTTTTCTGAATGTTTTATTATGAGCAGACTAGTTGAGTGAGGACCATGCCTTTGAAATCCTGTCTCCTCTAAAATGTGACTGAGTTAGCATTTCCAGAAGTCACTTAACTTTCTCAACACTGTGTGTAGATGTCAGCATCTTTTTGCTGGCTCTTCACTTTTCTTGTTTGTACCTGTAAAACAATGTGGACTGAAGTGTTCTGATCAAAATATGTTGTCACAGGAAAAGATTGTGTATAGTATCTCTGCTATTGTATCATCCAATCCTACTTTCAAAGCAAACAGTAGAGATAGGTCAGCTAGAACAGTTACCTGCATCCTTATGATGTAAAAGGACTTTTTTGGTTCTCTGATCTTTGTGGAGGGCCTGGGTTAGAAAATCCTGAATCTTCTGGTTCTGCCTCACCAACCTCCTTCCCCTTCCCCCCCACTCTTAATTCACCTGAAGATCACTCTTTATTTTCTAGCCTCTCCTGAGATGATCTCTACCCATAATTCATCTGGAAATTATTCTCTAGATCACCAACCATCACCCTTAATTCATCCAAAGATCTATCCCTAGCCCTAGGCTACGGAAGACTAAATAAAATTAAAATCTGTCTCTCAATTCCCTGCTATCTCCCTACTCAGGATCCTATGGGGCTGAGAACCCCTCAGTCTCAATAAATCCTCTTTTGCCAAACCTTGGAGACTGGGACTTCGAATTCTTTTATAAAACCTGTGACACTGGCTTGGGGACCCCCAAATGCTGTTAGGGTGTTTCATCCCTCAACACTAATATATCAAAAAAAAAAAAAAAAAAAGAAAAGAAACAATTACTTTGCTCTTAAGGGATTTGAGAACTTTTTAAGGTGTAGGGAAAAACTTATTGGATCAGTTAATATAAAACCCTTTTCAAAAGGATCTTTCCTATTTGGCCTGTAAAATAAATAAAATTAATAAACATATAGAAAATCAAAGAACTATCCAGAAAATCAAAATGAGTCTTTAAAAAACTTTTTCTTTCCTTTTGTTTTTTTAGTGTCCATTAAAATCTTCTCATGCGAAACCAGTACGTTTGTTAATGTTTAAATTTTCCATCCTTTGGTAAGAGCAGATTGATCTTGATTTACTTTAGATGGAAAATCAATGACATTTAAAAATTGGAAAGAAATTTGAGGCCCTAATTATTAGCAACTATTTCTGAGGTATTTATGTAAGATGTGTTTCTATGTGGCAGAGTTACCATGCCCATTTTTAGCTAAAATTGGATGTATTGTTCTAGGAGCTAGAACTATTAGAGAAACTCAAAGGACAAAGGACATGTTCCATCCTGCTCTATTCTGATTGTCTTATCTGTTTTTTGGAATGAAGACTATCTTAATGAATCTCTACCAACTTAATTGAGGAATAAGATAAGGGCTGCAGGAGGGGCTCTGTGTGGAGGGGAGTAGGGGAAATGGGGGTGGTGGTAAAGGAGGTGAGGGGGTAGAACAATACACTAATGACCTGGGAGTCTACATGATATAATTTAAAAAGGAGCAGACTAGCAGTTGAGAGGCTTGGGCTATAATAGTTGCTCTCTCACTTGACTATATTATTTTGGGCAAGTCACTTTTGGTCCTTAGTTCACCTGGAAAATGAGGCTTGTACTTAATTTCTTTTTTTTTTTTTCTTTTTCTTTTTTTTGCTGAAGCAATTGGGGTTCAGTGACTTGCCCAGGTCACACAGCTAAGAAGTGTTAAGTGTCTGAGGCCAAATTTGAACTCAGGTCCTCCTGACTTCAGGGCTGGTGCCCTATCTACTGCACCACCTAGCTGTCCCTGTTGTTACTTAATTTCTAAAATTTGTTCCAGCTTTCATATTATGCAAATATCTTATATATCCAAGCCCAAAGTAGATGAACCAATAATAGAGATCTCACTCCTATTTAATATTCACTTACCAATTAGTGCCATAGTATGTCAGATAGGTACATGTAATCTGGACTATCACTTTCTATGGGGAAATACTGCTTTCAGTCAATTAGCAGTAAATAAGAATTGATTCAGCTTCTACTGTTTACCACCACCGTGCTAAGAATATTTTGAAGCTTACAAAGACACAAGTCCAACAATTTCTGACCTCAAGGAACTGATATCCTCTTATGAGAAACCACATGTACAGATATAGATAAAAACAGAAGATATTCAATAAATACATAATTATTTTTGAGCAGCATTGAAAGCTGGGGTAGGGAGCATGGGAAGGCTTCAATTACTTGAATTGAGCTTTGAAGGGAGCTAATATTTCTAAGATTTAACAAAGAAGGAAGACATTCTAGGGGTTTCCTATGCAAAGGCAGGATGGCAGGAAATAGATTGTTATATATGAATAACTGCTAGTTTGGCTTAAAATAGAAAGTATATGAAGGGAAGTCATGTGTAACAAGCCTGGAGTGGAAGTCTGTCACTCAAATGTTAAGTATTTTAAATGTTTAATAGAGATATTTATATTTTATCCTGAGCCATTGATGTTTTGTGGGGAGGGTTAGATCTATGTTTAAGATATCATTTTGGCAGCTATGATCTGGTTGGATAAGAGAGGGGAAAACTTGAAGCATGTTGCTCTAGTCCAAATAAGAAATAATGAAAGCCCAATTGGGGTGATGACTGCAAGAGTGGGAAGAAGGGAAAAGCTATTAGCTGTTTAGTCAATATAGAACCAAAATGACATGGCAGTGCACTGGATAAGTTATATGAAAGAGAAGGGTCACAGAGGGTTGAGTTTACATTTTATTTTTCGTAGCTACATGTCAAATTTTAAAATTGTTATAACAAAAAGTTATATTAAAAAACAGCATCCTGAAAATCTAGCAGTTCATTGAATGCCTATTTTGTTGTTGTTGTTCAGTTTCAATGCAGGGTATGATTCTTTTGACTGCAACTCCAGTTCTTTTGCTCTTCCAAATGGTCTATGATCTTTTGTTGTAGCTGCTGCTAGGTCTTGTGTGATTCTATTGTGGCTCTGTCATATATGAATTTTATTTTCTTGTTGCTCATAACATTTTCTCCTTGACATGGAGGTTTTAGAATTTGGCTATGATATTCCTGTAGATTTTCTTTGTAGAATCTCAGGTGGTGATATGTATTTTTTTTTTTTTTCTATTTCTGTTTTCCCTTCTTGTTCTAATGCGTCAGGGCATTTTTCCTTAATTATTTATTAGAAGCTTCTTGTTTTGATTGTAGCTTTCAGGTTGTCCTGTTATTCTTATTTTTCTCTTTTTGATCTGTTCATTAGTGTTTATTTTTATAACATTTATTTAAAATAACTTTTGTTTCAAATGCCCTTCTTTGCTCTACTCCCTCCCTCAGTTATTGAGAAAGCAAGCAATATATCAATTATGAATGATAACTCTTCTTAATTTTTTCTTTTTCACTCATTTAATTTTTAAACTTTTTTTATCTTTTTTTTAAGCTTTTCCAGGAATTGGGCTTATTTCCAGTTTGCAGTTTTCTTTCAGACTTTATAGCTGTTTTCATATTATTATTTTCTTGAGTTTGTCTTTTCTTCCTTTTCACCATAGTAGCTTTCTTTGGCCAAATTCTCTTTTTGTTATTTTGTGTTGTTTACTTATTTTCTCACCCCATTTCTTTGAACTTTATGTTAAAATTAGGATCTGCTCACCTTGGGCTGGAGTACTGATCCAAGTTTCAGGCTTTTTTGCCCCTAATATTTTCAGTCAGTTTGAATGTTTTCAGGGTTTGCAAATGTTAAGTCCAGAGAATTGTCACTGCTCTCCTGAACTATGATTTGGTCCTTCCTCAGCAAAGTCCTCTGCTTCTTTGTAGCTATTAGGGCTTTTTTCTGTGTTGGAATGTGACAAGGGCACTTGCTCCCTTCAAACCCCAAGTGCTTCTCTCTTTTCTACTCCCTTATGAATATATAAGAGCTACTTGCTGGGATAGAGTGGAGAAGAATAGTAGAGGCCTAGAGGTAAAGGTTTTATCAAATAGCTCCAGTTCCTGTACCCTATACTAATACAGGGGTTTCTTGTAATCTCTTTATAAATAGTTGTATAATTTGCATACTGCCTTTGGGCTAAGAGATCCTGAAGCTGAGCTGCTCTTGCTTAGGTTGTAGCTATCTGTGAGGCCCACCAGCTGCTGCTGCATGAGCTCAAGGCTAAATTACTCCACTTCCCTGTCAGAGATCTCTCTTTCTGACCCCCTATTTAACTTTGGTTGGAAAAATGCCTCTAGTTTTGAATTTTGTTGACTTTGCTGCTACAGAATTCAATTCAGGGCGATATTTTAAAGTTTTTTAGAGGAGAATATTGGGAGAGCTGCGTTGTGGCACTTAATCATCTACTCTGCCATCTTGGTTCCACCTTTTTCTTTGTAATATATTTTAAGCACTTATTTAAAGAATGGAAATGAGGAATGGATTAAGTATAAATTAGAAGAGAATAGTTAACTAAAAGAATGGAAGCTGACCCTAAATTTGTTCTTGAGATTGCTATCTTTGCTGCCTTGATGAAGCCAAAACTTCATCATCTCAGATTTATAGCATATGTTCTATTTTGAAGAAATTTTCTACAGTGCTTCAACATTAAGGAATCTGTATCGTTTGAATTTTCCAATATTTCTTGATTATTCTGCTCTTGAATTGAATTAATTTAGATAAGTTTTAGAACATCCCCAAATAAAATAGCCTTTGTAAGATATCTAAATATACTTCACTTACATTAAGGTCTGTTATATTACAAACTGGCCAAGACATTTTTCTTGTTTACTTAAAAGTTTAGTTGAGATTATATACTCCTTCTGTACTAAAGAGAATTATGTTCGGGAGGAAGATACCTACACAAATTGACTACTCAGAGATCACTCATAAAAAGCAGAATATTTATTAGAATTTTGAGAAGCAGTTCATCTCATTCTGCGAGCTGAAGCTCACAGTAAGAGGGCCACTCCTTTGAGAGTAGTCACAGTTTTTATACATTTCAGACAAAGAATCCCTAAAATCCTACCCTCTTTATGTTGTGATTGGTTACATAAGTCTCTATTCTCCTATTTGGTCAGTGGAATGCAGTCGATAATGTGATGTATAACTTCTTTGGCCACGCATACTTTTTTAGTCCCTTCTTTGGGCAATAGAATGTAGTTCCGGTCTTATCTAAGTCATGTGACAACAAAGAAGCCGAAACTGAGGCCTTAAGACTTCAATTAATTTAGCTAACAGTCTCTGATCAATATGTGCTTGATCTGTAAGTTCTTCACCTTTTCCATACCATTATATGGCAGGAAAAAAAATCATGAAACTAATCTTAGTTTATTTCATTTTGCCTCTTTCCCTTTTATGGAAAAATATATTTTTGTTGCTCATCAGCTTTTTTTTTTTAACCCTCATATTTGCTTATCTTGTTGTAACTATAATCTTAAAATGACCACCAAATATTTATAAAACTTCAAACAAATCTTTTTGATGTGCTTTTTTTTAATCTTGTCTTTAGCAAGTGAAACTATAATTCTGAGTAACTATTTGAACACTAAACAAAATTTTTCATTTCAAGATATTCTTTCAGGACATGGCCTAACACATTTTAAGGATAAATGGGAAGGAAAGAAAATGGGAGAGAAGGTGAAGGAAGGCTGTTTTTTATCAGATGTAGAGATTTAACATTAATATAATGATCATTGGATAGTGCTTTTTATATCTGGTTTCTTACTGCTACTAATACCTGTTACATTCTTTCAGTCTCTCAAACACCATTTTAGTTTTTCTTCTAATAATCAGTATGGTTTAGTAGGTTTCAAGAAATATCCATTCATTTTCTTAGCGGCATTATGTCTATATATTTGTTTGCCTTTGTGTGGGATGCAAAGACCCTAACTCAAATTGACTGAACAAAGGCATCTCAAAGTACAAACAGAAAGTTTCTTTATTTCAATTCTTGTGAGAAGCAGGACAATCCCTCACCAGAAAGTCTGGAGCAGGAAAGCCAATTTTACTGAAGTAAGGAGTATAGTTATAAAGCCAAGGCTTACAGAAACCTCTTTCACCTACCCACCTCCTAATCTTTTTAAAAAAATCATTGGCCAACTTGATCCTCATTCCTTGTCTTTGGAATATAGGTGGGCCTTTGTATGTTGATTAAGCAATAAATGTTTCAAAATGTTATTAAGAAAAGGGGTCTGTTTTGCTTCAAAAGTAAGTAATCAATTAAGCAAGAGAGGTCGAAGGTTTCTAAATTACTTAAGCCAATAATCAAAGGGGTCTGTTTCAGGCATTCCTAAATAAATCAGATAGGAATGGCTAGATTGGAGATTTCTCAGATATCTCTAGACCATTAAACATTTGGTCAGGTTTAATACTCTATGAGAAGCAGTTGAGCAAGGGGTCAAGAGGGTTATCTCAAATATTTTGCTGGAAGAGCAAGTCTTTGGTCTTCTTCTAGAGCCTAATAATTAAAAATTTCTAATTTTATCTAAATAATTAAAAATTAGTGCTGAGTTTGAACTACCCAAGGTAATTATTCTGAGAAGTCCTCAGTTTCCCCATTTCACTCATTTTGTTTCTTGCAAGACAAAAAGGTGAATTAAGATTTAGGTTATTTTGTAACTACTTTATTAAAATAAAATACTTTGAATAAGCTGAATATGCTTAGAAGTATTGCTGGCAAATTGTTGAAAATTCTATCTTAATTGTATTCCCTCGTAGGCCTCAGGAATTGAATTGTACTTCTTAAACATTTAATTTGATAAAGGAAATCTGTATCTTTAAAGAAACCCTATTAGGTAGTAGTAAGTCTTGGTTCATATATCAATTATATTATTTTTGTTTTTTGCAATTGTTGCTAAACAATCTTATGTAAATTACAAAAAAAAAAAAAAAAGAAAGAAAAACATTTTCTGCTAAATTTCCATGTGTGTTTTTTTTTGGGGGGAAGTAAATTTATCTTTTTAATGATATATGCAAATATCTATCTATAATATAATATAATATGATATGATATAATATTATATACATATATATGCTATTATTGTTATTATGATCCCTGACCACATTATTAATGTTATCAGAAATATGGCATAAAAGACTAGCAGTAAATAGGGTAAAACGAGTGTGGAAGACTTCTTCCTGTTGACCTTCGTCCACTTTTGATCTTCTAGTGACAGATAACTGAAGGCCTGAAATAACTGCACAGAATTTAAAGGATCTGACAGTATTCCTGAAAAGTAAGTGATATTCAGCCTGTTGCCAAAAAAAAAAAAAAAAAAAAAAAAAATTACATGGAATAGAAAAGCAAGTGCTTTATTCTAAATTTTTAGGAAGAACCAATAGCAGCCTCAAAGGTGGTATTTTAAAATTTTCATTATCTTGGCATTAAATTGATTTTGCTTCTTTGGCAAAGTTAATTCCAAATGTGAAAACTTTCAGAGATTCCAATAAACAGCTCATCTGTAATTTTAAGAGTGTGAGAAGTTACGGGAATTTTTCATAGTCACATTTATCATGTGACTTGATACCAGGTTTAGCTCCTTCAGGTATTCTAGGATTGGTGGCTTTCTGGAATTTCATATATACTCATTAAAAAAAAATAAAGGTACATAAGAGATATTATATGATGCTAATATCTAGTGATTCTTAATATTAATTTATATCATATTTTATATCAGGTTTCATATATTTATGACTTTTGTAATTTTTTGTTGAATATTGGTTACTGTGCTGTTTTGTTAAAGTCTTGGAAAACGAATCCTCATTCTAGTGAATAAAGAAATTTTATTACAGCATTCTGTAAATAACATCTACTTAGGGAATATTCTTTGGTCCCTGGAGAAGGTCAACAAAATGATATTAAGACACAGAATACTCTGGTCTGAAGAATGCTGAAAGCTTATTGATATGAGATTAGGCTCACTGGACACATTGTGCTGTCACAAGCAGGAGCACATCCAAGTAATTGAGAGGAAGAAGAAGGGAGGAGCAGGAAAGAGAAGTTGAAGTTCATTAAAAGGCTCATATTAAATGAGTGAGGGGAGGAGGGAAAGAAATCACACCAAAATCATTTACTGTTCAGTCAGTGGATAAGGTTTGTTACTCTATTTTCAAAGAAATAAAGCAGTCCTTTGTAAGATATGAGCATTGTCCTTCAAAAGTAAAATCCTGGAAAAAAAAAAAAAAAAAAACCTTATTTTACACTCTTTTTAAATACTGTTTGTGTGATTGAGATTGCTCCCTGGACAAGAAGATCACCACCATCTTATAGAGCTGACCATTGTTAAATTTAGCAACTAGAAAGTCAACTAGCCTTTGAACTCCCTCCAGTCTTTGTGTGCCTGTATTGGGTGTGTCTGTTTTTGAACAAAAGGGAAGAGTACTGATTACTAAAGGTTTCCTGACTGTGTGTGGATCTGCAGTAATAAAAGGGAAATAGAAGGGAAAAAAGTCACATAAAACAAATGTTATTTTGATAGCATTTGGTCTCCTTAATTTGTAAACTATGCTAACTGATATGGTTGATGTAGATACCAGATGATGGTAGGTACCAAATGTTGGGGTTTCCTTTAATCTTTCTTCTTTGCTTAGTATTTTGCTGTATTCTTGTGTGCACATAAATCATATTTGTGCCTTTATAACTGTCTGCAAGCACAACAAAGGAATTAGATTAGACAATTTTTTTTGTTAATGTGATTTATACATATATTTTTTACTTAATAGTATGCTATTTTTCCTATTACATGTAAAGATAGTTTTCAATATTCATTTTTGTAAGATTTTGTTTCAAATTTTTCTCTCTTCCCTTCACTTCCCCTTCCCCTTGAAAGCAAGTAATCTGATATACGTTATGCATCATAATCATGTTAAACATAGTTCTCTATTAGTCATATTGTGAAAGAAGACTCAGAACAAAAGGGGAAAAGAAGAGAAAGGGGAAAAAAAGTAAGAAAAGTGAAAATAGTATGCTTCAATTTGCATTCCAATTCCATAAGTTTATCTTTGGATATGCCCAGCATTTTCCATTCCAAGTCTCTTGGAATTGTCTTGGATAGCTGGATCAGAAGAGTCTATCGTAGTTGGTCATCACACAGTTCCGTGTACAGTGTTCTTCTAGTTTTGCTCACTTCATTCTGCATCAGCTTATCTAAGTCTTTCTGTGATTTTCTGAAATCTGCCTGCTCATCAGTTGATTGTTGTACTTTATCAAAAGGTTTTTTTCTCCATCAGTTGATATAATCGTAATGAAATCCTGGATTGCTAGATGGGATTGTCAGAAAGAGTCTGAAGTACTGATAAAATTATTCCCTGAGATAACAGGAGGATCATTTTAACCTTATAGGTTGTGGATAAACCCATCTTGTTCTATTCAGTCAGAATCCAAGAGATGTCAAACCCTTGAGGTTAGATTTCCCCTATAAATTTGTTTATGGCCCATGCCATCTTTGCTGAATCCTTTTTGGGGTTATAGCTCTCCATGGTTTTCTGCCTCATGGTATCTTTCTCCTCATCTCTCCCCTATGCCTCATGATGTCTTTCTTTCTCTTTGTTCCCCCACCATATCTCATGGTGTCTTTCTTCTTATATCTGACCAACTTTTAGGGTACATAATCCCTATATGGATTTAGCTTACTAGTTAAGAGTACGCTTCCACCTCATGGAGTCTCTTAGTTAATTGTGAGTTTCACTAAGGAACTTGTCTTTTCTATTGTTAATTGTTAAAACCTCTTTCCTTGCTAAGTATATGCTCTCCTAATTCTATTTCATATTTCCCATTCCTGATATCTATTGTATCTCTTCATTTTGTCTGTAACCTCTTCTAAATAAATTTATCTTTAGCCAAAGAAAATGGCCACTGTGAATTCTTCATATGACCAAATCCCAGTATTTGATGCCTCAATCACAATATTTAGTGCTAAACCCCAAACATGTCATTTGGAAGTAGGAATTGCTATCCTAAGCACATCATTCATATGATCTTCAAAATGCTATTATTAATGGTTATGTTAATTCTGTTAATAGCTTTCCTTATGTTAAATCATCCCTGTATTTATTCCTGGTATGATTCTCACTTGATCATAATGTATAATCTTTGTGATACATTATTGTGATCTGTTAGCTAGTATTTTATTTAGGATTTTTGCATTATTCTTTAATGAAATTGGTCTATAATAATCTTTCTCTTTTTTTACCCTTTCTGATTTAGGTATCAATATCATATTTGTTTCACAAAAGGAGTTTGATAGGATCTCTTCTTCACTCCAAAGAGTTTATTCAGTATTGGAATTAGTTGATCTTTAAATGTTTGATAATTCACTTGTGAGTCCTTCTGGTCTTGGAGCTTTTTTCTTAGGAACCTCAATTATGGCTGCTTGATTTCTTTTTCTAAAATAGTTCTATTTAAATATTCAGTTTCCTTTTCTCTTAATCCAGGCAGTTTATAGTTTTGTAAATATTTTCCTGTTAGAATCCTTACAAAGTGTTAACTCACTGGAATCGATAGAAACAATACTTAAGTTTACACCTTTGAGAGTTCACATATTAGCTCACACATTAGAGTTCACAAGTCCTGGAGATTCACAAGTTACACCTCCCACAATCCCATTCTCGGAGGAGGAGTCAATCTTTGGGTTCACACCTTTAAGAGATCATATATAAGAAGCTCTTAAAGCCTCAGTCAGAGTCAGTGAAGTCAGTCAATTGGGGAGACTGACAGAGCCAGAATTTAGTTGAGAAGATTTAGAACTGGAGATTCAGAGAAAGCTGGAGGCAGAAGTTGGAAGAGTTAAAGGACAAGCTGCAAAAGCTCTTGGAACCAAGGAGGGAGATAGGCCTCTAAGAAAACTAACCAGGCTATTTTAGAAGAGACAATAAAGGACTTGTACTTTAACAGCTGGCTGCAGTTGAGGTGATTATTACTCTAAACTGAAACTGCCTCCAGAAGCCCCTCGAGAAACCTGTTCCCCAGAGAACCATTATAGTTTTTCCATTTCTCTTAATTTGTTAAATTTATTGGCATGTAATTGGATAAAATAATGAGTTAAGACAAATTATCATTTCCCATAGAGGGGCATAGTGACTAGAACTTTGGGCCTGAAGTCAGAAAGACCTGAATTCAAATCCACTTCAGATGCTTAATAACAGCTTGACCCTGAGCAAGTCAATCTGCCTCAGTTTCCTTAACTGTAAATACTAATAGCATCTACTTTTTAGGGTTGTTGTTAAGATCATAATATTTGTGAAACCCTTAGCATTAACTATGATGAACTTAACTCTTTTCAACAATGAAGTGATTCAGACCAATTCCAATTGACTTTGTGATGGAGAGAGCCATCTGCAACCAGAAAGAGGATTATAAGGACTGAAACGTGGAGCACAACATAGTATTTTCACCTTTTTTTTGGTTGTTTACTTGCTTGTTTTTTTTTTTCTCTTTCTCTCTCTCTCTCTCTCTCTCTCTTTTTTTTTTGGCCATTTTTATCCCATTTTTCTTATGCAACATAGTATTTGTAGAAATATGTTTAGAAGAATTGCACGTGTTTAACCTATATTGGATTACTTGCTTTCTAGAGGAGAGTCAAAGGGAGGAGAGAGGTAGAAAAATTTGGAATACAAGGTATTGCAAGGTTGAATGTTGAAAACTGTCTTTGCATGTATTAAAGAAAAAATAAAAAGCTATCATTATTTAAACAACAACAACAACAACCCAAACCTTAGCATTTAGCATAGGTACTTAATAAATACTTGTTCTCTTTCATTCTTCTCCCAGAGAGTGTAGCTGTAATACAGTGGAAGGTTGTAGGCAAAGCAGTCCCTATGTATGTAGGAAGACTTAGATTCAAGTCCTACCTCTGACACATACTGGCCACATCACTTAACATCTCAGTTATAGTCAACTCTCTAAGACTATGTGTTGCAGATAAAAAGTTGAATTATATTGGTAGAAGATTCCTTACCTGGAAGTTCCCCATACTAAAGAAATCACTTTTCCAGTTCTTATTCTTAACATATTTGGTTTTCATAGTGGCTAGAAACTGGAAATTGAATGGATGCCCATCAATTGGAGAATGGTTGGGTAAATTGTGGTATATGAATGTTATGGAATATTATTGTTCTGTAAGAAATGACCAGCAGGATGAATACAGAGAGGCTTGGCGAGACTTACATGAACTGATGCTAAGTGAAATGAGCAGAACCAGGAGATCATTATACACTTCGACAATGATATTGTATGAGGATGTATTCTGATAGAAGTGGATTTCTTTGACAAAGAGACCTAACTGAGTTTCAATTGATAAATGATGGACAGAAGCAGCTACACCCAAAGAAAGAACACTGGGAAATGAATGTGAACTATCTGCATTTTTGTTTTTCTTCCCGGGTTATTTTTACCTTCTGAATCCAATTCTTCCTGTGCAACAAGAGAACTGTTCAGTTCTGCAAACATATATTGTATCAAGGACATACTGCAACATATCTAACATATATGGGACTGCTTGCCATCTAGGGGAGGGGGTGGAGGGAGGGAGGGGAAAAATCGGAACAGAAATGAGTGCAAGGGATAATGTAAAAAAAATTACCCTGGCATGGATTCTGTCAATATAAAGTTATTATTAAATAAAATAAAATATTAATAAAAAACATATTTGGTTTTCATCATCTAGAATATGAAAACATTTTTCCCCCCAGAGGAAATATTCATGATTAAAAGCATGAGATTTCACTGTAATCTATGTTTCCAGATTTTTTCATGAAGTGTTTTTCTCTATTTCTCCCTATCCTTACCTTTTTTGTATATTTGTATGGAAATCACAAGTATTAAAAGCACATATTGATTTAGAGAACATAATCAAGTTCCTGTTATAATTTCTTTATCTCTTCATGCTCAACAACCAATGTTTGTAATTATTTTCATAGAAGTCCTCTTGAAAATATTAATCCTTTAATTCAACACGTAACCACTCTGCCAACTCACAATTAGCTGTGCTTCTCTCTCTCTTTCCCTCCATATATATGTTATATTCCATATGTGTTTATACACACACACACACACACACACACACAAATATGTAACACTGGCAGATATAGATATGTATATATGTAAATATATACACATATCTGTTAATGTGAAGGAGAGAAAGACAGAATCGGGGGAGGGAGGGGTAGTGGGTGTCAGCTAAATGGTTCAGTGGATAGAGTTCTGGGCCTGGAGCCAGGAAGATTTGAATTGAAGTCCAGCCTCAGACATTCACTAACTCTGTGATCTTGGGCAAATCATTTAACCTCTATATGCCTTAATTCACTGGAGAAGAAAATGACAAATCATTCTAATATCTTGTGTAACTATACAAAATTGCACATGACAGAACAACAAATAATTTATTTGTTAATATTTACTTATATTTATATAGATAATTTTTATCTCTTTATATAGATATTTATATAATCTAATATTTATATAGATAAATAAAAATTCCTCACTTCTAAATGTATTACCATCCATCCCCTTCTCTTTTCAACCTTACCCACCCCCAGCTTCATTTAATCCCCTTTGGTTACACAAATCCATATTTAAATAAATAACCAAATTGTTTTAGATTAGCAATTTTTTTTTGTTTCAAAATCTCTTTATACTCACAAAATTATCAAGGCCCTCTTCCCAAAAGTTTTGTTTATGTGGGTTGTATCTGTCAATGTATTATCATATTATAAATGAAAATATCTAGAAATTATTATTTAAAACTTTTAATTTCATGGGTACCCTGAAAGGATCTTGGGGCCCTCTAGTACTCAGTTCAGAGAACTTCTTTCTAAAAGAAACTGATTTCTGTCCAAACAAATGATAAAACAGCAAAGAGAATTGTAAAGAATAAAAACTCCATGTCTCCCATGAAAAAGAGGAAAGAGCAGAAAGGAAAAAAAGTTTGAGAACAGGAATTGCCAGTTCTTTTCTCAGATATCACCTTTTACTTTCTGTTTTGATGTCTTATTGTTTTTATTACCAGTAGGTACCAGTTTCTGAACACATAAAATCCTATCTGTGCTGGGTTTAGGATAGCTTCTTTCTCCCTTTGTTAGAATATTCTATATGTCTACTTTGCTACACCACTATCCCCAGTGTCCATAGACTTCTCTGATTCTCTTTGCCAATGTAAGCTGGAAAAAGAAAAAAATGGTCATTGTAATTTTAAAAGAAATTTCCCAATCAGAACTAGGTCTGATGTATTTTCTAGATATCTGTGGAATAGATGTGAAGGCCAACTCACTTATTCTTTCTGCTATTATCCCATCTTGGCTGTATTTTCTCAAGGCAATGTTCTTCTACTATACCAAGCTACTTCACATGATATACAGTGAAAATTGCTATTTCAGTTAATTCGTCTATTTTTAAAAATCATACAAGTCATGGAATCACTGATGTTATTCGTCACCCATTTATTTTTTTTTAATCGTTACCTCTCTTCCTTTCTTTCTCCTTTCCTCAAAGAAGTTGAAGAAATCTTCCTGATGGTTTCCTATTTTGCCTAGTCTTTAGACTTTAGTCCTTAGTCCTTAACCCAGCCCAGAATATGTTTGCAATGGAGCCTCCCTAGGTCATTGCTAAATTTCATGTCTAATTTGCAATGCATTAAAAGTAGTGTGCCTTTAGAAGAGTTTTAGTTTGTCATACAGATGAAAAATGTGTTTGAGGCATCAAATTATGTTGGACTGAATTAAGTAATTTCTTTCAGACTAGATTTTAAGTCTGATTCTTAATTGTTAACTAATTTGCACTCTATAAGCACTCACATAAAGAAACATTTTATTTTTCTGTAGGTTTATAAGAGAGATTTAACCCATTTCAAAGGTGGTTGGCTTCAGATGAATAATTAATTATTTATTGAATTTCAACCTAAATTCAAAGTAATTCTTATACTAATGTGATTAACAGGATATTTTGCAGCTGACTACACTTGCACTGCTGCTTTAAGTTTGCCTGCTAAAAGAAAACATTTGGACTTCTCCATGTGGGTACATAGTGCATTTTTCTCTAACTTTTGAGGTAGGACAGAACTTCTGGTAGTTGGAATGATTTAGATCCATGTTCATTTGTGGATACAGTTAATTTTTTTTTGAGAATTAATCCATCACAGGCTTTAGTTTATTTTGCTTCCAGTACAAAATGGTGAACAAGAAGTCCAGAAGGTAGATTCTAAAAACTTCTGAAAGCATCTTCAATCAGTTGTGCTAGCTTGCTTTTATTTTCCTTCTTTATTGAGTTTGTAACTATTTTTGGCTTATTTGATTTTACTTTCTGCTTCCCAGATTCAGATTTTTCCTTATTTATTTTTAATATAGATTGTTTGATAATGAAATTAATATTTTACTATATATGGCATATTTCTGTCTAAGACTTTCTTGATGTATATGTATAATAATGGTTAAAAGGTATAAAAATTTTAGATTCTATGCATGAGGTTTTGTAGAACACAATTTTTAAAATAATGGTTGTATCTATTTATAGCTCCAATAATAGCATATATATATTTCTGTCTTTCTTCCTTCTCTCAAACATTAACTACTGTCATTATTTGTTGTCTTTGCCAACTTTCTAGGTTTTGGTGGAGGGTGTGATAAGATTTGAAAAATTTAATTCAGAACATAATAATTAAGCTTGTGTGGGACAATTTTATCCAAAATTAGACTCTCAGGGGTGTCTCAAGGTATAGAACAAAAGCTTTATTAGGACCTCGCTAGAGCCGCCGGGCAGTCATCCAGACTTCCAGCAAAAGGGATGTGTTCAGAGCCAGGAGAGAGCTGCCACCCAGTGCCCACTTGCAACTTTTATACAGCCCCAAGAAAAAGCCCAGACCCACCTCCAGTACCCCTCATATATATTCTGATTGGTTATATAGATTGTGTTCCCGGAACAATCTAGAATGTTTACAAGTTATAAATCTTTCTTCTCCCCCCCCCCCCCCACATGATTTTTAAGAAACTGAAACTTAGGCCTGCAGGTTTTACCTACTTTAACCAATAGTTATGAGAGATATTCAAGAAACCAAAACGTAGGCCTGCAGACTTGATCTATTTTAGTTAATGATTATGAGAGATCTTCACTTTAGCTATTTGCACTCAAGCTGAATCTTGAAGGAGATTCCCAGGCAAGGGAAATGAGAAGGGAAAGCATCATGGGTAAGGCAAACACCTAAAGACATAAGAGAAAGATGGAATGGTGTTATCATGTGTAAGAGCAAAAAGTAGAGTGTGGAGGGGAGTAATATGTAAAAAGGTCAGAAAGTTAAGATAGGGATAGCATGTGAAGTTTTTTTGCCAGAGACATTTATATATGAACTATCACTTTTAGTTGATAGAACATTACTCAGGTTTAAAGGGGGTGGGGTAGGATGAGAAATACTAACCTGGTCAGACTGGATCTACTACAAGTTTGTTGCAACTTTTATACAGCCCCAAGAAAAAGCCCAGACCCACCTCCAGTACCCCTCATATATATTCTTATTGGTTATATAGATTGTGTTCCCGGAACAATCTAGAATGTTTACAGATTATAAATCTTTCTTCCCCCTCCCCCCCCCCCCCCACATGATTTTTAAGAAACTGAAACTTAGGCCTGCAGGTTTTACCTACTTTAACCAATAGTTATAAGAGATATTCAAGAAACCAAAACGTAGGCCTGCAGACTTGATCTATTTTAGTTAATGATTATGATGTATGTAATGTTGTATAAACAACATGATCTGAGCCCTCACTGCTGCTCAAGCAATCCTACTGCATTTCCCTTATTAACTCATTATCCCATTGTTCACAGTGGCTCTTGCAGACCCTTTCATTTCTCCTCAAACCTTCCATGGCTTTTCTTACCCTCTCAAGTGAGGACTGTGGCACATGTTTTACAGAAAAAAAATGAGGCCATTCTCTGTGAACTTCCTCTTCTTCCCTTTTTCTCATTTTCTATAGTTCAGATGCTTTCTGCCTCTTTTTTTTTTTCCCTCATACATGTTTTACATGATGAAATCTTGTCTCCTTAATAGATTGCCATCTCTGTCATCTTCAGTCTTTTACTTTTTTCATTCTCTCCTCGTCTTCTGGATCATTTCCTACTGTCTATACAAACATGCCTATGTCTCTTCCATTCTCAAAAAAAACCCCTCACTTGATTCTTCCATCCCTGCTAAATATTCTTATATCTTTTTAACCCTTTGTAGCTCAAGTTCTCTAAAAGGGGGTACCTAGTACCTATGTAAAGTGAATCTATTTTCTCTTCTCTCACTTTATTCTTAATCTTTATAATTTGGTTTCAGACTTTATCCTTCATCTGAAACTACTCTCTCCAGAGTTACTAGTAATTTCTTAGTTGCCAAATTCAGTGGTCTTTTCTCATTACTCATTCACCGTGACATCTTTGAAACCTTTCGCTGATGCTCTTTTCTCTCTCCTCTCCTGGCTTTTTTCCTATCTATCTGATCATTCTTTCTCTATCTCTTCTGTTGAATCTCTGTACAAATTATGCTCTCTAATTATAGGCATCCCCCAAACTTCTGTCCTTGGCTTTCTCTTCTTCCTCTATCCCAGGGCTTCTTAAATTTTTTTCACTTGGGTCCACTTTTTACTTGAGAAATTTTTACATGATCTTGGATATATAGACATATGAAATAAATACACAAATCAAACATTTACTGATAATAAATTATAATTCCACAATCCCTATATTATTAGGAGACTTTATATGGGGTTTATAAGGTGACCCACACTTTAAGAAGCTGGATTCTATATTATTTCACTTAGTCATGTCACCATGAATGTAATTGCCATCTTTATGCTGATTTTTTTCAAATTTGTCTTTCTTTGCTGACCTCCAATCTTAAATTTCTAAATGACTTTTAGGAATCTCAAACTGAATCACCAATAGATATCTTAAACTCAATATGTTCAAAATGGGACTCATTATCTTTTTCATTAAACTCTCTTCATCTCCTATTTCTCATTTTACTGTAAAGGGAAACATCATCCTTCCATTCCTTTAGGGTCTCAGATAAGGAGTCATACTGGATTCCTCAATTTCTTTCATCCCCTTATATCTAAGTTATTACTAAGGCCTGCCAATTTCATCTTTGCAACATCTCCTAATATATCCCTTCTCTCCTTTGCTGTTGCTTCCACACTATTGCAGTCACTAATCATCTCATGCCTTGATTATTACAATAGCCTACTGAAGCTGGAGCTGGATACACGATTTTCTGGAGTGGCTGCTGCAGTGAAGGGGAGCTTTGTGAAGCTGGTGTAGGTTTTGTGATCAAAACTAATCTAGTAAATAAGCTCTTATGCCTTTCAAAAGGAGTGAACCACAGGCTTGTGACAATGCGATTGCCACTTGCAGGAAAATTCCATATCACCATCATCAGTATCTATGCTCTCACAATGATGCATCCTGATGAAATTAGAAAGCCCTTTTCATCAGTGTGCCAAAAGAGGGCAAGCTTATAATTCTGGGTGACTTTAATGCTAGGGTAAGCTCACACTACGAGACATGTCAGGGAGTCCTTGGGAGAAATGGATTTGGAAAAAGCAACAACAATGGTCACTTATTACTGAAGATTTGTGCATCTTGTGATTTCATCACCAACACTGCCCTCCATTTATCTAAACACAATAAAATTTCATGGATGCTCTCTTACAGCAAACATTGCCACTTAATAAACTATGTGATTGAAAGGAAAAGAGACAGACAGGACGTGAAAGTGATGAAAGCAATGTGTGGTACAGAATGTTGGACTGATCATAGACTTATCCTTTCCAAGCTGAATATTCACACTCAACAAAAGTGGAGTCCCCAAGACAAAAAGATTACCAGAAGAATTAATGTCAACAGCTAGAGTGCTTCTCTGATAGGGCATAGATTTGTTGCTAACTTTGAGGGTAAATTGAGCCAACTCACAATTGGCAACAGTAGCAGAAAAGGAGTGGGTAGTTTTCAAAGATTTGGTGTACAGCATTGATGATCTGTGTCAGTTTACTGATAAGTCTGCAGCAATTACCTTATCCAAGATTGAGTAAACATTTAGATCCTGGTGCCCCTTCATCAGTATTCTCTCTCATAAAATGAAAAGAAAAATATTGCTGTTGGTGCTAGTGTGTAATAAACAAAAAATAAACAAACAAAAATATGACTTCTACCCAGTGAGCTGTATTGTAAATGATATTTAATGATTTCAAGTTACCAGGCTATAATTGAACTTCCTTGTACTACTACTACCCCAGTATTTGCCAGTAGTGGGAGTTCTAACTCTGAATGTGTTTGATTTCTTGACCATTTTGACAGTATGGATTTTATCGCACCAGTTAGTTTCTGTTTATTTGCCAGGAGTCTTAAAGTGAATTGAGTGATATTCTTTGGTGAATTTCATAATTTCAGCTTCTCAGGCACAGGAATTAGAGGTTCTCTTTAATTTTTTTTTGTTATTTTTTAGGCTTTTCAATGTCAGCAGGGCATTATAGAGGAGAAAGAAGGTAGGACTGAGAGTTAAGATCCCTGGTTTATTAGTCTTATCTGGTCTTCAATAGATTCATCTGCAAACACAGATATTTACTATGGTAGTATGGTAAGATTAACTAATACAAAACAAATTTCCATGATTTATTATAAAAACAGCTTGGCAGTAAACTTTACATACTTTATTTCATTTATCCTCACAATAATCTTGTGAAATATATATTTATAGCATATTAAAGAATTGTGGTATGATCATCATAACAATTTAAGACAGGTGAGGAATGTCTGAAGTGGTCTTGACGTGGTCTCCTATGATGTCATTTTTTATATGGATTACATAAACCCTTAGTAATTTGTTTGATTTGCTTTCTCATTCTAACCTGTATTCTAACAAGTATAATCACAGACGCTGTAACCTCCATCCTTCCATCCATCTCTCAAGGAACATTTTTAGGATTTAAAGGGGAAGGAGTAGTTGGCATGAGGTGGACTTGCTTTTTTCCACTGTATTAGCTGACCCATTAGTTAATAAAGTAGTGAAGCCATGGAATATTTCTATTTCCTGAGAAAGGAAAAAAAAATGTTCTTGTTTCTTTAACAGCAACATTTTTGTTTCCTCCCACCCTCTGAACATATTTTCATTTCAGTTTTATTGATTTAACTGATTAAAATTCAGTAACTACATAGAATCTTGTTTCATTATGATTGATAAGATTGAGACCTTAAGTTTATTGTAGTTTTTAAAGTTCCAAATGAAATATTTGAGAAACAAGAGCTAGATGGTCATATTCAAAGATTCATTTTTCCCAAATAAATGTTCATTATATTTCAGTTTTTTCTTTTTAAAAAGACCATCAAATTTAATTTGTCAGTATAATCAGGTTCCTTGTTTTACAAAACATTTTAGAAAGAGTTTGTTTTTTTTATCTCTGGAACTGATTAGAGCCTACAAAAGAGACAGCTCAAAAATCATCTTGTTACCAAGATTATATACATATTTGGTTCATTACAGGGTATATGAGGCTGTATTGCCAGTTGAAAACAGTTGTCCTCACTAAAATATCCAGTTGGATTTTTAAAATATTGAATTGGCTGATAGCTCATCTATAGATATAGCCTGAAATTAGACATAAGAACAGGGTACTTTTGAGAGAGGCAGGTTAGACAAGGGAATTATTGCTTGCTTTTATCTCCAGAGGCCGAAGTCTTAAGTTCTGATTTATATCTACAATTATTCCAGCTCTGCCAGGTTTAATGGAAATAAGTTTGAGATCCTATACTGACCTCCATCCATTCTCCTCTTTCAGGATTTTAGATACTGTGTTTACTTTGAAATAAATGAGACTTACAAAAAGATCTGGCAAAACAAGGTTCTCACAAGGCTTTATATGAGCATTCTTTTAAGTTTGTGGGATTCCCAAGCAATGAAAAAGAAACAAATCAAGAGTTTAAATGTAACTCTGTGTTTCTGATGCCTATCCTGTCATACTTAAAGGAAACTAAACTATTTAAAGGACTAAATTAATAAGGACTATAACACATTTGAAAAAAAACTATAATGAAGTCATAGACTACATTGAAAGGCATAGTTTTCAGTATTAGTTTAGCAGTAGCCTTATTGTACTCTTCAATGTCTTCAGTATTGAATGCCATAATTTAGAAAGGACATTGATAACCTTAAGAGAAAAGTTAGAACATAGATCATGCTATTGGAGCATCAGTTGAAAGAACTGGGAACGTTTAAAGAAGAAAAGGTTTCGAAGGATGTATTGAATTATCTTTGTTGTGCTTGGCTTCAGAAAAATCCTCTAATAAGTGCTTGATGGCCAATTCACAAGCAAGTTGTAGTGGGGAATTCATGTTCAGATACAGATTTCAACTAGATTGTTCCTTTAAACTCAAATTATTTGAAGATATTTATGGATATCTGACCTTTAGCTTATAAAATATTCTCTCCAGGATTTAAGTTCACTATCATCTCCAATTCTGTTCCTTGCTGATGTTCCTTTTTTCTTAAAATAGCTTTTTATTTTTCAAAATACATGCTAAAATAGTTTTCAGCATTCATCCTTACAAAATATTGTGTTCCAAATTTTTCTCCCTCTCTTTCCTTCTCTCTCCTCCTCTAGACAACATGTAATCCAATACAGGTTAAACATATCCTTGCTGATGTTCTTAATCCTTGTCTTTGTTGGTAATTATGTCTGCTTGCACTGGTGCGTCATTACCTTCATTTCTTGGCTTTGAATTTCTAAAAGTATTCTTATTTGTTCCTTTCTTGGTAACTATGTGAGAGAAAGGAAGATGAAATCCAGAAGTGAGAAACATGGTGTCATCTCTTGATTACTCTTTTTTTTTTTTTAATAATTATAACTTTTTATTGACAGAGCCCATGCCTGGGTAATTTTTTATAACATTATCCCTTGCACTCACTTCTGTTCCGAATTTTCACCTCCCTCCCTTCACCACCCCTCCCCTAGATGGCAAGCAGTCCTATATATGTTAGATATGTTGCAGTATATCCTGGATACAATATATGTTTGCAGAACCGAACAGTTCTCTTGTTGCACAGGAAGAATTGGATTCAGAAGGTAAAAATAACCTGGGAAGAAAAAGCAAAATACAAACAGTTTACATTCATTTCCCAGTGTTCTTTCTTTGGGTATAGCTGCTTCTGTCCATCGTTGATCAATTGAAACTGAGTTAGATCTTCTCTTTATCAAAGAAATCCACTTCCATCAGAATACATCCTCATACAGTATCGTTGTTGAAGTATATAATGATTTCCTGGTTCTGCTCATTTCACTTAGCATCAGTTCATGTAAGTCTCTCCAAGCCTCTCTGTATTCATCCTGCTGGTCATTTCTTACAGAACAATAATATTTCATAACATTTATATACCACAATTTACCCAACCATTCTCCAATTGATGGGCATCCATTCATTTTCCAGTTTCTAGCCACTACAAACAGAGCTGCCACAAACATTTTGGCACATATAGGTCCCTTTCCCTTCTTTAGTATCTCTTTGGGGTATAAAACCAGTAGTAGCACTGCTGGATCAATGGGTATGCACAATTTGATAACTTTTTGGGCATAATTCCAGATTGCTCTCCAGAATGGTTGGATTCGTTCACAACTCCACCAACAATGCATCAGTGTCCCAGTTTTCCCGCATCCTCTCCAACGTTCGTTATTATTTTTTCTGTCATCTTAGCCAATCTGACAGGTGTGTAGTGGTATCTCAGAGTTATCTTCATTTGCATTTCTCTGATTAATAATAACTTGGAGCATCTTTTCATATAACTAGAAATAGTTTCAATTTCATCATCTGAAAATTGTCTGTTCATATCCTTTGACCATTTATCAATTGGAGAATGGCTTGATTTCTTATAAATTAGAGTCAATTCTCTATATATTTTGGAAATTCGGCCTTTATTAGAATCTTTAACTGTGAAAATGTTTTCCCAATTTGTTGCTTCCCTTCTAATCTTGTTTGCATTAGTTTGGTTGTACAAAGGCTTTTTAATTTGATGTAATCAGAATTTTCTATTTTGTGATCAGTAATGATCTCTAGTTCATCTTTGGTCACAAATTTCTTCCTCCTCCACAAGTCTGAGAGATAAACTCTCCTATATTCCTCTAATTTATTTATAATCTTATTCTTTATGCCTTAATCATGGATCCATTTTGATCTTATCTTGGTATATAGTGTTGAATGTGGGTCCATGCTCTTGATTACTCTTAATAATGATGATAGAGAGTAGGTGAAGCATAAAACTCATTCTTGTCAGTGGTAAATTGCATTTAACTAAGTTAAAATAAATAAAGGGAGCTGAGGATTGGAAAATTGCCTATATAGTTTTCTCTTCCGTTCTCTTCTGTTCCTCACCTCTTTGGAACCTGTCCTTTATCAGAAGTGATCAAAAAGATATTATTTAGTGAAACTCAAGCCCACATATAGTTGGAAGTCTTTCACATCTCTTTGTCTCTTTTAAAGAAAAATTACTTAAAAAAAAATCATATCTTTCTTCCTAGGAGATACAACATCTTTTCCCAAGACTCAGATAAGATAGTGTATTTTTGTTTGTTTGCTGAGGCAATTGGGGTTAAGTGACTTACCCAGGGTAACATAGCTAAGAAGTATTACGTGTCTGAGGCCAGATTTGAACTTAGGTCTCTTGACTTCAGGGCTGATGCTTTATCTACTGCACCCTAGCTGCCCTAAAACAGAGTATTTTTGACCGAGTTTGTGTCTAAAAAGGGAAATCTTGCCATTTCTAACTCTACTCTGTAGGATGTAGGATCATTTCACTGAAGTGAAAATAAAGAATTTATTTCCTGAAGTTTTATCTGAAATCTGGTCATTTCTTTTGTCGTGCAGCTGTATTTCCTTTCCTTCTTTAAATCTGAGACACTACTGCTTTTAGATCAGCTTTTGATTTGTTATTTGCAGCCCAGTGCAATTAATTGAGTTGAAACTGCTCTAATATTTTAATTTATCAGTAATGGTGAATTTTGAGGCCTAATCTCATTCCCAATAGTTTGTTTTCCTTCTTTTCCCCATTCAAATCCTCACAAGATTTTATCAGTTGAGTGACATTAAATGAATCAGATTGTCTTAAAGCATTTTTTTCAATATGTAGATAAAATCTTTTCAGTACTTTTTTTTTTTTGTAAAACTACATTTATCCTTGAAGATCAACTTCAATTTTTTAATCAGAATTTTTTTTGACATTTTCCATAGTCATAGCCTTTTAATCAGCAAATATCTTCTCTACTCTTTACCCACCTATCTACACATGAGATTTGAGATTGATAGTGATTTAATTATATAGATATGTAGATAGATAGATAAATTTGTCTATCCATATAGATTTGTATATGATTTGGATCATGACAATAAAAGGGAAGAGAGGTGGTAAGAGATTTTTTTCATGAAATCATAGGAACCTTATAATGTACTGAAAGTTATAATGTGCTGAAAGTGAGTCAGCAAACCTTCCAGAAAAAGCAATGACAAAATATCTTCTGGGCATATGTATTTGCAGTTTAGTTTTCAAAAAGTTAAAAATCAGTGAGTTTCATTACACCAAGATTCTGAGGGAAGTAAATGGTTTTCAGTCACAATTATTTTGGAAGGGCAGAAATTTTCCACCCATTAAGTCTGATTTTTTAATCATTAAGTAGTGATTTTTAGTCAAACTATATAATAGCATTTGGATATCAGATATTCTCCTAAATTTTAAATGAAGCCTATGTCCTGAACAGTAAAAGTTGCTCAGGGGAAGCTGCCAGATGGATTTAAACTTCTCAAATAAAGAATAAAAGAAAGCAATTGCTTCTTTACAAAGAATTTCTATAAATTAGTCTCTTGCAAAAATGTAAATTAGTGTCTTGCTAATATCTGATTTTCTTGGAAGTTTAATAACATGTCAGGACCACAAATTATGTAATTACATATTTATTTAATTTATAAAGATAAAGGCTAATTCTATATTACCCTGTTAGAGGCAAAAGCTAGAGTATTATTTCTAGTTTAGGTCTTCAGTTTTTATGGGTATTCTTTCCTACATACTAAATATTTTAGCCTTTTCTGTACCCACTAATGCTCTTTTTTTTTTATCTTTTCTTTTTAATTTTTTTATTATAGCTTTTTATTTACAAGTTATATGCTTGGGTAATTTTACAGCATTGACAATTGCCAAACCTTTTGTTCCAATTTTTCCCCTCCTTCCTCCTACCCCCTCCCCGAGATGGCAGGTTGACCAATACATGTTAAATATGTTAAAGTATAAATTAAATACAATATAAGTATACATGTCCAAACAGTTATTTTGCTGTACAAAAGAATCGGATTTTGAAATGGTGTTCATGTAAGTCTCTCCAGGCCTTTCTGAAATCATCCTGTTGGTCATTTCTTACCGAACAATAATATTCCATAATATTCATATACCACAATTTATTCAGCCATTCTCCAATTGATGGGCCACTACAAAGAGGGCTGCCACAAACATTCTTGCACATACAGGTCTTTTTCTCTTTTTAAAAATCTCTTTTGGATATAAGCCCAGTAGTAACACTGCTGGATCAAAGAATATGCACAGTTTGATAACTTTTTGAGCATAGTTCCAAATTGTTCTCCAGAATGGCTGAATATAATCTCAATTCCACCAACAATGTATCAGCGCTGGTCCCTGTTTTCCCACATCCCCTCCAACATTCCACATTATCTTTCACTAATGCTCTTCTTAAACTATTTTAACTATTGCAACAACAACAACAAAAAAAAAAACACAAAAATTTTTTTGTTTGTTTCTGTTTTTATAGCTCCATTTAGCAGCCCTGGCATCTCTGAAAGGAGACATAATGGAGCTTAATAATCGTCTACAGCAAACAGAAAGAGAAAGGGACCTTTTGGAAAAGAAATTGGCAAAGGCACAGGTGGGTGATGTATAATGTTTCTGAAAAGTGTTTTTTTAAGACTCAGTTTTAAAACTAGAATGTATTTTGATAATTATTCATAGAGAACTTAAAGGTTTACCAGTTCAATTAAATGACTTTTATTGAGGATCTAAGCTTAAGGCACTCTACTATACAGAACCTTCAGTGTCTTCAAGGAATTTATATTCTACTGGTTATGTATTGTTTGGAAAACAGTGCATAAGCAAGTAAAGACAAAGTAATAACTATGTAATTTTAAGAGGAAGAGCCCTAACAGACAAGAGAATGAATATAAATTTCCTCAAAGTGGTGGTATATAAGATGTAATTTGAAAGCTGAGGTAAGATGGGGTTGTTCTGGGTCCCTATGCAAAGAAAAGAGAATAGTGGAATGTTTTGTATATGGAACAACAAGCTTGGTAATTTCATCAGAAGAGAGCTGATCCTTAGGAGGAGTGTTGATCCCTGGATAATAAACCATAGCCACCTCCCTTTCTTGCAATTAGGAGTGGGAAAATTGAGTTTTGAAAAGAGCCCAGGAAAACCTTGAAGTTCTGACCTCCCTTTATATACCATTGTATCATAAACGCATATTGCATTATCTCTATCCTTGCTATCGCTATCTTCTATCCTTGATTCTCCCTTCTTTTGAGTATTGCCTCTTGCCTCATGTCTTCTGTCCTTGATCTTCTTATCTTGACCCCTGTTCTGTCAAATTTAAGTTATGATCCTTTCCTGGAATTTTGGCTTGTCCATCCTCCCAGTGTCCTTACCCCCCTTATCTGCCTTTGTTTGCCCTATAAAATTGTATACTCAAGTTATGTATTCTGTTTGCAAACCCTAGTTAACTATAAGAATATATAAGCTCTCTGCCTCTGTTTATCTGCACTGAGTACTTTGGACTACAGTTCCATTCAGTCAGCTAGCTTAAACTCTCCACTTTAAATTAAAAACTAATCTCTACTTGCCTCAATTTCTCTGGTATCACAGGATGAGTATGAATTAGGGATGTAAAGATAGGTGGCACCCCAAACTGAGAATTATGTATTTTCTCCAAGAGGCAATAGTAGCAATTATTTGTTGTGTTTACAGAGTGCTTTATGTACATTACCTCATTTGAGTCTTACTATACTCTAAGAAGTAGGTACTATAGAAAAATATTGTCCCTGTTTTACAAATGAGGAAACTGAGGTTTAGAAAGGTTAAATGACTTGCCCTTTATTACATAGCTTAGTAAGCACAAAAGTAGTATTTGAAATCTAGTTTTCTCCTGGCTCCAAATTAAGCATTATTTCTAGTGAAAGTTTAACACCAACATTTTACTAATAAAGAAATTGATGTACAGAGGGACAAAACTTCTCTAGGGTTTTTCTTAATATAACAAAATGACATCTGGAATTCAACTCTTTTGACTTCCCATGCAATGTTCTGTTTAAGAAAAAAATGATAAACATAATAACCACCAATAAAAATGAACAATATTTCAATACTTCAATATATCCATGTTATCTATTTGAAAATCAGAATACATTTTCACTTTTTCTCACCCCATAAAATTGTTATCTCTGTTCTTTGGTAGATTTTAATCACTGGGGCTATCCAATATCTTGTGAGTCTTCTCTCAGATCTTTTTTAATATTTCATGGGCAACAACAGCTAGAGTATCTTTCTGTTATCTCTGGCCTCACAACTAAATACACTCATTTGCATTTCCTAAATTTCTAAGATAAGCTCATCCACTTTTCCAGTCATGCATTGCTTGATGAATGTACTTTATCATATTCTACAGCTTTCTTTGCCCAAATTGCTCTTTGAATATAGGAGAGCTTTTGTTTTCTCACAGAGAGATATTGAGAGAATATTTGCATTAAGGATTTTTTAAAATGTAGGGTATGATAGATGTGTCTGATTCCAGGTGAGTTTTTGTTTAATGTTGGAATTAAAGAAGATACTTGTAGGTAATTTAACAGATAACAGAAAGAAGGTTGCTTAACTTTGGCAGAAAAAGGATATTTAGCAAGGATACTACAATTCTTAATGTAATTAAACTCACTCTCACTCCTGACATCCCCCAATTTGGAAATGCAACTGGTCAGCATTGGGGAAGAGTTGTAACTCACCATGGTCTCCTGCGTTGTCAACCCTAACTTAAAATAGAGGATCTTTTATGCCTTTTGACTAGGAAGCCTTGTTAATATAGTTGATCTACCTGGAAATTGTGTTTAAGAAGGGACAACTTGAGCTCAGCACTTTTGACTAGTTGCCTTTTAGGGAAAAAACCAAAACAAACAAACAAAACTTGCTTACTCATGTATCCAAGAGGGACAATCCTGGTTCTATCTTAAGAGGGGAACAGCTTATCTTTCAAAGCATTGTTCTTTTCAAATGCTGATTTCAGCCCAGTGTATACTGATTTCAGATTCATTGTTTATTCATATTACCAGAACCAGAGATATGTTCTCATGTATGTTAGTATGAGGTTTTTTTTTTTTTTTAATCTATTTGGCTTTTCCTATGTCAACTGGACCAAACCTGTTGGCCAATGGAGGTTGTAACCAAATAGCCAGAGCAGGGAAAACTTATCCAGAGACTAAAACAAAAATTAATTTCCTATAGGAAGGGAAATAGCTTGTAAGCAAGGAAGGGAGCTAGATATATGTTCTAGAGTTCCCCCCCAATAAGTGGTGGAATCCAAGGCAGTGAGGCTAAACTTCAATACTTATTCCAATGGCTACAGAGTGAGTTATAGTCCTGATAATGATGGGTAACAACAACAATGTGACAAGTTGGATTCATAGCACATCTTCATGATTGAAACTTGTCTGAGCTTGTCCCATACTTGTCTAAACTCAAAGACTACCTCATGCTGTTCTAAGCAGTGCAATAATCATATAAAACAATTCTGGGATTTAGCTGTGGCTGAGATCATCCAGGGGTGAACACAAAGGATTGTTTTTTGCCAAACTCAGGGCATAGCTTGCATGCTGGGCCTTGGCTCTGCAAAATACCATGTCTCCTAATACTTGATACCTGGATTACTAATCAACCCAATGTTAATCTAGAGAAGGAAGCATTTAGAGGATTTTGTGATTTTTGAAGAGTCCTTCTATGTGGACTCTCCCCAATGTGATCTAATTATAGCATACAGAACTTACAACCACAGGGGAGCTGGAGTCCTGATCATATTTCCAGGGTGGAAAAGAATATTTGTGGTCATTCACAGACTAAAGCACAAGATGAGAGAATAGTAAACATACCTTATTTTAAATCATACCACCTTGAAACAACTGAAATCTTATAGATCTCTAGAAGTAGCTGTGAAAACAGCCACATAAAAGCTCTAAGGCTTCATGTAAAAACACCTTTGAAGCAGAGCTCCCCTTTAGCTATAAGAATTAAAAATCAAAAATAGGCTGGAAAAATTAACAAGCAACAGGAACAAATTCTGACTATAGAAAATTACTATGGTTACAAGGATGATCAAAATCTACTCAGAAGAAAACAACAAAATCAAAACTCCTTTATCCAAAACCTCTTAAAAAATATGAATTGCTCTTAGGCCATGGAAGAGCTCAAAAAGAATTTTAAAAATCATGTAAGAGAGGTTAAGGAAAAATTGGGAAGAGAAATGAGTGATGCAAAAAAAAAAAAATCATGAAAAGAGAGTCAACTGTCTGGTAAAAGAGGCATAAAAACACTGAATTAAATAACACCTTTAAAATAGACTAGGCTAGGGGTAGCTAGGTGGTATAGGGAATAGAATACCAACCCTGAAGTCAGCAGGACTTGAGTTCAAATCTGGCCTCAGATACTTAACACTTCCTAGTTGTGTGACCCTGGGCAAGTCACTTAACCCCAATGACCTTAGCAAATAAATAAATTAAAATAGACTAGGCTATATGGTTAAAGAGGTACAAAAATTCAAAAAAGAGAAAAATGCCTTGAAAAGCAGAGTTGGCCAAATGGAAAAGCAGAAGCAAAAGTTCACTGAAGAAAATTATTCTTTAAAAATTAGAATTGAACAAGTTGAAGTCAGTAATATGAAACATCAAGGAACAATAAAGCAAAACTAAAAGAATGAAAAAAAATTAAAGAATATGTGAAATATCTCATTTGAAAAACAACTGATTTGGAAAATAGATCCAGGAGAAATAACTGAAAATTATTGGACTACCTAAAAACCATGGTCAAAAACAGAGCCTAGACATAATTTTTCTTTTTTTTCTTTTATTGTATTTGAATGGATATTTATTTTTTATAAAGCTTTTTATTTTCAGAACATATGCACCGATAATTTGACAACATTGACCTTTGCATAGCCTTATGTTTCAGATTTTCTCCTCCTTCCTCCTACCCCCTCCTCTACATGGCAAGCAATTCAATATATATTAAACATGTTAAAATATATGTTAAATCCAATATGTATAAACATATACAATTCTCTTGTTGCACAAGAGAAATCAGATCAAAAAAAAGTAAATGAATAAGAAAACAAAATGTAAGCAAACAACAACAAAAAGAGTGAAAATGTTATGTTGTGATCCCCATTCAGTTCCTACAGTCTTCTCTCTGGATGTAGATGACTTTCTTCATCATACAATCACTGGAATTAGCATCAGTTATATCAATGTTGGAAAGTCATGTTCATCAAAATTGATCATTGTGTAATATTGATGTTGTGTACAACGATCTCGTTTCACTTATTTCACTTAGCATTAGTTCATGTAAGTCTCTACAAGCCTTTCTAAAATTATCCTCCTGATCATTTCTTATAGAACAATAATATTCTATAACATTCATATACCATAACTTATTCAACCATTCTCCAACTGATGGGCATCTACTCAGTTTCCAGTTTCTTGCAACTACAAAAAGGAATGCCACAAACATTTTTGCACATGTGGGTTCCTTTCCTTCCTTTAAGATCTCTTTGGGATATAGGTCCAATAGAAACACTGCTGGGTCAAAGAAAATACACAGTTTGATAACTTTTTGAACATAGTTCCAAATTGCTCTCCAGAATGGTTGGATTTGTTCACAACTCCACCAACAATGCATTAGTGTCCCAGTTTTCCCATATCCCCTTCAACATTCATCCTTGTCTTTTCCTGTCATCTTAACAAATCTGAGAAGTACATAGTGGTATCTCCGAGTTGTCTTAATTTGCATTTCTCCGATCAATAGTGATTGTACTCTAGCACATTCTCATATGATTAGAAATAATTTTAATTTCTTCATCTGAAAATTGTTCATATCATTTGACCATTTATCAGTTGAAGAATGGCTTGAATCTAGACATTGTTTTTCAAGAAATTATCAAGGAAAACTGCTCTGATACTCTGGAACTAGGAGGCAAAATTGAAATTGAAAAAATCCACCAGTTTATCCTGAAAGAGATGTTATATATAGGAATATTATAACCAAATTCCCAAGCTCCCAGGTCAAGGAGAAAATATTGCAAGAAGCTAGACAGTAACAAGACAAGTATTGTGGAGCTATAGTCAGAATAATAAAAGATTTAATAGATTCTATGTTATAGGATGAAAAGACTTGGAATATTGTTATAGGCCAGAATTTGAAACAAGATGCTAAGTCATTGGAATTGATAGACAATGCTTATGTACTTAGTTCACACCTTTAGAGTTCACACCTTTAAGAGAGTTCACACATTAATTCACACATTAGAGTTTACACCCTTAAGAGAATTCACACATTAGTGTTCACATCTTTAGAGAGCATATATAAGCTAGGAACTCAACTAGGATTGACTTCAGGAGATTCACAAGTCAGAAACCCACAAGCCCACTCTCTGGGAGGCTGAGTCAGAGTCATTCCTTCTTCTACCTTTGTGCCAGCTGGAGACATTCAGAGGGTGCTAGAGGCTGAAGTTGGCAGAGGCAAAGGACAAGCGAGAAGAGCTCTTGGATCCAAGTTGAGAGATACTCCTCTAAGAAAACTAACCGGGCTATTTTGAAGGAGACAATAAAGGACTGGACTTTAACTCCTGGCTGCATTTGAGGTGATTATTACATTGAACTGAAATGAAGGCTGCCTCCAGAAGCCCCCTGAGAAATCTGCTTCCAGAGAACTTTATAATTTAGAGAAGAGAACATTACATTTTGGTGCCCAACAGGGGCAGACATAATCCTGATTCCAGTGGAAAAGCCTCCGACCCTGATCTCAGTGGAAAAGCCTTTGATCCTGATTTCAATGGAAAAGTCTACTCAACCCAGAAATTGGTGTGAGTACAATAAGGAAACTTTGTTAAAGAGCTAAAGTAGAATTTCAGCTGAAATAGGACAGATGTTTAGAAAACAACCTGCTTTTCCTCTTTAAGGAAAATGTTTAAAGAGCATTGTCAGACTTATGAAAAGCCAAGGTTTTATTATAATTTGGGAGCAGATCACTGAACTTTTAGAAACTAGAAACTGTACAGTACACATCTCCATGGTTCTTTATGTAAAAAGAATTGAATCAAGATGAGTGGAGATTAGTAGGAGAGCAACTAGGTGAATACTACAATTCCAACCCAAACTCAATTTCCAAAAATACACTTAATACATATAATTTAATACAATTGGCTTTAAGAAATTATATAAGTACTAGAATAAGGAAAAAGAAGAAAGAGCAGGAAGAGGAGGAGACAACTAAAGCAGGTGAAAAGGATGAAGAATCAGGATAAGAATTCACAGCAGGAGAAATTAGATCATTCCATCTCTCATGACCCTCCCCCTTCAATTAACCCTTCATGGATGGAGGGAGAAGGAGGAGGGTGAGAGGCAGTAACGCAATCAGCTCCTCCTATGAAGCAACCTATGACAAGATTAGAAAAGGCATTGGGTAAGGCAAAAAATGAAGGGCAGGATGTATCTGATTTTATAAATGCATACCCTGTGATTGAAGAAATTGACTCTTCAGGTCAAAAAGGGAGAAGATACACTCCTTTTGATCTGGAAAAAATTAAGGATTTGAAAAAGGGTTGCACTCTTTATGGGGCTACATCATCTTATATTAAGATGTTATTAGATAATTTGGCTTATGAAATCCTAGCCCCCAGTAATTGGAAATCCATAGCTAGGACATGTTTAGAACCTGGACAGAACTTGTTGTGGCTTTTGGAGGATCATGAATTACGTAGGATTCAAGCCAGATACAATAGGCAAACAGGAGTTAATGTACAATGGACATGTTTAGAACCTGGACAGAACTTGTTGTGGCTTTTGGAGAATCATGAATTACGTAGGATTCAAGCCAGATACAATAGGCAAACAGGAGTTAATGTACAAGTCACTTTTGACCAACTAGCAAGTGAAGGTCAATACAGCGAGAATTCAGAACAGATTAATTATCCCATAACAGTGTATGAGCAAATTTCTAAGGCTGCAATAAAGCTTGGAGTTCCCTCCCTGGACAGAAAGATGGAGGTAAAGCCTTCACAAAAATAGACCAAGGTCCCAATGAACCTTTTGCTGATTTTGTGGGACAGAAACTAGCTGTCACAAGAACCATTGGAGAAAATGCAGCTACAGAAATAATGACCAGACATCTGGCTAAGGAAAATGCTAATGAAATTTGCAAAAGAATTATATGGGGACTACACAAAGATGCTCCTTTAGAGGAAATCATAAGACATTGTGCCACCATGGGCACAAATGCTTATTATACCCAGACTATGATGAACATGGAAAGACAAGGTCCCTCTTGGCAAGGGACTTCTAGAGAAACTCATCAATGGTTTCAGTGTGGAAAGATTGAACATCTAAGAGCCCAATGCAGATGTAGAGATAGAGTGAGAAGACAGGGTGAGAAAAAACCCAAAACCCCATGTCCAAAATACAACCAAGGCTTCCCCTGGGCCTCAGAATGTAGATTGACCCAGGGAAATGAGAGGCAGGGCCCAGCCCCAAGATATCATACAAAAGATAAGTGGGGCATGATGGCAGCTGAGTTTACACCCAAAGGTTTTTAGAAGGTCAGGACTCTGGTGTGATCAATCAGCCAAAAAGCAATCATATAGCAGACAGGGATTACAATTGGGGAGAATACAGGCTCTTTAATCCAGTGCCCAATGCATACAGCTCCAGTGTAATTGCCAGATGATGAGGAGAGTTTTAGAAAGTGGTAAATAGAAGGGAATTAGGTAGGTTAACTGCTTGGGAGAAAGGGTTTGCTTGTATTCCTAAAGGAATAAAATGGAGAAGGAAACAGATGGGTAATAATGAGCACCTGTAGAGAGATAGAAAAGGAGAAAACCTCAAAACAAAGGAGAAGATCTAAGAAACACTGACACTGAAAGAGCATGGCTGATAATGAGGCTGTTGCAGGACTTGAAAACCAGCAGGAGCCATTGGATTCCCTGAGATGAAAAATTGTTGATAAAGACTGTTGCAGGACTTGAAAACCAGCAAGAATCATTGGATTCGCTAACACAAGATGAGATTATTGCAGGACTTCAAAGCTTGAAGGAATTATTGGATTCCTGGGACACGAACTAATGGACAATAGATTTCTTTTGGACTATTTGTAGGACTTATGGACATGTATAAATTCTCATGTTGATTCATGTTATTTGTTACATCATTTCTATCCTGTGTTATGTTACTATTTCCTTATGTAATTTATGTAATTATGTGTAATATCTCTCATATTGATGGATTTATGTATACTTGTTTCAAGTGAGCCCCTTCAGAAATCCGCTAATCTGATTTGATTTCCCATTTCCTTTATTTTCATCTTCCTTCCTGAGCAGTCAGGGAGGACATGATCACCTTCTTTTTATGGTGTTTTCACTCCTTTTTTGAGCTGTCAGGGAAGATGTGATCACCTTCTTTTTGGGGGTTCTCACCTCCTTGAGAAGTCAGGGAGGTCATGACCACCTTATGTTCTAAACCCAAAGAAAGTAGGAGATGTTATGGTCCAGAACTTGAAACAAGGTGCTAAGTCACTGCAATTGATAGAGACAATGCTTATGTACTTAGTTCACACCTTTAGAGTTCACACCTTTAAGAGAATTGACACATTAGAGTTCACACTTTTAAGAGAGCATATATCAGGAAGAGCTCCCACAAGCCCAGAGAGAACCCACAATCCCACTCTCGGAGGAGCCAGATTCATTCCATATTCCACCTTTGGGCTGGCTGGAGATTTGGAGGGAGCTAAAGGTTGACGCTGGAAGAAACAAAGGACCAGCAGCAAGAGCTCTCGGAACCAAAGAGAGAGATAAGCCTCTAAGAAAGCTAACCGGGCTATTTTGGAAGAGACAATAAAGAACTGAACTTTAACTCCTGGCTGTTATGATTATTACTTTGAACTGAAAGGAAGGCTGCCTCCAGAAGCCCCCAAAAGAAATCTGCTCCCAGAGAACATATTCTAGAGAAAAACTTTGCAGAATATGATATTCTGGAGTGCAAAAGAGCTAGGATTCAAGCAAGAATCACTAAATATAATAAAACTGAATATAATTTTTCAGAGGAAAAATTGCTATTCAATGAAATGAGGAATTTGAAACATTCTTGATATAAAGATTCCCGAGCTCAGTAGAAAATTTGACTTTCAAATAAGATTCAAGAGAAGCATAAAAAGATAAAAGAGGCAAAGGGAAATCAGAAGGGACTAATAAGATATGACTATATACATTCCAATATGGAAAGATGATATTTGTAACTCATAACTCCAAGATCACAGTTCCAGGTAGCAGTCCTAGACTGAGGAGAAGATTACAGCCATAAGGGAGCAAGGACCTTGATCACATTTTCAGGGTGGAAAAGAATGTTTGTGGTCACCTAGAGACCGAAGCAATTAGGGCAGTTAGAAGGAGTGTATATAGATAGGAAAAAATGCATCAGTTTATCGTGAAAGAGATATTTTATTATATACAGGAATATTATAGACAAATTCCAGAACTCCCAAGTCAAGAAAAAAATATTTAATCTAATATCATGGGATATCTTAAAAAAAAAAAAACTAAAATTAAGGAGTGAACAAAGGGAGTGTGAGTTGAATATGATGGAATGATATCTGAAAAAAAATAAAAGGGTGAGAAAGAGAAAGGGAGAGATAGAATGGAGTAAATTATCTCACATACAAGGATCAAGAAAAAGATTAAACCTTACTCTCAAAACTGACTCAAACAAGGAATAACATTCAATTAGGTATATAGGAAAGTAGAAAAGAAAAGGGATAGAGAAAGAGGGGAGTTCTTAAAGAAGAGAGATTAGAGGAGGTGATAGTTAGAAGCAAGACACTTTTGAAGAAGGGCAAGATGAAAATGTTTGTAGCAGCCCTGTTTGTAGTGGCTAGAAACTGGAAAATGAATGGATGCCCATCAATTGGAGAATGGCTGGGTAAATTGTGGTATATGAATGTTATGGAATATTATTGCTCTGTAAGGAATGACCAGCAGGATGAATACAGAGAGGCTTGGAGAGACCTACACGGACTGATGCTAAGTGAGATGAGCAGAACCAGGAGATCATTATACACTTCGACAACGATATTGTATGAGGATGTATTCTGATGGAAGTGGATTTCTGTGACAAAGAGACTTAACTGAGTTTCAATGGATAAATGATGGACAGAAACAGCTACACCCAAAGAAGGAACACTGGGAAATGAATGTGAACTATTTGCATTTTTGATTTTCTTCCCGAGTTATTTTTACCTTCTGAATCCAATTCTCCCTGTGCAGCGGGAGAACTGTTCGGTTCTGCAAATATGTATTGTATCTAGGATATACTGCAACATATTTAACATATATAGGACTGCTTGCCATTTGTGGGGGGGTGGAGGGAGGGAGGGGAAAAAACGAAATATAAGCAAGTGCAAGGGATAATGTTGTAAAAAAAATTATCCTGGCATGGATTCTGTCAATACAAAGTTATTATTAAATAACTATTTAATTTAAATTTAAATTAAATTAAAAATTTAAATTAAAACAAATAAAATGTATTATCTTTTCCCTCAAAAAAAAAAAAAAAAAGGAAGGGCAAGATGAAAGAGAGAATAGAATAAGCAGAAAGGAAAATAGAGTAGAGGAAAATATAGGTAACAATCGTAACTGAAAAAATTTTTGAAGCAAATTTCTCTGACAAATACTTCATCTTTCAAAATACATGAGAAATGAGTCAAATTTATAAGTATAAGAGCCATTCCTCATTTGATAAATGGTCAAAAAATATGAAATGTTTTTAGGTGAAGTAATCAAGGCTAGCCTATTTATACCTATATGAAAAAATGCTCTAAATCATTTTGCTTGGAGAAATTCAAATTAAAACAGATCTGTGGAACTACCTCCACCTATTAGATTGGCTAATAGGACAGAGAAAGAAGATGACAAATGTTGGAGAGGATGTGGGAAAATTATATCAATCCATTGTTAGTAGAGTTGTGAACTGATTCAGTCATTATGTAGAGCAACTTGAAACTATGTCAAAAGGCCTATGAAACCATGCATAACCTTTGACCTACATATATCATTATCCGAGAAATAAAAAACCAAAAAGTTATGTACAAAAGTATTTATAACAGTTCTTTTCTGGTGGTAAAGAATTGGAAATTGAGGGAATGCCTACCAATTAGGAAATTGCTGAACAAGTTTGTGATATTTAATTGTGATGGAATACTATTTTCCTATAAGAAATGATGAACTAGATATTCTCAGAAAACCTGGAAAATATATATTAACTGATTAAAGTAGATTGAATAGAGCCAGGAAAACATTGTACACAGTAACAGCAATATTGTAAGATGATCAACTATGAATGACTTAGCTATTCTCAACAATACTATGATCCAAGACTACTCTGAAGGCCTTGTGATGAAAGGTGCTATCTATTAACAGCACCATCAGAAAGAACTGATGGAATCTAAATATAGATCAAAGCATATTTTCTCTCACTTTTTTCTCTGGTTTTTATGTATGCCCTTATATTTAAAAGCTGTAATTGATATAATAACTTAAAATCAGAGTCCTTGGTGGGATAATTTTTCCCCCTGAGGAAATTGGTATTAAGTGACTTTCCCAGGGTCACACAGCTTGGAAGTGTTAAGTGTCTGAGACCACATTTGAACTCAGTCAGGTCCTCCTGAATTCAGGGCTTGTGCTCTATCCACGGTGCCATCTATCTGCCCTGGTGATATAAAATTAAGTTAATGAAGAATGTCAATAATTTAAACTCATTCTCAAAAAGAGCTTAAATTCTTAGGCCATTTTATCTCAAGACCATGGTTGTTTCAGTTGCAGTCAATTTTCAAAGTTAAGCTGTATCTAGATGCTTGCTTGTAGATAACTTCATTTATTTAAGTAGTCAGACTTCATCATTCTGGTATAGATCCCACCTTGTCATGTTATATCATGTTTGTGGAATATTTCTGTAATCTAACTAGTCTTTTATTTAAAATTTGTGTATTAGTATTCATTAGGGAAATTGTTCGTTGGTTTTCATTCTCAGTTTCTGCTCTCCTTGGTTTAGTTATCAAAATTATATCTGTGTTAAAGAAAAAATGTGGTAGGACTCCTACTTATCTATTTATTCAGATGATATAGATAGTAGTGGAATTAATTAAAATTTTTAGAAGAATTCACTTATGAATTCTTTTGGTCCTGGGGATTTCTTCGTAGGGAATTCATCTTAGGGAATTATTAGAGAATTAAATTTTAAAAATTTATTCAGTTTCTTTTATTTTAATATTCTGTTTCCTTTTCTATAAATATGGGTAATTTATATCTTAGCAAATATTTATTCATTTCACTTTAGGTTGTCAGGTTTAATGGCATATAATTAGACAAAATAGATCCTAAAATTGTTTTGATTTCACCTTCATTGGTATTCCATTCACCCTCTTCATTTTTGAAATAATATTAACCAATTTTACATCTATTTTGTTGGTTTCGTGGTAAAATCAGTTTCTTATTTTATTAGTTCAATGGATTTTATAAAAATCTTCCATTTTATTAATCTCTCCTTTGATTTTTCAGGATCAGTATTTTTGATTTGCTATTTTTTTCTACTTTATTTAGTTGCATAACCAGTTCATTGATGAATTTTTCTCTTTTTTCCCCCTAATGTAAGCATTGAGTGATATAATATTTCCCTTAAGTACTATTTGCATCCCATAAAGTTTGATGTGTTGTCTCATTATTGTCATTATCTTTAGTGAAATTTTTTTAATGATTTGTTATTTGACTCATTCATTCTTTAGAATTAGGTTACTTAGTCTCCAATTAATTTCTAAACTATGTTTCTAAGACCCTTTGAATATAATTTTTATAACATTATGGTTCTAAAAGGATCTGTTTGATATTTCTGCTTTTCTGTGTGTGTTTGTGAGGCTATTGTGTCTTAATACTCTTTTCTTTCCTATTAAGTTTTCTCCAGACACCTATTATAGCTATCTTTTCTATAATTCTGCTTGTCTCCTTAATTTCTTTCTTATTCATTTTATGGCTATATTATCTAGTTTTGAGAGATTGAACTCCCCTACTAGTGTATTCTTACTATTTCATTCTATAACTCATTTAACTTTTCCTTTAAAAATTTGGATGCTATGTTATTTGGTATATACTTCACTGTCTTTTAGCAAAATATAATTTCTTTGCTTCTCTCTTTTAATCAGGTCTATTTTTTTCTTTTTTGTGTGTGATACCATGATTGCTTGCCCCTGAATTTTTTTATTTCTACTAAAGCATAATAGATTTTGTTTCAGCCCCTTGTTTTAACTATGTGTTTCTTTTACACGGCAATAACAAAATTATATGATGATCAATTCTGATGGATGTGGCTCTTTTCAACAATGAGGTGATTCAGACCAATTCCAATGATCTTGTGATGATAAGAACCATCTATATCCAGTGAGAGGTCTGTGGGAACTAAGGATGGATTACAGCCTAGCATTTTCACTCTTTTTGTTGCAGTTTGCTTGAATTTTATTCTCTCTCTCTCTCTCTCTCTCTCTCTCTCTCTCTCTCTCTCTCTCTCTTTCTCTCTCTCTCTTTTTCTTGTGCAGCAAGATAATTGTATAAATATGTATGCCTATATTGAACTTAACATTATTTTTACAATGTTTGACATATATTGGATTACATGCCATTTAGTGGAGAGGGTAGGGGGAAGGGGAGCAAAATTGGAACACTGGGTTTTTCAAGGGTCAATGTTGAAGAATTACTTTTGCATATTTTGAAAATAAAAAACTTCAATTAAAAAAAGTTTCATTCTATCTACTTCCATTTTATGGGTAAGTTTATCCCATTCACACTATACTTATGATTACTGTGTATTTCCCTCCACCTTATTTTCTTCTGTTCATCCTTCTCTTCATGTTTTTTACCCTTTTCCTTTGCAGGTATTTATTTTGCTTCTTAACACCTTTTCTTCTCTGTAATGTTCTGGTTAGCTTTTTGGAGGTCTTGAGACCAACCTTCGTTTTAGCAGAGTGATCACCATGAGAATAGTCAGGGATAAAGTCCAAAGTCTTTATTATTGCCTTCAGCCTATCTCCTTCATCTAGGGCCCAGAATGAGTCTTGGTTTCAGTGCAGGAAGCAGGAGAGCCACCAGGACGGTCTCTGTCTTGAAGTCTGTCTCTGGCTGGGTTTGTCCCAGTTTATATACTCTATTACAATTACATCATTACAGTATATTGAGTATAAACCAATCATATCACTAGGGAACCATTATTTGTTATAAGATTAAATCAGTCATACTGAACTAGAGAACTCACATGCTAAACTAGATAACCATTGTTTTATCAATTCCACTGAGTTAACAATTTGTTGTAGGATTAAGTCATACAGAGTTCCTGCCCTTTACACTTGTCTTAAACCCCTTTTTTCCCTCCATCCTTGTTGGATAAGATAAATTCTTATATCTAAGTCTCTGTATGTATGTATATATTCTTCCCCTTTTCAAACAATTTAGACAAAAATGAGGTTCAAGCATTACTTATGTCCTGTCCCCTCACCATTTGTATCTCCACTCTTAAATTGATTCCTTAGACACCTCTTTAATGTGAGATAATTTCCCAATTATCTTCTTTTTTCAGTGCATCCTTTTCTCACACTTCCATTCTTCTTTTGAAATAATTCCAATATAATGTGCCCTCTGTCTATGACTCTTTTAAAATACCTTAATAATATTAAAAGTTCTTAGAAGTTACCTAAATCATTTTCTTATATGGAATTGTAAACAGTTTCATGTTATTGAGTCCCTTATGATTTTTCTGTCATGCTTATCTTTATATGTGTTTAAATGTGAAATTTTTGTACTCAATTCTGGTCTTTTCATTAGGAATGCTTAAAAGATCTCTATTTCCTTATATACCTAATTTTTTTTCCTCTGAAGGATTATATCCAGTTTTGCTATGTAGATTTTTCTTGGTTGTAATCTTAACTCAGTCAGCTATGCAATATAGATCGACAGGTCTGGAGTTAGGAAGACTTAAGTTCACATTTGGCTTCAGGCATTGAATAGACTCTGGGCAAGTCACTTAATCCCATTTGCCTCAGTTTCCTCATCTATAAAATGGAGAAGGAAATGTCAAGTCACTTTAAGTATGTCAGCTAACAAAATCCTAAACTGGGATCATGAAAAGTTGGACATGACAGAAAAATGACAAAATAAAGCAAAGTTTTGTGTGATTGTTACTGTGATTCTATGGTATTTGAATTATTTCTTTCTGGCTGCTTATAATGTTTTCTTTTCGACCTGGGAATTTTAGAATTTTGATGATTATATTCCTAGTAATATTCTATCATATCATGTTGGGGTATCTTTCAGGAAAGGATTACTTTTCTTTCTGTTTCTTATATATTGGGGCAAGTTTCCTTTATAATTTCTTGCAATATGATGTCCAGATCCCCGCCTTCCCCCCCCTTTTTTTAGTCTTGGCTTTCAGGTAATTTATTCTCTCTTAAATTATCTTTCCTTGATCTATTTTTAGATCAGTTGTTTTTAGCAATGAGTTTCACCTTTCCTTCTGTTTTTTTCATTCTTTGATATTTCTTTATTGTTTCTTGATGTCTCAATAGAATTATTAGCTTCCACTTGACAAATTCTAAGTAATCGTTTTCTTCATTTTTGTTTTATTGCTTTCCCATATCTTACAGCTATGAATGTCTGAGGCAGGATTTGAATTATGATAAAGGTGATGCACACATGATAATTTTATCCATCATAACTCCTTTCTGCTCACACATCTTTCACTTACCTATGTTAAAGTATTACATTCTTGGGTTTCTCATTCTGCAATTAATCATAATCAAGAATGCTGTAACAAATTTGGTTTTTGTTAGCTTGTGGTAAATGCAGTTGACATCTTGCTTTCTCCAGAATCTTTGTGGGAATTGCTTTACTTCATCGCATGTCTTATAAAGCTCAAGAAAGCTCAAGGGGATTCCTTATTAAAGCAATTTTTTTTCCAACAGAATATATGTATAACACAGAATTAAGAAAGTGTTTAACTTAATATGATAAAATAAGGTGGCTTGTATCCTGTGTTTAGTTTATTAATATATTCAGGGTCTAAAATTTGGCTTCATTCTGATCTCACTAGTCTTTCCCTTCTGAGTTGTCTTATTTGAGTGATGATGAACCAACATTTTTTTCATTAGGAAAACCATTCCTGAGGGTCTCCTACTACCTCACCACCATACCATGTTTGCCTGCTTGGTTGTACTGTAGAAATATTCAGTAACTTGAAATTACTATAATTCACTTGGTTGTTGTGGTCACATAATTTATATCCCTGTAAACAAATCTCTAATAACATCTTGTATGGACTTCTTGGCATCTTTACCATGATCTTTTCAACATCATTATTAGTGTATTTGAGAGTATAGTCTTTCATTCAATTAAAATATTAATTTAATACATATTACTGGGCACTATGCTAAGTTTTAAAAATACTAAGGAAAATCAAACAAACAACCTAAAGAAACTTGCATTCTAATGTAAGTAACAAAGAATGTACAAAATACTGAATAGATGAGAAGTATCTAAGGTGATCTAGAAAGACTTGCAGAAATTGAAAGGTTTTGTTTTTTCTTTTGTTTTTGCTGAGGATTATATATATTTCAATAGTATTTTATTTTTCCAAATACATGTAAAGATATTCAACATTCATTTTTTGTAAGACTTTATATTCCAGACTTTTCTTCCTCCCTCCCTTGCCTTTCCCCTACAAGTAATTTAATATAGGTTAAATGTGTGCAATTCTTTTACAAATTATTTCCATATTTGTCATATTGTACAAGAAAAATCAGACCAAAAGGGGAAACTAAACAAAACAACAAGGTGAAAATACTATATTTTGATCCATATTCAGTCTCAATAGTTCTCTCTCTTGCTGTGGAGTGGATGGCATTTTTCATCCCAAGTCTATTAGAATTGCTTTGAATCACCACATTGTTGGGAGGAGCCAAGTCCATTGCAGTTTATCTTTATCATCATGTAATCTTCTTGTTCTCTTAGCTCTGCTTGCTGAAAGTGAAGTTTAATATGAGTCTTGTAGAAGCCAGGAAAGGAAGAAATAGAGGTGTGATAAGAGAAATATCATAGGAGAAATGGAGCATCTTATACAGCAAGTAGACTAGTTATGCTGGATAACAGAACTAGCGACCACTTGAGCCAGGAATCTAACGTAGATATCCTGGCTTCTGCTTCAAGTGTTCTTACCACTGTGCCATGTGATCAATATAGTTCTGAAATAAATGTCTAATCTGTCAGAAAGTGAAAGAAAAACATGTTATCTTTTTGGTATCTTCAACTACTAACTTGTTCAGCCATGGAGTTATCATGTATTGAGATCATTGTAAAGGCAGAGAAAGAATTTTGAAAGGCAAAGTAGCATACTGGTTAGACAGAGAGCTTCTGGTGGAAGATCTGTTCACTGCAGAGGAGTGCCAGTCTGCATTGGGTGAGAGAATTTCATGATCAAGAGTTCCCTATCAGGAAACTGCAGGTCCAATAATAAAACAACAAAGCCTGTTGAGTTTATTTCCTTCAAGTGTACTATAGACAAATGTGAAATACAGTGAATTTTGACTTTGGATGATCCTATCATAGGAAAATAGCCAATTTATTATATTTGGGTTTGATTATGGACTCTTCAGCATTTCCATTTGGTATTTGAGAAGATTTTAATCTAGATATTGAATGGAATCATATACCTAGGATGACCAGATGAGACATAGACTCTCAGTGCGCTTTTGCTTCTTTTCTATGGTTTCTTCCTTGGAGTTAGGGAGAGCAATCCCATCTCATGAAAGAACATGAAGATGTTCAAGAACAAATGAACCTGCGTTATGAGGAACGAATCACGGAACTTCACAGCATCATTGCTGAGCTAAATAAGAAAATTGACTACCTCCAAGGAACAACAATCAGGTAAGGTATTCCAGATTGTTTTTCTAATTTCTTTTAAAAAAAATTTAATAGTATTTTACTTTTTCCAGATTTTTCTCCCTCATGTCTCCTTTCCTCCCCATCCCAAAACAGCAAGCAATGTGCACATTTTTCTAATTTCTAAAAAGGAAATGATGTAAGAAAAATATAGATTATGTGATCACAGGTATAGATAGAACCCTTTATTATGGGGAATATTACAAGGCTATTATCTGTTTTCCTTTATCCTCTTTATTTTGGCTTTGTTTCACATAAATAATGTATTCCTCTCTAGGATCTTAAATTGGCTTATGGGTATTGGAGCTGGGCATCTTTCTGTGGTAATCTTTTATAATTGTGGAGATGTAAGGAACTGGCCTCAGGAAGACAAATTCATGTCTCTCTCTGATATACACTTGCTCTTTGACTCTCATTGCCACTTAATGTCTCTCAGTACTCCAAGACTAAGAAGTTATGGAGAATAAGAAGTTACAACAGTCTCCAGTCTGCATTGGTAGACAAAATTCCTTTTACTAATGAAATTACAGATGTAGAGTAGGTATTTTTCTCTTTCATCTTCACCCCTCAACCTAATACTTGGGTATTTATTGATTCAAGCTATCTGCTAAATATGGTTTTTCCAGTCATCAGAATGAAGGATTAAAAAACTTATTATTGGTAGAGTTAAGTGACTTTCTTGGAGTCATTGTCATTGATGAACAAAAACAGGATTAGACTTCAGAATTTTTCGTAGTCTTTTTCTCATTTCTATAAGAATCATTGATATCTAAAACTTCATCCTCAGCCATAGTTTTTTTTTTTTTTTAAATCCACTGTCCCAAGTTTATTTAGTGTGCTTTCCATCATCATTCAGAAAAGGGTTTGATTTAAGTAGATTATTAGATTAGAGATGAAATTTTTTGTTTTAAGAAGGCTCGTGGAACAGCCTTAAGGAAAGTAGATAGTTGGTACCTACATCTGTAGAAATAACAGGTCTATATATAAGCATTTTCTTGGAATAACAGAAGATTTGTATAAGCATTTTCTTGCCTAGAATTCTGAATTAGGGCGAGAGGAAAATTCTTTAAAATAAAATTCTAAAGCTCTGTCTTAAAATATCCAAAAGGATAGGAAATTGGTAGAATAGTAAGTAATCAAAATAACATTAATAGTAGAAACAATGTCTATTCTACTCTTAATATTTTCTTTACAAAGAATTGTGCAAAAAGTTGAAGTTGGAATTAACCACATGCTATCATTGATAACATAAATATCTCAGTCTTTCATCTTTCAAGGTTGCAAAGTTAGCAAGATTTGGGCAATATTGAACTTTCTGTATAAACAACAAATTATAACAAAGTTAGTAGAGACTGATATAAATTAATTTATATTTTATATGAAAACATAATCACTTTTCAGATACCTCTGAGTGTGAGGCCAAATGGATTTAGGAAGTTTTTAGAAAGTGGCTTACACTTGTTGAGCCTATGGCATTTTAATGAAGATAAATCATAAGGTAGTAAAAAAAAAAAAGTTAGAAGAGAGAACATTTTATTATGAATAAATTAATAGACTTAATTTCTATAATGCTTTGAATTTGAAGGAACATTATTAAAATACTTAATTTTCCTTTACAAATAACATTAAAGTAATGATATGAATACCACAAAAATTCCTTTGCTATATTCTTTTTGTTTTAAGAAAAAATAAAAAACTGAAGATACATCAGGTAATGGGCAAATATTTTCTTTGAACTATTGTAGTTTAGAGATTATTTCCCCATGAACTTTACATAATATGATGTTATTCCCAGAATTTGAAGATTATTTTATCTCAGAGTATTTGAAAAAAAATATTCCATTGACTCTTTATGATTCTTGACAGATTCATATCAGCTATGAAGCTGATGATGATATGAGCTAGATATGACATTGAAGATCAAGGAACATAATGGCCTTGGATAATACTCAAACAAAAGCTATCCATATTATTGTTATTTTTAAGTGCTGGGGTGTAGTTAGTTATATTATAGAGTTTAAGGAAAAATTTTCCAACTCTGATATACTTGACTTTTTTCCAATCCAATACAAACAAAAAACAGTCTACTAGGAACTTATGTTTGGATGAAGGATACAACATGTGTGTAAAAAAAAAAAATCCATAAAAGATAGTAGATGCAAAGCAACTTCATTTTTAATTAATTAATTTTTTTGAAAGGCAACTTTAGAGAATAAATTTCTAGTAACTGGGGTCACTAGTAAAAATTATGCTGTAGAAGATGGTGTTTAATTAAGGCTTGAAGAAAAACAGAGTTTGCAACACATTCCAGGTGTGAGGGACAGCCAGTACAGAGAGAGGGAAGTAGAGTGTACTGTGTATATGGCTGATCTGTAAAGTAGGAGGGGATTCAGAAAAATGGAAAAAGCATGGAACCAGGTTGAAAAGCTTTAAGCTGAAATGGAGGATTTTGTTACCTCTAGGTTCAAATATAAGGAGTCACTTCAATTTACTGAATATGGGGACAGAAGGAAAGAATTATGTCTTATGGAACTTTGCAGTACAGGTTAAATTCTTTATCCTCTTTGGAATTTAGTTTCTTCCTCTGTAAAATTATAGGATTGGCCTCAATGATTCCTAGAATTCCTTCCAGCTTTAAATTTGATAATCTTGTAAACTTGTGGAAGATTCTGGTTCAGTTAGATCTGTAATAGAGTCAAAATAATTCCTCTTTATTTTTTTAAAGTTTATTTAGAATAAATTAAGGAAAATGCATATGGAATTCATCTCTCTTAATAGGAAACAGATTAAAGTAGATTCAAGTAATATTTTTATGGGTCTTTGAACAATAGATGGCTTAAAATTACTTTATTAAATTGAATTGCATTGGATTAAATTGGGTAACATTGCATTTAACCCAATTTAATAAACAATTTGTTTGTAAAACTTTGGACCCATTGATTAAAAATAAGAATTAGGAGATAAGAACACCATCCCTGCTTTCATGAAGTTGATAGTCTAATAACTCAGTTTTATAGGATGGAAATTACTTCTCCTCATAAATCCTGCAGCATCTAGTTCAGTTTGAAGTATGAAGCTTAACTTTCCATTGGTTTTAGCAGTTCATTAGCTCATTCAAATTACTCTGGGCTTTCTTTTTCAAGAAAAAATACCAATCAGCAGAAAAGGTTGGGAAACTGCTCTACAGCTGTGTATCTGCTCTCATCTTCTATGACTTATATGCTAGGGTATTAGAAAATAGCCTCTTTCCTCATTTGAATTGAAAAGTATTTCCAATTCAATAAGTTATAGTCCTATTCCATTTATTTATTTTTAAATTTATTTTTTTTCTATATTCCCACTTTATAAGTGAATATATTTGTAGGAGTAACAATAGATCTTGATCTACCACCTAAATCGAGAATGTGTGTCTTTGATTTGTTAAAAAAGGAATCTTTATGACTGCTGGGAGAGAGGTCATCACTCCATGGGTGGCTTTGCTCTTGTCCCTTAGTCTTCCTTGAGTGACTTTATCGTAATCCTCCCATTGTGGGTTATCTTACTGACTCTTTTTTGTTTAGGGAAGAAGATGAGTATTCAGAGTTTCGATCAGAGCTCAGTCAAAGTCAACAAGAAGTCAATGAGGATTCTCGAAGCTTGGATCAAGACCAAACATCTGTTTCCATCCCTGAAAATCAATCTACCATAGTCACTGCTGATATGGGTGAGTCCTTTAATAAGAGTAATAGATTTGGAATTAAAAAAGAATTGAGTTTGCATTCTCCTTCTGTCACTATATGTATGTGACTTTGTTTAAGTCAGTTAACTTCTGGGCCTGAAGTTTCCTCATATGCAAGTAAGGGCATTAGACTAAATGATTTCCAAAGTCTCTTCCACCCCTAAATTAGTGAATTTATAATGCTTATGCCTATTGCAACATGGATAGCGCTCTAGTCTTTATATATCTAATACATGTTATGTGAAGGAAGTATTAATCTGAGAATTTAAATCAAGAAGTCAAAGAATAGTCTTTAGATGAACGAAGCAAATAAAGTTCCAAATAGATACATGACCTTGACATAAAAGGTTTTTGTCATAAATGGTTCATTGCTCTATAAACTTTGTCCATAGAAAATATGATACAATTTTTACATATCATTACTCCTTTATAAGGTGTGAAAAAGTTTCTCAAGCAACTAATTGGAATTAGAGAGAGGTTAGCCAATGGCTTCCTAAGCATTAGCCTTAGTGGATTTTAAAAGCAAGATTAAGCTCTTAGAAATCACTCTTTTCCAGATGTCTAGAAGAGGAAGTAATCTTTAGAGGGAGGAAGAATTTATTTTTTACCTTTTTCATTACACCTCTACCAGAATCCACTGGGAAATGGGAGAATTAACTGGCATCAATTGACAGTGTCATCATAGAGCATAGTAACTGAGATATTGAGCCAAGAGATAGTGTGCCCAGAAGTCCATCTCCAGAATTCAGTTGATGTGTGGAAAAGAGAACCCAGGAAACCAAGCAGAGCCATCACACTCCAGGAAAGCATCATGAGGACTTTATGACAAGAGTAAAAATATCACAGTCTTATAGTATGAGGTGTAAATTCATTGGCAATGTGTGTTCCTTACATATCTATAATCTCTGGTAACTTACTCTGCATTTGTTCTATTCTTCCCAATGATCCAAAAAGTTTCATTCTATGGAACAATTTCTTTTTACTTCCACCCCATCCTCTAACTAGATAACCCGAAAGCTCATCATCTTACAGATGAATCTACCTTTTAAGTTTAACATCTCAATCTTCTGATTGGAAGGCTGGAAGAAAGAGCAATAAATTCCTCTAAAAGTTTTCTTTTATAAATAAAGAAGATTCAGAATAATCCAAGTAACTCTCCATTTTTTTTTCAACATTCTTGATTTACATTCCATAAAATATCATGCCCCCGAGTTGAAGGGGAAAAACTCTTTTCAGCTTTCTTTTGTGTGTTGTCTTTACACATGGAATTATAACTTCCTTTAAGGCACAGACTATCTTTTTCTTTTTAATTATCTCTCCAAAAAACCTGGTACATAGTATCTCATCACAATCATATTCTATCACAATCACATGCCAAAACTTTTTCAGCCCATGTTCAATTGATGCATCCCTCAATTTCAAATTCTTTACCATCACAAAAAGAGCTACTATAAATATTTTTGTACCTGTAGATTCTTTTCCTTTTTATTTGATATCTGTGAGGTACAGAACTAGTAGCAGTATCTCTGGGCCAAAGGGTATGCAAAATTTTATAGCTCTTTGGGCATAATTCCAAATTGCTCTCTATTATGGTTCATTAGTTCACAGCTTCAACAGTAGGGCATTAATGTACCTATTTTGCACATCCGATCCAGCATTTATCATTTTCATTTTATTTCATGTTAGGCAGTGTGAGATAGTACCTCTGAGTTGTTTTAATTTGTATTTTTTAATTATTAGTGAGTAAGAGCATTTTTATGTGACTATTGATTTTTTTCTCCTGAAAACTGCCTATTCATATCCTTTGGATATCAATTGGATATCAATTGGAAAATGTCACTGTTATTTATATAAATTTGTCTCAGGTCTCTGAGAAATTTGAGAAATGTGGCCTTTATCAAAGAAAATTGCTATAAAAATAAATTCCCCAGTTTTTTGATTTCCTTCTTATTTTGTCTGCATTGGTTTTATTTATGCAAAACCTTTTCAATGTGATGTAATTAGAACTTCGTGTTTTACGGTACAATCTCACTACTGAATCCAGCAATCTCACTACTGGATCTGTATTCAAAAGAGATAATAAAAGAGGAGAAAGTTCCCACATGTGCAAAAGTATTTGTAGCAACCCTTTTTGTAGTGGCAAGAAATGGGAAATTGAGTGGATGCTCATACGTTGGGAAATGACTGATTAAGTTATGGTATATGAATGTAATAGAATATTATTGTTCTATTAGAAAAAAAAGATGAGCAAGCTGATTTCAGAAAGTCCTGGAAGGATTTACATGAACGATGCTAAATGGCTGAGTAAAATGAGTAGAACCAAGAGACCATTATACGCAGTAACAAGAAGATTATTTGATTATCAAATGTGATAGAGTTGAGGTTCTTCTCAAAAATGTTGTGATTCAAGATAATTCCAATAACTCAGAATGCAGAGACAGAATTATAGAGACTGAATGTAGATAAAAAACACAGTATTACATCCTTTTTTTTGGTTTTTCTTGTGTTTTCCCCCCTTTTGATCAGATTTTTTTTGCACAACATGACAAATTGTTTAAAAGAATTGAACATATTTAACCTATATCAGATTGCTTGCTGTCTTGGGGAAAAGGGAGTTAGGGAGGAAGGAAGAAAATCTGAAATATGCAGTCTTGCAAAAATGAATGTTGAAAACTACTTTTATATGTTTGGAAAATGAAATACTATTAAAAAAATTTAAAAAATGATAATGATGATAGTACTTAGACAAAAGAATTATCTGTTTTATATTCCATGATCTTTTCTATTTCTTCTTTGGGCTAAACTTTTGGGATAAACTTCTACTTTATCCATTGATCTGAGGAGGTAGTTTTCCCCCCATATTCCCCTAATATTTTTATGGTCTCATTCATTATGATGAAATCATGTATCCATTTTAAGTTTACTTTGCTATATACACTGTGAGATGTGGTTCTATGCATAGTATTTGCTTTCCAGTTTTCCCAGAATTTTTTGTCAAATAGTGATTTCTTGTCTTAATAACTTGGATCTTTGGGTTTATCAAACACTAGGTTACTGTATCTTTACTTGTATTCCTAATCTATCCTGTTAATCTACCACTCTTTTTCTTTGCCTGTACCAGATTGTTATGATGATTATCACTTTGTAATGTACTTTGAAAACTGGTTACTGCTGTCACCTTCACTTTTTTTTTTTTAAGCGATTGCTTTGATGTCTTTTACTTTGTGTTCTTCCAGATTAAGGGGTAAAAAAATAAATAAATAAATAAAAGAATTGTATGGGGAGAAGAGGAAAGGGGGAGGCAGAATTGGTAAATTATATCACATAAGGAGGTGCAAAAGACCTATTATAGTAATGGGTAAGAAAGAAAGGGTTGTGCTTACTCTCACTGGATCTGGGTCAAAGAGGAAATAACATAAACACTTAATTGGATATAGAAATTTTATCTTACCTTATAGAGAAATGGGAGGATAAAGTGTAAATAAAAGGAATACTGATAAAAGGGAGAGCAGATTAAGGAAAGTGAAGATCAGAAACTAAGGTGAATAGGGACAGGGCGAAAGGAGAGAGAAAAGTATAAACAGGAAAAATAGGATGGAGGAAAATATGCAGTTAGTAATCAGAACTGTGAATGAGAATAGGATAAATTCCCACATAAAAAGGAAGCAGATAGAAGAGTGTATTAAAAGCCAGAATCCTACAATATGTTGTTTATAAGAAATATATTTAAATTAGAGAGATTCACACAGAATAATTGTAAAAGATTGGAGTGGAATATATTATGCTTCAGTTGAAGTGAAAATAGTAAGGGTAGCAATCCTGATCTGAAACAAAGCAAAAGCAAAAATAGATCTAATTAAAAGAGATAAAAAAGGAAACTACGTCTTGCAAAGGTACCATAGACAATTAAATAATATCAATATTAAACATATATGCACCAAGTAGTATAGCATCCAAATTCCTAGAGAGAAGTTAAGTTATGGGAAGAAATAGACAACAAAATTATGCTAGTAGGGGACTGCAGCCACCCTCTCATTACTAGATAAATCAAACTACAAAATAAACAAGAAAGAAGTAAAGGAGGTGAATGGAATTTTAGAAAAGTTAGATATGATAGACCTCTGGATAATAGGGTTAGAAAGAAATATACCTATTTCTCAATTGTATATGGCACCTACACAAAAATTTTCCATATATTAGGGCATTAAAAAGCCTTACAATCAAATGCAGAAAGGGGAAAATATTTACTGTCTTCTTTTCAGATCATAATGCAATATAAATTATTAAAGGCCATAAACTGATGAACCAAAATTAATTGGAAACAAATAATCTAATCCTAAAGAATGAATGGGTCAAACAATAAATCGGAGACAACATAATGAAAATTATGGGATATAGCTAAAATAGTTCTTAGAAGAAATTTTATATTTCTAAGTGCTTACATGAGTTAAGAGGATATCAGTGAGTTAGATTTGCAACTAAAAAAGCCAAAAAACCAACAAAAATTCCCATTTAAATACCAAATTGGGAAATCTGAAAATTAAAGGAGAAGTTAATAAATGTGAGTAAGAAAACTATTGCGCTGATAAATAAAACTAATCATTGATTACATAAGCATTTGGTTAATTTGATTAGAAAAAAGAAAGAAAACCAAATTACCAGTCTCAAAAATGAGAAGGGAAAACCTCACCACCAATGAAGAGAAAATTAAGACAATAATTAGGAAGTATTTTGCCCAAATTTGTGCTAACAAATTTGAAATGTATGAATATTTGCAAAAAAACATAAAATTGCCTGGATTAACAAAAGAAATAATACAACATCCCATTTTAGAAATAGAAATTGAACAAGCTATCAATGAGCTCATAAGAAAAAAATTCCAGGGGCTAGATGGATTTACAAGGAAATTCTACCAAACATTTAAAAACAATTAATTTCAACATTGTATAAACTATTTGGAAAAATAGCTGAAGAAAGAGTCCTTTTATGATGCAAATATAGGTCTGATATGTAAAGCAGGAAAAGCCAAAACAGAGAAAGAAAATTATAGACCACTTTCCTTAATATCAATACAAAAATTTTAAATAAAATATTAGCAAAGGGATTTACAGCAATTTTTTGCCAAGATAATGACCAGATGGGATTTATACCAGGAATGCAGGGCTGGTTCAATATTAGGAAAATATTAGCATAATTGATCACATCAATAACAAAACCAACAAATCACATGATTATCTTAATAGATACAGAAAAGGCCATTGGCAAACCATTTCTAATCCTATTAAAAAGCATTAGAGAGCATAGGAACAAATGGAGTTTTCCTTAAAATGATAAATTGAATCTATCTGAAACTATCAGTAAGCATTATATGTGATAGCAATAAGCTAGAAGTATTCAGTTAGACCAAGGGAGAACAAAGATGTCCATTATCACCACTATTATTTATCATACTACTAGAAATGTTAGCTTTAGTAGTAAGAGAAGAAAAAAAATAGAAAGAATTAGACTAGGCAATGAGAAAACAAAACTATCACTCTTTGCAGTAGATACATGGTATTCTAAGAAAATCCTAGAGAATCAACTACAAAACTATTTTGAAACAATGAATAACTTTAGCAAAATTTCAGGATATAAAACAAACCCTTATAAACTATCAGCATTTCTATATATTACCAACAAAGCCCAACAACAAGAGACAGAAAGAGAAATTCCATTTAAAATAACTATAGACAATATACAGTATTTGGAAGGCCACTTGCCAAGACAAAGCCAGGAAAAATATAAACACAATTACAAAAAACTTTTCCCACAAATAAAATCAGATCTAAACAACTAGAAATATATCAATTGCTTATGGATAGGCCAAGCTAATACAATAAAAATGACAATTCTACCCAAATTAATCTACTTATTTCAGTGCCATACCAATCAAATTGCCAAAAATTATTTTGTTGAGATAGAAAAAATAACAAAATTCATCTGGAAGAACAAAAGGTGAAGTATATTAAAGAAATTAATGAAAAAAATGCAAAGGAAGGTGGCCTAGTTAGAGCATACCTAAAACTATATTATAAAGCAAAAGTCATTAAAAAAAAAATTGGTATTGCCTAAGAAATAGTGTGGTGGATCAGTGGTATAGGTTAGGTACACAAGACATGAAAGTGACAATAGTAAAATGTCTGATAAACCAAAGCCTCTAGCTTCTGAAGTAAGAACTCAGTATTTGACAAAAACTGCTGGGAAAGCTGGAAAAAAGTAGGGCAGAAACTAGGCATAATACATTTTGATCCTAATTGTGATAACATTCTTAGGATCTAAATCTTCTTATTTGGGAATTTAAGTTTAACCTTACTAAGTTCCTTATGATTTCCCACTTATGTTTATATTTTTATTCTTTTGAGTCTTGTATTTTTCTTTTTATTTCTGATCTTTTCAGCATTAATGCTTGCAAGCCCTCTATATCATTCAATATCCTTCTTCCTCTCCCCCAGTATTATACTCAGTTTTGCTAAGTAAGTTTTTCTTGGTTGAAATCCCAGCTATTTGCCCTCCAAAATCATCATTCTAAGCCCTCTACTCCTTTAATGTGATTGCTACTAAAACTGTATGGTTCTGATTGTAGCTCTACAGTATTTGAATTAATTCCTTCTGGCTGCTTGTAGTATTTTCTCTTTGACCTGAGACTTCTGGGATCTGAATATAATATTCGTGGGAGTTTTTATTTTGAACTCTCTTTTAGGAGATAATTGGCTTTTAGTTTCTATTTTTCTCCTTGGTTCTAAGATATCCAAGTAGTTTTCCATCATAATTTCATTAAATATGATTTCCAGAATTTTTTTTTATCATGGCTTTTAGGTAGTTTGTTAACTCTTAAAATATCTCTCTTGGATCTGATTTGCAGGTCAGTTGTTTTTCCTTTGTCTTTTCATTCTTTTGCCATTTGGTTAGTTTTGTTTTGTTAAGGGTTTATTTTCTTCAATACTTTTTGGTGTCTCTTTTCTTCATTTTCTTTTCATAATATTCTTGCATAACTTTAAATTTATTTCCCAGTTTATCTTCTATTTGATTTTTAAAATCATTTTTGCCATTAAAAATATTTTTAGCTCTTTTAGGAATTTGTTTTTGAGAATGTTTTCAATTTTCTTTTTTCTTTTTTTTTTTACAAGATAATATTTTCCTCTGAATTATAAAAGTTTCGAGTTTTAAATTAATCTCCTTCCCTCCCCTCATCTCTTTCTGAGTTGTTAAGCAATGTGATACAGGTTATACATGTAATTGTTTGGTAGACTTCACCTGTGAATCTATCTGGCCCTGGAGATTTTTTCTTAGGGAGTTCATTAATACATATTTTTTCTTTTACTAAAATGGGATTATTTAAGCATTCAATTTCCCCTTTTAATCTAGGCAAATTATATTTTTTGTAAATATATATCCATTTTCCTTAGATTGCAATATTTATTGACATATAATCAAGTTGGATAATTTTTAACAATTATTTTAATTTCCTCTTTATTTGGTGGGAAATTAACTCCTTTCATTTTTGATATTGATAATTTGTTTTTCTTTCCTTTTTAATTAAATTACCCTATGATTTATCTATTTTATTGCTTTCACACTACCCTCCCCAAACCATTTTCTAATTTTATTTATTAAATCAATTGTTTTCTTAATTTCAGTTTTATTATTTTTTTCTTTGATTTTTCAAGATTTTCAATTTGGTGTTTGTTTAATTGGGGAATTTTAATGTATTATTTTTCTAAATTAAAAAAATTCAATGCCCAATTCATTGATATCTTCTTTTTCTATTTTATTAATATATTTAAAGATATAAATTTTCCTCTAAATACTACCAAAGTTTTGGCATGCTGTCTCATTTTTGTCATTCTCAATGTAATTGTTTTTAAGCTTTGTTCTTTTACCCACTTATTCTGTCAAATTAGTGTGGTGTTATCTTCTTTTTTATAATAGGATGGTTCTCTGAGAGCAGGTTTCTTGGGGAGGTTTTCTGGAGGCAGCTTTAGTTTCAGTTCAGATCAATAATCACCCCAAATGCAGCCAGGGATTAAAGTATAGTCTTTTATTTTCTCTTCCAAAATAGCCTGATAAGCTTTCCTTGGTTCTGACAGTTCTTGTTGCTAGTCTCCCAGCAGAAGCTGGCTTCCAGCTCTCTCTGAATCTTGGTTCTACTCCTCTGAATCCTTTGTTCTGCCCAACTGCAGTCTTTAGCTTGTCAGTCTCCCGAACTCACTGACTTATGGCTTTCAATCTTTTTCAACTGACTTCTCCTGACTGAGCTCAGCTCTTTTTATGCTCTTTTAGATGTGTAAATGCAAAGGTTGACTCCTCCTCCAAGAGTGGGATTATGGGAAGTGTGAATTCTCAAAGCTATAAAGTTCACTTTGTCTATCTCCCATACTTGTGAACTCCAATGTGTGAGCTCTAATGTGTAAACTTTCTTAAAGGTGTGAACTCTAATGTGTGAACTCTAATGTGTAAACTCTTAAAGGTGTAAACACAAGCATTGTTTCTATCAGCTCTAATGACTTAAAACACTTTGTAAGGATTCTAACAAACTAGATTAGTTTTTAATTAATTTTTAAGTCTGGTTCCACAACACTTTATTGAATGTAATTTTTAGTCAATTGTGATATGATTTAATATTTTTGCTTTTCTGAGTTTGTTTTGAGGTCTGTCATATTTAACTCTAATAAAATTTTATCCATCTTCTTAACTTTTCTTGTCTATTTTTTATTTACATTTATCTAATTCTAAGAATGAAAAGTTGAGGATCCCCACTAGTACAGTTTTATTGTCTATTTTCTCCTGTAATTTCTTTTAAAATTTAGATGCATATGTTTGGTTTTATTACCTGTTGTACCCTTTTACCAAGATAGACTTTTTCCTTATCTTTTTGAATTAGATTTAGTTTTAGATTTTTAAATTAGACTTTTGAGATTATGATTTTAAAACTTTAGCTGAAGTATAATAGATTTTGTTTCACCCCCTTACCTTTACTCTGTGTCTCTGTCTCTGTGATTCAAATGTTTTTTTTTTAATTTTTAAAAATTTCATTCATAAAAAGGAATTTTAAAAAAAGAAAATATGTCATGTGCCTAGCAGAACATCAGGGAGAATTCAAAATATATAACAGCAAATTACCAGCTCAAGGAAGGATATATAATAGTAAAAGAAATTATATTCATGAATATCCACCTTTTATTTCCTTGTAGGTTGTTCTTTTATTCTGTTGCACACTTTTTTTACTTTATTCTTTTTTTCCCCTTTCATCTCTCCCACCTCACACAAGCAGGCTGTAATTAAGTAAGGATGTATTTATGTATACATATATAAATATTTACATAGACACACATACTGGTGTGTCTCCCCCCATCTTTCTTATTTTTGATTTAATTCTGCCCTTTATCTTGCCTTGCTATTACTTAACTTCCTCCCCACCATGGATTCTTCCCTTGTCTTTCTCCCTTACCCTTTGCTTCATCTTCTACCCGTCCCTTTCCCCCTATTTCTTTATAGATTTTGGAGGGTGCTAGATCTTTGATGGTATGTAGGTAGTATTGCCTATTTAACTTATTCCTGATGTGGTTGGTTTTCAGAACCACAAGCCTTCCTCTTCCCTCTGATGCTTCTATGTCTGTTCTTCCTGTGCACCTCATTTGTGTAACAAAATTACTATTTTTACCTTAACTCTGCCCTAGCCTTTTTTTTTAGTTACTCTATTTCTGATCTCAATCTCAAACATACAGTATACATTTCCCATGTAAAAAATCTAACTTCCTTGTTAACTTCCTTGAAATTGATTTTTGATATTGGCTCTTATATGTTAAAGCAGTGGTTCTCAAACTTTTGTTCTCAGTATCTTCATGTTATTAAAAAACTATCAGAGATCTGTTCAAAAAGTTTTTGTTCACATGAGTTATATTTATAGCTATTTACTATATTAGAAATAAAAAAAATAATTTTGAATTTGTAGACCCTCTGAAAGGGTTTCAGAGACCCCAACAATTCTTTGGACTACACTTTGAGGACCACTGCGTTAAAGTTTCTATTAGGTTCAAATTTGCTTGATTAAAAAGTCCTGAAAATCTGCAAATTCATTGAAAGTCTATTTTTTTCCTCATTCAATATTATGAATAATTTTGCTGAATATAATATTTTTAGCTCCAGACCTAGTTCTTTTGATTGCCAGCATATATGATTCCAGGATCTGCAGTCTCCTATTGTGACTGCTGAAAAAAAAATACAATTCTGTATAATTTTAATTGTCTCTCCAATGTATTTGAATTTTTTTCCCTTGTTTCTTGCATTTCCACAAAGGATCTCTTTGAGGTGATCGGTGGATTTTTTCTATTTCTCCTTTCTTCAGATGTTCCTTTCACTCCAGGACAACTTTCTTGGTTCATTCTTTATATTGTTTTGTTATTTATTGGTCTCTTGTAGCTTCACTAGGTTCCCCTTCCCTGAATTTAATTTTCAAGGAGTTATTTTTGAGATTGTAACATCTTCTTTTCTAGTTGGTTAACTTTTTTTCATAATTTCTTGTTTTTCTTGGATGGTTTTTATTTTTTTGGTGTTTCCTCAGTGTTTTTAAATTCTTTTTTGAGTTCTATAAATTCTCTCTGGGAGCCATTTAATGTCACTCTTTTAGATAAAAGTTTTTTTTTTTAAACTTCATTGTTCTCTGAAGATGAACTTCAGTCTTCCCTGTTCCCATAGTAAATTTCTATAGTTGGGTTCTTCTTTGCTGGTTCATTTTTTTAAATAAGAAGTATTGGTGTAAGTACTTCTAATTGTGGAGTGGGTGATTGTGAAGTGCTACTCTCCCACTTTACCGCTAATCAATCCTAATTCCTAGGTCTGATCAGAGAAACTCTGGTAAATATTTTAAATCTTACCTCTTATTGAGGCCCCCAGAAATCCTTCAGCTGCGATCTCATATGGCCGCAGTTTGAGCACAACAGAGCACCCGGGAGTTTTGGCAGACAAGCTTTAGACTTTATTCATGTGGTTTACACCTCACTCTATGACCTTCTGCACTATCTTAGTATCTCTCCCCGAGACGAGTTCCAGGTGAAGAAGGTGGAAAAGAGATGGAAAAGAGGTCAAGCGCTTCCTCCTGTGAATTTATATAGGGTCTATGGGGTCACAGGCACAATCCAATTGAAGATGGAGATTAATTCCCATTCTTGATGTGATTTCAGAGTGTTTAAGATTCCCACCATGGCTGGAGGTCCTACCCAGGAAGGAAGTCCCTATGTACTCATATCCAATCACATCCGGGGACCTCAAGACCATTGACCTACTTACATCCCAATTGCTTGCCTGACCTCTCTAATGGACCTCTTACAGGTGGTTGGTACCTCTAGCTTCCCTTCACCTTTCTCCTCTGACCTGGAACCCCAAACCAGAGTTTGACTCTCCTACAAGTGCCAGCAGTGTCCCTACCCTACAGCTTCTGCACTTGGGTGTCCTCTCTCAGGGCCAGGTCTCTGCAGCACAGCCGGATGTGGTGTTCCTCATTAGCCAAGGTTCTCTCAGTCTTGCTGGACTCAAATCCCCTCCATGAGGATGAATTCCTCCTCCATGAACAGTCCGGAAGGTGAAAGTTTCTGTGGTTCCTGATGAGGCTTCAGCCAAACCAAGCTAATCCCAGGGTTCCCCACTTAATGTTTCTGTGGAGCTAGCCTAGAGATATTTGCATTTCACACAGATTAATCCCTGGCCTGGGGTCTTCAGCTCTTCTTGGCTTGTACCAGGAAGACCTATGTTCTGCCCAAAGTCTTCTTGACTTATCCCTAGTCTTGTTTACCTTGACACACAAATTTATTCTGTTTATGAGGAAAATCAAGAGCGCTTAAAAATTACTGACCTACTCTACCCTCTTCCCAGAATCCACCCTCAAATGTATTTCTTGTAAATAATTTATTGTACAGTTCTGGATTTTAATCCATTCTGCTGTCTATTATAATATGTATATTATGGGTGAATTCATCTCATTCACATTTATGGTTTTTATAACTAGATATGATCCTATTTTTCCTTTGTTTCTTTTTATTTCTTTTTTATCTTGCACCATTTCCCTTCCCTTCCCTAATAGGTTAATGAAGCATTATGCTTCCAGTCACCACCAACTCCAATCTTTCTTTCCTTCTGTCCTTATCTTTTTTTTACTTTGCTGTAGGGTAAGATTGATTTTTGTATTCCACTGTTCAAAGGACATCATTTTTGTCACTTTATTTGCGTAATTTCTTTCCAAAATGTCTTTATTCACAGTTTCAGAATATACTATTTCCATCTTTTGTAATTTTTGTTTGTTTATTGGGTATGAAGTAAAATCTCATGGTTTGTTTTTCTTTAAATGATTAGTGATTTGAAGCATTCTTTTATATGATTCTTAATAGTTTGCAATTCTTTTGAGAACTGTTTTTTTATATCCTCTGACTATTTTGTATTAGGGAATGGTTTTTGGCTTTAGATACACATGTAGGCACATAAATACACACATATGCATATATGTTTGTGTTTTGTATGTATTATGGATGCCAAACTCCCATCTAATTAATATGAGAGGGGGCCCAATTTTGAGAGCCTATATAATATGCTCTGCTTGATATCAATCTACATGAAAGCTTGATTGTTTTAGCTGAAGTATAAAGATTTACAGGGATCCTTCATAATTATAATGTATCATAATAGAAAAAGGAAAAACAACACAGCCTGGTCATTATGTCTATGCTGCTTATACCTTGTGTTAACCTTCAGAAGAGATATCTGATATATGCTAAATAGACTTGACTTGTTGCTAATGGTAAGTACAACCTGTTCATGTAATCAGAAGTACTTTTCCTTTCTCCAGATCTCATCCCTCAGAATTAGATCCTATCCTGAGTATGTTAACTGTTATGTCCAATAATTGATCCTAATTTTTAATATAATAATAAGTAAAACACTTGAGGCTACCAAGTGGCTTAATGGATTGCATGTCAGTCTCAGACCTTTACTGTGACTCTGGACAAATCATTTAATCTTTTTTGCCTAGAAGCTTTTTGATGTACTTACTGAATATACTTAATTTTGCTCTTTTTTTTTTTTTTTTTTTTTTTTTTTTTTTTTTTTTTACAGATAACTGCAGTGATCTTAACTCAGAACTGCAAAGAGTACTGACTGGACTGGAAAATGTTGTTTGTGGGAGAAAGAAGAGTAGCTGTGGTCTTTCAGTAGCTGAAGTAGACAGACATATTGAACAGCTCACCACCGCAAGTGAACACTGTGATTTGGCTATTAAGGTAACCATACCAAACTCACAGATCAAAAATGATATCATTTGAAAGATTATCATGAAAAGACATACTCTTTACACTTTCCTATTGGTAATAGATACTATAAAGTAAAAAACCATGCTCAGTGTGTTGTGCCTTCAAGCAGATAGCAGATAATCAGCTCAAAAGCAGTCACAGCCTGATAGCAGTGACCAATTTACACAAATATAATTAGGTTATTTAAATGTTGAGCCAAATTCTTTCAGTGTCTGAGAAATTCCTAAGTTATATTAATCAGAACTCGTAGGAGCTTACCAAGTAAGATAATATAAAGAGAAAAGAGAAGAGGGCCTAAGACAGATCCTTTTTCTTTTTTTTGGCCTGCTAATTATACTTTATTCTTTAAAAAACAAAAAACAAACTCTTAACAAAAACCAAATATAATGGAAAGTCCATATTCATAGCATTTTTTAAAAAGGATTGCTTGTGCAACAGTGGGTCTCAGTTTTGTGCATTTTCCATTTTCTTTTAAGTGTATTATAAATTCAGACTATAAATTTTAAATCCTCCCTCTTTTCCTTCCTTCCTTTTATCTTTCTTTCCTTTCTTCTTCCCTTCCTCTTTCCTTCTGTCCTTCCTCTCTTTCCTTTTTTGCTAAGACAGATTCTTTTTTCTCCCCGAGTACATATTTTCTTTTTTCTTTTCTAACTTTTTTCTTTCCTTAATAATAGCTTTTTATTTTCAAAATACATGCAAAGAGTTTTCAACACTCATCCTTGCAAAACCTTGTGTTCCAAATTTTTCTCCTTCTTTTCCCCTTACTTCTCTCCTCTAGACAACAAGTAATCCAATATATGATAAACATGTACAATTCTTCTATATATATAGTTCCACATTTATCATATTGCTGCATAAGAAAAATCAGATCCAAAATGAAAAAAAAGTGAGAAAAAAAAATAAGGAAACATCAAGAAAGGTGAAAATACTATATTGTGATCTATTCAGTCCTCATAATCCTCATTCAGGAAGTAGATGGCTTTCTCCATCACAAGTCTATTGGAATTAGCCTGAATCACCTTATTGTTGAAAAGACTCACATAAGACAGATTCTTAAGGGCATAATATGCATGATGAACTCATAAAGGAAATTGAAAATACTAAGATTGGAGGAGAACAAGAGTAAAGAGTGTCATGAAAGCCTGAAGAAGAGATAGTATAAAGGAAGAAATGGTAATTAGCATTGTCAGAGGCATCAGAGAAATCCACAAGTTTGAGGATTGAAAAAAGGTCATTAGATCTGGCAATTAAGAGTTCATTGATAACTATAAAGGGCAGTTTCAGTTGCATAATGAGATTAGATGACATATTACAGAGGGTGAGAAAGAATATGGCTGGATCAGTACAAAGTCATTAACTTTATAACAAGAATAACATAGAATATATGTTCTATTGAGAGAGGACCATAAATACAAAAAGGAGTCCTTTAAACATATTATTGCCTGCTCATATATATTAATATATAATCCCAAAAGAATTTCCTTGCTCAAAATCCATATCTAGTTTCAGAGGAAGAACTTGAAAATGCTTCTGAACCCAACACTCTGTCATCATATACCACATAGCTTCTTAGCCTCCTAACATGAGAATCTTAATAATTGTAAGAGATGTTTAAGTTAGGAGCAGCTAGATGGCACAGTGGATAGAGCATCAGTCCTGAAAGTCTGGAGGACCTGAATTCAAATCTGATCTCAGACACTTAAGACTTCTTAGCTGTGTGACCCTGGGCAAGTCACTTAACCCTAATTACCTCATCAACAAAAAATGTTATAACCAGAAGACTGCTTATATCAAGGCAAAGTCTGATCTAGTGTTTGCAAGGTAATATCCTATATCTACATCTAATCTAAGAATTATTTTCATCAAAATTTTTCAGTATCCCAGAGAGACTTAGCATATTTTATGTAATGATTTATCTTTTTGAGTTACCTGAAATATGTCAGTACAGTTATGAGGAGGATCTCTGATGTTAGCCTTTTCTAGTATCTCACAGCTGTTGTTTAAAAACTTAAAATGACAGAGGAGAAGCAGCAATGTATATTAAGTGAGAGGAAGCCAGGAGGATGAAAGTATAGTTCTCTGAGAACCCTAACATCACTGGACCACAGACTTCTGAACCACAAATTAAGGAGAGTGTCAAGGACAGTCTTCACTTGAATGAACAGGTATCTTTGAGAAGAGCATTAAATGTGAAAATATGAGCTCTTAGTACTGTAAGTAGTATTAATAATTGCCACTACATGCTAAAAGGAGAAAACAGAGAAGTATCTTGTTTGTTTGTTTGTTTGTTTTTTAATGTGATAATACCCAAAGATAGCCATATGGACCTATGTTTTTCCTTTGTGTTTAAAACCTACCTGGAAAGTATTTATTGGCACCACCTGGAAATCATGATCTATTTGGGAAATATATTTCAATATAATTGCCTGACCAGTTAGTACTTAAGATTATCATTATGTTATGCATTTTCTCCATCCATATCTATACACTTAAGCCCTGACCCTTTAAAAAATTCATAGGCTAATATTTCTTTCTATAAGGAATGTAGAATTAAGTGTTTCAGAAAACAGGAAAAATTGGTAAATTTTTGGGCCTCATTTTCCATGTTATTTTTCTTTTAAACACATATACACATACAATATTCAACTCCCATTTTCAAGCACTATTGAGGAAGGCTTTATAATGACACATCCATCAAAGACTATGTATTTCTTCTTCAACAGGCTGTTTTGCTTTTTTCCTGTTTTAGAACTGAAGCTCATACATGCAGTCTAAATTCCTGTGATGCATGAAGAGCTCTGTTATAGTGAAATAACTTGTCTTGTCACCTAATTAGTTTTTTAAAAAGAAAACTATAAATAAGGAAATTTCCAATCAGATTTTCTACATAATAGTTATTATAAAGTGTTCCACAGGAGCAGCTTGTTGAGTAGTTGTATGATCCTAAGGATTTAAATATTTTTGAGATTCTTAATCTAGAATTGCAAAGGTAAAAAGTCATGAGCCTACTGTGTTCCAGGAAAAAGAGAGCTGTATGTGAGGAACATTAAAAAGGCCAGTTTGCTAAACCATAGAGTGTGAGAAAATCATATAAATAACAAGATTTGAATATTTGTTTGGGGCTAGGTTGTAAAGTTCTTAAAAGACAGAGGAACTTAATGTTTGATCTAGAGTCAATTGTAATTGACAGGAGTTTGTTGATTAAGGGAGTAGTAACATGGACAGACTTAACAGTTTAGGGGAAAAACTGTATTTAGGATGAAATTATGTGTAGCTTGTAAGGGGAGAAACTTAATACAGGAGATCAATTATAGACAAGAGGTGATGAGAGCTTGAACTAGGGTGATAGCCATGTAAATAGATTCTAGAAATGTGAATGTGTAAACCGCAACATTTGTCAACTGATGGATATATAGTAAGAGGACAAATATAACAAGCATAATTTTGGATAACACCAAGGTTGTTAATTTGAGTGACTGAATGGTAATATCTTTGACAAAAACAGGGAAGTTCAGCAGAGGTACTTGTGGCAAAAGACGAATTCAATTTTTTTACATATTGAAACTGAGATGCCCATAGAATATTACATTTTAAAAACCCAGTGGGCTATTAGAGATGTGCAACTATATTTGATGAACATATGCATAGAAATGATAAAGTTGCAGAAGATGATGAGATCACCAAATGAGAGCAGTTAGATGAAATAAAGATAATATCTATGATGCATTTTAACTAAGTATCTAGTATATTGTAGGCACTTAGTAGGAAATGCTTTTTTCCTTCCTTAGGAAAAGAAGACAAGAGAAGAAACCCATAATTAGGGGGTGTGACTTGGATGATGAGCCAGTAAAGGAGACTCAGAAGAAGACAGGTTGAAGATATTCCAGGAGTAGGAGCAGCATAATAAAAACCCAGAGAGGAGAGAGGGTATTAAGGAGCGAGAAAAGTCAGTTGGGTCCAAATGCAGCAAAGAGTTCAAGAAGAATGAGTATGAACTTTGAAAATGGCGTTAGATTTGCCAATTAAGAGGTTCATACTAACTTGGTTTCAGTTGAGTAATAAGATTAAAAGTCAAATTGCAGAATTAAGAGAAGTGGAGATAAAGATTGTTGATGGCTTTTTTCTGGGAGCTAGGCTGCAAAGGTGAAGAAAATCATAGGATGATAGTTTGAGTGGATGATAGAATGTAATGATGTGTTGGATTGGGATTTTTGGCTTTGTTTTCTTTAGCAGTGCTTGTGTTTTAAGAAAAGAGCCAGTACATAGAGAGAAACTGAAATTTAAAAAGTAGGGATGAAGAGGTCATTCTCCTCCAACAACTGGGAAGCAGTGGACTGGAGAAGAGCTAGCCTTATCCAGGAAAGAAGAGCTCTGCATCAGAGACTGGAGTAAAGGAGGTTAGAAAGAATCAAAGGGAGTTTGTGGGTAATGCTTTCTATCTCCACAAGTTTGAGATGTGTTGAACTAAGAAAATTGGGAGGGGAATAGTGTGAGAGGATTGAGGAGAAAAATTTTGGAACAGTCTATGAAGAGTAGGACATACAATCAGTTAGGGAAGAATAAAAGAAGTGTCTTGCTATGGTGGGAGGACCCAATTGAGATTACTTAACACATTTTAAATGCTTGTATTGAATATTACAATTCCCTTCATAGATGTAAAATGAGGAAAAATAATATTTTCCTGGTTCATGAGATTTTTGAATAGCAGTTTATGACCATACTTGCTCAAGAAATCTGTCTGTAAAACAGATGAATTATTGAAAATTTTAAGATTTAAAAGAATATAATTAATCTTAAATACCATTTTAAAAGAAATCATTGTGCCAATCTCAGGTGGACTCATTTATTTTTGATGCATTTTTTCTCTCTCCTTAATCTCTAAAGTTAATATCTTTTCCTTCTTTCTGGTTTTTGTAGACAGTTGAAGAGATTGAAGGAGTATTAGGTCGAGATCTCTATCCCAATTTGGCTGAAGAGAGATCTCGATGTGAAAAAGAGCTGGCTGGCCTAAGAGAGGAAAATGAAAGCCTGACTGCCATGCTGTGTAGCAAAGAGGAAGAACTCAACAGGACCAAAGCCACCATGAATGCTATCCGGGAAGAAAGAGACAGACTCCGAAGAAGGGTAAGAAGCATGGTAGCATACGTAGCTTTTTTATTTTCTCTTGAAAGTATGTTTCTAAAAGGAAATAGTTCAGAAAGATTCTATCTTGAACTTTAATTATCATTAAAAATCTTAGCTTTCCCAAACCATTATTTATAAAGTAATATTTTGAAAATATGCAGAAGAAGTTGAAATAAGATTTTTTTTCTTTAGTAAAGTGATTTAACCTAATGAATAGGAATCCAGGTACATTTTCATCTTCTGTCATGGAATGTTTTGATAATAGTAAAACTGAAGTGTAGAAACAAGAGTAGAAAAATATATCAAATTGATTTGCAGAAAGAGTGATTTTTAAAGTTATGATTTCTCCTTGAAAGGCATATCCTTTGTCTTGTTCTGAGTTAGCTCTGGTTTGAAGTAAAAGAGAACAAAACAAAAGTAGGACTTCTCTCAGTAAATGTGCTTTGAAATGAGCTCTGAATCTCCTGGCTATTCTAAACTCATTCTCCTTTTCTTAGTGTCTTGTAGTAAAATGCCAACCTAAAATCTTTGTTTTCTAAAACATAACCAGTAGGAGTTCAATTGAGAGAAAACCGAATCACTACAAACAAAAAAGTTTTAGAAGACACAGTCAGCCCTCTAGTAGTCCCTTAATTCTCATCACCTTCTAAAGAACAACTCTGAAAAATGTGATTTCTCTATTAATATCAACATTAGTGAACATCACATTTGTTTCTAAATTGTGTGCCATGTTAATTTTCTTATGAATTTTCATTGTACTTGAGTAAAGAATACAGAAAATTTTTAAATTAATATTTTTCTTTAGTAGCTGAGCATATCAATAATTCTTAATTATTCAATTAAATTATCTTAACTTTTTTTTTGTATTCTGATATTTTATTGCTTACAATTATACATATGAACAATTTTTAACATTCTTTTTAAAAAAGTTTGGGTTTCAAATTCTCTCTCTCCTAACCTCCTTCCTCCCTAAGACATCAGGCAATTTGATATAGGTATGCAAAACATATTTTCATATTAGTCATGTTATGAAAGAAAACAGACCCCAAGGAAAAAATTAAGTGAAAAATAGTATTTATTTCAATCTGCATTCAGATACCAATAGTTCTTTCTTTGAAGGTGGATATTTTTCATCATAAGTCCTTCAGAATTATCTTAGATCATTGTATTGCTGAAAGTAGCTAAGTCATTCATAGTTGTTCATCATACAATATTGCTGTTACTAGAACAATGTTCTCCTGCTTTGGCACACTTCATTTTGTATTAGTTCCTGTAAATTTTTCCAGTTTTTCTGAAAGTATTCTCTTTATTTCTTATATCACAAAACTATTGCATCACAATTATATATCACAACTTTTTCAGGTGTTCTCCAGTTGATGGAATCCCATCAATTTAAGAAGAGCTGCTATTTTTCATTTTAAACAATCTTTTGCACAGACCTAGCAATATTATACTTTTTTAGCTCTTTGGGTATAGGACCAAATTGCTCTTTATTCTCTGTGTCATAGGCTTAGACAAAATATATTACTGTTACTGGCAGTATGACTTATTATTAGATTAACAAACTATACATAAACATATTTAAATATTTCAATAGTTTTATCGGATGTGAGAAATATCACAGGGAAAAATCACTAACCATCAGATACAGTTGCTCTCCTCTTTAATATTAGGTTTTAGTTTTTTCCCCCCCTTATTCTCAGAATAAGTTAAACTCAATTCTGGGAAAGTTGAATTCAGACTTTTGAATTCAGAATTCCTGAGTCTAAGGTCAGTGCTCTATGTACTGCATTAATTAGAATAATTTACCAGTTTGCTTCCATAATGAAGGACAAACAACCATTTCTGTGAGTAGGAATTTACTTACATAAGCACCAAGCAACAGAGCTTGCTTCTTCCCTTTCTACTCCTCTCCTCTTACCTCCTTTCTCCTTTTCCCTCTCTTCTTTCTTCCTTCCTTCCACTCTTCTTCTCCTCCCTTCCTCCCTCTTTCCTTCTTTCCTTTCCTCCCTTTCTCCTTCCACCCTCCTCCTCTTTTCCTTTCCCCCCTCCCTTCCTCTTTTCCTTTCCCCCTTTTTTTCCTTCTTCCCTCCCCTCCCCTTCCTTCCTTCTGCCCCCTCCTTTCTTTCTTTATTTCTTCCCTTCTTCCCTCTCTTCCCTCTCCCCACCCAAATCATTCTGACTAAGCCAAGCCCACTTAGTCTGTGTTCTTTTTTGTAAATGGCAATTGTTACTGTTTTGGCAGAAATCCTGAATGTCTTTCCTTCCCAGATTGATACCCACCCCCCCTTTTTTTTTCTTGATTAGGTCACAAGGCCATTCTTTGCCTCTTTTCTTTCTTACCTAGCTTAATCAGAGGGTCATGCTCAATCTTCCTGATCTATATCTTGCCACTGAACCAAGATAGCTCTGAAGGGGAAAGTGTAGCAGGTACACAACCCTTCCTCATTCCCATCCAATTCATGTGTACATCATGGAATCACCTCCCTGATTTCATGGCTGTCTTCGAGAATGAAAGGACAAACCACAACAACATTTGTGAACTATTTGCTCAAAGAGCTGTTGTGATTGCTATTTCTTTTCAACCAGCAATCAATCAGCAATACTTATTAAGCACTGAAAAAACAAAGAAAAGCAAAAACAAACACCACCCTTCTAGATCACAACATGAATATACAGGAAATAGAAAGTAACTTTAGAAAGAAAGGCTTAAAGCAATGAGAATAAGAGTAATTTGGGGGAAGACAGAGAAAGGAAGAGGAGAAAAAATAAGACATCTAAGCTTAATCTTGAAATAAGGGATTTTTTTTTTTTAATGATTTAACATTTTTTATTATAACACTTCTAAGTGGATATCATCTTTGTGATGTTTAAGTTTTAATATATATGTAATCACAAACTCAAAACAGAATTGTTTCATTCTTGATGGTAACTTCTTAGAGGGACAAGTGGCATTCAGCCACCCGAGATTGAGCAATAACAGGTCTGTGATGCCCTTAGATGTCCGGGGCTGCACGCCTGCTATACTGACTGGCTCAGCGTGTGCCTACCCTACGCCGGCAGGTGCGGGTAACCCGTTGAACCCCATTTGTGATGGGGATGGGGATTGCAATTATTCCCCATGAAAGAGGAATTCCCAGTAAGTGCGGGTCATAAGCTTGCGTTGATTAAGTCTCTGCTCTTTGTATACACCGCCCGTTGCTACTACCGATTGGATAGTTTAGTGAGGTCCTCGGATCTTTTTTCCCCCAATAGTGTTTTATTTTTCAAAATACCTGCAAAGATAGTTTTTAACATTCACCTTTGCAAAGCATTGTGTTAAATTTTTTTCTCCTTTCTTTTCCTTCCTCCTCCCTCCCCAAGACATCAAATAATCAGATATAGGTTTAAACATGAATAATTCTTCTAAACATATTTCCATATTTATCATATTGTGCAAGAAAAATCTGATTAAGAGGGGAAAAGCCATGAGAGAGGAAAAAATAAGCAAACAACAACAACAAAAAGGTGAAAATACTATGCTTTGATACACTTTCAGTCTCTATAGTTTTCTCTCTGGATGCTAATGACACTTTCTTTAACAAGTCTATTGGAATTGCCTACCACATTGTTGAAAAGAGCCAAGGAAGGAAAGAATTCTAAAAGGAGAGCATTCCAGGAATGGAAAGCCAAGTAGATGAGCATTTTGTGCGAGGAACTCTGTATAAAGGTGAGGAACTCTGTATAAAGGTCTGAAACTCTTGAGTTCATGCCCTGAGGTCAGACACCTGAGCACTTAAGGCTAACTATTGATTGGACAATACTCTATTAGCATATGCTTGGAAAATGGCCCTTCCCACTATTCTGTGCTGATTCAATCTTTTGGGGTATACAAAGAATTGTGGGAAGTATTAGGGGGTGGAGTAGGACAAGCCAGTGGTGGAGGTGGAAAAGGAAGGTTGAGGAGATCCTGTGTCCATTCCCTTTACTTCTACCCCTAAAGACCAAGAATAGAGACCAAGGACTTTTGCTTATTCTGACTCCGGCTGATTCTAAGGTATCCAGGGTGCTAACTAGGTTTTCACAACTCTGTAAAGTAGAGCTGATTTCTTTTATATCTTTATGACCTTCATATAAAATACATAGTTGATATACTTTTTTAGGTATACTTCTGAACAAATTTGAAGCAAACTTCAACATTATTTGATCCATAAGAGCCTCTGTCTCATTGAACTGCTACTTTCAAGAATTAAGCCATTTTTTAGGTCATACAGACCCTTCTGTGGAGTAAAGCCTATGTTTGTCAGTGCTTTTTTTTATATTTATGTCCTTCTAATGTCTGGGAAAGATTGTTGAGCTTAACAAATCATTTGAGCATTGGTCCCCCTTCTATGATTGTCCACTTACTGACAAAGGGAATATGTGTCGCTGGTATGAATGAATTATTGGTGTGACAAATAGAGGCTACTAAACAGCTATGATATGGCTTTTATCCTAAATGCCCAATGCTATGTTTCCTTCCTTATCTCTTTTAATTAGATTTATCTTTGCTTTTACTTGTTCTGTGATCAGTATTGCTATCCTGCTTTTTTTTCCCCCTCATCTGAAGCATAATATATTTTGCTCCAACCCTTTATCTTCACTCTATATATATCACTGTGCTTTAAATGTGTTTCTTGTAAGTAACATATAGAATTCTGGCTTTTAATCCAATCTGCTATCTGCTTCTGGTTTATGGAGGAATTCATCCCATTCACATTCACAGTTAGAATAACTAATTCTGTATTTCCTGCTATCTTATTTACTCTAAGTTATTCTTTTCACTTTTCTATCCCCCTTCTCTCTTCCCATTGCTTTTGATGACCACCTCCCTTGAATAATCCTTCCCCTTTAGAGCTCCTCCCCTTTTTTTACACTTTTCTTCTGTTTTTCCTTCTATTAATCTTTCCCTTTCTTTCCCCCTTTCCCTCCTGCTTCCCTATGAGACAAGTTTCTTTATGATACCAAACATGTCTGATATTCTCTTAGAGCCATATCTGATGAGAATAAGATTCACACAATGCTCTTCCCCCTCCCTTCTTTCCCACAATTATAATGGGTTTTCTTTGTCTCTTTCTGAGATGTAATTTTCTTATTTTACCTCTTTTTTCCTTTTCTTCCAGTGTTATCCCTTTTCCACCTCTAGTTTCTTTTTCATGTTATCATAATAAAATTAAATTATACCCACATTTTCAAATTATACCTGCATCTTTAAATTATACCCATAAGAGAAATGTAGTTTTCAAGAGTTCTTTCCTTCTTACCATTTTATGCTTCTCTTGAGTTCTGTATTTGGAGATCAAATTTTTTGTTCAGTTCTGGTCTTTTCAATAGAAATAAATGAAATTCACCTATATCATTGAAAGTCCATCTTCTTCCCTGAAAGATAATGCTCATTTTAACTGGATAGCTTATTCTGGGCTATAATCCACATTCCTTTGCCTTTAAGAATATCATATTCCAGGCCCTTCGATCCTTTAAGATGGAAGCTGCTAGGTCCTGGGTAATCCTAATTGTGGCTCCTTGGTATTTAAATTATTTCTTTCTGTTTACATTATCTTTTCCTTGGTACGCCAGTTCTGAAATTTAGGCATGCTATTCCCTGAGGATTTAATTTTGGGGTCCCTTTCAGGAGGTGATTGGTGGCTTCTTTCAATGGCTCTTTTACATTCTGATTCTAAAATATCAGGGCAGTTTTCTCTTATGATTTCCTGTATGATAATGTCTAGTTTCTTTTTTTTCATCCTGGCTTTTAGGAAGCCCAATAATCCTTAGATTGTCTTTCCTAGATCTATTTTCCAAGTCAGTTGTTTTTCCTAGGAGATATTTCATATTTCTTCTATTTAAAATTTTTTTTGTTTTTGTTTGATTCTTGAAATCTTATTGAGTCATTCACTTCCATTTGTTCAATTCTAATTTTTAGTGTATTATTTTCTTCAGTTACCTTTTTTAGCTCCTTTTGCAATTGGCCAATAAAATTTTTTTGTTCATTGCATTCTTTCCTCATTTTTTCCATTCCTTCTTCTTATTTTATTTATTTATTTATTTTTTTTTGCTAAGGTAATTGGAGTTAAGTGATTTGCCCAGAGTCACACAGCTAGGAAATGTTAAGTATCCAAGGCCAGATTTGAACTCGGGTCCTCCTGACTTCAGGGCTGGTATTCTATCCTTTCTATTCCTTCTTGCAATGATCTCATTTCATTTCCCCATTTTTTTCCTAACTCTCTTTTAAGATCCTTTATGCAATCTTTGAAGAAAGCCTCATGAAATGGGGATCAGCTCATGTGTCTCTTTGGCACTTCTTATGGAGTTGCTTTCCCTTTAGGAACCTCAGGATTTGAAGTCTTTTCTCTCTCTGCATAAAAGCTGTCTTATAGTGAGAGTTCTTTTTTGTTTTTTATTCATTTTTTAAAGGCTTGAGATCTGTTCAGTGCAAAGGAGTGAAAGCTGCTTTAATTTGCTTTGGGACTATTCTGCTGATTGATTTCCAGTGCTGGGTAATGGCGGCTAGGTCCAGTGTTCTTCTGGGGTTCAGGGTTTACAATTTGTCTTTTTCAAAAGACAAATCTGCCAAACCACCTGCTTGCAACCAGGACAGAGTGGCCTAAGAAGTTCACAGAAAATTTCCAGGTGTGTAGAAGCTACAATGCTCTGATTCTCAGCTCCAGTTTCTTGCCCCGGTCTCCTGTTTCTTTCCTGTTTGAAACAGAGCTGTTCTGAAGTTCTTTCAAGGTATCTTCTTCTAGAAATGTGTTGTACTCCAAATATTTGTGGATTCTTTAACTTCAAAAGCAGTTTAGAGGCTTAATCTGCTATTGATTTGAGAGAAGGCTGGAGGAGGTTACAAAGAGCTGTATTTGCTTTCCACTATATTGGCTCTGTCCCCTGATAAGGCTTAACATTTCAGAGATCCCAAGGATCTTAGAGATCATATGATCAAACCCTTCTCATTTTAAATATGAAAAACTGAAGTTTGGGTAGTGGATGACTCACTTAAGGCAACATTCTATAATGTACATGAGTCTTTTGAATTTTAGCCCTAATCTAATCTAATGAATAAATTAATCTAGTATAAAAATCCTTGGGAAAAAAATAATAGTTAATTTGTCACCAATATTTTACTTTACTTTTTTCTAGTTAGTGATACATGTATGTTTCTTTGTCTCCTTCAAGCCAAAGTTCCCAAGGTGCTGTCATAGAAGTACCGGATTCAACTAATAAGTGGAATAAATAGAGTTGGCATTCCAGCAAAAGTTCATTGGATCATAAAATTAAAGCTAGGAGCATATTTATGAGATTTCCTAGTCCAAAGCTTTTTGAACTGTAGATTGCACCACAAAACAAATGGGGTGATTATGAAAAATTTGCTAATAGTAAAAAGTTTCTGAATGCTTTCTATCCTGCAGTCTCAAATAATCTGCCAAGATTTAATTCTTTATTAAAAAATAAACAAGTACATCAATCTCATTTATATGCAAATTTGCTTTCATCTTTAATAAATGGTAAAATTATAAGTATACCAAAGAATTGTTTTAAAATAAATTTCTTTATGATTTATTATCAGTAAATGTTTGATTTATATACTTATTTTACATACCTATATATCTGGAGTCACATTAAAATAAAAAAGGAGTACTGAGTGGAAAAAGTTTAAGAAGCCCTGTTCTAATTCAACCCTCTCACTTTACAAATAAATTTGAAAAATATTTTAGTGAATAGGATCAAAAACCGGATTTTCTGTGATGAATAATTTTGGGTCACTTTACTTTGTACATTTTCTTTCCCTTCTTCTTATTAAAAAACTCATTGTAATTACTTCCAGGAGAATGAAGTTCACTTTTTGTTGTTGTTAGGAGAAGATGGAGGTAAGGGAGAAACAGTAAGAGAAAGCCATCTTAAGATGTATAGGCTTAGAGTAATTTCCACAGTATAACTTCAAAAAGTAATATAGTACTACTATATACTCTTACAGGACATTTAAAAAAAATTCACATAAGTATAAAACAGTTAAAGTATGTCTATTAAGGTATGTTTTTTTAAAGAATAGCTTTTTATTTTCAAAATATATGCAGAGATTATTTTCAGTATTCACCCTTGCAAAGCCTTGTATTCCAAATTTTTCTCCCCTCTTTCTACTCCCCCTCCCCATTCTCTGCCTTTAGACAGCAAGTAATCCCATATATGTTAAACATGTGAAATTCTTCTAAACATATTTCTACATTTATCATGCTACATAAGAAAAATCAGATCAAAAAGGAAAAAAAAATGAGAGAACAAAAAGCAAGGAAAAAATAACCAAAAAGGTGAAAATACTATGTTATTATCCACCTTCAGTTCCCACAGTCTCTTTCTGAATGCGGTTGGCTCTCTCCATCACAATTGTGTCTATTGGAATTGGCCTGAATCATTTCATTGTTGAAAAGAGCCACGTCTGAAGAAATTGAAACTATTTATAGACATATGAAAATATGCTCCAAATCATTATTAATCAGAGAAATGCAAATTAAGACAACTCTGAGATACCACTACACACCTGTCAGATTGGCTAGAATGACAGGGAAAGATAATGGGGAATGTTTGAGGGGATGTGGGAAAACAGGGACACTGATACATTGTTGGTGGAATTGTGAACACATCCAGCCATTCTGGAGAGCAATCTGGAACTATGCTCAAAAAGTTATCAAGCTGTGCATACCCTTTGATCCAGCAGTGTTTCTACTGGACTTATACCCCAAAGAGATACTAAAGAAAGGAAAGGGACCTGTATGTGCCAAAATGTTTGTGGCAGCCCTGTTTGTAATGGCTAGAAGCTGGAAAATGAAAGGATGCCCATCAATTGGAGAATGGTTGAGTAAATTGTGGTATATGAACGTTATGGAATATTATTGTTCTGTAAGGAACGACCAGCAGGATGAATACAGAGAGGACTGGCGAGACTTACATGAACTGATGCTGAGTGAAATGAGCAGAACCAGGAGATCATTATATACCTCAACAATGATACTGTTTGAGGATGTATTCTGATGGAAGTGGACCTCTTTGATAAAGAGAGCCTTAATTGATCAAAGATGGACAGAAGCAGCTACACCCAGAGAAAGAACACTGGAAATGAATATAAACTGCTTGCATTTTTGTTTTTCCTCCCGGGTTATTTATACCTTCTGAATTCAATTCTCCCTATGCAACAAGAAAACTGTTTGGTTCTGCACACATATATTGTATCTAGGATATACTGCAACCCATTCAACATGTAAAGGACTCTTGCCATCTGAGGGGAAGGGGTGGAGGAAGGGAGGGGAAAAATCGGAACAGAAATGAATGCAAGGGATAATGCTATAAAAAATTACCCTGGCATGCGTTCTATCAATAAAAAATTATTTAAAAAAAAAAAAAAGAAAGAAAAAGAAAAGAGCCACGTCTGTCAGTTGATCATTATATAATCTTGTTCCTGTGTATAACATTCTCTCATGTCACTTAGCATCAGTTCATGTAAGTCTCTCTAGGCCTTTATGAAATCATCCTGCTTATCATTTCTTATAGAACAACATACTCCATAACATTCATACAGCCATTCCCCCAACTGATGGGTATTCTAGTTTCTAGTTTCTTTCTACTACAAAAAGGGCCAGCAAAATTTTAAAATATATTTTCCAGAGACCACAGATGATTTCAGCTATTTTTTGGCTTTGTCAGACTTCAGAGAGCACATGCACATTTAGCACCTTATATAATGAACTTGCTAGTTGTGTTAATTTGCAAAAAATCCCATGATATGCTTGATAGATATTCCACTAAGGTCATTATTTCTTAATTGATTGAAGTTAATTAATTATAAATACGATTAATTCAATAATATGTTTTTGATGTTCATCTATATCAGCTCTAGAGTTATATCCTAATTATTCATTCTGTTTACAGGAAACGGGATGTTAAGTCTTATCAAAATTTAACCCATCTGAAAGTCTATTCCAATAATTGGCAACTGCACTAATCCCTTTATTCTGAGTCAGCCTGCTCATTATCTTATTAATAATAACATTATTATTATCTTATTATGACTCATTTTATTAATCCTCAGCCTGGGTTCTAAAGAAATCATTGAATATGTCCCATTTTTGTCAAAAATAATAATGTAGTCTCTCTAATTAATTAACTCTAAGCTCCCATATAACATTTTTCTCATAAGCCTTTGCCTTCTCTCTTCCTCTCTGCCTGTCTGTGCCTCTCTTCTTTCTTTCTTTTCTTTCTCTCCCTAGTCTACTAGCTGAAACATATACACTTTTAATTTTTAACAGTAAAACAAATCAAAGATTACATTTAAATATTTCCCGAGACTATTACAGTAAAAAGAATCAAAGAGTTAACTCAAACTATCACCAGTAGTAGATGAATTCTTAACTCTAAACACACTACTATTCATTTCTCTCAGAAAATGTCAGTCACTCATGAATTCTTTACTATACTTTCACAGCATATTTTCTCCATTGCATAAAAGTTAAAACTAATTTCTCTCAGAAATTATTTCTTTGAACTATTATTGGCAGCTAGCTCTCTCATTCTCTCAGAAAATAACTTATCTTAATCTACTCTGTCTACAATTTCTCTCAAGCCATGTCAGCAGAATCCAGCTAACATTTTCTCTATACCCAAGATTCTACTCCCTCCTACACCATCATAATATTTATACTCTTTGGGACAGTATATTGAAGTTTGGTTTGCATAAATATACAAACATCTGACCGAGAGCCAGAAACTTTTGTTAATAGTGAATATCACCTGTTTGTCATGTGTTTCATCCTATCAATTCACAATTAATAAGTATTAACGTATAACATGGTGGTTAGGCTATCTAGACCCATCAGGCTGAGATTACAGTAGAAATTTTTGTCAGTCCTTCCCTTTGCCTGCCCATATGGTTTGCTCCGAGTTCATTGCTTTGTATGTCTTCTCAGTCGCAGACTTAGGAGCCCCATTGTTCCATTTCTGTGCTCACCTCAGATTTCTGTAGAACAGTTCTACTTTTAGTTCTATTCTTAGGCATCCTTCCCATAAAGAAGCTGGGGTGGAGAAGAGAGGGCTTTAGGGAAGAGAAAGTAAAAAAGGTATCCATAGTATAAACATGAATTAAATATGGAATAAGTAATTTTATTCCTATACTGGAAGGGGAATGCTAAGCAATAAAGAATCATAGATCACAAGCAATTGAAAAGTGTTCATGCTTTTCAATATCTCATTAGCTAATTAACCTTTCATTCCCATTGAGTACAGCCTGATCAATGCCAACTGGGCTCTTTATCTTTCTATTGGGTTCTCTCTGCATAAGTAACTCTTTTCCTCTTGACTAGTCTGAATCTGCCACTGTCATTGTTGCTGTTGCAAGCCCTCCAATAGCAAACTTCCCACTGTTTATCTCTGAAGGAGACAAGGTGCTAACTCCTTTAAATGTCTTACAAAGTTCTACAGCCCGAAACATAATGTTTACACTACATCCTGGAGCAGGATGGATTACCTCTTGTTTAACCTTAGGATCCTAAGAAAATACAGTTTTGGAGTAAAATTGTCCATTCACTGAGGGAAGAAATTGCTGAATTATCACTCTCTAACTATGCTGGAAAATCATTGGCTTAAGCTTATCATCTCCACTGGGTTTTGTTTTAAAGTATTACATGACTTATGGTTAGAAGTTTCTCTTGTTAGATATGAGTCCCTAGGAAAGATATTGTAAGCATCAGCTTCATTTTAACATTATAAAAGGTATAGTATCTCAACAGATAAGATGAGAAGCAGAATACTGTTTTTATTTCTAAGTCCAATACTCATTGGACCACAGAGCAAAATGAAAGTCAAGAGAACTGAAATTTATTAAATACCAGATATGTGCCAAACATTGTGCTAAGTGGTAATGATACAAAGAAAGGGGGAGGAAATCCCATAAAGAATAGACCCATTTCTTTAAATATGAAAAAAAAGTTGTTTGCTTTTCTTTTGTATGTCTCAATTGTTGTTTCATTCAGTAATTATTCTGAGAATTGTGGTCTATTCCTCATCTCTTAAGAGTATATTTAGTCGGCAAGCAGAGAAACTAAAAACACAGGGGGTGAAGAATACAACCCTGAACAGCTGGAGTCTCTCAGACCTGGCCATCCCTCCCCCACAGTGTCTCATAACGCTCTCAGAGTCTCAGCACAGGTGCAGCACAGCCATCGCTGTCCTGTTGGGGCCTCGCTGCTGCTCCCTGCAGTCTGTAGAGGAAGCTCGGTAACACCACCCAGCCCAAAAAAGAAAGCAGATTCCTTTTGGTTTTTTTTTTCTTTTTTTCTTTGCTAATTTGTCTTCGATTCTTCTCTGACAAAATGAGCAAAAAATTGAAATGGACCTTAACCATTGACAGCTTCTATATGGATAGAGAGCAGACTCTAAACCCTGAGGAGACTAAAAACAGACTATCTCCAAGTGGATCCCCAAAGGAGGAGATCATCTGGTCCTCAGCACAGATGAATCTCATAGAAGAAATTAAAAAGGTTCTCACAAGGGAGCTAGAAAAAAATGGGAAAAGGAGAGGGAGGCTTGGCAAGAGAGTCTGGAGAAGTCATCCCACACATTTAAAGACAGAGTGGATAAAGAAATCAAATTGTTGAAAAATAGAATTAGTGAAGTGGAAACAGAAAATAGCTCTCTAAAAAATAAAATTGTCAAAATGGAAAAAAAATTCCATAGAACAAAACAACTCACTTAAAAACTCAATTGGACAATTAGAAAAAGATATTTTAAAAGTGAGTGAAGAAAATACTTCATTGAAAATCAGAATCGAACAAATGGAATTGAATGATTCAAGGAGACAACAAGAATCAGTCAAGCAAAACCAAAAAAATCAAACAATGGAAAAAAATGTGAAATACCTTCTTGGGAAAACAACAGACCTGGAAAATAGATCTTATGAGAGACAATCTGAGAATTATTGGACTCCAGAAAAATATGATGAAAAAAAGAGCCTGGACACTATTTTCCAAGAAATTATCAAATAGAACTGCCCAGAAGTCATAGAAACAGAGGGCAAAATAGACATTGAAAGAATTCATCTATCACCTACTGAAAGGGATCCTAAAATCAAAACACCAAGAAATATAGTGGCCAAATGCCAGAACTCTCAGATGAAGGAAAAAATACTACAAGCAGCTAGAAAAACCCAATTCAAATATAGAGGAGCCACAATAAGGATTACCCAAGATCTAGCAGCATCCACCTTAAAAGATCGAAGGGCCTGGAATATGATATTCCGAAAGGCTAAGGAACTCGGTATGCAACCAAAAATAACTTACCAGCCAAAATAAGCATCTTTTCCCAGGGAAGAAGATGGACATTCAATGAAATAAGTGAATTTCATCTATTTTTGATGAAAAAACCAGAACTTAACAAAAAGTTTGACCTACAAATATAGAACTCAAGAGAAACCTAAAAAGGTAAAAAGAAATCTTGGGAGCTATATCTCTGCTGTAAAGATGTATAAAGAATACATGTATACCTTGTTCTAGAAACTAGAAGTGGAAAGGACATTGTACCAGAAAAAGAGTAAAGTGGGGGTACTACATTTCATGAAGAGGCAAAGGAAACCTATTATATCTGAGAGAAAAAATGGAGGGGGGTGAATATAGGGGTATCTTACTGCCATCAAAATTGGCTTTAAGAGAAAAATTTTAGACATATTCAATTTATGGTGAAACTTCTCCCACCTCATTGAAAAGTGGGAAGGGAAAAGTGAAAAGGGAGGGAATAAGCTAAGCGGAAGGGAATACAGAAACTGTGAGAAAAAGGAGTAAGATAGGGGGAGGAACTCTAAAGTGGGGGGAGGAATATTAAAAAGGGAGGGCTGTGAGAAGCAAGTTTAATACTGAAGAGGGGTTAAGGGGGAAAGAAGGGAGAAAAGCATAAACAGGGGTTAAGAAGATGGCAAGTAATACAGAATTGGTAATTTTAACCATAAATGTGAACGGGGTAAACTCCCCCATAAAGAGGAAGCAGTTAGCAGAATGGATTAAAAGCCAGAATCCTACAATATGTTGTTTACAGGAAACACACCTGAAGCAGGGTAAAGATAAAAGGTTGGAGCAGAATCTACTATGCTTCAGGTAAAGTCAAAAAAGCAGTTGTAGACATCCTGATCTCAGATCAAGCAAAAGCAAAAGTTGTCTAATTAAAAGAGATAAGGAAGGGCACTATATCTTGCTAAAGGATAGCATAGACAATGAAGCAATATCAATATTAAACATATATGCACCAAGTGGTGTAGCATCTAAATTCTTAAAAGAGAAATTAAGAGAGCTGCAAGAAGAAATAGACAGCAAAACTATAATAGTGGGAGATCTCAACCTTGCACTCTCAGAATTAGATAAATCAAACCACAAAATAAATAAATAATAAAGAAGTCAAAGAGGTAAATAAAGTACTAGAAGAGTTAGATATCATAGATCTCAGTAGTTCATGGAGCCTATACAAAAATTGACCATATATTAGGATATAAAGACCTCAAACTCAAATGCAGTAAAGCAGAAATAGTAAATGCATCCTTCTCAGACCACGATGCAATGAAAATTACATTCAACAAAGGCAAAGGAAAATCGATCAAAAAATAATTGAAAACTAAATAATCTCATACTAAAGAATGATTGGGCAAAACAGCAAATCATAGACATAATTAATAACTTCACTCAAGAAAATGACAATAATGAGATGTCATACCAAAATGTGTGGGATGCAGCCAAAGGGGAATAGGAGGAAATTTCATATCCCTAGAGGCCTATTTGCATAAAATAGAGAAAGAGAAGGTTAAAGAATTGTGCTTGCAACTAAAAATGCTAGAAAAGGAACAAATTTAATAACCCCAGTCAAACTTGAAATTCTAAAAATAAAAGGAGAGATCAATAAAATTGAAAGTAAAAAAATATATATTGAATTAATTAATAAAACTAAGAGTTGGTTTATGAAAAAAACCAACAAAATAGGCAAACCCTTAATAAATCTGATTTAAAAGAGTTGAAAGGGGAAAATCAAATTGTTAGTCTTAAAAATGAAAAGGGAGAACTCGCCATTAACGAAAAGGAAATTAGAGCAATAGTTAGGAGTTACTTTGCCCAACTTTATGCCAATAAATTCAACAACTTAAATGAAGTGGAAGAATACGTTTAAAAATATAGCTTGCCTAGATTCACAGAGGAAGAAGTAAATATCCTAAACAGTCCCATTTTTAGAAAAAGAAATAGAACAAGCTATTAACCACCTCCCTAAGAAAAAATCCACAGGACCAGATGGATTTACATGTGAATTCTACCAAACATTTAAAGAACAATTAACTCCAGTGCTATATAAACTATTTGAAAAACTAGGGATTGAAGGAGTCCTACCAAACTCCTTTTACAACACAGACATGATACTGATACCTAAACCAGGTAGGTTGAAAACAGAGAAAGAAAATTATAGACCAATCTCCCTAATGATCATTGATGCTAAAATCTTAAATAGAATATTAGCAAAAAGATTACAGAAAATCATCCCCAGGATAATACACTATAACCAAATAGGATTTATACCAGGAATGCAGGGCTAATTTAATATTAGGAAAACTATTAGCATAATCGACTATATCAATAACCAAACTAACAAAAACCATATGATCATCTCAATAGACTCAGAAAAAGCATTTGATAAAATCCAACATCCATTCTTAATAAAAACACTTGAGAATATAGGAATAAATGGACTTTTCCTTAAAATAGCAGTGGGGAAAAACTGGAACCTTTCCCAGTAAGATCTGTCATGAAACAAGGTTGCCCACTATCACCATTATTATTCAGTATTGTGTTAGAAACGTTAGCCTTGGCAATAAGAGTCGAGAAAGAGATTAAAGGAATTAGAGTAGGCAATGAGGAAACTAACTATCACTCTTTGCAGATGATATGATGGTATACTTGGAGAACCCCGGAGAGTCTACTAAAAAGCTATTATAAATAATTCATAACTTTAGCAATGTTGCAGGATACAAAATAAATGCCCATAAATCCTCAGCATTTTTATACATCACCAACAAAATGCACCAGCAAGAGATACAAAGAAAAATTCCATTCAAACTAACAGTGTAAAATATTTATTATATTTATATTTATATATTATATTTAGTTGACAGTATAAAATATTTGGGAATCTATCTACCAAAGGAAAGTCAGGAATTATATGAGCAAAATTACAAAAAACTTTCCACACAAATAAAGTTAGACTTAAATAATTGGAAAAATATTAAGTGCTCTTGGATAGGCTGAGCGAATATAATAAAGATGACCATACTCCCTAAACTAATCTATTTATTTAGTACTATACCAATCAAACTTCCAAGAAAATATTTTAATGATCTAGAAAAAATAACAACAAAATTAATATGGAAGAACAAAAGATAGAGAATCTCAAGGGAACTAATGAAAAAAAAAATCAAATGAATGTGGCCTAGCTGTATCTGATCTAAAACTATATTATAAAGCAGCAGTCACCAAAACCATTTGGTATTGGCTAAGAAATAGATTAGTTGATCAGTGGATTAAGTTAGGTTCACAAGACAAAATAGTCAACTATAGCAATCTAGTATTTGACAAACCCAAAGATCCTAACTTTTGGGATAAGAATTCATTATTTGACAAAAACTGCTGGGATAACTGGAAATTAGTATGGCAGAAATTAGGCATGGACCTACACTTAACACCATATACCAAGATAAGATCAAAATGGATCCATGATTTAGGCATAAAGAATGAGATTATAAATAAATCAGAGGAACATAGGATAGTTTATCTCTCAGACTTGTGGAGGAGGAAGAAATTTGTGACCAAAGATGAACTAGAGACCATTATTGATCACAAAACAGAAAATTTTAATTACATCAAATTAAAAAGCCTTTGTACAAACAAAACTAATGCAAACAAAATTAGAAGGGAAGGAACAAACTGGGAAACATCTTCACAGTTAAAGGTTCTGATAAAGGCCTCATTTCCAAAATATATGGAGAATTGATTCTAATTTATAAGAAATCAAGCCATTCTCCAATTGATAAATGGTCAAAGGATATGAACAGACAATTTTTAGATGATGGAATTGAATCTATTTCCACTCATATGAAAGAGTGTTCCAAATCACTATTGATCAGAGAAATGCAAATTAAGACAACTCTGAGATAGCACTACATACCTGTCAGATTGGCTAAGATGACAGGAAAAAAAAATGATGAATGTTGGAGAGGATGCGGGAAAACTGGGACATTGATGCATTGTTGGTAGAGTTGTGAATGAATCAAACCATTCTGGAGAGCAATCTGGAATTATGCCCCAAAAGTTACCAAACTGTGCATACCCTTTGATCCAGCACTGTTACTTCTGGGCTTATACCCCAAAGAAATACTAAAGAAGGGAAAGAGACCTGTATGTGCCAAAATGTTTGTGTCAGCCCTGTTTGTAGTGACTAGAAACTGGAAAATGAATGGATACCCATCAATTGGAGAATGGTTGAGTAAATTGTGCTATATGATTGTTATGAATATTATTTTTCTGTAAGAAATGATAGCAGTATGAATATAGAGAGCTTGGGAGAGATTTAACATGAACTGATGCTAAGTGAAATGAGCAGAACCAGGAGATCATTATATACTTCAACAACGATACTGTATGAGGATGTATTCTGATGGAAGTGGATTTCTGTGACAAAGAGAAGATCTAACTCAGTTTCAATGGATCAATGATAGACAGAAGCAGCTGCATCCAAAGAAAGAATACTGGGAAATGAATGTAAATTGTTTGCATTTTTGTTTTTCTTCCTGAGTTATTTCTACCATCTGAATCCAATTCTCCCTCTGCAACAATAGAACTGTTTGGTTCTCCACTATATATTGTATCTATACTGTGACATATTTAACATGTATAAGATTGCTTGCCATCTGGGGGAGAGGGTGGAGGGAGGGAGGGGAAAAATCAGAACAGAAGTAAGTGCAAGGGATAATGTTGTAAAAATTAGCCTGGCATGGGTTCTGTCAATAAAAAGTTATTTTAAAAAAAGAATATATTTAGTCATTTTTAATTCCTTAGCAAAGGAAAATACTATTGGAAATAGAATGGGGCTTTCTTTAGTCATGTAGCAAGTGTGATTTCACAATATTTTCCAGACAAATAAATATCCATTCCTCTAAGTGGAACAAATAAGTATTGACTTTTCTTGTTCTTTAGACTCCTAAAATATTTTACAAATACAGGAAACTAGCATCTTATTATCATCATTGAAACAACTATTGGACACTCCATTTAACCTAAGTTTCCTAGACTCTTGTTTCACTTTTCCCCGTGCAGAATTTACCTTATCTGACTTTATACAATGAAATTTTAAAATTCTGACAAACTAATTGTCAAAATTATCATGTTAATAAATGCTGTTATAGATCATAGGCCGAACCAATCATATTCTTTTTATGGTAACTATAATACATGCAAAATATTTTTTTCTTTTGAATCTTCTTTAAAAACTGATCTTTATAATCTTCTAATTTGAGATCTGAGGATGTGATTATTAATTTTTTTCAGATTTTTTTAGACTTATTTTTTGTTTACCAATATATCTCAGTTGAAATAAGTAAACTAGATTTTAGCTTTTTCTGTCTTGTTTAAGACTATTCATTATTTCCTTCCATATTCATGCTGTTCTGTTTTTTAGCTTACCTATATTGTATTTCTTAATGTCTTTATTAATTTCATTTCTCCTGGATTCCATGTAAGGATTTTTATTCACTGTTTGCTAATAAAGCAAAAACCAAAAGAAACAATTATTTGTTATTTTGGTTTGTTTGTTTTTTAGTATTCTCAGGGTACAAAGCTTATAAAGAGTAAAATCCAGTTTATGCTGTGCAAGGGAATATTTTGTTTCTAAACCAACAGTTTAGGGGCAGCTAGATGGTGCATTTCATAGAGTCAGAAGGATCTGAGTTCAAATACAACCTCAGAAACTTGACACACTAGTTGAGTGATATTGGGCAAGTCACTTAATTCTGATTGCCTCACCAAACCCCCCCCCAAAAAAAACAAAAACAAAAACAAAAACAAAAAAAAAAAACCCTACAGGATAAAAGATGGATGGGATTCTAGGAATAAAAGAAATGAAAGGATAATAAATTGGTCAGAATTGTAGAGGAAAGAATTTTTTAAAAAGTAAATAGTTTTATAAATGAGATGCAAAATCTTACCCATGTGACAGAATTTCTGAAAATTAGATTAAACTAAATAGAAATAAATTACTTCATCTAAGAAAACAAAAAATTTACTAGAACAAAATGAAAAAAAAAATACAAGAAAATGTAAAATATTGTCATCAAATCAACTGGCCTCGAAAATATTTCAAGAAGGGATGATTTAGTAATCAGCAAAGCTCTGTGAAAACCATGACCAAAACAAATTGAAAGCCTAAATTTTACATTCTAAGAAATCATGAATGAAAACTGCCCAGACCTCTTAGAACTAAAGGGTTAAGTAAAAAGGAAATAAAATCCATTGATCACCTCCCTCAGTGAAATTGTAAAATGAAACCTTCCAAGAATGTTATAATCAAAATCCAAAGTTTCTAGGTAAAGAAATTATACTGCAAACAACTAGAAAGAAAAAATTCAAGTTTTAAGAAGCCATAGTTCAAATAAAGCAAGACTTGATAGGTGCTTCCTTCCCAAGAAAGGAGGATTTGGAATATACTATTCCAGAAGGTAAAAGATTAAAGACAACCAATAATTACTTACCTGGCAAAACTGATTATAATCCTATAGGAGAGAAATGGAATTTAAATGAAATAGAAGATTTCTGAATGTACCTCATACAAAAACATCAGCTAAGTATATATTTTGAAGTATAAACCCAAATAACAAATTAAACTTAGGAAAATACATACACTTAAACAATTGGTAGAGTTTATAGGATGATGAAGTATTTGCTTCTAATAAGGAGAGAAGAAACCATATTCTTTCAGAAAACTACAGTCAAATAAATAAATATATTTTGTTGTGTTTTTAAGGTCTTGGGAGAAAGAAAAGGGAGCCATAAACAAACACTAGGGAAGAAAGAAAAAGGAAAATTGAGCTATTTAAGAAGACTGTACATATACAGAAGAAGGAATAGATTACCAAGAACTTCACTTTCACCTAAAGTAGAGAAGAGCTGAATGTACTTACTTGTTTATGTGTATTTCATATATGTGTGCATATGCATACACATAAAGTTTGATGTAGAGACATGTTAAATTCAGTAGGAAATTAGGTTGGAACAGAGAGAAAGGAGTAGGAGATAGGGAGTAAGAAAGGATAGATTTAGTGAAAGGATTAGTCATAGATTTCAACTTACAGGGTAGATTGTGAAGGGAAAAATAAAAGGAAAGAAATTCGTTTTCCCTATGTTTCCCCAAATTGGGAAAAGGGAACTGAACAAAGGAAGAAAAGCATTGTATCAGTTATATAATTAATGTTGAACACATTCCTCTCACCACTTTGTTTATAAACAGAGGGCAAGAAGACAAAAAGGAGGCAATATAATGATAGGATAGAGTAAAATACCGAATAAATTATCAAAACTGTGACTATGGATATGATAAACTTATCTATAAAATGAGGGGAGGGAAGGTAGAATAATAAGTAGAAATCATTTGACCCACAAAATTTGCATACAAGTCTAGATCTACATAATATTTTGTGGTTTTTATCCAGTTTAAGTTTCCTGACTCAGTCTCTGGCAGTCAGTCTTTCGGAATGAGCGCTATCCCATCAAGACATCCAGATCATGAACTCAAATTTTAATTTAAATTTGCTAAAGACTATGTCATTTGTGTCTAAAAGATTTTATTGTTTCAGGTTCGAGAACTACAAACACGCTTACAGAGTGTCCAAGCAGCGGGACCTTCTAGTCCAGGTCACCTCACTTCTATTAACCGACCAATTAATCCCAGTACTGGAGAGCTGAGCACCAGCAGTAGCAGCAATGATATCCCCATTGCCAAGGTGAACTATTTTGAGTTGGCAATAATAGCTTTCCTTATGTGAGAGCCAGTTTCCATTGTACACCATTATTGTGCAAGCATGTGATCGGTTAGAAAGAATTCCTTGTGTTCCAAGACAATTTTCCCAATACTTAGAACTTCTATGTTTGAGCTAAAGAGAGAGGTAATCCACTCATATTTTTTATTCTTTTTTCAATTGGGTCACAAATACCAGTTCACAATAACCAACCCAGCATGGCAAGGACTTCCTAGTGTGATAGCTCATTGTGAAGACAATCTGTGCTTCAGATTGAATAAAAGTTTCCTCTTGTCTACAAAATAGATTGAGACAATGGAAAAGAGATTTGGTTAGTATACGTGTTCTTCCCAGGTAATAAGAACAAAAATGGTAGCACTAGAAAAATGGGGGCAGATAGATTATGACCAGAGTGAAAACTTTTTTTAGACCATCTGTATCAAAATGAGAGAGAAGTTTGTGTGATGGACAAAAGAGCTAGGAAAATGACCTCACAGATCTCAACTAACAGGAAGTCTGTTACACAAAGAAGGCCTGTCAGGGTACTGTGTCAGCTTTTCCAGCAGATATCTCTAATCCTAATGCTGTATTAATAAATGGAGTTTAGTTAAGCTGATTTTTTTTTTCCTGAGGCATTTGGAGTTAAGTGATTTGCCCAGTGTCTCATAGCTAGGAAGTGTTAAGTGTCTGAGGCCAGATTTGAACTCAGGTCATCCTGACTTCAGGGCTGGTGCTCAGTTAAACTGACTTTTAAGAAAATAAGTAAAAAAAATTTTTTTTAGGACATAAGAATAAGCAACATTAATTTGTTTCTTTTCAGGGCAGGTTAAACACATGTGGAGAAAAAAATCTGGCTGAGACATAATCAAAACCTCACATAGCTCATAATCTAGTAAGGGGCCAAGATACCAGTACATTTAGCTGTAATACATCATAGGCGTACTATGTATTATGTAGTAGTACTACATATCAATGTACTTAAGTACATCGATATGCTTTGAAACAAAATTCTGTGTAAGGCCTAAGAAAGAAATTTGAAGAAGTTTGACTGAAATACAAGATAGAACAGTATCGATATATACACACAATCCAAATGATTTGTGATTTTCTTTAGGTTGCTGAGAGAGTGAAGCTGTCAAAGACAAGATCAGAGTCTTCTTCATCTGATCGGCCCATCCTAGGATCAGAAATCAGCAGCATAGGGGTGAGTGTTCTTTAGAGATGCATCAGAAAAAACTTTAAAAAAACTACTTGGATTTTTTTTAAGTTTAGAGATTATTTAAATGGACATTCAAGTTTTTGATCCAACAAACCAATTGACTATAATGCTAATTTTTTTTTGTTTCCAACATTGATTTTAATGTAGTAGATAATTTTTGTGAGAGCAAGTTATTTTTATTTTCCTTTATGAAACTATTGAAAAAGAAATTATTTAGGTCTGATCATTGTATACAGATGAAAAACTGAAGCTTTTTTCTGTCTTCTATAACATGAAATGTTTTCTATGACAGAAAACATTGTAGCTATCAAGCCCACAAAGAACCACATTTTGTTCACCTCACTATTAAAAGGGGATAAATTCTCTAGCAAGGATAAATTTTGCTTCTGAAGGATTAGCTCAGCATTATGAAAGGTTGAGATTTTGTACTTTAGAAGTAGAATTTTTGTCAGTGAAACCAATAAATTCCTAATTTGGAGCAGAGTAGATAGGTGATTGAAAATAGATAAGGAATTTATCTAGTACTCTTAATGGATTGCATAGTGAGAAGAATTCACAGTGGACTCAGACACTATTTGATACTGCATCACATGAACTTACAGTTTTCATGTAGAATTTTGCCTTTTGTAGAAATTTCACTGAATTGTGAAAATGCAGTCAATTAGATGTTGACTTTCTAGAAATTCCTTTAACTATGCTGAAATCTCAGGGCTCTCAATTGTAAAGAACAAAAAAGTAAAGAAAATGCCTAGGTTCCATAGGTCTGTGCTATTCTAGGACTTAGAAAGGAGAAAGGTGGATCTGTTTGTGCCTGCTGCCAGACACTATTGATTCTAAACATGGAATATTTGGATGTGCTTATTATTAAAGTCATTTCTAAAAACTATTTTTTAAACTTGCTTTTGGAAATATAGTGAAATTATGTAAAGCAAAAAACACAGCTGAAGTAATTGTCTCTCTTTTATGTGGTACCCAGTTCTCTGAGAATATCAGCTTACAATAATTTGTTATCGGAATCTTTACAAAGTATAAAGTCATTAGAGTTGATAGAGACAATAATTATCTAATTTAGCATGGCTCAGTATGATTGATCTGATCCTACAAGGAGATGTTATGGGCCAGAAGAAACAAGGTACTAAGTGTAACATGACTTTACACTTTGTAAAGATTCCAACAATTTGTCATTTCTACAAGTGGAATGGATTGGAATCCATTGCAATACCAGCCTGTAGCCTTATCAAAGAGGATCTTCTAACTCTTACTTCAGGTATCTGGCAGTGTGGCAGAGCATCTTGCTCACTCTCTGCAGGACTGTTCCAACATCCAGGAGATTTTCCAGACCCTCTATTCACATGGATCTGCCATCTCAGAAAGTAAAATTCGAGAATTTGAAGTAGAGACAGAGAGATTGAACAGGTAAGTTTAAAAAATGACACCTGAAGATACAAATACAAAAGTGTCTTTTCTGCCCTACCCCCAATTCCCCCACACTCTATTCTTTCCTTTTCACATCCCTCTCCTAGCTCTTGTTCTCACTGTGTTTGTGTCACATAGACTTATATGTTATCAATCATTACAGTCCCCTTCTTAATATGACCAACATCATAGAAAACATTTTAGTTGTCAAATAATGTCCAGATTGATTTTCCTCTTACTATATGATATACTGATTTGCATGTGTGTCTGTAACAGTACAAAATCTCAATGGTATTTTTTCATCTCAGTCATAATTTTGAATTGGTTCGAAAATTATCCTGTGTAGACTGAAGTTCCTGTCTCCAGGAAGTGCACATTTTAAAAAGTGACAAACTGTCTTACACATGTAGACACCTATAAATAACCCACCATTTTCTGATAGTTTAGTATTTCTTGTTTTCCAACATTGGGTAATTTATTGCTTAAAAATATGATAGCTATTAACTTTATAGAGTAGGAAGTGAATTACTCTGCCTTTCTTATATGCTATGAAAGGAATGTATTCCTCTGAATTGTCTTTTGAATTCTCTCAAATGCATCAGTTGCTTGAGGTAAATTGACTATAGATGATTTTCCTCTTGGCAGCATTCACTCTGAGGATTTTTTGATCTTTTTAAAATTCAGTGTTCAGAACATTTATTCTTTTAAATATGCTTTGAAAATTCTAGATACCCTTGTGTTTGATGCCATTCTCTTCCCATCTCCTTCAGGAGCTTGCCTCTGTATCTTCCTAATTTTCAACCTCTTCTAGGTTGACGCTCTTCAAAACTTTTTTCTGTTGTCCAGATTTTCCCTTTAAATCCATTAAGAACTTTCATTTGGCCTATTATCCCCTCAAAATGTTATCCTATTTCTCTCCTTCCCTTTACAGCAAACCCCCCAAGAAAAAACTGTTGTCCTTGATACTCTCTCCTCCTTTTATTTCCTTCCCAACCCTTTGAAATTTGGCTACCCTCCTGACTACTCCATTGAGAACTCTCCCTGCAAGTTCATTAATGCCTTCTTACTTGCTAAATTAAGTTATCTTTTCGTAATTCTCATTCTTCATGACCTCTCTACAACATTTGACACTTCACTATTTTCTCCTCCTGGATACTTGCTCCCCTCTGGATTTTCACAATATTCTCCTAGAGCTCTTCCTATGTGAAATTCCTCTTTGAGTCTGTTTTCCTTGTAGAATTATTCCCTGACAATATGTCATCAAATATGTACAGCCCCCCCCAAAAAACAAGTTTCTTTCCTATCTCTTCTTTTTTTATATTTTCACCATCTGCCATATATTTTTCATCAGCTACCATCTCTCTATTCATTCTCAAATCTGTGCATTTCTTATTTCTCTCTTGAAATTATCCTGTCTTTCTAACTTCATTTCCACCTAGATAAACATCTCAAAATCAACAAACACAAAGCAGAACTCATTATTCTTCCTGTACATATTCCTATTTATTACTTCCCTATTTTGTTAAGGTGACCTTTATTTTTCTGTTTCCCCAGACTTACCACTTAGGAATCACCTTTGATTATTCACATCCACCCACCAACCATTACCAATCGTTTGCCAGTCTTTGATTTTCCCTCTACAGTGTTTCTTACATCTTCTCTTACCTATATTATTGTAATAGTCTCTTAACTGGCTAACTAAGCTGCCAAACTAAAATTCTTAAGTGCAGATCTAACCATGTCATTCCACTGCTTAAAAAGCTTTATTAACATCCTTTGTTTTTAGGAAAAACTCTTTTATTTTGCATTTGAAATCCTTTACAGTCTGATCAGGGCCTACCTTTTCAGGGTGACTGCAAATTACTCTGCTTTAATGCACTCTACATATACCTTGTCTAACATAGATGCCATAATGTTATGCTCCGTACTAGATATTCTATCTCCTATATCTGTGCTTTTGGTTGGGCTATGAATACTCCTTGTTACTTCTGAGTTTCCATAAAAGCTTAGCTCAAGTGCTCCCTTATTCAAGAACCTTATTATCCACCCCTATCCCCATCACTCTATACTTATTTTTCATATATCCTGCATTTACACATAATAAGTTAACATTTTTATAGTTGCAAAGTGCTAGGTATTTCTTTACTCATCTGTATCCTTCATATGAAATATAATTTTCTTAAAGACACGGATTTCCTACTCCCCTGAAAACTTCCTGATTATCCTGGTCTAGTGTCCTACTTAATTTAAACTTGCTATTAATAGCCAGCATTTACTGGCCTCTTTGGTCTCTAAAAAAATTTTAAATTAGATTTGGTCATCTAAAAAATAGATGGTATTTATATTTATAGATATCTATTTATATATATATTTATAGGTCTCTATATTCTTATCTGTAGATCTCTCTAACTATACCTATAAATAGAGTTAGCTAGATACAAACACACACACACATACACATCCAGCAATTACTTAAGGTACTAGAAAGACAAGCAAATGTTGACTATTAATAGCAACTTTAAATTAAGTAGAACACTATAGTAGAACAATTTTTGAGTAATTAGAAATCTTTGCCTTCAAGAAACTTACAATCTGTGTGAAGGATTAATAGCTATCTATTCATATCTTTAGTCATTAATATCTATAAACTATTTCAGTGATTCATTTAATCATATATACTTACTGATCTATATTAAAATATTTCTTCCATCTGAACAATAAAAATCACTGATATGAACATATAATACTTTTTTTTTTAAAGAATTGGCAGATTGGAGAGGATTCTGGGAAGATGGAAGAATAAGTCAAAAAATTCTAAGCTCTCCAGATTTCCCTCACAAACAAGACAAAATAGCACCTTAGGGCTAACACAGAATGTTAAAACCAATTAAGAATTAGGGTGCAACAGTGGAACAACAAAGAATATACCAGGATAGAAGTTTGACCCTTATGAAGTATAAACACCTTCAAGTTAGTTTAGCTGAAAGAGAAAGTGGTGAACCCTGATGCTAACTGGGTTGGGAAACAGCTTCAGCTCCAGCCATAGTAATTTTCATATCCCACATAGAGTGGCATATGAGATCTCTGAATTGGGGAAGATTAAGGAAACCTCTACTGATAAGAAACATTCAGTTCAGTTGTGCTGTTGAGATAAAGCCTTGCAGAGGAAGGAATTAGTACACACCAGGTGAGTGCAAAAGCAGGAAGACAGGGATCCTGCTGGCTGTGGGCACGTACAGGAAGATAGAATTCTTGGTTTAGGGTTCCAGGACAGAGAGGACAATTGAAGTAGGATCTCATACCCTCTCATAGTAGAGTGGGTTATGGCAACAATCTGCTAAAAAACTAAAAGATTTTAAAAATGAGCAAACTCTGGGCAAGTCACTTAACCTCAATTGCCTCAGCAAGAAAAGCAAAAAAATAAAATAAAATAAGAATAAAAAATAAAAAATAAAAAAAACGAGCAAACTAAGGAGAATGACCCCAATGATATAAAGTTAATTCAGGGATAGTGAAGATCAGGATTCATCTTCTGAGGAGGATATTGAGGTAAAAAAGCTTCTTCTACCCCAGAAAGTAATGTTAAATGGCCACCTGCCCATTAAGAATTCATAGAAGAGGTTGTTTCCGGTTAAGATGGCGGAGAGGAGGCTCACAGCTGCATAAGCTCCACGCTCTCTCTCACTATCCATTTCATTACAAGCCTCTGAATCAATGCTTGACTGAAAAAAACCCACAAATAGTTACCAAGAGAAGCCATCCTTGAGATCCGCCAAGAAAGGTCTGTCTTTACTGGAGGGCTGGGACGGTTTTAGATCGGGCGCAGGCTGAGGGCAGTGGCAGTGAGAGCACGGGAGCAGACTGGAGAGGGGGTGGGGAGTGATCGCAGCCGTCTCTGCGGGGAGAGCTTCGCTACAGGTTTGGATAATTTGCTCCGGCAGCAAGTCAACAGCCCAGCAGAGAAGCTAAAAACACCGGGGCTGAAGAATACAACCCCAAACAGCTGGAGTCTCTCAGGACCTGGCCACCCCCCCCCTTCCCCCCCTCAGTGACTCAGCACGCTTTGGGATCTCAGAGCGCAGGCGCAGCACAGTCCTGCTAGTGCCTCACTGCTGCCCCCTGCAGTCTGTAGAGGAAGCTCGATAACACACCCAGCCCCGCCCCAAAGAAAGACTCCAGTTTTTTCTGTTTTTCTGTGGTAGTTTGTCTCTGATTAATAGACAGAATGAGCAAGAAGCTGAAGAGGACTTTAACCCTTGACAGCTTCTATACAGATAGAGAGCAGACTCTAAATCCTGAGGAGACTAAAAACAGGCAGTCCCCAGGTGAATCCCCAAAGGAGGAGATCGTCTGTTCCTCAGCACAGATGAACCTCATAGAAGTGATTAAAAAGGCTCTCACAAGGGAGCTAGAAGAAAAATGGGAAAAGAGCCTGGAGAAGTCAGTTAAAGAGAGAGTGGATAAAGAAGTAAAATCCTTGAAAAATAGGATTAATGAACTGGAAACAGAAAACAGCTCTCTAAAAAACAAAATTGGCGAAATGGAAAAAAAATCCACAGAACAAAAGAACTCAATTGGACAATTAGAAAAAGATTTTAAAAAAGTGAGTGAAGAGAATACTTCACTGAAAATCAGAATTGAACAAGTGGAATTGAATGACTCGAGGAGACAAGAAGAATCAGTCAAGCAAATCCAAAAAAATCAAACAATGGAGAAAAATGTGAAATACCTTCTGGGGAAGACAACAGACCTGGAAAACAGATCCAGGAGAGACAATCTGAGAATCATTGGACTCCCAGAAAAACATGATGAAAAAAAGAGCCTGGACACTGTCTTCCAGGAAATTATCAAAGAGAACTGCCCAGAAGTCATAGGAACAGAGGAAAAAATAAACATTGAAAGGATTCATCGATCACCCACTGAAAGGGATCCTAAAATCAAAACACCAAGGAATATAGTGGCCAAATGCCAGAACCCTCAGATGAAAGAAAAAATATTGCAAGCGGCTAGAAAAACCCAATTCAAGTATCAAGGAGCCACAATAAGGATCACCCAGGATCTGGCAGCATCCACATTAAAAGATCGAAGGGCCTGGAATATGATATTCCGAAAGGCTAAGGAACTTGGTATGCAACCAAAAATAACTTACCCAGCGAGAATGAGCATCTTTTTCCAGGGAAGAAGATGGACATTCAACGAAGTAAGCGAATTTCATCTATTTCTGATGAAAAAACCAGAACTTAACAAAAAGTTTGATCTACAAATATAGAACTCAAGAGAAATCTAAAAAGGTAAAGATTAATCTTGGGAACTATATTTTGACTATATAGATGTATAAAGAATACATGTATACCTTGTTCTAGAAATTGATGTGGAAAGGACATTGTACCAGAAAAAGGGTAAAGTGGGGGTAGTACATCTCACGAAGAGGCATAGGAAACCTATTATATCTGAGAGAAAGAATGGAGGGGGATGAATATAGTGGGTATCTTACTGCCTTCAGAATTGGCTTTAAGTGAAAAATCTTAAGACATATTCAATCTATGGTGAAACTTCTCCCATCTCATTGAAAAGTGAGAAGGGAAAAGTGGAAAGGGAAGGAATAAGCTAAGCGGAAGGGAATACGGGAACTGGGAGGGAAAGGGGTAAGATAGGGGGAGGAACTCTAAGGCGGGGGGAGGGATACTAAAAAGGGAGGGCTGTGAGAAGCAAGGGGTGCTCACAAGCTTAATACTTGGAAGGGGGGGAAAGGGGAAAGAAGGGAGGAAAGCATAAACCGGGGTTAACAAGATGGCAAGTAATACAGAATTGGTCATTCTAACCATAAACGTGAACGGGGTAAACTCCCCCATAAAGAGGAAGCGGTTAGCAGAATGGATTAAAAGCCAGAATCCTACAATATGTTGTTTACAGGAAACACACCTGAAGCGGGGAGATACATGCAGGTTAAAGGTAAAAGGTTGGAGCAAAATCTACTATGCTTCAGGTGAAGTCAAAAAAGCAGGGGTAGCCATCCTGATCTCAGATCAAGCTAAAGCAAAAATTGACCTAATTAAAAGAGATAAGGAAGGACACTATATCTTGCTAAAGGGTAGCATGGATAATGAAGCACTATCTATATTAAACATATATGCACCAAGTGGGGTAGCATCTAAATTCTTAAAAGAGAAACTAAGAGAGCTGCAAGAAGAAATAGACAGTAAAACTATAATAGTGGGAGATCTTAACCTTGCACTCTCAGAATTAGATAAATCAAACCACAAAATAAATAAGAAAGAAGTCAAAGAGGTAAATAGAATACTAGAAAAGTTAGATATGATAGATCTCTGGAGAAAATGTAATGGAGACAGAAAGGAATACACTTTCTTTTCAGCAGTTCATGGAACCTATACAAAAATTGACCATATATTAGGACATAAAAACCTCAAACTCAAATGTAGTAAGGCAGAAATAGTAAATGCATCCTTTTCAGACCACGATGCAATGAAAATTACATTCAACAAAAAAGCAGGGGGAAGTAGACCAAAAAATAATTGGAAACTAAATAATCTCATACTAAAGAATGATTGGGTGAAACAGCAAATCATAGACATAATTAATAACTTCACCCAAGAAAATGATAATAATGAGACATCATACCAAAATGTATGGCATGCAGCCAAAGCGGTAATAAGGGGAAATTTCATATCTCTAGAGGCCTATTTGTATAAAATAGAGAAAGAGAAGGTCAATGAATTGGGTTTGCAATTAAAAATGCTAGAAAAGGAACAAATTAAAAACCCCCAGTCAAACACTAAACTTGAAATTCTAAAAGTAAAAGGTGAGATCAATAAAATTGAAAGTAAAAAAACTATTGAATTGATTAATAAAACTAAGAGTTGGTTCTATGAAAAAACCAACAAAATAGACAAACCCTTAGTAAATCTGATTAAAAAAAGGAAAGAGGAAAATCAAATTGTTAGTCTTAAAAATGAAAAGGGAGAACTCACCACTAACGAAGAGGAAATTAGAGCAATAATTAGGAGTTACTTTGCCCAACTTTATGCCAATAAATTCGACAACTTAAATGAAATAGAAAAATACCTCCAAAAATACAGCTTGCCCAAACTAACAGAGGAAGAAGTAAATATCCTAAACAGTCCCATCTCAGAAAAAGAAATAGAACAAACTATCAATCAACTCCCTAAGAAAAAATCCCCAGGACCAGATGGATTTACATGTGAATTCTACCAAACATTTAAAGAACAATTAACTCCAATGTTATATAAACTATTTGAAAAAATAGGGATTGAAGGAGTCCTACCAAACTCCTTTTATGACACAGATATGGTACTGATACCTAAACCAGGTAGGCTGAAAACAGAGAAAGAAAATTATAGACCAATCTCCCTAATGAATATTGATGCTAAAATCTTAAATAAAATATTAGCAAAAAGATTACAGAAAATCGTCACCAGGATAATACACTATGACCAAGTAGGATTTATACCAGGAATGCAGGGCTGGTTCAATATTAGGAAAACTATTAGCATAATTGACTATATCAATAACCAAACAAACAAAAACCACATGATCATCTCAATAGATGCAGAAAAAGCATTTGATAAAATCCAACATCCATTCCTAATAAAAACACTTGAGAGCATAGGAATAAATGGACTTTTCCTTAAAATAGTCAGGAGCATATATTTAAAACCATCAGTAAGCATCATATGCAATGGGGAAAAACTGGAACCTTTCCCAGTAAGATCTGGAGTGAAGCAAGGTTGCCCACTATCACCATTATTATTTAATATCGTATTAGAAACACTAGCCTCGGCAATAAGAGTCGAGAAAGATATAAAAGGAATTAGAGTAGGCAATGAGGAAACCAAACTATCACTCTTTGCAGATGATATGATGGTATACCTAGAGAACCCCAGAGATTCTACCAAAAAGCTATTGGAAATAATTCATAATTTTAGCAAAGTAGCTGGCTACAAAATAAATCCCCATAAATCCTCAGCATTTTTATACATCACCAACAAAACCCAACAGCAAGAGATACAAAGAGAAATTCCATTCAGAATAACTGTTGATACCATAAAATATTTGGGAATCTATCTACCAAAGGAAAGTCAGGAATTATATGAGCAAAATTATAAAAAAGTCTCCACACAAATAAAGTCAGACTTAAATAATTGGAAAAATATTAAGTGCTCTTGGATTGGCCGAGCGAACATAATAAAGATGACAATACTCCCTAAACTAATCTATTTATTTAGTGCTATACCAATCAGACTTCCAAGAAAATATTTTATTGATCTAGAAAAAATAACAACAAAATTCATATGGAACAATAAAAAGTCGAGAATCTCAAGGGAATTAATGAAAAAAAAATCAAATGAAGGTGGCCTAGCTGTACCTGATCTAAAATTATATTATAAAGCAGCAGTCACCAAAACCATTTGGTATTGGCTAAGAAATAGATTAGTGGATCAGTGGAAAAGGCTAGGCTCACAAGACAGAATAGTCAATTATAGCAATCTAGTGTTTGACAAACCCAAAGCCCCTAACTTCTGGGAAAAGAATTCATTATTTGATAAAAACTGCTGGGATAATTGGAAATTAGTATGGCAGAAATTAGGCATGGACCCACACTTAACACCATATACCAAGATAAGATCAAAATGGGTCTATGACCTAGGCATAAAGAACGAGATTATAAATAAATTAGAGGAACATAGAATAGTTTATCTCTCAGACTTGTGGAGGAGAAAGAAATTTGTGACCAAAGATGAACTAGAGACCATTACTGATCACAGAATAGAAAATTTCGATTACATCAAATTAAAAAGCCTTTGTACAAATAAAACTAATGCAAACAAGATTAGAAGGGAAGCAACAAACTGGGAAAACATTTTCACAGTTAAAGGTTCTGATAAAGGCCTCATTTCCAAAATATATAGAGAACTGACTCAAATTTATAAGAAATCAAGCCATTCTCCAATTGATAAATGGTCAAAGGATATGAACAGACATTTTTCAGAGGATGAAATTGAAACTATTACCACTCATATGAAAGAGTGTTCCAAATCATTATTGATCAGAGAAATGCAAATTAAGACAACTCTGAGATACCACTACACACCTGTCAGATTGGCTAAGATGACAGGAAAAAATAATGATGAATGTTGGAGGGGATGCGGGAAAACTGGGACACTAATGCATTGTTGGTGGAGTTGTGAACGAATCCAACCATTCTGGAGAGCAATCTGGAATTATGCCCAAAAAATTATCAAATTGTGCATACCCTTTGATCCAGCAGTGTTTCTATTGGGCTTATATCCCAAAGAAATACTAAAGAAGGGAAAGGGACCTGTATGTGCCAAAATGTTTGTAGCAGCCCTGTTTGTAGTGGCTAAAAACTGGAAAATGAATGGATGCCCATCAATTGGAGAATGGCTGGGTAAATTGTGGTATATGAATGTTATGGAATATTATTGTTCAATAAGAAATGACCAGCAGGATGAATACAGAGAGGACTGGCGAGACTTACATGAACTGATGCTAAGTGAAATGAGCAGAACCAGGAGATCATTATACACTTCGACAACGATATTGTATGAGGACATATTTTGATGGAAGTGGATTTCTTTGACAAAGAGACTTGAGTTTCAATTGATAAATGACGGACAAAAGCAGCTACACCCAAAGAAAGAACACTGGGAAACGAATGTAAACTATCTGCATTTTTGTTTTTCTTCCCGGATTATTTATACCTTCTGAATCCAATTCTCCCTACGCAACAAGAGAACTGTTCGGTTCTGCAAACATATATTGTATCTAGGATATACTGCAACATATCCAACATATAAAGGACTGCTTGCCATCTAGGGGAGGGGGTGGAGGGAGGGAGGGGAAAAAAAAAATCGGAACAGAAACGAGTGTCAATATAATGTAATTATTAAATAAAAAATTAAAAAAAAAATAAAAAATAAAAAATAAAAAAAAATAAAAAAAAGAATTCATAGAAGAATTTAGAAATTATTACAAAAATGAAATGAGGGAAATTGAAGAAAAACTAAAAAACAGAAAGTAAACAATTAAAGAAAAACAAGAAGATTATGAAAAGAAAGTCAGCTAATTAGAAAAGGAGATGCAGATTCTTAAGGAAGAAAATGACTCTTTGAAAACTAAAATTGGGTAGAGGGAAGTCAGCATAGTTATGAGATCAAGAAATAATAAAATAAAATATAAAAAATTGAAAAATTGAAGAGCATATGAGACATCATATAAGAAAAATTGCTGATCTGATGAAAAAGAAGATAAAATTTGGGAATGATAGAGCCACCTAAAAACTACAACTAAAAAAAAAAACTTTTGAAACAATAATAAAAGAAATAATTAATGAAAATTGTCTGAAGTGTTAGATAAGAGGGGAAAGTAGAAATAGAAAAATTCCACAGATTACTACTTGAAAGAGATCTTACAAGGAAAACCAACAGGAACATCATAGCCATATCTCAAAACCCTCAGATTAAGGAGAAAATATTACCAGAAACAAAAATATTTTTGCAGCCAAAAATATCATACCCAGCAAAATTAAACATATTCTTGAAAAAAGGAAAAGGGACATTCAATGAATTGCCAGGCTTTCATGATTTTGTTAATGAAAAGACCTGAACAAAATAGAAAATTTGTCAAATAAGATAAATGTCAAAGACAAATTTCAAGGAATTCAAAAGAGACAGTTTATGTTTTATACCTGGAAAAATAAGCCATATGTCTAAAATTGGTGTTAATAATTGGGCAGTTTGAAAGAAAGATTAGGGTATATGTGATTCTAAAAAGTAGAGCCATGTAGGAAAAGGTAAAAAGATGAACTAATGAACATTACACAAATGAGATTGAAAAGCAAAGACTGACATGTAGGAAATTAGATAGGAGAAAAGGGCTAGTAGTTCTGGAATCTTACATTAAGAATAGTTTAAAGAGGAAACAATACATATATATCTAGAAGAGAATAAAAGTCTTCTAAATTTATAAATAAATAAAAGAGGCAGGAAATAGGATAAGGAGGTATAGAAGAATATATAGATTAATGGATATGGGATAAGTTGTGTGTAGATTAAGGGGAATGGAATAAAAATGGAAGTTGAGGGGAGAAGATAAAGAATAAATCCTGAGGGTGGGACAGGTTAAATAATAATAAGGGAATGTAGCAGATAGAAGTAAAGCAAAGGAGTCATCAGAGATAGGAAATGAAAGATGTAGATAAACTTAATAATAATGATCAGTAATAGAATCTCTTTCTCTTCTCCAAGGGGGGCAAACAGTCTGATATAGGTTATATGTGTACAGTCATGTAGTAGGAAAAAAAGCAGCGTTGTAATCTTTGATCTCAAAGTTAAAGCTAAAATACATGTAATCAAAAGTGAAAAATAGGAAAACTAACCTTTGTGTCAGTCATATTAATTGATATTTTTTACATTTTAAAATAGCTAGAAAATATATAAAATATAAGAAAATATAAGATGAATTAGTAGATTTAGAAAAATAAAGACTTATAAAGGGAGCTATTATCCACCTTCAGAGAAGGAGCCTTCGTATTTTGTTTTTCCTTTTTATTTTTTATTTAAATTTAAAAAAGATAAATTTTTAAAAATATTGGCAGATTTAATAACTTCAGCAGAAAATTTGAAAATGAGTCTGTTTCTTTGTAGTCGAATAGAGCACCTAAAATCTCAAAATGATCTGCTGACCATAACACTGGAAGAATGCAAAAGCAACGCTGAGAGGATGAGCATGCTGGTGGGGAAATATGAATCCAACGCCACCGCTTTGAGACTTGCATTGCAATATAGGTAAGTCCATGGTTGTGATGAAGACAGTAACAAGACATTGTCTTTTAAAGCCACCTTTTATTTCAAAACCTATCTTGACAAATTTTGGCATATACCTTCTAAAGTTTGGGGCAGATGAGGCTGAAGTTTAGGAAAATTGATATTTAGTGTATTAGTGTACCAAAATCTCTTTGTAGCATTAAAAGAAGAGTCTTTGGCTGGCTTTTAAAATAGTTGTGGTTATTTTTAGGAGGTCAAAGTGATAGACTTTTATCTATGGCTCACTGATCACTGAAGCTTTTTACCAAGACTCAGGGTCAGTCATGGCATCTTTCTCTGGGCAGATCCAGATTATATGGAATGTTAGTTATCCCCTCTTTTTCCTGCTAAGACCCCTCCCCCCCACTAAAAGTTACCCATTTTGCAGTGTCAAAGCAAGTGGTACTCTCTTTAGAAACAGATAAGAATACAGTCTCCCTATTAGTCAAGTGAACCAAAGCTGTGTGTGAAATGGTTGACTTTTACTCCCTCTTCTTTTTTGAATCTTTTTTTTCAATAGTTTTTCATTTTTTTCCAATTATATGTAAAGATAGTTTTTTAGCATTTATTTCTTATAAGATTTTGAAGTCTAAATTTTTCTCCCTCTTTCTCTTCCCCAAGGGGGGCAAACAGTCTGATATTGGTTATATGTATACAGTCATGTTAAACATATTTTCACAGTCATATTGTGAAAGAAGAAATAGAATAAAAGAAAAAAACCATGAAAAAAAAAACCCCAACAAAAAAAAAAGATAAAAATAGTATGCTTCAATTTGCATTTAGAGTCTTTATCAGTTTTTTTTCTGAATGTGGATAATATCTTCCAACATGAGCCTTTTGAAATTGGAGTCCTTCAGCCCTTTTTGTAGTGGCAAGAAACTGGAAACTGAATAGATGCCATCATGAAAAATGGCAGAGTAAGTTGTGGTATATTAATGTTATGGAATATTATTGTTCTATGAGAAATGATCAGCAGGATGATTTCAGAGAGGCCTAGAGAAACTTACATGAACTGATGCTAAGTGAAATGAGCAGAACCACGAGATCATTGTACATGGCAACATCAATATTATACAACGAACAATTCGAGATGATTCAGACTAGTTCCAATGATCTTGTGATGAAGAGAGACATCTACACCCAGAAAGAGGATTGTGAGAACTGAGTATGGATCACAAAATAGCATTTTTACTCTTTTTGTTGTTGTTTGCTTGCATTTTGTTTTTTCTCATTTTTTTTTTCCCTTTTTGATCTGACTTTTCTTGTGCAGCAACATAATTGTATAAATATGTACACATATTGGAATAATTGCGCTAACACCCAGGACACCCCAGAATCAGCTGGAATCAGGATAAGCAAAAGTCCTTAATCTTTATTCTTGGTCTTAGATTCAGGATTGAATACTCTGCGATCACCTTCCCCCTCATCTCCGCCAATAATGTGCCTCTGGCTATCTTTACTCCACCCCCTAGTCCCTCCTACAGTCCTCTATACACCAATCACTGAGCCAGTACGGATAGTGGAAAGGACCATTTTCCAAGCATAATGCCCATAGAGAATACTCCAAGCGGTAGTTAGCCTTAAGCGCTTAGCAGTCCTGACCTCAGTGCATTGATTCCATAGTTAAAGCCCTCTACAACATATATTGAATTCAACATATTTTAAGATATTGAAAAATTATTTCTGCATATGTTTTGAAAATTAAAAAGCTTTAATTTAAAAAAAAGAAAAAAGGAACTTAGCCCACTATTGTCAGCATAATAAATTTTTTGTCCTTTAACTTGGGGGGAAAAAAAGAAGTTGGAGATCCTTTTCTTGAAAGGATTAAAGTCAATGGGGGTGGCCCAAGTTCTTTTCAGAGAGAAACTACCCTTCCTAGTGATATTAATTTAGCATTTTTTAAGAGTAAGCATTCAAGAAATAAGGAGGTAAAATAAATTATTATTATTATTCAGATAGGCCTAAATGAGTTTTGTCGCTTTTCTTTTATACCATTTGTATGCTGGTTGGCGTAGAATACATGTCACAGGAGTAATGGGGGTAAAAAGGCCAAGAGGATTACTTGAGATATCTTATTTGCACCCTAGCAAGTTGGCAGCATTTGTTCTTTAGCATTCATCACTTACATGCTCATTGTGAATGAGTTTTATGTTAGGCTAAGGGTTTTACTGATTGCCAGAATTATGTTTTACTCTTTCTATTGGTGACCATGATTCAGAAAGAGCGACGTCTTTATAGGGGAAGACATTAGAAGTTTTAAAATTTTCTCATCGAACCTCTCTCTATTCACATTTCAAAGGAAATCTAGAAAAGGGAGCCAAAAAGTAGAGTACCCTCCAAATGCAATTTCTCTATGCCTTAGTGGAAAATGGCCTCTAGATTTTAGTGCTTATTACATTTCATCTGAGCATTAAAAAAAGGCATACTCATCCCTTCCAGTTTTATTTTATTGCATCTTTTGGTTTTTTTCTAAATCTTAAAATAAAGGAGAAAAAAAAAAGCATGGTTACTGTTGATCCCAATAAATATTTATGGTGGATTTTTGTTCAGTTGTGCCGAGCCAGAATAATTGAGAGATAAGAGGAATAGACTTGTCATGGAGAAAAATTTCTCTAGCTTCATTTCTCACAGCTTACATTTATGTAGTTCTTATTATCTGCAAAGTACTTTTTTAGACAACTTGGATCATAATGGTGCATTAACTCCTATTTTACTGATGAAGAAAATGAAACTTAAAAAAGGTATCTATATTAACATATTTGTTTAGTGTTGATGCCAAGACTACAAGAAAGGTCTCTTCTCTTTAATTGCAATACCTGTTTTCTCATCTCTGACTGTATATATTTTTCCTTAATTGAGGACTTTGAATTTTATGTTTTACAGTGAGCAATGCATAGAAGCCTATGAACTCCTATTGGCGCTAGCAGAAAGTGAACAGTCTCTTATCCTTGGACAGTTCCGAGCAGCGGGTGTGGGATCTGTTGGTAAGGGCCACATGAATATCTCATAATTCTCTTAAATCCCATTCTGTGCTTCATTGAATATGTATTATCTTGCTCCTCTAAACTTGAGTTTTGGGGCTGTTTATGTGGTTTTTTTTTTTTCTTCTCTCCTAAGTAAACTGGTTATTTTGAATGGAATAAGGATTGTAATTGAAACACAGAATTACAAATTAAAACAAACAATACTTCACAATAAATTTATTTTCACAGATTAATAGAATTGCTAGACATTGACTTGTGCAGCAATAGAAATGATTCAACTTTGTTCTTTCAAAGCAGGAACCCACTTTCTTCAGTGTGTGGCATTGGCTTCGAGGGACTCATTCCTCTGTTGATTTTTTTTTTCCCCCTCAAGTTTTCTTTCCCATAATCAGAGCTTTATAATTTTTGTGTGGTAGATTTTTTTCTCTTTATTTTGAAGTCACCCTTTCCCAGTTACTGTTCTATAAAACCCTGATTCCTTTGAAATGTGAATAGAGGTTCCCTGAGAAAATTTTAAAACTTTTAATGTCTTCCCCTTTAAAAAATATGTGGAAATGTATGAATGTTTATGTATGAATTTCCTTGTTGCCCTTGCTCCTAAAATATTCCTAGTCTCTTTTTATCTAATAGTACTCTTTACAAACACTTTAATTTCATTAGGCCATTCTTAACTTCTTTTTTTTTTTTTTTTAATAGGACAATTACCTTTTCTAACTCCAAAACAGAGACAGTGCCAGCAATTCTATTAAAAACCTTATTTTTTTTTTTTCAGCGTCTTTTAGTGGATCTATAAAACTCTAATTCTCATATGAAACTGATCCAAAAATGGTCTTGGCCATCCCTTAAGATTTTTAAAAACATACCTATTAACAAATATGATCAGTTAAAAGGGAAAAATCATTTGGCTTATTTTTAGTTTATATTAGAGAGAACTCTTTATTTAAAGTTCAAAAACATTCTTTTTTTGGTAAGCTCTTGTAGCCTAGAACATAAACACAGTATAGAGATTGGGTATAGCTGGGATCATTTAAGTAAGTGTTTAAAATTAGTAATAAAGTAGTTCAAATTTACCTAGTTCTAGGTAAAAGATTTCTTTTACCTAAATATATTCATATTTATTAGGTAATCTTAGTTATACTATTTCTTCATAGTTGAACTTAAGAATTCTAATACTTAAAGGATGTATGATTTCATGGCTGTCAGTTCAACTTCTAACCAACCCAGATTGCAACCCTTCTGCTTTAATAGTCTTCATAGTTTTTTGGGGCAGAGGAAAAAATCATTTACAGGTTACTCAAATTGAATTGCTGAGTTTCTGAATTTTCTAAGCCTAGTCTTCAGTTTCCTCAGACAGGAAGTTTATTCCAGTCATCTTATAGCCAGAATTTAAAAAGTTTATTCCAATTGTTTTATAGCCAGACTGAATCCAGCTTTTCTAGGCTCTTAGGTCCAGTTTGCTATCCATATTACATCATGATGCCTTTTATTTTTTGCCAACGAAAAGGAAATGTCAGTGTTATAATGTTTGATCCCAGTATAATTTTTTTTCATAGACTTAACAGAGTTTTAAAAAAATTCATACTTTATTTGTACTTTTATTAATAACTGTAGCTAGATAAGCTCTTTATAGATATTGTCTCAGACTATTGATCAGACAAACATAATAGAAATGCAGTAATACCAGGTAAAAGAAATCTAAAGATAATTCGATGTTTTCATTTTAGCCATTAGTTCCTTCCCCTTTTCCTAATAATTCACAGGGAAGTGAATTAGTGGTAAAGTTGCATTATCTGGCCATTTGTTTCCCTTGTCTGCCCTCATAAAGAAAAACCTCTTTATGAAAAAAAGATGATAACCTAAGCCTAAGTTGGATAATTTCTGAATAATTGGATCTTAGAAGTGAAAGGTATTTTATTTCATACATGAGGAAACTGTTGCCAAGAAAGAAGATTACAAGATCAAAGAACAAGATTATATAGTAAGAGAACCAGAACGGGAACCTAGGTGTGCTGACATTTAGTTTAATGTCTTTTTCCCTACAGCACCCTACTTCTCATCCATTGAGTAATTGAATATTGCTTGCCTATGTTCCTCCCCAGGCTTATGCTATGTCAATTATTCCACTGATTACTTTACAACTTAGGGGACCAGACAAGAGATGAAAATGTTACCCAGATGCTTAAGCATGCTCATGATTGCCGGAAGACAGCAGAAAATGCCGCCAAAGCACTGCTGATGAAGCTGGACGGAAGCTGTGGGGGAGCATTTACTGTCTCTGGCTGTAGCATCCAGCCATGGGAGAGCCTTTCTTCCAACAGCCATACCAGGTAACCAGAACACGTTTCTTCTCTTGTCCTTTCTGCATTTTCTTTCAGCTTTAACAAGATTATTGATGTTTTAGTCCACTTATTCATTCAAACTGATGTGTAGGGTGTGCGGGCAACTATGTGTGTTTGCATCTGCATGTGTGTGCGCGCATGGGCATCATCATCAGGCTTGCGTGACCTAATTCTTTTTGAATCTTGGCCATATTCCATTCAAACTCTTTCTGTTTATTCTAATATGCAGGAAGTATTTTCTAAATTATCCTTCTTATTCCATGTGCAGATCAAAGTACCTAAAACTTTATAGGTTAGAGATAGAATTTATATCACAGGGTAGAAAGTACCGCTATTTTTGTTACTGCCCGAAAGTATATCACTGTATGGGTTTCAATATGTGCCATTTGCAGATGCAGCAATGTGGGCTAGTGCATCTTGCTGCCTGCCTCAAACTGCAGAAAAAGACAAAATCTTCCCAAATTCACTTAACTCATTGCCCACTGCCATGTTCTCTTCTTGTTCCAATTTATGCCAACAGTTGACTTGCTCTCATTCCAGAATGTAATTTTTTCATACTGTAGCTTCAGTACAAAAAACAGGTATTTTTCCTAATGGTATATCTAGTTGTTGTATGTATAGATTGTATATTAATTTTGCATAGACATATACATATACTTTGTCAGTGATGGCAGTCATTTTGTGCTATAAATCTTCTACTTAAATGGTTCAGTAAAGTTACTCTCCTCAGCAGTCTTCATTCTAACATACAGAGATATGTGAGGGCAAAAGTTTTATTACCATCTGTTCAGAAAGGAGATAAAAGTGAAGAAGGAGTTGAAATTTAAAAAAAATCCTGCCTGGAGTCAGCCTATGCAAATTTAAGCTTTCTCAAGGTACATATATAAATCTTAAGTTGGTTGTACTGATACTTTAGGGAAAAAAAGTTCCTTTCTAATATATTTATGAGGGGTTCAGAATACCACAAAATGTTCTGTGCACTAGGTGACCTATATTAGTTCTTAGGGAAAATGATCTCTGTTGCTTGGTAGAACTTAAACAAGTTTCATACTATGTGGCAGGAAGCACACACAAAAAAAAGTCCCCAAATTCTTTCATAATTATGGGTAATTGTTGTTATTTGTTTCTTAATCCTGATAGCCTAACTCATAGACTGTTAGGATATTAGAACTAGAAGGGATCTTTGATATTTTCCTTTCCAATTTTCTCATCTTATAGATGAGAAAATTGCAGCCTACAATGGTAAAATATATTGCCTACCACCAAAAGAAGAAAATTACTAAAATAAAATTTTATATAATTTGTCTACAGTTGTAAGGAATCTTTTTGAATAGGAAATTGAAATAGTGAAATGCTTGAAACGTAATTTTTGTTCTAAATCTAATTTCTGTCAGATGGCTGTCCAATTTTCCTAAGAGTTTTTGTCAAATAGTAAGCCTTTTCCCTCGTAAGTGGGATCTTTTGTAAGTTCGTGTACAACAATTACCTTTTTTAAACTGTACTATGTTCTGAAAATGCTTGTTTTATCCCATAAATTAAAATTAAATATAATTTTTTTAAAAAAAAGAAAACCATAAGCTACTATGTTTGTTTGGTTTCCTATGTTGAATACCTAATCTGTTCCACTGTTTCTCTTCTCCCTTCCTCCTTCTTTTTCTTTCTTCTTCTCCTCCTATTTCTTCTCTCCTTCAGCACAAAATCATTTTTACTACTTATTGCTTTGTAATACATTTTTGAGACCCCTCTTTTCTTAGTTAATAAACCCCCCTTTCCTTCCCATTTTTAAAAATTATTACCCTTGAGAATCTTAAATTTTGTTCCTTCATATGAATTTCACCATTATTTTTCTAATTCTACAAAATATTCTTTTGTGAGTCTGATTGTTTCAGCACTAAATCAAGTAATGTAGGTAGTATTACATTTTCATTTTAATGAGTCAGCTTAATGAAAATAATGTTTCTCAGATCATTTAGGCCTGTCTTTATTTCTTCAAAGAGTGTTTTACAATTTGAATCATGTAGACCCTGGGTAAATTTTGGTAGATAATTCCCAAGAATTGTATAACTTGTAGATATTTTTTAAAGGAATTTCTCTTTCTGGTTCATCTTTTCAGAGTTTGTTGTTATGTAGGAATGTTGATGAATTACATGCATTTGTCTTGTATCCTGAAACTTTATTGAAGTTTATTTCAATTAATTTTTACTTAACTCTCTGTGGTTCTTGAAATTATCATATCTGTAAAAAGATAATTTTGTTTTTTCTTTGTCTATGTTAGTTTCACTTTCTTAACATTGCTTATAGCTTGCATTTCTAGCACAGTGCAAATCAAGTCAGAGAGGTAGAGGAAAAGGTGGAAAAAGAAATGAGAGTAATAAAAGAAAATCATGGAGAAAAAGGAATCAACAGTATGGTAAAAGAGGCACAAAAAAATACTATATAAAATAACACCTTAAAAAACAGATTAGGCCAAATGGTGAAAGAGGCACAAAAATCCAAAGAAGAGAAGAATGCCTTGAAAAGCAGAATTGGCCAAATTGAAAAGGAAGTATGAAAGTTCAACTGAAGAAAGTAATTCCTTTAAAATTAGAATTGAACAAGTAGAAGCTAATGACTTTATGATACATCAAGAAACAAAGAAGTTGTCATAAAATTGAACAATTCAATGAATTAAGCATGCAATTAAAAAATTTTTGAGCTCTTCCATGACCTGAGACTTAATTCATATTTTTCTTGGAGCTTTGGATGTGGGAGTTTTGACTTTATTATCTTCTGAGTATGTGTTTTGATTTTCCTTGTTATCATAGTAAGTTTTTGTGATCAGAATTTTTTTTTTTGTTTGCTCATTTTTTTTATTTTTAATCCTTTGCTAAAATGGGGTTCTGCTTCCAAGGTGCTTTTAGTCCTGTACTTTCATCTCAGGCTTCCATTCTAAGCTTCAGGGATTTTCAGTGGCTGTTTTTAGGGATATGTTTTATGGATTTGTAAGTTTTTAATTCTTTCAGGATGGCTTGATCTAAGAAGAGGTATGATTACTAGTTTGTGACCACAAGCACTCTTTTCTACCCTAAAAACATGACCAGGGTCCCAGCTTCCCTATGGCTGCAAACTCTGATGTGCTACTGCTCTTCCTCACCCTGAGACTACCATCCAGGACTGCAGTTCCCTGGACTGGATCTAAGTTGGGGCAGTGGAACAGAATTCTGTCCCCAGTGCCAGCAAAGAGTCCCCTGTAATTTCCTTTAGACTAATTGTGAACTCCAGAAGCAGCCACCATTGATGCTTTAGTCCTTCCCAGGGACTGCTTCTGGCTTGCTGAGGCCTTCACTGTCACCTCAGTGAGATAGATGTTTCCTGAAGATCTAAGTTGCGCTGGAAAATTATTTGACCCATCCTTTTGTGAATTCTACCACTCTAGAATTAACTTTAGGGCATTATTCAAAGGTATTTAGAGAGGTTTGGGGGAGAGTTTAGGCAAGACAGGAGTCTTTTCTCTGCCATCTTGGTTCTGCACATTCTTGCTTTGGATTTTAGTTAGATATTATTTTAAGAAAAATTCCAATTATTCCTATGCTTTCTTGTGTGTGTGTGTGTGTGTGTGTGTGTGTGTGTGTGTGTGTGTTTTAACTAAGAATGGATGTTATATTTTTTCATTTTCATTCTCTTATAACCCTTCTGCTTTCTTCCAGCCCCATCATTCAAATTAACCTGTGTCCTCTCTCTGGGAATACAAAGAAGGGCAAAGATAGTACCCACTCTCATGGAGCTCATAGTCTAAGGGAGAGACAGCATACAGCAGTGAAGTTCAAGCAAGATATGTTCAAGACAAGTTGGCTATAATCTTGCTAGGAAGGCACTGAGATTATAGAGGATTGGCAAAGGTTTCCGCAGATGGCAATTAAGCTTAGACTTGAAAGAAGCCAAGAACCAGAATTAAAATGAAAGACAGCTCCAGCAAAGGAGATAAGAGTCAGTGAAAAGACGTGGAATTAGGAAATGAGTGTTATAAGAGACAGCAAAGAGAACAATTTTATTGGATCACAGAGTATATAAGTAAGATTTAAGAAGACTAGAAAACAAAAAAAAGGCCATATTTTTAAGGATTTTTAATACCAACCAGAAGATTATTTGAGGAAATAGGGAGCTACTGGAATTGATTAATGACTGAATGGAGGCAGAAAGAGATGTGATATGTGCTTTAGGAAGATCAGTTGGACAATTACCAATCATTTCTTGATTTCCTTTTTTCAATCTTTTTTTTATAGCTTTTTATTAACAAAATATATGCATAGGTAATTTTTCAGCATTGACAGTTGCAAATCCTTTTGTTCCGACTTTTTCCCTCCTTCCCCCCACTCCTTCCACCAGATGGCAGGTTGACCAATACCTGTTAAATATGTTAAAGTTTTTTCAATCTTAATTGCTATTTACCTGTTTGAAACCTTTGACCGTATTGATCACTTCTTCAAGATATTCTGTCCTTTGCCTGGTTTTTCATGGCATTGTTGTCTCTGGTTCTTCTACTTCTCCTGACTGCTCCCTCTCATTCTCCTTTGATGTGCTTTTTTTTTTTTTTTTTTTTTTTTTTTAAATCTATGTCACTTCAATAGCACTAGGTTTACTTCCTGGGTTCCATCTTGATCCTTTTTTCTTTTTTCTATATGTTGTCTCTCTTGGTGATCTTACTAGTTCCCATGGGTTTACCTTATCATCTCTGCAGATGATGATCTCTAGTCCCAGACAAATTGCATTTTGAACATTTTACAGTTTGAACTGCCTCAAAGTCAAGATATCCAAAATAGAACTCATTATCTCTTCCAAAATTTTTTTCCCACTTCTGAACTTCTCTGCTACTATAAAGGGCACCAGAGTCTTCTCTTTTACTCAGATTCACAACCCCAGTATTATCCCAGACTCTTTTTTTCCCCTCCTTATATGTAATCATTTGCCTTGCCTTATCATTTTAATCTTTACAATATTTTCCATCCTTTCCTTTCATTCCACTCCTATTTTGTAATCATTACATTCTCACCATTTCTTTTCTGTTTTGTTTTAGTTTGTTATGTTTTTGGCAAGGCAATTGAGGTTGTGATTCTCTCAGGTTCACACAGTGAGGAAGTATTAAGTGTCTGAGCTCAGTTTTGAACTCAAGTCCTCCTGACTTTGGGGCAGGTGCTCTATGCACTGTACCATCTAGCTGTCCCCATTCTCACCATTTCTTGCCTGGATTCTTCCAACCGACTTTTTAATCTTCTTGCCTCTAGTCTTCCATATAGTTGCAAAAGTAATTTTATAAGACCTGGATTTGTCCATGTCACATACATACCTTTCCCCATTCAATAAACCCCGAATCTAATATTTGTATAGTTCTTTATATAGCTCTCAAACACTTCATTTCCTTCCTAGCTTTCCATCCTTCTTACATTCTACTTCTATCTAAATCCCCTGTGACCCACTTATATTTGTGTATTGCTGTTCTTTGCACGTGATATTTAATTTCCCATGTCTATTCTGTTGCCCTAGTAAAGTTCTTTTCCATGTTTAGAATGTTTCATCTCAATCTCTGGCATTTATTAAGACAACTCAGTCAACTTGCATGGTCCCTTCCCTGTCCCTCTCTCCCTTCAGTCAATTCTAGACTTCCCATGGTATGTCTGCTCTGTCTACTTTGTATAGTATTTTCTATGTAATTTTTTACTTACATGTTATTTCCCTTTTAGAACTTAAAACTCCTTTGAGGTCAAGGGCTGTTATTTTTCTTTTTCTTTCTTTCTTTCTTTCTTTCTTTTTTTTTTTTTTTTTTTTTGTATTTTCCCTAGTGTCTAACACAATGCTTGGCTTAATAATAAATATTTAGTAAGTTTTTCAACTGACTTAAAACAATTCCCATTGAATATTGAGTCATTGTTATTTTAAGAATGGGGTTAGGAAAGTTTAGATAATTTCATGTAGTCTATACTGAGTGAGGAGAATGTGTGGGTGTGGGTTCAAAGGTCACTGAAGAGTATCTTTGTGCCATTGCAGTTCTGATTTCATAGTGACTGCTATACTATGCAAAAAACCAATGGCAAGTAATCAATGAAAGTAAAAACGATGTAATGTGAAATTAAGCAAAACCAAAAAGAAAGAAGCCCTGTTATCCTGTCCATATCACCTATGCTAGGGTGAAAATATGTATAGTCTGCTTTTTAAAGTAGTTCCAACAGGATTCTTTATCTACAACTCATGCCTACATTCCATCTGCTCCCTCACATACACAACCCTGAACTCTGCCCAATTGACTAAGATATAATACAACCTCAAACAGAATATTCCCTTGCTGATAACTGAGATCATAGACAAGCAGTTAATGGATGACATAACCTTCACCCAACAGCTGACAGCTTGTCACTAGGAGACAAACCACAGGCTGCTTTGTCTGCAAGCACCTATAGAAAGTATATATGGTATAGAAAGTACCATATTACATTTCTTCTTTTTTAAACATTATTATAATCATATTCAGCCATGGAACATTAAGAACATAAAACCATGTTGTAATTAACCTAGCTAATCTATTTTCCTTGTTGACATTCTAGAGGTGGAGGGGAGAGAGTTGGGCTTGTAAGAACACTTTGTTTGTTGTTCATCTGGAAATTAAGCTTTCATTTTGTGAAAGCAGTTTTTCTTGGTGAAAGGATATCTACAAAGGAAATTTTGTTTTCTTTTGAAAACAAAAGTCACCCAGGCTTTTTTCTATGGCTTATTCACACAGGTTTGTGAGGGTGATGGTGATCGAGGTGGGGAGGGAGGGTGTGAGAGCTGTAGAAGACTGATACTCTTTGAAAGGATTTAACATACATCCAAGCCTTTCAGCCCGTGGGCCTCGTTGGTTCAAGTTCTCTGGAATCATTTTAAATGATCCCTTTCAGTTCTAAAATTCTAGAAATTCTTTTGAATGGATGGTTTCTGAAATATGAGGACTCATAAAGTCTTGCAGAAGTTGCAAAGGGAGAAAATGTAAGTCTTATTAGCTCCAACCATTCATTCATGCATTTGTCAAACCTTTCATTAAATATCTACTATGTACAATGCATTCAGAATAAATATGACCTATATTCATAGGTGGCCTTAGAATCAGGAAGACTATTTGCCTTGTCTCTGACATATAAGAACTATGATATGGGCAAATATAACTTAACTTCTGTGCCCCAGACAGTTCTCTGATACTACATGTCACAGTGAATGTTCCCTATATTGATGAAGTCTAGACACGCCTAGTGCAGGTCTAGGAGGGGGAAAATGTAATGTATTATACACTGGGGAAGAAAAGAAACATAAGAAAGAAAAATAATCCCTGCTGTGTTTTGTCACATTAAGGCATTAAGTCCTATATCAGAGAAAATGTAAAACAAATAAGGAAATAAGCTCTGAGTGAATGGGAATGGTTTCTTTTTTGTCTTTGTATTCCCAGCACCTGTTAGCACATTATAAGCACCCAACAAATGCTTATTGCATATAAAATCCTATAAGCCTTAGCAATAGATTATTTATAGAAAGTGAGGGAAAGCAGTAGAGCATGACACTCATATTTAATTAAGAGGTTGATGGTAACCTTAAAAGTAAGAGAAGTTTGGCAGAGGGAAAGGTTTGAATAGGAGGGGGGAAAATGAGTTTAATTTAGTTTAGTTTTTTGTTTTTATAATTAGAGCTTTTTGTTTTTCAAGATACATGCAAAGATAGTTTTCAACATTCACCCTTGCAAAACTTGGTGTTCCAGATTTTTCTCCCTTGCTTTCCATGTACCTCCTCCCCTAGACAGCAAGCAATACAATATAAGTTAAACATGTGCAGTTCTTTTAAACATATTTCCATATTTATCATGCTGTACACAAAAAATCAGATCAAAAGGAAAAAAAAAAGCAACAACCACAACAAAAAAGATGAAAATACTGTGTTGTGATACCCATTCAGTGCCCACAGTCCTCTTTCTGAATATGGATGTATGTCTCCATTACAAGATTATTGGAATTGCCTTGAATCACCTCATTGTTGAAAAGAGCCAAGTCATCACATAATCTTCTTGTTACTGCATACAATGTTTTCCTGGTTCTGCTTACTTCACTTAGCTCAGGTTATATAAGTTTCTCCAGGCCTTTCTGAAATCATCCTACTGATCATTTCTTACAGAACAATAATATTCCATTACATTCATTTACCAAAACTTATTTAGCCATTTCCCAACTAACAAGACATCCACTCAATTTCCAGGTCCTTGCCACTACAAAAAGGACTGCTACAAACATTTTTGCATGTGTAGTTTCTTTTCCCTTTTTAATGATATAAGTTCAGTTTTCAATGTTGAGTTTAAAATGTCTATAGGACACCAAGATTAAACTATTTAATAGGAAGTTAGAGGTGTGAGTCTAAAGATTAAGAGAGAGAATAAATCTGGATAAATAATTCTAAGTAAGAGTAAAGATGATATTTTAATTCATAGAAGTTGACAACATTACCAAATGTAATATTATAGAGGAAGTGGAGAAACATGAGATAAAGCTCTAGGGAACACATTCAGAGTAGGTGTGACTGGATGAAGATCTATCACAAGACACTGAGCAACAGTAAGAGAGACAAGAAGAGAAGCAGGAGAGTGTCTAAAGAGAAGGGAAAGTAGTGTCTAAGGTAGGATGTAAAACTAGGTCCTCTGGTTTCATCACCAGTGATCTTTCCACTATACCACATCATTTCTATTTGCAAAGAGGATCATTAATAGTATCAAAGATTGCAGAGAGGTAAAGAAAGATGAGAACTGAGAAAAGGTCATTAGATTTGGCAATTAAGATATCATTAGTAACTTTGGAGGGAACAATTTTAGTTGATGAGTTTGAGTGCTAGATAGTAGAGAGTTAAAAAAAAAAAAAAAAGGACAAGAAGAAAGGATGTGGAGGTACCTATTGTACACAACCTTTTTAAGGTCTTAAGCCACAAAAGGGAGATATATGGAACAATAACCAATGCAGATGGATGGACTAGTTATGGAAAAGGAAAAGGGAGGCAGAAAGAAGTAAGGAGGGAGAATGTTCCAGGCATAGGGGACAGACTTTACAAAAACACAGGAATGAGAAGCCGCCTGGTTTGAGAAACAACAAGGCCAGTGTTTAAATGATAGAATGCAAGAAGAGGAGCAACATTTAATGAATTTGGACTATGGAAGGTATGAGAAATTAAGAAATGGTGTGTAACAACCTTTGTAGGATTTTTCAAGCAGAGTCATGCACATAGAGGTGATTTCCTCAATTGAGGCCTTGTTGAGGTTAAATAAGATCAATTTTTCACGGACTGAATTCAGTTGTGTATGACTTCTAGCTCTATTCAGAAATATTCAAAAGGAGTGGTGTTTGGTAAGCAGAAGCAATGATTAAAAAAAAAAAAAGGAGCAGTGGTTAAAAAAAAAAATTACCTGTTGCTTTTGATTCTCTTTTTAATAGAACTTGGTGAATGTTTCCATTGATGACATCATTGGGCTACTTTGCTCTTAAACTGGGCACATCTCTTCAAGGATGTTATAATGTCGTTGGAGCCCACATGTAAACCAAGGCAAATATCCAATTTCCCAGTTAGGGAGAGGAAAGATAGTTTGGGAATTGGGAATTGCTAGAATTTGTCATCCAGAGATGTTCTACAGCTATTCTACAATGCCCAAAGCGTGATGATGAAGATATAGTGTGTATATATACATATGTATATATGTGTATGAATTATATGTATGTGTGTGTGTGTGTATTTATTTATTTATCATAAAACTCATTTTGTCTAGTTTTGTGGTAAAATTTTTTTTCCCTGATGGCCTGAAATATTTCTGAATGTTTTCCTACTTGCTGGAAGAGGGACGATTTTTTTAAACTCCATTCCTGTCTAAAGATGCAAGTCTTATGACTTCTGAATGTTAATATTCTTTTGTCAGCAGTGCATATACTTAAATGTGTTCATTGTTCAATTGTCTTTAAATCTTAAAGATTTTCTAGTCAACTACTATTCTACCTCTGTCGTCTTCTTTCTACAATTGTGGAAACAGAAATGGCACAGTACAGTTGAAAAGTTTCCTGGTTATGGAGTCAAAAGACCTGATTCACATCCTTCTTTAGACACTACCTGTGTAATATTGGTCAAGTAATTTAATTTCCTTGAGCTTCAGTTTCTTCATTTATAAGTTGAAAGGTTTATGGCTTTTTATAAGATTAAAATTTGTTTTATAAAAGTTAAAATGACTTGCCCAAAATTAGACTATTAATTGTGTGAGGCTGTAGGCTCCTAAAATCTCTGAAAAAAATTTTTTGATATAAGATCTATCAAAAAACTATTTGTACAATGCAAAAAGACAATGTTTTGTTTTCCTTTATTTTAAAGTCTGCATTGTTCATTTGTGCTCAATTTCATCATCTATATCTACAATAGTATTCTTTGGCTACACTTATAATTTAGTCTAACCTTTCGTTAGATCACTTTTTTATATAGTTGATATTCTTTCATTTGTAGATAACATATATTTTACTGAGGTTCTCCAATAGAGAATACAGTTAATGTTATTGATCTTGTAAGAGCCCAATAGATATCAAAATGGCATTTTGTGTGGCAGATTGGAGTCAGGGAGGGTTCATGCCTTCAAGAAAAAAATACTTTATAGCAAAACTAGACGTTCATTGGCAATAATTTAACTTTATGTGGATGCATGTCACTGTTGTTTTTTAAAGAGTAAGAAAAAAAAGAATCCCGATATTCTTTGAATATTGTGTCACTTTGGGGTATTGCTTTCAACTTTGATTTATGAATATCAGTAAGAACTTTGTGAAATCAGAGGGAAAGAAGATTTAAAAAATCGTTTCTTAAAAACAAACAAACAAAAACACCTTTTCTTTTAGAATTGTCTTAATTACTATTTTACTGTATTTCATGGTGTGGGATTGTTAAGCAAGCCTAATACCAAACCTGCTTTCATTTTGATGTTGATGATCATTAAACAAACAAATGTTACTAAACAGTTAACAAAAAGAAGATTCAATTAGCCTTATATATAGCAAACCTACAATGGCACTTAGTTTTGGCAGATATCACCTCTTCCCCTCACCTTTTTGGCATTATACAAAAATATCTGTTCAACTGGGCAAACAGGTGTTGGTATAGTCTTCAGATATATGTAAGTATGTGAAATTTGAAAATATGATATCAACCTTATGTGAATGGGACCTTTTATGCACCTCAGTGACCAGGAAACCACATCAACAGAGTTCAACAAGAAACTTTTATCAAGGGAATTGTGAATATATCCAGCCATTCTGGAGAGTGATTTGTAACTATGCTCAAAAAGTTATCAAACTGTGCATACCCTTTGATCCAGAAGTGTTACTGCTGGGCTTATATCCCAAAGAGATCTTAAAGAAAGGAAAGGGACCTGTATGTGCAAGAATGTTTGTGGCAGCCCTCTTTGTAGTGGCCAAAAACTGGAAACTGAGTGGATGCCCATCAATTGGAGAATGGCTGAATAAATTGTGGTATATGAATATTATGGAATATTATTGTTCTGTAAGAAATGACCAGCAGGATGATTTCAGAAAGGCCTGGAGAGACTTCCATGAACTGATGCTGTGTGAAATGAGCAAGACCAGGAGATCATTATATACTTCAACAACAATACTATAAGATGATCAATTCTGATGGATGTGGCCCTCTTCAACAATGAGATGAACCAAATCAGTTCCAATAGAGAATTGAACCAGCTACACCCAGAGAAAGAACTCTGGAAAATGAGTATGAACCACTACATAGAATTCCCAGTCCCTCTATTTTTGTCCACCTGCATTTTTGATTTCCTTCACAGGTTAATTGTACACTATTTCAAAGTCTGATTCTTTTTGTACAGCAAAATAACTGTATAGATATGTATGCATATATTGTATTTAACTTATACTTTAACATATTTAACATGTATTGGTCAACCTGCCATCTGGAGGAGGAGGTGGAGGGAAGGAGGGGTAAAATTGGAACAAAAGGTTTTGCAATTGTCAATGCTGAAAAATTACCCATGCATATATCTTGTAAATAAAAAGCTGTAATAAAAAATTTAAAAAAAAAAAAGAAACTTTATCAAGGTGTCATATTTTGAGCTTTGGCCTACTCTTGGGCCAGTCAAGTCGGTGGCTTTGGCACTTATTAGAGAAGACCAACCCTAAGCTTTATTGCCAGGAGTAGAACAGGGAAATAGAGGCAAACTTGGATAGATATTGTTCCTGTTAAAGAATTCTGAAGTCTTCTTATCTTACTATAACCTACTGTAATTTTTCCCTCTTCCCTTTGTCTCTCCCCTCCTCTTTCCTTACATAATCCTGCTTTTCTTCTTCACCATAATCTTCAATTCTTTAATCCCTCAATTGCCTTCCAGACTGTCTTTCCTGAACTAACTCATCTCTCAACTTTTCCCTATCTTGAATCCTTGGTAAATTCAACTCTATATTATCCTCCTTTCTTGAATCCAGAGCCCCCTTATATTGCTTATTATGCCTGGTCAAACCTCAGTCATAGAACACTCTCACCATGTCTTTCCTTTGAAAATCAAAAGAGGGAGGGGGAAGAGATTTCTTTCTCTATGGAACTTTGTGGCAAAGAAAATGAAAGAATTTTTGAGAGTGATTTTGTAAGATGTTTTGAGTAATTAAATGGTGTAACTGTTCTTGGGAGTAAAGGGAAGTCATCTACAATTGTAGTGAAGATTTATGCTATATGATTAGAATGATTCATATAGCTAAAATATTATAAATAATTATGTTTATTTTATTATGTTTTATTAATTTTAGTTTTATTAATTAGTTCATAGATAGTAAGTTTTATGTCCAGATGCTTAAGTATTTATTTAATTCCGGGAGACTGAGTGGTGTTGTGTGTAACAAAGAAACTGAGAAAGAGACAGACAGAGTGAGCACATGCTACTGGAAAATGTTTCTTCAGTTTATCAAATAATGCTTGCATTGACAGGAATTTTAATTACTTGAGAGATATGTTAAAATTTATTTATGAAGAAACAAATTAATATACCCTGTTGGCACAGTGGATAGAATACCAGGCCTGGAATCAGGAAAACCAGAGTTCAAATCTGACTCTAGACAAGTCACTTAATCTTGTTTGTCTGAATTTTCTCATCTGTAAAATGAGTTGGAGAAGGAAATGTCAAACCACTCCAGTATCTCTGCCAAGAAAACCTCAAATGGGACCCACAAAGAGTTGGATATGGCTTAAAAAAATTAACTAAGATAAAACTAGATCTTAGAACTCTCTGATTAAATGATATGATTTACATTAAAAATTATTATAAAATATAAAAACCAGTCTTAGCTTATGAGCCATATGAAAACAGAAAGCAGGATGAATTTGATCCATGGGCTATAGTTTGCCAACCCTTGTTCTATGTAGTTTACAAGACAATAAATCAACCTCTGATTTCTAGTGTTTGCCAGTCTCCAAGAAGTAAATAGTCACACTGAAAATGTGGTTCCTCTGCACTTGTATGAGCTGACTTCAGGACACTTCTTGAAATTTCCCATTTAATTCTATTTCAAACCCTGAAGTTAGTCTTCTTAGCTTTTCCAACACTATTGATCAGCTGTTTCAGGGGAGTCTTTCTGCCTATCAAAATAGTCGTGTTTCTGCTTCTTTTCACTTACCTCTATCAAAGATCTTATAGAAAACAGATTTACAACAGAAGCATAGGAATATAAAATAACTTGTAATTTATTTTAAAAAACACAATAAAATTTACAGTTAGAGTGATGAGGGTAATAACAATTCTTTCTCCCAGGGTCATTGTAAAGATGAAATGAGATAATGTTTATAAAGCATTTAGCAATTCTTAAAATGGTGGCTTCCCATTGTTATTATTATTAAAATGAATAAATGAATGGATGTTGGGAATGCAAGCTTATTAAAAATCCTATTTCCCTTATTGTAGTTTCCCAGCACGATGATACAACATTTGTTGGAGCCTCCTCAAACATAGCCAGTCAAACATAGGTTAGGATATTTGATAGTTACAAGCTTTTAGGTTATGCTAAATGATTTATCCAACTCCTCAGATTGTTTTGGGAGTCACCAGAAACATTTCAGATAGAAAACCAAAAACATTTCAGATAGATAGATCAGAATCTAAATGGGCCAAAGGCCCATATCATAACACATTACTATGGAGAAGATTCACCCTAAATCTGGGCTGGTTCTCAAAACCTAGAAGAATCCACTCAATTCCATCTCTGGTGAGAAACATATGATTTTGAGTAAATGAAAATCTTTAAGCGATTCTGGACTTTATGGGTGTTAAGCACCTAGCTCAAGCACCTAGCTCATAGAAACAACTCTACTTTTTCTATTAATAAAGTATATTCCTTGCATGGTTCCTTTATGTTCCTTTGTGGTACATTGGATCAGAATGAAGTTTTAGGTCTGAAAATTTTAGCTATCCTTTCATTACTATCTATCTTTATCATTCCTATTCTAACACTGAATTATGGAAATATTTATAGGACTTTTTTTTTTTTTTTTCAGCACCACCAGCTCCACTGCTAGTAGCTGTGATACAGAATTCACTAAGGAAGATGAACAGAGACTAAAGGATTATATTCAACAGCTCAAGAATGACAGGGCAGCTGTCAAGCTGACCATGTTAGAATTGGAAAGCATCCATATTGATCCTCTTAGTTACGATATCAAACCTCGAGGAGATAGTCAAAGACTAGATCTAGAAAATGCTGTGCTGATGCAGGAGCTGATGGCAATGAAGGTACCTGTTCAATCACTGTTTCTATTTGCCAGACTGTCGATGGATGGGAGAATTTAGAGTTTCTCCTCAGAAGTGCCTTTGACAAATGATGGTAACAAATCAACTGTTACCTTGGCTTTTGAAATTATAATGGTTGTCTATGGACTTTTTTTTTTCCTTGTCTAATGAAAAAAAGGACAAGTGCCTAAAGTTAAATATGTTATGAAAGTATGTGATGTATTTCAATTATTACTAAGAGAAAGAAATTGAGACTATGAAAGAAATTTATTTATTGGCTTACAGGGAGTGACCAGATTAGGGACTGGAGCAGGATAGGACTAATCTAGAATAGAATGATAGTACAAAGAGAAAAGTATCAGGTGAAAGAGTTTGCATCTGGGTAAACAATTGATTTGGGATTGCATGAGCAGAATAGGGCTAATCTAGAGAAGGATGATAGTCCAGAGAGCTGGATATGAGATGAAGTTTTAAACCTGGGAAAATAATTGATTTGATAGCCACAAAGTAAGCGGATGTATCAAAATCTAAGCATAAGGTTATAGAATCCACTAGCCCCAAAGTAATTCTCATTCTGGATTATGTTATTTTATGTGTGTCCCATCCCCCTAGTAGTTTGCAAGCCTGTTTTTTATACAGTGTGTATTTAATAAATTTCCTAAGAACAAGATAAAACTAGTTTTTGTCTGAAAAAGATCTGGGTTCTTTAAGTAGATTCTAAGTTCCCCATGAGTTAAAAGTATTCTGACAGCCAAAATTCAATATTAGTGTTGAGAAGCAAAATCTCCATGACTAGGGAAATGATAAGTCCAATTTATTCTGTCTTCCCTTGTCAGACCATATCTGGAATATTATATTCTTGTATAAAAAGTAGGAATTGTCAATAGTCCCAAAACTGACATTTCAGAAATTGGCCAAGGGAATTATAAAGTAGGATATCAAGTAGATCAAGTGGGCAGGATCAATATGTTTCTCTTTTCCACTGGGACAAACCCTGCTCCTCTACCTAAGAATAAGAAAAAACAATTCTATGGCATACTAAAATAACTTCATGTTAGACCATACTCTTATCTAATATCACATTAAATATCTATTCTTCCTTTGCTCTTGGCCTCTGACAGGAATATGGCAAGCTTGGGCAGAGACCTGAGTTGTTTAGAAGACTAACTCTGGCACATCTCATTTTCCAAACTCTTCAAAAAATAAAAACAAACCCAACCACTCTTTCTCTTCAAACTCATGAGTTAGTTTATCTGGATCATACTATCTGCCTAAGAGATCTAATGATATAATATTTATAAAGTGCTTTGCACAGTGTCTTTCACATAATAGATACTTAATAAGTGCTTATTCCCATTTTACCCCAATAGAATGGGGACAGTTTAATGCATTATTTCTCATATTACTGTTTGTTAATTAAGATTGAATGGTTGGATTATTTCCTTGCTGTTTGGGAAGAAAGTAAAACAATCCACTTTTAGCCTTTAATTTCTGAGGGGACTAGACACAATTTCTGGGATCCACAAGACATAAAGTCAGACTGATTTACTTGTTCTCTGTCTTTACCACTCCCTAAAAATTCAACTAAGGAATGTGTTGTATAAAGGAATAGGTGACATACTTATCAAATTAGCTGGTGACATAAAATTGAGAGGGATAGCTAACACATTGGATAACAGTCAAAATCTAAGAAATTTTGACAAAAAAGTTTAGGGTTTAAACCAAGAAGATAATACTAAATAAGAAGAAACATGAAATGTTACATTTAGATACAAAATAATCAACTTCACAAGTATAATAGGGAGATATAAACTCTATCAGTCATTTATCTGAAAATAAAAAAGTGACATTTTAGTGAACTACCAGCTCAGTATGAATTGGCCAAAGTAACTAATACAGTCTTGGGCTTCATTAAAAGAGGTATGGCTTCCAAGAAGAGGGAAATGATAGTAAATGTGACAGTTGTCCAAAAGTATAATGGATTTTTGTGACAAGTGGTAAGGTTGTAACTCCTTGGAGTTCTTCAGGCAGAGGTGTCTGAGCTCTTCTTAGGACATGGGTTCACCTAGATTGATACTGAGATGTAGAAGAAAAGTCTATAATTTTGAGAATCAGGAAACCTCAGTTCAAATCCTGATTCTAATATTTAATTTACCTTACCTTTGAGTAAGATATTTGGTTGCTCTGAGCTTCAGTTTCCACATTTATGACATGGGACTTAAAATTTTTACATTCTTCAAAATGCAAAATGTTTTGTAAAATTTTAAGTAAGTGTACAATAAATGAAATTATTGTGTGTTTTTAACCACCCCATAGCTTATTATTTTGAAAAGCAAGAAGTAGAACTCTAGTGCCACTGGGCATTTCAGTTTCAGTCTTCTTGCCTATTAATGGGAATATTAATAGAACATTGTAAGGATGAAATACAATACTAAGTGCAAAGCACTTTGCAAATCTAAAGTACTAAATGTTAGCCATTATAATTATTCTTATCAGCTGAAGAACACAGAAGAGAACTATCAGAATGATGGAGGATCTTAAGTTTATGCTAAGTACAGATTGTGTGAAGTAATTAGGATACTTAGCCTGAAAAAGAGAAGGTGGAGGAAGAGTTGTAGAAAGGAGGCAATAACTCCAGTCTTCCATTGTATAAAATTGTCATGTTCCTCATACATATGGCATGCTATCTGCTGTCTTGATGCTTTCTCCCAGGTTGTCCCAGGGGAGGAATGCATTACCTTCTCATCTCTGGTTAGAATCTCAAGTAACCGTCAAAGCTTAATGAAAGTGCCACCTCTTACAGGTTATCTGTAAAAATCCCAGAAGGAAGAAACTAGCAGTGGGGAGTGGTGGATGAGAGACAGTGGAAAGGGCCCTTAATAAAACTAGGAATTAGAGTCTTGAAGGAAGCTAAGAGGTGGTAGTAAAAAGGGAGAGCATTTAAGGCATGGGAATAGTCAATGAAAAGGGACAATTTCAGGATGGGGTATGCAAGGAACAGTAAGAAGGGCAATGTCTGGCCCACAGAGGACATGAAAGGGAATGAAGTTCAAGAAGACTGAGGAGAGCCAGGTTGTGAAAGGCTTTAAAAGCTAAACAGAGGAATTTGCAGATAATAGGAAATTCACTGGAAATTATTGAGCAAAGAGCATAGACTTGCATTTTTAGAAAAAAGCGAGGAGAAACTTAAGGAAGGGAGTCCTCTAGTAGTCCAGAAACAAAATGATGAGCTTACAACAGGGGTGTTTATTATGTGCATGGAGAGTGCTCTTACAAGTAAAAATGATAATATTTGCCAAAAATTGGATATGTTGAGTGAGTATAAAAGAGGAGTGAAGAATGACAAAAAATTCAGACAATAAGTATGTATTAAATGTGTACTGTGGTATGAATCCAAAAATGACATTCCCTGCCTTCGAGGAACTTAAAATATAATAGGAGAGAAAAAATGCTTGCAAATATATACAAAACTATCCTATTTACAGCTTAAATAGGAAATGATTAACAAAGGAAAGGCAATGAAATTAAGAGGGTTCAGAAAAGTTTCCTGTACACGTTGGAATTTTACCTGGAACTTGGAGAACTACAAGGTGGAATGGAGAAGGGAGAACATTTTAGACAGTGGGAGCAACTAGATTTTTCCAGAAGTCTGGAGCCAAGTGATGAAATGTTTTATTCATGAAACAGCAAGGAAGCCAGTGTCACTGAGTCAAAGAATGAGGTAAGTACTGGGAGGACAGAAATAGGTTACAAAGGGCTTCAAAAGCCAAGTAGAGGATTTTGTTTTTTAGCAAATTAGCCAAGATGAAAGAAAATAGAAATAGCAGTTGAAAGGCTATAGAAATATAGACCTATTGAAGCACTAGTGAAGCTGCTAGTTGCTTCAACTTTTCTGGAAGGCAATTGAGCAGTATGCTAAAAATAGGATTAAAATGTCCATTCCTCTTAACCCATGTTTCCCATTGGCTAACATATATTCTCAGATCAAAGACAGAAAGGTCTCAAATATACTTAAAATATTCATAGGAGCATTCTAGGGAACTAGAAACAAAGTAGATTTTTTTCCTTTTTGTTTCTCCATTTATTAAGCAATGAAAGAAATTTTGGTATTTGGTTAAAGTGGAACATTACTCCAACATAAGAAATGATGAACATGAAAAATTTAGAGAAAAATTGGAAGACTTCATGAACAGATATTAAGTGAAATGGGTAGAAACAAAAAGGCAATATGCATAATGACTAAAATAATGTAAACTGAAAAGACACCCCCCCAAAAAAAATACTAAGTGCTTTGTAATTTAATGACCAAGATATAGAAAAGGATGAGAGAATGCACTTCTTTCTCTTCTTTGCAGAGGGTAGAGCTTTGTGTGTATTGTTACTCAAGTGTTAGTTTTGGTGAACTAATATTTTCTCTTTTTGTAAGAAATGGTTTATTGGGTTAGTTGGGAAAGGCAGCAGCAAATATATTCAGAAATTAGAAAGATGTAAAAACAGAAGGTAATTTTCTCTTACAGAAATAACATAGTCCTGTGTCTTTCATATGTCAACAACTTGGCTAATATAGAGTTTTTCCTACATCATAAACAGATTATACTGATGAGCCAATTTTAAAGTAGTAATGTAATGAGTAGACTTTTAAATAAATGCTATCTTGATGGTAGAAACCATTCTTTGAACTTTCCCTTCTAGAGCAAATAGTTCATCTGCAAAGCTGCTCATACCCATTGTAGGAGCTGATGGTAATGGGAAAAAAATCGCTTACAGAGCTGGTATAGTAAAGGTTCAAAAATAAATCATTGTTAGCATGATCTAGCATCTGACCCAAATACAGTGCTCTCTCATTTAGAACTCAATTATATTCCTTCTTATTGAAATGCCAGTCTTTCATTTCTGTGGCCGCCTTCTAAAGAATACATTTTTTATTGACTCTCAGAAATAGACAAGGAGACATCTGTTTATAAGAGAGAAAGAGATAATGAAGGAGATAGTGACAGAAGGCGCTGAATGATAAATCAAGATTCTTAGCTGAAAGGGCTAGAGAAGGAGGGAGATCTAGAAAAGCCACTTTGGAAAGAATTAATTAGGTAGATATAGAAGTATTGCCTAGCAGAAGTGAGCGCCCAGTTGAGATCATGTGACATAAATTTGTAGTAGACACAATCAAAATGTCTGTGTGATTTTTTTCCCTCTGTGAATTAACAGAAAATTTCCTTTGCCACATAGGAGGAAATGGCTGAGCTGAAGGCCCAATTATATCTACTGGAAAAAGAAAAGAAAGCTCTTGAACTGAAGCTGAGTACTCGAGAGGCCCAGGAACAAGCATATTTGGTGCATATTGAACATCTCAAATCTGAAGTGGAAGAACAGAAGGAACAAAAAATGAGGTCCCTCAGCTCTACCAGCAGTGGGAGCAAAGAAAAATCTGGCAAGGTAAAGGATTGTAAAGTGCTGGTCAGTAGTTTGAATGGCAAATAGTTCTGGGTGGATAACTGGAAGGGAAATATATTGAGGAAGGGAGGAGGAAAGTAATTCACATTTTCACTACTCTTTCCAGGATATAGAATGTATTCAGAAGTTAAGATTCAAAATGGGTGTCATAAATTGTTACTGTCTCACACATTTTTGTTTCCCAGTGTACTTTGCAAACTTTACCTTTTATTCTGATTTCTCTAATGTTGAGGGTTTTTTTTTTTAATTTGTTTTAATTTTTTTTCAGTTAAACTTTGTTTTCTTCATTCCATTGAATATCACTGAATTAGTTTAAATGGCATTTTCTTTTCTATTATATTGGCTCAATCTGCATAAGAAGTTAATATTTTGAAAATTATTTGGGTATATTTCCACAAAGACTATTTTGTAGCTGTAGTTACTATGTTGTCTTAAGTAGGGAGATGCCTAATTTTTTTTTTTTTTATATTCTGTATTTACCTTAATTGGAATTTTTATTTCTATCTCTTCTTGCTGGGTTTGTTGGAAATATATAGAAATGGTATTTGGATTTATTTTTTTACCCTACAATTTTACTGGAGTTATTTTGTTAAATTGTAATTGACTCTAGGCTTTTCTAAATAAACATTATTATCTACAGAAAGTGATCATTTTGTTTCCCATTTGCCCATGTTTATTTCTCCAATTTTCTCTTGGTATATAGCTAACTTTTTTTTTTTTTTTTAGCACTACATCAGATAATAGTGGAGATACTTCCTTGCTTTTTCTCTGATTTTACAGGAAAGGTCTCTAGTTTATTCCTATCATTGATAAGGCTGTCTCTTGATTTTAGATGCCACTTAGCATATAAAGGATAGGTTTATTTTTTAGTGTTCTTAACAAAAAAGGATGTTGATTTCTGTCAAAAATTTTTTTTCCTATTTAGATGTAATCACATGGTTATTTTTACTAAATTCTATTATGTCTATAATTTTCCTATTATCAAATCCTAATATCAGATAATAATATCAAAAATTTTTTTCCTACTATCAAATTCATTCCCAAAGTAAATCAAACCAGGTTATCGTGTATAATTGTTGTGATATATTGATTTAGCCTACATCATAATAAATAATAAGTCAAATCATAAATAAATCAAAATAAAACATTTTATTTAATATGTTTAAGTTAATAGTCATTAGAGATAATAGTCTATAAAATACTTTTATTTATTTTTACTCTCTTTGATTTAGGTATGAAAACGACTTTTGTATTGGTTGAATTCCTTTTGCTGGGGCAGCTAGGTGGTTGCAGTGGATAGAGCACCAGCCCTGAAGTCAGGAGGACCTGAGTTCAAATCTGGTCTCAGACACTTAACACTTCCCAGATGTGTGACTTTGGGCAAGTCACTTAACCCCCATTGCCTCAGGGGAAAAAAAAAAAAAAGAATTCCTTTTGATTCTGTTGTATATAATATGTGGTGTCCCAAATGTCTAAAAGCTTAAAATTTCCCTAAAGATTATTAGGACACCCTATATAACATTTAATAATTCTTTAAACATTTAGTAGAATTTGATTTCGAATCCAACTGATCCCAGAGTTATTTTCTTTGGAAATGTATTTATGACTTGTTTTTTTCCTGGAATTGAGTTATTTAGATTCTTAATTTCTTATTCTGTTTAACCTCTGCATTTCATATTTTTATCAATATCCATGTCTCTCATTAGAAGTGTGTGAGACAGGTGATAGACCCACTTTCCCAAATTAACTAACCAGAAACATCTTCAGGTACAAAGACAAAACATTTATTTAGTACCTGCAGAAAGAGGCCCAGACACACAACTGGGAGCCATAGCAGCTCCCACCATGTGCTCCTGGAACCAGCTTCCGGGTTGTCAGGGTTTAAATAACAAAAGACCCAAGCCTTTTCTTTGAGACTAAAAGGACGCAGTCACCAATATTGTCTGGTTACCACAGGTCATGTCGCTTCCTGTAACTTTCTGAGAGTCTGACCTTTAGAGACCATGTGACTCCCTGCAACTCAAGGTCCAAAAATTGATCTTCCAACTCTGGGAATAGAGATCATGTGACTTAGTCTCAAACTGAGAAAACTTCATCCAATCAGTCCTATTCAGAAGTTTTATTGATAATTAAATAAAATAATTTATTAATTCCCCTTCTTTAATTTTCAGTTGCTATGAATTTTTCTTTTTAATGTTTCATGCTGGTAATTTGGTTTTTCTTTTCCTTTTAATCAAAATAGTTACTAATAGTTTATTTTATTGATTCTTTTCTTCCTCCAAAAAAGCCCGATTCATTAAGTAGATTTTTGCTTTTAATTCTGTTTTTTTCTGTCTTTCTTTTCAAGATTTCTACTTTTAAATTATTAATTGTTTGGGTTTATGAAATAATTATATGTACAATTCATTCTCTCTTTCTTTTTCTTTTCTTTTCTTTTTTCTTTTTCTTTTTCTTCTTCTTTTTTTTTTTTTTTGCTAAGGCAATTGGGGTTAAGTGACTGGCCCAGGGTCACATAGCTAGGAAGTATTAAGTATCCTCTCTCTCTTTTTAAAGATGATTTTATCTTAGGCTTATTTCATCAACATCATTCAGAAAATGTGTTTTCTCATTGTTGTCTATTTTTTTTGTTTCTGTGATTTGTTCTTTGGCCCACCAATTGTTTTATTTAGTTTCCAGATTAATTTTTCATTGTGTTTGCAATGGATAAATTTTATAACATGACTTTTTGGAGCACCCTATACTCTACCTCAAGGAGCTTGCCATGCAGCTGAGGCCAGTTCCTTTTTTTCCCAGCTTCTAAATAATCTCAAAAAATTACTTGGGGTCTGGACTGAGATGGATGAAAAGTGAATTCACTGTAATTGAAGGAAATCCAGTCCTCAATTGATGTTGCTACCAAGGGTAGCAAGGTGAATGGTAGGGAAATATTCAGGGGAAAAGGTTGAAATTGCAAAAGACCCTAAGGAAGAAGGAAATTCATTAAAAAAAAAAACAAACAAACTTGACCATAAACAGATGTTAATTAATAGAAGGTTAAAATGGCCTCCAGATTATCTAAAGAAAAGCAAACATCTCTGAATGATTTTGAAAGACTAAGAAAAACAAGGACATTGGATCTCTAAGAAAGCATAAAATCACCGCAGAATGTTCCTGAATGGTTTGAAACAGAAAGATTTTTGAAAACAAATTTTGTGATCTATATAGCAGAAATAATTAGCTGAATCAAAAACTTGGATTCTTGGTGGCAAACCTGTATTTTCAAATATATATATATATATATATATATATATATATATATATATATATATACACATACACTATATATTCAAAAGTGTATATTTATATAAAATCTCTATCCTAGCAAAATATATTGATCTTGAAATCTTGAAGATAGGATAAATAGAAAATACAAATCTCCCCCTAAAAAGTAAGATAATTTTTCTTACATTATGGAAGAAAAATACTCATAATTTCTAAACACAGGCAAAGGTGGGCATGGGGAAGTGGGGAGGAGAGATCAAAAGAATCCTCAAATCACTTCCAGTAGAGAAAAATTATACTGCAAACTCATAGATATATGATAGTTTAATTTAATAATTCTAGTGACAAAACAAATTCTGCAAATAACTAGGAGAAAAACCCTTAAAATATAAAGGAAACAAAATTTGAGTAGCACAAAATTTTTCTGCATCCATCATAAACTGAATGAGGGAATGAAAAAAATGTAACCACACTGACATACTTGCAAATAATATAATATTAAAAGATAGATTTTCAGTAAAGGAGAAGCAATGAAATATTTCTTCAAAGGAAGTCAAACCTAAACAGATTTTTGCTTTACAAAAGTCAATCCAAGTATCAGAAATACAAGAAAGATATCCATATATATATATATATATATATATATATATATTCACAAACATGGCAGTAATTGATAGCATCACTATGTCCTACAAGAATTGATATTTTTAAGAGTGAGACAAGCAATTGTATATGAATTGGAATTAAGTGAGGTGGAGTTTCCACAAAGTTATCAACCTCTCTGTCCCAGTGCCAAGACAAAATAATGACTGATAATAGTTCAGAATGCTGTGGAGTACCTTGGCATTTAGGTTGGTCTAAGCACTCCACAAAAGGAAGTGCTTCAAGTGCCTACATGGCTATTGAAACAAATTGTTCTCATTCACTCATTCTGCCAGGAGAAGTCTTCATGTGTTTGCAGTAGATACTTCTCTAACTCAGTTATGCTCAATTTGCTGAGATAAATGAAAAACCCAAGAGAAAGAGTTCTGAGTAATTGGTATTCAATTTATTAATTAGGCTAGCTAATTCATGGTCATTGGTTTCTCTTGGTAACCAAAGACATGAAGAGACTGGATGTCTTAATGTACTTTTAGAAAAGAGGGTGCTCCTTGAAACAAGCAGAAACAGAAATGATTGTACACAATAACAGCATGAATGTGCAATGATCAACTATGAAAGACTTGGTTCTTCTCAGTGGTTCAATGATCCAAACAATCCTAATAAACTTTGGACAGAGAATGCCATTTGTATCCAGAAAACGAACAGTGGAGATTCAATGTAAATAAACACATCCTATGTTTACCCCTTTTTTGTCTTTTTTTTCTTTCCCATGGTTTTAACCTTTTGCTCGGATTTTTCTCTCCCAACATGATTCATAAAGCATGACAAGTAAAAATCAATTCTGATCGATTAAAAATTGATGAGGGGGTAAGTTAAAAGTCTTCAGCTTCTTGGCTTGATCATAAAACTCAACACTCCAGCAGTCTGAACAGGGAAATCCATTTCAATCCAGACCAGTCTGGTTGGTTTTCTCCTTTACAAACATCAGTTATGGGGAGAGAACTGGGAGATACTAGGGCATAAATTTAAATGCTTTTGGGGTGGAATTCACTTAGATTAGATTCTATTTATACTCTAAAAAAAGGCAAAGTCTCCCAGCTAGGTGGGGTCAAGCCTAAGATCTAGGAGCATGTTCCCAGAAGATTTGGGCAATCTATTAGTCTGTACCTTTGAGACTGGATGACTGACCTACAACCTAAATAAGGAAATAGAGAAGCATGGATCTCAATTTAATAACTGTTTATTAATATAGTAGAAAAATAATTTCCCTCATTTCTTTCATGTCATTTCTACTGATAAACTATCTATTTCTAAATAAAATAACTAAATAGCTAAATAGAATAGCTAAATCATTTGACATACCAGGGACTTGGGTGTCAAATTTTTTTTTTTCTCTGCATCTTTAACAATTTGTAACTAAAACACCTACAGGAATATTTGCAAACTGCATCACTCATGGGTTGCTTCCTAGGATGATGACTAGAACTAGAAGCATTGCTCAGGGTGCTAAGCAATCTCCATTGGAGTCTGGGGATAATGTGGTCAAAAAGGTAGTGGTTTGATTTCTCTGGTAATTGCTGACTCTTATCTGTTTCAGGTTGCCTTCTTGCTTCTGTTAGGGTGGCTTGTCTATTCTGTGAGTAGCACTTGGTTAGCAGTAGGAAGAAATGACTGGCCACTTTTCACAAAAATTTCTTGCCTGGAAGGAGGAATGATATTCTCAGTGGTATTCCAAGGGCTCCTTTGTCTGCTGAAAGCAGCTGGTCATCAGAAATTGCTAATGAACAAAAATGGGCCATATATGCAGAATTTCTCCTGGTATTTGTTAGAAGTAGGCCTGGATGTCAATGCTCTTCTCCAGGTTTTTGGAGGCAGGGTTCCAAGCTCTCTGAATCAAGGCCTGAAGAGAGATGGTAGTCTGACTTGGCTAGCACATTCTTCCTTCTGTCTCTCTTTCACAGTGCCTCGCTGCTTTAAATAGCCTATCCTGTCTGTTCTATGATCCATATGGTGGGGAGAGATGGTCTTTTAATCACAAAAGTTGCTACAATGACTATGAGCACTGGGATGAAAATAGGACCAGTGGTTTGGGGAGTTTTTATCGTTAGGCAGGAAGTCCACATGTAAAGAACCATATACATATTTTCAGAATTTTTCAGTGCATTGATCAATTTTGCTAATTTTTTTCTATTCTTCTTTTTCTTTAAAAAAATTATTAGTTATTTGAGATAGCTACCTGAGAGGACATGAGGGGAAGAATACTGAAAATAATTCTTGTGACATAAAAACGAAAGATATTATTAAATTGTATTTAAAAAAATAAAAACAGAATCCTTGTTTCACACACACACACACACACACACACACACACACACACACACACACACAATCAAGCAAAATAAATAATCACGTTGGCCATATCCAAAATGAGTAATGCTCCTATCATTTGTATAGACTTCTACCTTTACTCTTAATTATGTGAGCTAAATCTCTTTTACCCTATTCCACTTTTCTTCCCTAATGGGGCCTTTTTCCTCTTCCCTTTTCTTAAGTTCATCAACATATAGTAAAGATCACTCCCAAATATTCTATTTTATTTGACTCCCTCTATGATTCCTACTGATAACACAGTTTTTTTCTTTTCTTTTTTTTTTTTTAATTATAGCTTTTTATTGACAGAACATATGTATGGGTAATTTTTCAATACTGACTTCTTGCAAACACTTCTGTTCCAACTTTTCCCCTCTTTCCCTCTACCCCCTCCCCTAGATGGCAAGCAGTCTCATACATGTTAAACATGTTAAAGTGATATCACAGTTTTTAAGAGACGTTTATATTACAACTGCTCCCTATTAAGATACAAACACTTCATCCTTTCTAAAAGATACAAAGTCTATAAAGACATCTTAAATATTTTTCAATTACTTGTATTTTACTTTTTTATGTTTCTCTTTACTACCATATTTCTGCTTGAACTTTCTATTTAGGTCTTATATTTTCATCAGGAATGTTTAGCATTATAATAGCTTTTTTTTTCCAGTTGAATTATTCGTGGTTATAAACCTATATCTTTTTGCCTTTTCAAATACCTTAGCCCAAGTTCTGTACTCTTCAATAGCTGTAGCTGCTAAACTTTTACCATGTTGACTGATTCCTCTGTTCTTCAACTCCTTTATGGCTATTTGCAATACTTTTTTTATTGATTTGGAAGCTATAGATTTTGTGTATGACATTTCTAGGAGGTTTTACTTTGAGTTTTTTTTTCATGAGATAACTGTATTATTTCTATTTTCAGTTTTTTTTCTGCTTCTAAAAGATCTGCGCGATTTTCTTTTAATGATTTCTTGAAATATGTCTAATGGTATATGCTCTAAGCAAAGCTTCAGTCTCCATATCCAACCTTCATCCTCACCCTTCCCCCCAGGAAGCTTGGACCTAATGGGATGGTGGGAGAGTATAAGTGTCCAGTAACTCAATACCTCTCAGAAAATGAGTTGGGTAAAGAAGGCCAGGTAGGTGGGGCAGTGGATAGAGCACCAGCCCTGAAGTCAGGAAGACCAGAGTTCAAATATGCCCTCAGGTACTTAACACTTCCTAGCTGTGTGACCCTAGACACTTAATCCCAATTGCCTCAGCAACAAAAGAAAAAAGAAAACATCCAGTTCAACTGGATGTTTTCTCCAAAGCTAGAAGCCACATTTGCTTCTTTGGAGAACTGGGTGGGGAAGAATGGTTAGGTTGCAGACTGAAGATGTATTCCTTATGGCACAAAAATTGTTTAGTACTCATGACTTTCATGGTATCTTCTGGAACCAATTAATGATGAGTCCCAAGGTATCACTGTATCTTGAGCTGCTTTGCTTTTCAGGAGACATTATTACATTCTTTTATATTTCTAGTGGGTGTAAAATAGACTCATGTATTCAAATATTCTTTCCTTCATATTTTGAAATTTTTCTCTAAGTCATTTGTAAAATGTGTTATTTGTCATTAGAATTGCTAAATTTAATCAATTTTGAGTTTTTTTAGCTTAGGTTTTTTTGTTTTTCTAGAGGCAGTTTTGTAGATTTTTTTGATTAGTTCTTTATGTTTTGTGTTCAGAAGTTTGGGGCAATTTTCTTATATTATTTCTTACATTGTAGAGTTCATATTTTTTTGAGTTCTCCTGGAATTCCTATGATCCTTAAGTTGACTCTAGGCTTCCTGCCTTCAAATTCAATATTTTAAAAATTAATTTTTATCAAATAGGCTTTTGTTTTTATTTTATTTTTCCTACTTCCAACTGAAAAACAAAGGGAAGCAAAATTTATTGTTTCAAATATGTATATTTAAGTAAAACACATTCTGCTAATAGTCATGTGCAAAAATCATGTGATGTTTGCATGTGTGTTCACATGTACATACATACATAGATCTGCATTTTGAGTCCATTACTGATTGGGAGGTTTTTAGCTTGTTTCCTCATGCTTTGGAATGCTGGTTGTTGAACTAATTCCTAATTCTTGCCAAGTTGTTTGTCTTTACATATTTACATGTTAATTTTGTTAATTTGTTCAATTGTTTAAATTGTCTTCCCTGATTCTACTTACTTCACTTTGCATGTGTCTTCTTGAGATGTACACAGACTTTAACATGACACTAGTGCATTTTTTTTGTTACTTCATTTGTATTTGCTCTGCTATAGAGCAGGTTCAAGTTTCTAAGATAGTCCAAATTATATATAACAACCAGTTAATTTATTTTCAGGAGTGTATGGATGGAGCCTCATCTGTGCTATCATTAGCTGACCTGAGGATAACATTCAGTGAGAATGATTTGGCTGCAGAAGTTACCAATGCACTGCGACGGTATGTAGCCTTTCTCAACACACCAGAGAAATGACTTATTCTCTTAAAATAAAATTTCATCTTGGATTTTATCAGTTAATCAGCCAGTTCTTTCTGGATTTTCAAAGAGGGTGGTACAGCTGGCAACTATTTGACCATTTTGCCATTGACTTTTCTACTTTGAAAAAAGTGAATCTTTTTGGAAAGGAAGTTGTATATAATGTTGAAAAAGCATGGCGCACTTTGATGCTAGGTCTTTCAAAAAGAAAAAGGATGTGTCTGTCATATAATAAATAATCTGAGTGACCATTGCTGTGATGGAGATTTCACCTACTTTTTGTTCCAACTCCCATCTATTTTTTCTTTTTATTTCAAATTATTCTAAATGTTGCTGCCAGCTGTCAGCTTCTGTGACTTTATAATTAATGAATATAATTACTTTTCTGAGACAGGAAAAAGCCAGCCAGATATCCCATTGATTCCCTTGCAAGGAGAAATTGCTACATGCTAGAGAAATGAGATCAGAAGCCACTAACTAGTTCTAACTGAGCCTTTTAGGTTCTGTCTTATAAGTTCCTGATTATTCAAATTTCCCAAATACCAAAGGTGTTTTCTGGCAGAGATGAAATAGGCATGAAATACAGCATCTGCTGACTAAACATAAAGATTTTTTTTTTCCTGTCTACTACAATGTATTTTAGTGGACCATCTCAAATCAGTTAAACATGAATTTCTCATTAAAGAGCCAGGAAATCTGGAACCAAAAAAGATCCTGCAGAACAAGAGAAAGAAACTTAATTATCCTGCAACTGATTTGGTTTACTTGAATTTTGTTTTGTTTTTCATTTTTTCCTTTTTGATATGATTTTTCTTGTGTAGCTTGATAATTGTGGAAATGTGTATAGAAGAATTGCAAATGTTTAACATGTATTGCTTGCTGTCTAGGGGAGGAGGTGGGGGGAAGTGAGAGAGAAAAAAATTTGGAACACAGGGTTTTGCAGGGGTGAATGTTGAAATGTTGAATGTTGAAAACTATCTCTGCATTTGTTTTGAAAATAAAAAGCTTTAAAATTAAAAATAAAAAATAAAAAATTATACCGCAATTGAAATAGATATGTTTAGAATAAATATGGTATAAAAACATGAGAGCTGATTTGATTTTTAGTTTTGTTCTCTTATTTGTTTTCATAAGCTGGAAAGATTTAAGAAAAATATGTCAAATCACAGCAGAGTTAGAGTTTAATCTCTCATTACTTTATTTGCCTTGCAGATAATTTTAAAAATATAACTTGAAAAACCAGCCACAGAAACATTCAAATGAACAAATAAAAAGAAAGATTATACCTGAAGCCATAAACTCCAAACCTAATGGTTTGTAAAAGTTTGTAAAAAATTTTACTGATAGATCTTATTTTGACAGAACAGAAATTCCCCCATAAATCTCCTAAAAGTATATGCACTTATTAAAAAAAAAAAAAAAAAAAAAAAAGCCTGTCTGCTTTTTTATTTTGTTGGCTTCATTTGTTAATGAAAAAGTTCTTCTTTCAACTTTGATAATGTGGCATCAACATTGAATATTAATTTTGACCCATTCTTCCTCAGTATTCTCTTTACAAACCATGCTAAAAACAGACAATTTGAATTTTTTTTTAAAGTGTATTAAATGTTAACAAAATGATAATGGAAACTTCCTTGTACCCTTCTGATCTTTTGTTAGGTATATTTTTGAACTTTTTTTTGCTATTAATAATTTCTTACATTGTTTAAATGTTACATTGTTATTCCAGTTCTTCATACCGTACCTTCATATAAGATTATACTTCTTTTTGTTCTTTATATTTGTCATGGCAGTTGGATAAACCTAGACAAGTCACTTAACCTGTGTGTCTCTGTTTCTTCATCTATAAAATGGAGATGATCATGATAACATCTGTCTCTCAGAATTAAGGTTAAAACAAGCTAATATTCATAAAGCCTCAAAGTACTGTTTAAATGTTAGCTATTACTCTTGTTTATAGTTTAGAAGGAGTGTTGCTGGTAGATAGAGAACCAATGTTAAAACCTGGCAAAACTCAGTGTCTCAGATCATCTTCCAAGTCTGTAGTTTGAAGAGCAATGGCTGATTTGCATTCATAGAAGAAGTTTTTTTTTACTGGAAATTTCTAGACATAAGTCCAAAGCTCCCTACACCTACCCTTTAAAAAAAAAAAAAGAAGAAAATTGCTAAAAACAGGTTGGTAGTTTTAGATCCCCGTATATCAGAATTAGGATATCTAATTTAAAAAATTACCAAAGAGAATAGGTAATGTGTTGAGGAAGAAGCATTAAATCTGAAGTCAGATAATCAGGGTTAATTACCTTACTTACTGTTTCTTTATCTACAAAATAAGGATTTAAATTAAGTAATTTCAAAAATCCCTGTTTGCTCTTGGGATAATCATATAGTTCCAGTTTTGGATTAGATTTATCCATAAAATTAAAAAAATAATTTTTGTCTCCCTGAAGCTCAAGTGCCAATCAAAACCAAATTATTCAGATCTTTTGCCTATAGTAGTGTTGTTTTTTTTAAAACTATTTTCTTTATTAATTTTTTTTGTTACAGTCTAGAATGATATTTAATTAGATTATAAGACTAAAACTTCCTGAGGTTACATATATAAGGCCAAATTACTATCTGTTCTCATTCTGCTTGATTATCAGATTTCTATATAGACATGCTTAAGCTTTTATTGTTAGAGCATTTGCATTCAGCAAGTTTTGTTTTTGTTTTGTTTTTTGAGGGAGGGATTTTATTTGTTTGTTCCAAACTCTTGATTATAAGGTCTGTGCTGCCTCTGTTCTTTGATCAAAATAAAAATCTGCAGTTATTATAAACACCATAACATGAACACAAAAGTCACAGGAGTTTTTTTTTTTTTTTTTTTAATGTGTTCTTATTTGATAGAATATCTTCTTGTACTTATTTAGCTTCATTCTTAGGATATCAAACAAGAACTTTTAATTGATCTTTTCTACATTTCTAAGGTATAGACATTTCTCTGTATATAAATGTAGAAACTAGCCCTGAATAGCTAAGTTGCTTATCCAGTCAGCTCATAGGGGAAGGAAGGGGTCCTGTGCCTCTCCAGGCTGTTCTGACCCTGTTAGGTATTCCATCCTTATGGATTTAGATTATCTTTTAGTGATTATGTGCCTAATCTCATGTGAATGTATGTGAACAATATACCCACTAAGGTCAGCATCTGTTTAGATAAGATCTTATCAACAGACAAGATAGACAGATGTGTGTGTCTTATATATACTTAGCTATTTTCATTACTTCCTTTAGAATGTGATCTTCTTGTGAACAGAGACTGTTTTTGTTTTGCATTGTGTGCCTAATTCTTCACACAGTGCCTGGCACAAAGTAAATGCTTAATTGGGAGACTAGCCAAGATGACATAGTAAGAAGAAGTCATGTAGTCCAGCTCCCCTAAGATGAACAAAGATGACCATGCCAGAACTGGTAATGATCAGAAACATAAAGAAAAACAATAATAGATCTACTTTCCAACCCACGAGTTAGAAAATATGGAATATAGGTTTTGTTGGATTGGAGACTAGATTTGTGAAGAATTAGTATATTGATCTCGGCTCTTGGGTAAAGAGTAGGGCCTTAGTAGTTGCCTTAGTTCCTAAAGGGGATACTTTTCCCCTACATCCCTTTTCCCATATCAAAGAGTAGAGCCTCAATGCTTTGTCCTAATCTCTAGAGGAGAAGTTTAAAGCTTGAAATCCAGCCCCATCCAAATTCACTTAGAGTCAGACCCCTGGAAAAGTTAGAAGAGGAGATCTTGGAGCCATTCTCCAGGTTGCATAACTGTTGCTTTGACCTCAGTAGCACAACAGATAAGATAAGCAGTGTTACAAATATGAACTTGCCCCTTAGACTGCAAAAAAGTTCAGATTCCTACACTTTTTTGTTATTGCAGAGTTGATAAATACTTTAGCCTACAGCATTCTCTGTTTTGTAAATCTCTACCATAAAGCCATCTTCTGTTTGAATCATCTCCAACTCCATTTCCTACACTCTTACTTTTATTTTTAATACATTTTTCATATTTTGACAACTCAACTTCCTTGTAAAAAAGAAAAACAAACAAAACTATTTAATCCAGAAACTGTGCTCATGAGGTATTTGATATTTTATTGTTCTTATATCTTTGCTGTGAGGATAAAGGTCTATTTTATTTTGTCTTTTCCAAAAACATCACTGCTTTATTCCATTACTAAGGAGTTTATCTTCTTTTCAGTTATCAGTTTTCAGTTATTTATTCAATTCCATATTTAAAGTTCCATATGTAAAGTTCTACTTATTTCACTTGGCCTGACTTTCTATAATTCATTTGCCATTTCTTTAAATTCCTTTCTTAATGTATGATATCATTTCATGTTTCATAATTTTTTACCTTTTCCCCAATTGATGGACACTTACTTATTTGTTTCACTTCTCAGCTCCAACAAAGTATGAGTATTTTAGCGTATGTTAAACCTTTGCTGTTGTCTTAGACTTACTTGTCTAATAGTGAAATTACAATGATTCGAATGATTTTCTTATTCCAAACGCTTTCTTGATAACCTCAGCCTGAAATGAATATTCTATCTCCTGAATTCTAATGGTATGTTATGGGCCAGAACTCTGAACTTGAAACAAAGGATTCTTGAATACAAGGTACTAAGTCAGTGGAATTGATAGACAATAGTTATCTAATTTAGCATGGTGCTTAACAGTTCTCTAGTTCAGTACATATACTTAGTACTTATTGTAGTTCTACAAGATTCACACCTTTGATAAGAAAGCATATAAGCTGGGACAAACTCAGCCAGAATCAGAACTGGAAGACAGAGACCGTGGTGGCAGTCCTCCTGCTTCCCCCACAGAAACCAAGACACATTCAGGAGGACTTCAAGAAGCTGGCAGAAGCAGAGAAGACAATGGGTGGCAGCAGGAGCTCTCAGAACCAAGGAGAGAGATAGGCCTCTAAGAAAGCTTTTAGAGTATAGTGAATTATGTATGATTCAAGCCCAATGCAATAAGCAAACTGGAGTTAACATACAAATCACTTTTGACCACCTAGCAGGCGAAGGTCGTATGCAGGCAATTCAGCACAAATTAATTACCCTACAGCAGTATATGAACAAATTGCTACTATTGCAATAAAAGCTTGGGGCACCCTCCCAGGGAAGATGGAGGGGAAGCCTTCACAAAACTAGAGGAAGGTCCCAATGAACCTTTTGCTGATTTTGTGGGATGTCTGCAGACAGCTGTCACAAGAACCATTGGAGAGAATGCAGCTATAAGAATTATGATAAGACAACTGGTTAAGGAAAATGCTAATGAGGTTTGCAGAAGAATTACATAAGGACTACACAAAGATGCTCCTTTAGAGGAGATCATAAGACGCTGTGCCACAGTGGTCATAAATGCTTATTATAATCAGACTATGATGAACATGGAAAGACTTGCTCTTGGCAAGGGACTTCTAGAGAGATTCGTTGATGCTTTCAGTGTGGAAAATTTGGACATCTGAGAGCCCAATGTAGGCATAAAGATAAAGTGAGGAGACAGGGTGCTAAAACACTATGTCCAAAATGCAACCAAGGTTTCCAATGGGCCTCAGAATGTAGATTGACCCAGGGAAATGAGAGGCAGGGCCCAGCTCCAAGATATCATACAAAAGACAGATGGGGCATAATGGCAGCTGAGTTTACACTCAGAGAGTCTTTAGAAGTTCAGGACTCTGATGTGATCACTCAGCAGAAAAGCAATCAGATAGCAGAATTACAATTGGGGAGAACACAGGCTTTTTTAATCCAACAGAAGGGCAGTATCCAGTGCAAGCAGCTCCAATGTAATTGCCAGGTGATGAGAAGAGATTTAGAAAGTGGTAAATAGAAGGGACTAGATGGGTTAACTGCTTGAGAGAAAGGGTTTGCTTGTCTCTCTACAGATGGAGAAGAAAATCAGATGGGTGGCAACAAGCACCTGGAAAGAGACAGAAAAAAAAGAGAAAAACCTCGAAACAAAGGAAAGACCTAAGAAACATCTGACACTGAAAGAGCATGGCTGATAATGAGAGTGTTGCAGGACTTTGAATAAAACCAGCAGGAATCATTGGATTCCCTGAGATGAAAAATTGTTTATAAGACTGATACAGGACTTCAAAACTTGCAGGAATCATTTTTGGACTATTTCTAGGACTTATGGGCATGCGTAATTCTTCATCTTGATTCATATTATTTGTTACATCACTACTAGCCTGTGTTATATTGCTATGTGCTTATGTAATTTAAGTAATTACATGTAATACTTCCGTTATTGATGGATTTAGACCCTTAAGAAACCCGCTAATCTGATTTGATTTCCCATTTCCTTTGGTGTTTTCATCTCCCTTCCTGAGACATCAGGGAGGGCATGATCATCTCCTTTTATGGTGTTTTCACCCCTTTTTTGAGCAGTCAGAAAAGGTGTGATCACCTCCTTTTGGGGGATTCTCACCTCCTTGAGAAGTCAGGGAGGTCATGACCACCTGTGTTCTAAAAACAAAAGAAAATGGGAGATGTTATGAGCCAGAACTGTAAACTTGAAACAGAGGATTCTTACAAGATACTAAGTCAGTGGAATTGATAGACAATAGTTATCTAATTTAGCATGGTGCTTAACAGTTCTCTAGTTCAGTACATATACTTAGTACTTATTGTAGTTCTACAAGATTCACACCTTTGATAAGAGAGCATATAAGCTGGGACAAACTCAGCCAGAATCAGAACTGGAAGACAGAGACCGTGGTGGCAGTCCTCCTGCTTCCCCCACAGAAACCAAGACACATTCAGGAGGACTTCAAGAAGCTGGCAGAAGCAGAGAAGACAAAGGACTGGCAGCAGGAGCTTAAGCTCTCAGAACCAAGGAGAGAGTTAGGCCTCTAAGAAAGCTAACCAGGCCCCAGGAAAGGAGACAAGACGTGGAAAGAGACAATAAAGGATTTGGATTTTAATCCCTGGCTCCACCTGTGGTGATTACTGAACTGAAAGGAAGGTTGCCTCCAGAGATCCCAAGAAAACCTCAACAGAGAACATTACATTTTAGAGAATATTACAATGGTACTTAGTATCTTTTACTGCAGAAAATTTAGTAGATTTTGTAAATGCCCAATAAATGGTTTTTGAATACATGAGTGAATGAATCAAAACTTTTTGGTACTAGGGTACTATCCTCTTTGGTACAAATGCATGTGTTCCCAGCTCTGCCTAGCCAGGTCTTACCTAGATTATCTTTGACTTAGCCTTAACTACCAGTAGCCACTAATATCAAGAATCCTCAATGAGATAATTATCTTAACTTTTCCAAGATAACAATTGAATTAGTTATCTTAGATTTCTTTGTCTCTTATCCCAGGCTTTTGAGAAATCCACAATATTTCTTCATTAGGAAACCATTACAAACCATTATGGTTATTTATACAAATAACTCATTTGTATGCAATGGTCTAGTACAGGGGTCCTCAAACTTTTTAAATAGGGGGCCAGTTCACTGTCCCTCAGAGTATTGGAGGGCCAGACTATAGTAAAAACAAAAACTTTGTTTTGTGGGCCTTTAAATAAAGAAACTTCATAGTCCTGGGTGAGGGGGATAAATGTCCTCAGCTGCTGCATCTGGCCCGCAGGCGTAGTTTGAGCATGCCTGGGCCTAATAGCTGCTGGATGAAGCAAGCTAAGCAAACAAAGTCTCTTGAACAGCATCCCCAACAGTGATTATACTGAGTAGTTGTTATCTATAGATTTAAGACAGATGTACTACCAACAAGCTTTTCTATATTGTACCCACAGAAAGACTGCTCATTCTCTCTTTGGTATAATTCTCATAATAGCCATGAAATATTTGGCATAGTGAGGAACCCAAGGCTCTGGGAACTACCCTGTGACAAACCATAGTAAGCCACCAAATAAAATAAATGCTTAACTCAATAGTATAACAATTGCCAAATTGTGCTGTCATCTACAAATTTTTGCAATATAGAAAAATGCTATCTAGTCCTAAATAAGAGACTTCAGTTCAAGGGATAATAAATGAAGAAACTGCATTGTATATCTTCACAAATTGTGACATAGGGACAGCTAGGTGGATAGAGCATCAGCCCTGAAGTTAGGAGGACCTGAGTTCAAATCTGGCCTCAAACACTTAACACTTCCTAGCTGTGTGACTCTAGGCAAGTTGCTTAACCCCAATTGCCTTAGCAAAAACAAACAAACAAAACCACAACATTTTGTGACATAGTGGAATGGGCTCTACACTTAGCAGAAATTGGGGCTCAAACCCCAGGAAGTTGGGGGTTCAAATTCCAATTTAGAATTTGTTATATGTGTTATTATGGGCACGTTACTTAGAATGAGAAAATGTTAGAATTAGAAGAAAACTTGGCAGCCGTCATCTCATCTCAAACAAAAATGAGGATTCTTTTTAGGTATAGTTTGTAATAGATGGTTACTCAGCCCCTTCTACTTCTGGATAGCTCTGGTATTTAAGATTTTTTTTCCTGACATAAAGCCCAATTTTTTCTCTTTGTAACCTTTACTCATTGTGCCTTGTTTCTGTGGCCAAGTAAGTTCTGTGGCCAAAGTTTTTTTCAGAAAGACAGCATCATGTCCCAGTGCTCTTTAATTTTTTTTCCAAGCTCTAATTTTCATGTTGCATTTACTCAAAATCCTTCAGAGCTCTGATTGTTCTTCTCTGGATGTTCTCTGCCTTATCAACAACTTTCCTAAACTTGCATCTATATCTGAATACAGTATTCCATATTCTCAGACCTCTTGGGAACTTAATGAACCATAGACTATATTACCTTTTTTGCCTTGGCCCATCCCAGTGCTGATTCACTCTGCAATTTCAGTCCATCAAAATCCCCAGATCTTTTTAAAAACTACTACCTAATTAAATTTCCCCTCCTCTCTCATCTTGTATTCTTAATATTGACTTTTAAAACCCAGTAATAAATGTTTAGTCTTAGTATGGAGCAAAGCCACCCCATCATAGAAGAGACGGGTGAAGGAGGAGATAGTGACAGAAGATATATAAATGATATGAGATTAGGAAGAGGGGTGAAGAGGGAGATCATAGCATTTTTTCTGTAAAACATGTGATGAGGATCTTAGCTAAGAGCCTAAGGTTGGAGAGGGAACTGTGGGGAATTTGTTGTTTAATGATTTTTAGTTTTATCAACTCTTTGTGATCCCATTTGGGGTTTTCTTGGCAAAGATATTAAGGCTTGTCATTTTCTTCTCCAGTTTATTTTACAGATAAGGAAACTGAGACAGTTAAGTGACTTGCCCAAGGTCACACAGCTAGTAAATGTCTGAGGCCAGATTGAATTCAGAGATAGGCGTCTTTCTAACTCCAGACCCAGTGTTCTATCTACTGTACTACCTACTTGCTCTTAAGGGAGGTTTAAGGAAAAATGAAAAAGTTTGAAATAGCTACTATGGAACAATTACCTTGCAGCAGTGAAGGCCCAGTTAGGGTTATGTAACCCAAATATGCACTAGACCCAGTTAGAATGTTTGTCTGATTTTCTATAGCTTTGTTTAGCAGCACATGTGTAAGAGCAAAGGCTGCAGATTGTGGGAGTGATCCAAAGCTGATATAAGGAAGCTAGGGATTCAAGAAAGGACAGTGTAGACCTGACTCAATAGGTCACAATGGAGAAAAGAGAAAATATGTAGTGGAAATTTGCTAGAAAGTAGCAATGTTAAATCTTGCCACTACCAGCTACTAGCTGTTTTAGCACAAAAAAGTAATTTAACTCCTTTGAGCTTTAGTTTCCTTATCTATAAAATTGAGATTAATACTTTTGATATTTAATTCACAAGGTGATTGTAAGGACTATATAAAATATGCAAACCTATTTTTGCCATCTCTTCTCAGTTTTACATACCATCTACAGTTGTTCCATGTTCCTTTCTTGGAGATTAGAACCATATCTGTTTTCCCCCCACAAATTAGACTTATTTTAGAGCTGACAATGGAGATTAGTTTGTCTTCCCTTTTGAGCAATTATGGGCAGAAATAAATTCAGTCTCTTGAAAATGAATTATATTCTTGGTCCAGACCATCTTGTCCTTCCTGTGATTCTCAATACATTATTAGATCTTCTTGACATTGGTTAAGGTCAACCAGGAGACCCAGTATGTATTTTAACCCATTATCCTGTGGTTTCATGGAAGATGCCTAATAGATGTGCCTTGTTAGCCTCAGCCACAGTTATTTTTATTTATTTCTATGACTCTTATACTGTTTGAAATATAAATAGGTAGTAAAGCATGAAAATATTCTGGGGAGGATGGGAACATCATTATTCCATGTCCTCATAAGTAAATTGTTGCAATGTCTGGGCTAGCTCTCTGGAGGGCCTCAGGATCAATTGCAGTCAGAGGATCAGTCAAAGTCCTTGGTCTTTAGGAGGAGAAGAGAAAGAGACAAGCAAGTTGCCACGTGGCTCATCAAAGATCGATCCTGGAATCTGGATTCTGGAACCTGGGGTCTTCCGTGCTGAGCAAGCTGTGGCAGAGAGATTCACTCTCCCTAATTCCAATCCTTCCCTCTGATTATCTCCTCACAATACATTCATTAGGTGCACCAATTGTGAGGAGAGCCATCATATCACCATATCATTTAAGTATATGTTTATAGAACCATTATCTCACATTGAATAGGCACTTAGCCTTATGTACTGTGCTGTCTTAGATTCGAGTACCCCTTTTCAGAGTTCCAGCCCTCTGCAATCCTTTCAGCCTTCTACAAATTATATCACCTACTATATTTATCTCTGATCCAGCATAGTACACTCACCATCATCAGACCCCTCAATGCCTCTTCCCTTGACACAGGGAGAAGAAACTGAAAGCCAGAGTCCAGGAGCTTGTGAATGCCTTAGAAAGACTGACAAAGAGCAGTGAAATCCGACACCAGCAGTCTGCTGAGTTTGTTAATGATCTGAAAAGAGCTAACAGGTAAAAATTCACAAAATCTCAGTTTGATTTTCTATCTTGCATACTCATTCCCATATTTTTACTTTGGTCAATATACAAAGAATTATATAAAATTGTATGAAAACATTGCCCCACTCCAAAAGGTTGGTTTAGAAGAAGCTGCCTCAAGAACCAGGCCCTCCATTTAATAGACATGGCTCTTCCTGAGAAGGGATTTCTTTGCTTTTTTTTTTTTGCTTTTTTTTTTTAACCCTCAGGAATTAGCTAGTTTCAAATCGATTGTTGTCCCTCTTTTTTGAAGAGAATGAAAATGACAATACTACATTAGAATTGAGTTACAGTATGTCTAATTGTGGCTGATCAGACCAATATAAGCTTGGAATGCTCCAAATGTAAAAAAACAAGGTGAAGTTGGTCCCAGCAATATCATTCCATGTTTTATAGCCTTTAGTGTCTAAGTGGTCTACATTTAAGAACTGTTTTTAGTTTTAGAGTCAAAAAAGGATAACCTGGGTACCATCCTAGGAGGTGTTGTATGGTAGAAGGAAAACCAAACATGGGGCAAATCAGAGGGATTGAGTTCCAGCTCTACTACTTGCTATCCTCTGTAACATGATTAAATGACCTCTAAAATCCTTTCTGTCACTGGATCCATAATATAGATATTTTTTTCTATTTTCTGTTTTTTCTCAGACAGGAGTGAACCTGTTTTGTTATTGACATGACTCTCACTTTTCTGGCAACAATTTTTCTTTTTATTTCAATCTGTCTTTTTTATTTCAGTCTGTCTGCCTACTATGAATCATTAAGAGAAAAAAACTGGTTCTCTATCTTTCCTCTTGCCTCCTCCCATTTTTTTAACTTTTCCATCTTTTCTATTTGCTATAACTGTTCTGTTATACTTCAAATTGCTAGTATCACTTCATATACTGCCAGAAGCAATTAAAATGATGGAGAATAGGAATTTAATTATAAAAACTCATATGCCATATTTCTGAGTATTACTAGTTAAGAAAAGCTCAAACTTGTGTTAAATAGATAATATAGAAACTCATGTATTTTTACCTTTTATTACATATATTTTTATGTATACATAGAATTTGTCATTTTTAATCTTTGGGGGTTTTTTATACTGGTTTAACATAGGTTTTTAGGGCAGTTGTTCAATTAGATCCTTTTTAACCTAAATTGCAGATGGGCAGCAGAATTAATGGATAGAAGCTGGTGTCAGAGCCAGGAAACCATCTAATCCTATACTGACTGATACACATTAGCTGTGTGACCCTGAATAAATCATTTAACCTCTCAAGAGCTCTTGGGAGTCGTCTTTAAAACTGAAGTTTCATAAAGGCTCACTATTTGCATTGATGAAGTCACAGGTCTAGTCCCTATCCTAATTTGTTCTTCAGCCTATCTGACATGCTTTCTTTCATGTCTGTTGTCCTAGGCTAATTATTCACTTTTAAACTTCATTCAATTAGCGTCACTTTAGCTAAGTTGTGTTTATACCTATCATCTTTTTCCATTCCTCCATAGTAACCTGGTGGCTGCATATGAGAAAGCCAAGAAGAAGCACCAAAATAAACTGAAAAAGCTGGAATCTCAGATGATGGCCATGGTGGAGAGACATGAAACCCAAGTGAGGATGCTCAAGCAGAGAATAGCTCTTCTGGAGGAGGAAAATTCAAGGCCCCATACAAATGAGACCTCACTTTAAAAGGTTTTCAAAGCACCAAAACTCTGCCCACCAAAGCCAATCTTGAGGGAAAGACCAGGAGAGTTAAAGTGTATTAGGGGAAATCTACCCAAGGAAAGGCTGCCAGACAGGAGCAGTATCTATCAAGTTGACCTTGAAGAGCTTCCCAAGAGACAATGGTGGTTGACTGCATATGTATTACTGTGCAAATAAAGGGAATGTATCTTACACCAAGGTCCAAAGAAGAATCAATGATAATGCACATTTCTTTTGTTCAGGTTTTCCTGGCCTACCATACCTCACAGGTAACTGATCCCAATAGATTTGTTTTCAGCCTGTTTCCTCTTACCATTCCCACCCCCCAAAAACCAAATACCTTTGTCTGTCTTGAAGCTACTATATAAAGTGAGTTTTGTTTTCAATAATTTCAATGTTTTCTCTTTTTTGTCCAGATAGATAGTGTGCCCATGTTTAAATTTTCCCTTAGTTTTCCACCTAATGTTAGGAAAAGTTCTGACATAGATATATGGCAGGTGTGTGGTCTTAGGTGCCCAAGGGATGCTTATTGAGATCCTTCATATTTGAAGTTTATTTTACAACTTGAGGATCTCACCTAAGTGTGCCTTCCTCATCCTTGAAGCTGAGTTGTATATGTCATTCAAAATGTGTGTCCTTCACTAATGACTAGCCCAGATCCTTTAGTGGAACAGTATAAACCTGGAGTTTCTGAGAAATGAAGCCTTTGTGAAACTTCCCTTCATGAATTTGGGACGTCAGTTCCCAAAATGTTGTATTATGTGGATTTCTCAAAAACAAAACAAAACATTTCTGCAATTTTCCATATTAATCCAAAACGTTAAATATAAATATAAGTTGGAATAAATACATTTTAGCAAAGTTGTGCTAAAGAAGCCATTTTTGTTAGAACGTGTAGAATTTTCAAATCAAAGGAACTTTCTCCATAGTTTCCCAATATCCTTGTGGCTTGTGGTCTCTTTACTCAGGGAAAGTAGAGATTAGCACACAGTGACTAGAACAGTCTCAGATGAAGAATGTATGGGACTAAAAAAAAATGCAGTTGCCCACACACTTCTTAGGTTAGATTTGGAATTATTTTGTTTTGTTTTTTCCAGTTGAAAGTTTTCTACTCCCATCTCAAATGGGAGTAGCTGCTAAATGTTTTGACTTACTAACTTCTGCCATTTTAATTTCAGCTCTTCTGATTAGCCCTCCTTTATCAACATTTTCAACTAATTTTCACCTGTGATTTTTAAAGGCCCAATCTCAAATTAGCTAATAGCTAATTTTGTAATGGCAACATATGAGGTTCTATCCGAAGCTATTTATCAATTTTTTTTTTTTGGTACTATCATACCTGAATATAAACTGAAATTCATGTAAATACTGAGTAACTAGGCTGAGTAAAGAGGCTGAAATTGGTCTGTAAATCACTCTATTGTGAAAAAGTGCAGGATTTATATTGAGTGGAAGAGCATGTTAAGGTTCTAGCTATAATAGAATTCCACTGTACAAATATTAAGCACTTTTACCCACAATGAGTTATGCTGCTTGGGATACCAAATAAAATTAAACAAAACAGTCTCTGTGATCAGGGATCTTCCAGGGAATAGGCAATGTATACAAATAAGATGAAATGTATTTGTTTTATTAAAGGGAAACTGTGTCCATGGTAGGATCAGACAAGGAGAGACCAGAACTCTATCAGAGCTAGAAAGCATCTGAGATTTTCTAGTCCAAACATCTTATTTTTGTGGAGAAATGCAAGTAAAATGGCTTGCCTAAGGTAAGTAGTAGAGCCAGGACTTAAACCCCATGTCTCTTGCTTTTTTTCCTACTACATGATAAAGCAATGAAGTTGTTGACCATATTGAGCTGTTTCCCCAAAGTAATTGATTAGGTTCTGATGATAAGACAGGTCAGCATTAACAATCCTTCCTATTCTTTTAATAAATAGCTAGCATTCATATGCTTTAAGGTTTTGCAAAGTGCTTTACTAGCATTTTATCCTCATAATAGCCCTACAGATGGAAACTGAGGCAAAAAGAAATTGACTTATCCAGATCAAATAAGCTAGAAAATGTTTGTTTGAGACTTTTGAATTCAGATTTTCCTGGCTGAAGTCAGGCCCAGCATTTTGCCATTTAACTGCCTCTTTTTAAATATACACTAAAGACATACCACTTTGCTTACTGAATGAGAAAGTTCTTCCAGGGAAAAATAGAATAGTGTTGCTTCACAATTGTGTAAGAAAATAAAACACAAGAGATAATTTTTCTTTGCTTTTATTTTTCAAATACTTGAAAAGAATAATTTCCAGCCAAAGCTAGAACTGTAACAGTTCATTTAAATAATTACACACACACACTCACACACACTTCAAGGAGTGGTCCAGACTTGCTTTCTTCAGCTGTGTGAAAAGTTGCTCTACTGATACAGTTCAGCAATTCCTCTATCTGTATTGTACAATAAAGAAAAGGATTAATGAGTTGCCCATGTACCATATAGCCAGTATATGTCAAATGCAAGAATGGAACCCATCTTTTCCTTCAAGACCTACCCTTGCAATGCTTCCTTTTTTATGATTAGATTTATTAAAACACTGACTCTAAAAATTCATGAAAATTGGTACTCAAATCTTTTGTATTTTAAACTAGGTACATTTAAAAAAATTTAGTTAAACATAATTTTAATTGATTATCTCTGATTTGGGTAGGGTAGAAACAATAGAGATAAAAGTCTATTTTGCCTTCCAGTTCTAGAATTCTTTAATTATTATTTGACCAAGAGACCTTTATCTCCATTTTTTTCAGGTTCCAAGAGGACTACTATCTGTTAGATAAGCATTATAGTTTCTAGTTCATGATTATCAAAGTGTGTAAAAACTTTGTAGCCTCTCCCCACCCTGCAAAAATTTTTTCCTGATGTCATTCCTCTTTTGTTGAAATTAAGCTGTCTCTGACATCACTTAATGTCTAGTTCATCTTATTTTAGAAAATAAGCAGAACAAATATTTGCTGTAACAAATATTTCGACCTTTTTTATGCTTTCTAGTTGTAAGTAAAGAGACAGTTGAGGGAGAGAGGAATGTGGTGGAGAAAAATCCTAGGGAACCAGCAATTTCACTTCAGCAAGAGAAAAATCTTCCTTTAACTCTAAAGTGAATAATCCTAAAGTCTTACTTGTTTTTCCCCCGAGATTAGCCTTTTGTACAGACTAGAATGGTCAAAAGGTGCCTAATTTTTATTTGTCCAGTTCAAAAAAAATACCACACAAGAGTTTTTGGTTCTATACCCTCGGGTTGGTTTTGATATACTGTGAAGACCTTTAGTATATTATTTTTAATAATCTTTAACACTTTTCTTCTCTAAAACTGGTATGTATAGTCTTCCAATGAAAAAGCCTTTCATGGAACAAAATTTACCTAAAAATGTCTATTTTTTACCAGTATTCACATGCCTAAATTTTTGCGGCATGTTTGGTGGTGAATATAATGCCAGTTAACAAACTCATCTGTTCTCATTATATAATAGACATAGATGTCAAATAAATATAATAAATTAATAAATATAATAGTTCAACTTTTCTTTCATCTGTGTGTCCATAACCTGGGCTTAATGAGCAGGTTTCTCTGCTCAAGCCTAAAAAACTTATAGAGGCCTTTCTTCAAAGCTATTACAGAAGATGGAAAATATTTTTTAAAACAAGCAAACTTATTTGAAACTATCTTGATTTTTCCTGGTTACAACCAATCTAAATGTTTTTCCTAAATAAAAAAAATGTCCTTTTTATTCTTCAGAAAAAAACATTTGAGTGCATCCTCAAATCGTAGAAACTGTTTTACAATATCTTCCTTATAGTATTTCCTTAAAAGCCACAAAAAAAACTGTCTTATAATTCTTTCCAAATTCCTGCTGGTTCATTTTTTTTTTTTTACACGAGTTATTTAATTTTTGAGTTGATTCTTTTAAAGGAGGGAGAATGTTTTGGATAGGTGGAAGTTTTCAAACTCTTCATTTTTTTTTGATTTTCTCTGGTAGCTGAGTTTTGCAAATGTTGGAAAAGCCAATTCCTTGTATATGAACCTAAAAAAAAATTTGTAAACAATAATTAAGAAAGGAACTTATTAATGCTTTATCTATTAATGCAAATATCTATTTATTCCATGAGTCAGCAAGTTTGGTTTTTTTTTTTGATTGTTGTTTTTGCTGTGAAATAAAGTGTTTATTGCTAAAAAATGTCTTTTAAATCCAAATAAGTTGACTTATTTTTTAAAGTATTTCTTTTATTAAAATATACTTATGTGCAGATAGGTCAACTTATAAGTGTAAAGTGTTCTCCCAAGAGCTATTTTGTTATGTAATCATTTATGTTTAATAAGTTATTGTAATATCACAAATACCAATCTCCACATTTACATTTTAGTTACAGTCTTTAAAATTTTAGATACTCCATTTAGACTTCTTATGTTTGTTCATTCATCTTTCTGTTACAGGATCTAGGAACATTTATATATGTTTAAGTAAATGCTCTTATGTGAGGTACTCTGAGTAAAGTGTTACTGAAAACTAAACCTCTGAAATAATTATGAAACTTGGCCATCAGTTGGAGGTGTGTGATTCTCTTAACAATAAATACAACTTAAATGCACTTAGGAAACATTAATAAAAGCCTTACTTCATAAGGACCATGAATATGAATTATAAAATAGTAGCTCAGCAGAACAGAATTAGGTCCATAGCTCCTCTGAATATTAACTGGAGTGCATGTAGACAAATCTAGAGTTGTTACAGTTGCAGCAACTGGTATAACGATGTGTTGCTAGTAGGAATATGTAAAGTTCATTTCATCTTCATTGCAGTTATTCAGAAAGTCACAAAGCAAAACCTCTTATCAATCTTACCGAATGTAACATAATTACACTTATTCACTCATCTGTTCCCAAGAAAACTTTAAAATAGCATTTTATTTGTTTTGCATGAAAGCTTAGTTTTTTCCTGTTCATTTTTTTTTAAGTGCAACTTTTATTTCACTCAAATTAGAATTCTTAGAAAATTTGCACCAGTCTAAATGCATTGTCTTTGTTATTAAAGCACATGTTACTGTCTGGGATTTGTCATTTATTGTTCAGTTGTATCATAAGCTGTTACTTTATCCTATATTATACCTTGTGATTTTTGATTCTTGTATGTTTTAAGTGTTTCCAGTTTCCTTTAGTTTTAGCTGCTGTATAACGGCTATTGTGTTAATATAGAATTGTAAAAACAAAAACAAAAAACCTGCATTTATTTATACAGAGACATTTATAATACTTATTTTACAAATGTTCTTATATTCAGAATAAATATTTCTAATGCCATAATAAAATTGTCAAATATTCCTACTGTCTAAAACAATTTAAGTAAAATAAGATCCTAGGAAAGCAAAATCAAAAGTTGTGAACAATTTAAATAAGATAGTATGTTTTACACACTAATGTCAAATACCAGTTTTTATCTTAAATTTAAAGAAATGTTCCAATTAGAGGACAACAGTACAGAATACATCAAAATGGTTAAGCAGACAGGAACAGTATTTTGTAGCATACATAATAAGCACATCTAACTCCTGCCAAGCAAAATATTACTCATGTCTTTTACTGGAATTTGACAGAAGTAGGAAATTAATGTATATAAAATTCATTTTTGTTTGTCATGGAAACAAGGAAATTAATATAGCCTACCATAATTAGAACTTAACTAGGTAAGGAAGACTTACCTATATCCACTGGGCCACATATGTGTGAATACTGCTAGAGGTTCTCATACTAAAAATTACAAAGTGCTTTTAAAGAAAAGATATAGTAACAATGTAATAGTATAAGGATCAAATAATAAGCTTTTAAAAGTTATTCATTAACCTTTTCAGTGTTCAAATTAAGCTTCCTTTGATGATTTGGTTTTTAAGTAAGATTTATACTTGTCAGTCTGAACATTTTGAAGAATTGTATTAATTTGTAGTCCTCACAAAATCCTAAGTATCAGATCCCCGGTCAAATTAGCAATTCAGAAATAGGAAAAAAAAGTAAGCTCCTCAATGTAATTTTTGTTTTCTCAGTACTTTTGTATTTAACCAGCTTGGTTCACACAATTGCTATAACACAATTGCAACTCTGCTGGAGCTTATGTTGCCTCAAAAATCAGAAAGGAATAAAGTTCTTGCTGGCTATAGAGGATAGACTGAGGTTGAATGGGAAGTAAATGGCTCTTCTTTCCCAGCTCCATGCCAACTGTGAAACGGAAGCAGTAGGCACAAAACTATGGAATATTTATAAATGGCCTTCTGCCTCCTTTTAACTAAGTGATCTCTGAGAACAATGTCTCAATTTAGGCAACTTCTTTTTCAATCACTTTCTTAAAGATTCTTTTCATTAAAAAGGTTGCTTCTTCACAAGAATGGAAAATTTTGTTAGTTAGGAACTCAGTAGTTATCTGTTCCAGACCACAACAGAAAAATAATCCTCATTACAGCATACTATTTATGATGTTCATTCCATCTCTGCTCAAATATCTCCAATGAAAGATAACCCATTTGTTCCCCATACATTGCATCCCATTTTTGAACAAACATTTGGATGAAGGGTCTTGTCATAAAAATTGGTGAGTGTATGTACAACTGATTTATTACTTGCTCTTTTCAGTAGGGACTGAGAAAAGTTTTGAAGGGAAGGAGAAAGTTAGAACTCAAAATTTAAAAAGAAAAGAATGTTTTTTAATAAATTATAGATTTGAAAAATAAACTAGTGAGTAACTTCTCTATTAAGTGATAGAAAATTAAAATCTGAAGTAGCAAGCCTTTCATCCTGCATATGTAAATGGTTGCTCTGGCATTTTAAATAAATTAGTAAAAGGAGAAAACATCAAAGTGTCAAACTGCCAGAGCTAAAAACTTTATTGATTTATCACACAATGCAAACAATAATGCATTCTCTCCAAGAATACAGAAAATTTACCCAATAATGATTCTACAGAAAAAAGTAATATTTGAATACTCATCAGAAATAAATGTTTTAAAGTACAAAAAAACCCCCAAAATATGATTAAACATTAAGCAAAATATGAAAATGTTTTAATTCTGAATTGATACTTTTACATAAAAAAAAGGAAATAAACATAACTTAATACTAACAACACATGCCTTTGCTGTTTGTTGGTGGTCTTTAGGACTCTAATAAGTCTCATAACGTAGAAATAGTTAAATATCCTTATTTCACTAACACAATTACTTACAAATCTTTGAGAGATTTCTACTCAATTTTAGCAATACTTAGTCCTTTTCCCACAGAACAAGTGAATTTCATTACGATTTGGGAAAAGAAGAAATCCCACAGGTGTAATTCAATCATAAGAACTTAAGGACTATCTAATACTCAACCACTTATGAAGATTAAATGTGATAACAAACTTTCTAGTCAGCATTAGCCTCTCTCTAAGTTGAAACTGACTGGTTTCACTGGTTTCTTTTTTGGTGTCTGTGTGTTGTTGGGTCATTATATATTATATACATAATATATATATTATATATTAACAAATAAAAAATATAGAAGAATTTGATTACTGCTTGGATAGATTAATTTAAATGTTCTGTCATACATCTTCAAGGATCTTATCCTAGAAAGCAGTTTAAAAAAAAATATCCCTGGTATAATCTAATTGGAAAAAAAGAATTATTTGTTATAAGCCAAATTGTTATTAGAAAATAAAGAAATTTATAAACTTGCATTACTCTTCCTTAAAAAGAGTCAGTTTACTTCCTTAATGATTCTATACATGATTAGTAGTCTGTATTTATTAACTCCTTTAGTCACTAATATTTTCTTTCAATTGCCATTTAAAGGGAAGTGCTTCACTGAACACAGTTGTGCTTCAACACTATCAGTCCTTTTTTAAAAATTGTAAACTGAGCTATGCCCATGTATTTGGGGAACAGAGAAAAAATGTTTTCTCATAAACAGAGTACCATATTACCATAGCAACACAACTTCAATTTCTCTTATAAACCAACCTGTAATTTTAATATGTTTTAGAGATAAAAAGAACTTCCACTGATCATAAAAGGGTTTCATTTGCCCCCATCCGAAAAGATTTATCTTAATGTCTTTAAAAAAAAGGATAACAACAACAAAAAAACCCAAAACAAACAAAAACAAAAAAAAAGGATAACTTTTTATAGGAGGGATCCAGACTGAGCCTAGACTTTATATAACTAACATCAGTTTTCTTAAACTTATAAATTTTATCCTTTACAACAGAATCACAAATGGTCTGAGTTCATTTTTTTTTTGCATATTTTCTTTCTGCTACTAGCCACTGTTTTTTGGGTCAAACAAGTGTGGTGTTTCACAGCTTTTGAGAGCTGGCACACGAAGGTCCCTTTGTTTTCTTCTCAGGTTTTAATCTAAAGTCAGCAAAACACTAAATGCAAAACTGTTCTCTGAACATGTGCAATAAGAAGCTTATTCTGGTACAGATGATAAGCATAAAATAAATGTTAAAGGCAACAGTTTTCAATGTGGCTCAGCAAAACCAGATTGCTTGAAAAGTAGTAGAATGCACAAAAAGGAAATATAAGCATTTTTTTTGTGTTTTTCCCATCAATGCATACAAACAGTACATGAACTGTACTGTATAATTCACATATTATACATAAATAGACCAAATTGACAGTTTTTAAAATTTCATTTTCATGTAAGAACCTTGAAACTGCTTTCCATCATCAAAATCAATGTAAAACCATAAAAGTTGGGTGCTATAAACAGTATAATCAACCATTCAGCAAGTTTGACATCTGCTTTCTCCAAGCATAAGGAAGGAATATTAGTGCAGATGGGTGTGCACTGAGTTTTTATACTACAGTTTACACTGTTGTTAGAGCCTAATATGTACAATGCTTTAAAAAAATTAATAAAATTATTAAATTCTTTTACTACAAATATACTACCCCAAATTTGTGGAAAATATTACCTGGGTTTTCTGAAAGGAAGAGACATGTACATTTTTTTGTACGTGAGTACATTTCTTGCAAGGTAAAATAGTTAATTCCCTGCAGGTATACCACAAAGATATGAAGAGAGGACTACAGTGAGAAAGCTCAGAAGACAACACAACATTCTATAATTTTTCTATACCACTCAAATTTGAGTCGTGTTTTATTTTATTTCTTGAGGGGAGGAAGATGTTCTTAATGTATATTCACACTAAAGCTCTTCTAGAGATTATCCAAATCACAACATACTGAATTTAAAAGGATCCAGAAATCTTTATGGCTGGAAATTTGCGGCTTTCACCTTGTTCTTCTAGGGGAATGATCAATACTATGTTTATTAACTTAAAGGTGGAGGTGGTATAGGAGGTCTATAAACAAATGACTGGAATACAGAGTTCTCTTAACTATACCTTCCCACTGAATATATGGTTTACCAAAATAACACAAGAATTTTCTTGTACTTAACTCCTTACTCACCTTAAAAAAAAACCAACTTGTATATATACATTCAAGACTTGATTCTTCCATTGAAAAAAAAGTAACCTAAGGTGCTATACAGCTTTTTCACCCAAATCAGCCTTACACAACATTTTTTCCTCCACAATTCTAATTAGAGGTTCATTCACTGAGCTAACTATAACTGATATAAGAATGCAATGTATCCTTTTAATAGTCTTATTTTAGAGACTTTTCTTTATAATATGTAGATTTAACTATTGAATTTTAACTTTATCCCAGAATTTTTTTGCTCATATTTACATAGGCTGTAAAATGCCAATCAACTCAAATGAAGGTTAAAATAAGTTCAATTCCCATGTTGAGCCAATTTGCTTTGCTTACACAGTACCTATTAATTACACTTCTGTTTAATCATGTTTTAAAATCATGAAATTAGTTCTAAAGGGGAACAGAATGAGTGTGATCATATTAGTTCAAAGGAATTAATACCACTAGAAAAGATAGTGAATATGGCATATTAGACACAAAGGACAGCAGCATATTAAAAATCTAAGTATGTCTTTAATTAGCACAAAACATATGACTACTAAATTAGGATCACAAATAAAAATCCTACTGTCTGCTAGTTCACAAATGCCCTATGCTGAAAGGAAAAATGAGTGAAAGGGAGTATAGTTCAGCAAACACATCTATTACTATCAAAGCACTTAACTACCTATTATTATTTTTGTTTATGAAGTATAACACAATTATTAAAAGCTCACCTTAATTTTTATTTCTAGTTATTTCAGTTTGGCTCAAGTGGTCCAGTATCAGCAGAGAAAGAAACTAAGTCCCAAACACTGTGGTAGTCTTTAAAAGGGGGGAAAAAATGCCTTCCATTAGATTCATTTGGAGACTGAATTACATGGCAATCATAGTAAATACTAATTAATTTTATTCAGAGCTGGAGAAAGCATGGCATTGGTCATATGCTTTACCATCATATTCAATAAACTAGTATTTAAAGGGGAAAATAAACTATTATCTAGCTTAAATATAGACTTTCAAGCACTAATTTTCCCCCTATCAAATAAAACCATAATGGTTATAAGAATAAACGTACCTTCTTAAATTCCTTTCTTAATGCTCATTAGCAAACTATTCCTTCCACTAAAACTAGTCTATGAAGTATGGTCTTCTCACCTTATAGGCTTAAACCCATGACAATTGTTAACCATTCTTTCCAAATTTAAATTCATACTATATAATCATATTGTAAAAGTGATTTGAGCTAAATAAGCAGTACTTAAGTAACAGTAATGAGCTAGGAAGTCTAGGATTGGATAGGGTTTACTTGACGGAAGGCAAAAAGGAAAAGGAGAAAATAAAATGATTTTTAACATATACTACACACTGAAGACTAGAACCCTTCAAGAAATTATTCAAACCATAACATGCTGAATTAAACAGGACTCTTTAATCTTTATGATTCCAAGTACCAATATTCAAATTTATAAATTACTGAAACCTTTTTTAAAAAATGCTTTACCAACACTGTCAAATAAAATGGCTTTTGCTACAGATTTTCATCATTTGAAATCAACTATTTATGTGTTATTTAGTAGAAAAGTAAAAGCCTTTGTTTGCAAAGGCTCAAATAAATAAGTGATCATCACAATTCATTTATTAATACAGAATGAAGCAGAAGTATTTAAAAATTAAAAAAAAAACTCAACCCTCTTAGTTTTCACACAACTTTAAATTTCTCTAAGGACTTATTTATTCACAGTTAGTTCTATTAGACACTCACACCTGCTCAAATACCTATCTCTCAGAGAAGTATGTCTTCATTTGAGAAATCACTCATCTGGCATGTCTTCACATATAGGCTTGCAGCAAAACATGAAAATGGTACTCCTGCATTTTGGAATACACTTTAAATATAAAATACTTAACCTAAAATCTTCAAATCATAAAAATTACATATTAAAAGTACCTACAAAATTTTTTTTTGAAATGCAAAATATTCTCAGTGCATTGTACCTCAGAACACATAAGGCTAATAATATTTAATATTCAAAAAGAGAATGCCTCACAGAGGCATTTTTAAAAATGAAGCCAGTAACAGTATTTTTCAACTTCCTGAAATCCAACACACTTATAAAGAAGTAAATAATTATCTCTTTAGCATACATTTTATTGGATTTTCCTCTAAATTAAGAAGAAATCCAGTTTTTGTGCTAAATTTGGCCTTTCTCAGGACATTTTCACCTCTGAAAACCTGATTAACCTAGAGTGCAAGGAAGTAAGTTTTAATTTATGTATGTTAATCCCAAACTATTTTGTAGCTAGTTAAAGCTATAAGATTGAAATGAACATAATCCTATCCTAATTATACCATCCTTAATACATAGTTTTCATAGTACATCAAAAATTAAAGCGCACAAGTACTTATTATTAAAAAAGGACATTTAGCTTTTGAAGATGTTTGTTAACTAGATGAATAAGGGAGGATCCATTTCTGGTCAATGCTGATCTGTTTTGCTTTAATATTCTGATTGGGAAATACAATGGTGCCAGGGCACCAGGAATACTGACCAAGGCATTAAAAAAACTTTTAAAAATAAAAATGGCTTCTGAATTACAATGAAAAAAATTCCTTTTGGGCAAACCAAGGTTTTCTTCTCTTATTGCTCATATATTGCTCACTAACTATACAATATGGCTCAGGAAGACCCAAGCAAAGAAGCAATATTCTAAGAAAGTAACAGAAAAGTTTTCCAATCACATTCATCTAAAGCATAAAAAAATAAATAAAAATTGTGGAAGTTCACAAGTTTGTCACATTAAAAGATACAGACTTCTAGAGTTCTTAATACTAGATATACTAATGTTAATGAACACCTACCTGCCCAGTATCAAAGAGGTCAAAAACTTTACTCAATAAATAGAAATTTCCCATTTAAAAGCCAATGCATGATTATTAAAATAGCTCCTATCTTAAATTCTACTGGTTAAATTGAGTTCCTTTTAAATGGGCTAGCTATCTAGAATTAAAGGTACCTATAATAAGATTTGGCAGTAGGGACTGTGGATACCACACATAATATGTTTTAAAAAGCAAACAAAGGTATGAATAAACATGGGTACTCATATACCCAAGTATTCCTTCTCCTTTCTTTACCCATCTTACACAAATGTCATACTTGAGGTCAGACACAAAATATTAAAGCACCTTCATCCCTAGTGATTGTCCTTAATTAAAGTCAAATTTTCACTACAAATGCATATTATCTACTTAGACATGATTCATTAATCCTGAAGTAACATTCCTAAAAGAATGAGATGAAATTACAAAATATTAGTTTTTTTTTATTTCCTAACCATACATGGAGGCAAAAATGAAACAGATACCTTCTCTTCTCTCATTCCATTATCCAGGGGCTAGAGCATGTCTAATTTTGTAACTCTAGATCACACTACTACCATTAGAAAATAGAATGTCAATTTCTATACAGCCACTCTGAGATGTGATCCTTACATAAAATTCAATAATATTGGTTTTGTACATATACATATTATATTTTAGGGGAAAAAATCATAGCAAAGAAAAAAACTAAAGTACATACTAAATAAGAGTTAAAATGAGGATGAGACAAAAACAGCACCTGTGTACAGGCCTTCAATTCTCACTCCATAAGCCTCACAGGGTTCATCATACATGCAGCAGAGAAGTTAAATTTTTAGCACTGCTATTCTTCACAAATCCAATTCTTTTCTCTTCAGTAAAAATTATTTTGTCTTTAAGGGAAGAGAAAACTGGACCGAACTATGCAACTTATATTTTCTAAGTATAAAATCTCAAAGAAGTACATTATAAAGATTTGAGAAAAAGGAGCCAGGAGTTAAATATAAGCATGGATATCAGGCTCCAATAATGTCTCATCACAAATACTTTAAAAGGCTTTCAACAGCCCAAGAACTTGGAAGCAGAAAAGTTTTATGAAATGCCTCCAAAGCAGATGAGATGTTGAATTTGATGTCACTTCAGCAATCATAATCAAAAATCAGTAATTAGTAGGCAGAGTCTATATAATTCTCTTGCAGTCCCCCCACTCCAAAAAGAAAAGGGGGTATATTCCTTTCCAATTCTGCCATCTGCCTAGACATAAAACTTTTCTAAGATGTTAGTAAAATATTAATTATATTTTTTAACCCAGAACACAAAATACTTCAGCCACACAGAAAGTACACTCAAAACCAAAATGCTGAGCTATAGAGCAGAACACTGAAAAGATAAATTTATGTATAAAAGTTATACTGCATTTACAATGCAAGTAATTTTCACACCATTCTTTTGCAAAGAGTAATCTCTTCAGGAACACCATTGCCTTCCTGTATTTTTTTGTCACCTGAGAAAGATAAGGCTTAATTAGACAAGCACTCAATGACAATAGATCTCTGATCCTGGGACTTCCTAAACACTTCTCTCTCTCAAAGGTCAAAGTTCTTCATTATGGCATTGTGGTCAAACTTGAAGCTCAAAAAAGCTCTTGATGAAAACATGAACTTGCAGTGTCCATTACATGCTATAGAATGCTCTTCCACCTGATCTAGTAGCTGGTCTTCACTGGAGCAAGAAAAATCATATACTGCATCTGTTGAAGGAAACAAAATAAAGCAACTATTAAAAAAAATACTGCATCCTAAGGACAATTATGGACACAAGAAAATTAATATACCAAAGTATCTTCCTACATTCAAATGCGCCATTTCTTTCTACATTTGGCCATTTTCCAATTTGTTGCTTAATTCAACTTTTAGAAAGGCTTTTTAACATCCCTATCTTCAAATTAGGTCTCTACTCTGACTTACTCTTGACTTACTAAGGGTTTACTTCTTCACAGTTATAATTTTGTGTCTACTTAATGAGAGCCTCTTGGTAGAGAAATGAATCCCGAGATGGAAAAAGTGTACAAAAATGAGCAATATTAAAATGGTGTGGCTAAAGAAGTGGTGATGGTATTAGCAGTAATTGTTATAGTATTTTACTATGTTTTAAATTTAGTCTAATAAATTATTAAACATTAATTATATGCAAAATATTAAGATAGGTACATAAATGCTACAAAAATAATCACTTAGTTTTCAAGGAGTCTACACTATAAATATTAAAATAAAAACACGTACAAGAAAAAAACATGATACAAAGAAGAATGTGACAAGGACAAAATAGAGGTTCAAACAAACTGTTAATAAAAATTGAAAAGGTTCTTTTAATTAGAAAAATTAGAGGCTTTATGGAGGAGCTGAACCTTTAAGGAAAATAAATCAACAAATGAATATGTGAAGAAAGGGAATTCCAGGATGGATTACATAACTACACTAAGCATGAGATCAAAATATAGCTAATGGTATACTACTGGAACACAGATTTAGGGAAAAGAAATTGATATGAAACAAAACTGACAGTTGAAGCCAAACTGTTTATTAGTATGTGGAATTTGTATTTTATTTTATATTTTCAATCTATAAGCATGTATTAAGTACTTACTATGTGCCAGGCACTGGAACAATAGGGATACAAAGGGCAAAAGACAGTCTCTGCTGTCAAGGAGTTGACAATCTAATGCATGATAGGAAAAATTTACTATTTTTGAGAAATACATATGTCTTAAGTATAATCTGTACTTAAAACTATATTGTAAAGCAGCAGTCATCAAAACCATTTTGTACTGGCTAAGAAAGAGAGTAGTTGATCAGTGGAATAGGTTAGGTTCATAGGAAAAAGAAGTTAATGACTACAGTAATCTAGTGTTTGATAATTCCAAAGACAACAGCTTCTGAGACAAAAACTTGCTATTTGACAAAAACTGCTGGGAAAACTGGAAATTGGTATGGCAGAAACTAGACATTTCTTAACACCCTATATCAACGTAAGATCGAAATAAAGAGTGATACTATAAGCAAAATAGAAGAAGAAAGAGATAGTCTACTTCTCAGAACTGTAGAGAAGGAAGGAATTTGTGGCCAAAGAAGTAGAGTACATTATAGAATACAAAATGGATAATTTTGATTATATTAAGTTAAAAAGTTTTTGTATAAACAAAATCAATGAAGACAAGATTAGAAGGAAAGTAGAAAACTGGGAAAAAAATTTTACATCCAAGAATTTTGATAAAGGCCTCAGTTCTAAAATATATACAGAATTTTTTTTATTGTATTAAAGTATATTTATTTTTAATAAACATTGCTTAAATAAATCATGTTGGGAGAGAAAAATCAGAGCAAAAGGGAAAACAATGGAAGAGTATTAAAAAACAAAAACAAAAACAAAAAAAAGAAGTGAACATAATACATGTTGATTTACATTCAGTCTCCTTAGATCTTTCTCTGGAAGCAGATGACATTTTCTGTCATCTCTCTCTCAAAGGTCAAAGTTGTGGTCAAACTTGAAGCTCAAAAAAGCTCTTGATGAAAACATGAACTTGCAGTGTCCATTACATGCTATAAAATGTTCCTCTATTGGGACTGTTTTAGATCATTGAACTGCTGAGAACCAAGCCTTTCATTAATTGATCATCACATATTCTTGCTGTTACTGTGGACAATGTATTCATGGTTCTGTTTGTTTCGCTCAGCAATAGTTCATGTAAAACTTTCCAGGACTTTCTATAATCAGCTTGTTCATCATTTTTTATAGAACAATAATATTCCAATACCTTTATATACCACAGCTTGTTCAGCCATTCTCCAATTGATAGGCACCTATTCCTTTTCCAATTCTTTGCTACCACAAAAAGAGCTGCTACATTTTTGCATGTGAGGCTTTTTCCTTTCTTTATGATTTCCTTGTGATACAGACCAAGTAATGGCAGTGCTAGGTCAAAGGTCAAGGTACAGCATTTTGGACATAGTTCCAGATTGTTCTCCAGAATGGTTAGATCATTTCCTAACTCCACGACAATGCATTAGTACCCCACTTTTCCCACATCCCTTCAAACATTTATCATTATCCTTTCCTGTCAGCTTAGTCAATCTGAGAGGTATGAGGTGGTACCTCAGAATTGTTTTAATTTGCACTTCTCTAATCAATAGTGATTTACAGCATTTTTTCATATTGCTATAAATGACTTTAATTTCACCACCTAAAAATTGTCTATTCATATTTTGTGGTCATTTATCAATTGAGGAATGATGTGTATTCTTATAAATTTGACACAATTCTTTATATATTTTAGAAATGAGACTTTTATCAGAAATACTGACAGTAAAAATTTTTCCTGGCTTTATACTTCCCTTTTGATCTTGTTTGTGCAAAAACTTTTAAATTTAATGTAAAGTTGTCCATTTTGCTTTCATAATGTTCTCAAGTTCTTCTATGATCATAAATTCCTCCTCTCTCCAAAGATCTGATAAATTATGGTTTGTTCTCTTAATCTGTTTATGGTATCATCCTTTATACCCAAATTATGTAGTCATTTTGACTGTATTTTGGTATGAGATGTGACATCTATGTGACTCTATGCTGAGTTTCTGACATACTATTTTCCAGTTTTCCCAGCAATTTTTGTCAAATAGCGAGTTCTTATTCCAGAAGTTGGAATCAAGTAGGCCTTGATTATTGTGTCATGTGTATCTAATCTATTCCATTGATTCTTAGCCAGTACCAAATGATTTTGATTACTGCTACTTTATTTATTTTTTTTAATTAAAGCTTTTCATTTACAGAGCATATGCATGGGTAATTTTTTCAACATTGACTCTTGCATAACTTTTGTTGCAAATTTTCCCCTTCTTCCTCCCAGCCCCTCCCCTATCTGGTTGGTAGTCCAATACATGTTACATATGTTGAAATACATGCAGTTATCAGGTTGCACAAGAAAAATCAAATTAAGAAGGGAAAAAAGAAAAACAGAAAAAAAAATGCAAGCAAATAACAAAGAGAGTGAGATATTGTGTTCTACCCTCTGTTCCCATGGTTTTTTTCTAGGTGTAGATGATTCTCTTTGTCACACTGCATAAGTGGAACTGGTTTGAATCATCTTGATGTTGAAGAGAGCCACATCCATCAGAATTGATCATCATATCGTCTTCTTGTTGCTGTGTATAATGACCTCCTGGTTCTGCTCATTTCACTTAGTATCAGTTCATGTAGGTCTCTCCAAGCCTCTCTGAAATAATCCTGCTGGTTGTTTCTTATAGAACATTAGTATTCCACAGCATTCATATACCACAACTTATTTAGCCATTCTCTAATTAATGGGCATCCACTCAATTTCCAGTTCCTTGTCACTACAAAGAGGGCTGCCATAAACATTTTTTGCACATGTGGGTCCTGATTATTGCTACTTTATAATATAGTTTTAGATTTATTAGCCATTCTCTAATTGATGGGGATCCACTCAATTTCCAGTTCCTTGTCACCACAAAGAGGGCTGCCATAAACATTTTTTGCACATTTGGGTTCTGATTATTGCTACTTCATAATATAGTTTTAGATTTAGTACTGCTAAGCCACCATCCTTTGTATTTTTTTCCTTAATTGCCTTCATATTCTTGACCTTTTATTCTCTCAGATGAATTGTTATTTTTTTCTAGTTCTATAAAATAATACTTTGGCAGCCTTATTGATATGGCCCTCAACAAGTAGACTAATTTGGGCAGAACTGTCATTTTTATTACATTAGCTCAGCCTAGCCATGAACAATTGACATTTTTCCAATTGTTTAAATCTGATTTTATTTGTATGAGAAATGTTTTACAAATGTCTTCATGTAGTTCTTAGGTTTGTCTAGGCAGTTAGATCCGCAAGTATTTTATTTTGTCTACAGTAATTTTAAATGGAATTTATCTCTTGCTGATGATTTGTGTAGCTTTATTTTATATCCTGCAACTTTACTAAAACTGTGAATTGTTTCCAGTAAGTTTTTGGATGATTTTCTAGGATTCTCTAAGTACATCATCTGCAAAGAGTGATGGTCGTATCTCCTCATTACCTATTCTAATCCCTTTAATTTCTTTCTTATTGCTAAAGCCAACTTTTCTCATACAATTCTGAATAAAAGTGGTGATAATGGGCATCCTTCTTTCACTTCTGATCTTACTGGGAATGCATCCAGCTTCTCTCCATTACAAATAATGTTTCCTATAGATTTGAGATACTACCCATTATTTTAAGCAAAGTTCCCTTCATCCCTATATTCTTCAGTGTATTTAATAGGAATGGCTGCTGTATTTTGTCAAAAGCTTTTTCTGCATCTATCATGATTTCTGTTGGTTTTGTTATTGATATGGTCAATTGTGGTAATAATTTTCCTGCTGATAAATTGCTATAAATTGACAAAGGTCAATATTTTATTTAAAAATTTTCCATCAATATTCATTTGGGAGATTGGTGTGTAATTTTCTGTTTTGGCCCTTTCTAGTTTAGATAGCAGGACCATGTTTGTTTCAAAGAAGGAAACTTGGCAGAACTCTTTCTTTAGCTATTTTTCCAAATAGTTTACATAGTATTGAATTTTTAAATGTTTGGTAGAATTCACTTCTGAATCCATCTGACCCTGAAGATTTCTTCTTAGGGAATTCATTAATAACTTCTTCTATTTCTTTTTTTCTAAAATGTGACTATTTGAAGTATTTTATTTCCTCTCCTATTAACCTAGGCAATTTATGTTTTCATAAATATTCTTCCATTTCGATTAAATTGTCAGATTTGCTGCCATAGAGTTGGCAAAATAGTTCCTAATTATTGCTTTAATTTCTTTTTCACTGGTATTAAGTTTACCTCTTTCATTTTTGATGCTGGTGATTTGTTTTCTTTCCTTTTTTTATTCAAATTAACTAAATATTTATTTTGTTATTTTTTCATAAAACCAAACAATTTTGTTTACTAGCTCAATAGTTTTCTTAGTTTCTATTTTATTAATCTCTCCTTTGAGTTTTAAATTTTCTAATTTGATATTCAATGGGGGTGGGGGGTGGGGGTGGTAATTTGTTCTTTTTCTAGCTTTTCAGCTGCATGCCTAATTCAATGATTTCCTTTTCCTCTATTTTATTCATAGCTATTTAGAGATATAAAATTTCCCCTAAGAACTGCTTTGGCTGCATCCCATAGATTTTGGTATGCTGTCTCATTATTGTCATTTTCTTGGATGAAATTATGGATTATTTTTGTGATTTGTTGTTTGACCCATTCATTCTTTACAATTAGATTATTTAATTTCCAATTGGGTTTTAGTCTATCTTTCCCTGATCCTTTATTGAATTAATTTTTATTGCATTGTCATCTAAAAAGGAAGCATCTACTATTTCTGCCTTTTTGTATTTGATTGTGAGGTTTTTATGCTTTAATACATGGATTTTTGTTTATGTGCCATGTACTGCCAAAAAAGAGGTGTATTCCTTTCTGTCCCTATCCAGTTTTCTCTAGAGTTCTATCACATCTAGGTATTCTAGGATCCTATTAACTTCCCTAGTTTATTTCTTGTTTATTTTGTGATTAAATTTGTCTAATTTGGAAAGGGGAAGGTCAAAATTTCATACAAGAATGATTCTGCTGTCTATTTCTTCCTGTAACTGGCTTAAAATCTTCTCTAGGAATCTGCCTGCTCTACCATTTGGTGCATACACATTCAGTATTGTTACTTCTTTATTTACTGTACCCTTTATCAAGTTGTACTTTTGCTTTACCTGAAATCAGAATTGCTATTTCTGCTTTTATTTTTTTTTACTTCAACTTTAAGTGTAATAAATTCTGTTCCAGCCTTTTACCTTTATTCTATATGTCTCTCTGTGTCAGATGTGTTTCTTTTAAACAACATACAGTAGGATTCTATTTTTTAATCCACTCTGCTATTTGGTTGTTTTATTGGAGAGTTTATGCCATTCACATTCACAGTTAAGATTCCAGTTCTGTATTTCCCTCCATCCTGTTTTCTCTCCTGAATATACTTTTGTTCTCTCTTTCCACCTGTTCTTAGGATTGTTTTTTTTTTTTTACCCACTCCACTTATTACCTTATTTTTAATCAGTCCTTCCCCCCTTTTCTTACCTTTCCTACTAATGTTTCTGCTCTCCCTTCTATCCTGTCCCTCCCTTTTCTTTTTCTTCTATTTCTTTATAGATTACATGAATTTCCATACCCAATATGCCCATCCTTCTCCCCTTTTCCCCCCTTGATTTAATATGTCTTTTGGTGTGAATTAATTGTCCCATTATACCTCCCCTTTCCTTTTTCCAGTACAGACCTTTCTCCACTTCTTAATGTCTTTTTTCTTTAATGTCATCACATCAGAATCCATTCACAACCACACCCTCAGGTCATGTGATGACACTCTTTGTCTAACCCAGGGATATATTCAGTTCTCAAGAGTTACAGATATTGTTTACCCATCTAGGAATGTAAACAGATTAGACTTTAAATATATCCCTCCACCCCCATCGTTTACCTTTTCTTGAGTCCTGCGATTATAAATTAAATTTTCTGCTTAGTTCTGGTTTTTTCAATAGAAATGATTTAAAGTCTCCTACTTCATTGAAGCTCTATCTCCTCCCCTGAAACACAATGCTAAATCTCACTGGGTAGTTAATTCTTGGCTATAATCCCAGGTACTTTGCCTTCTGAAATATGGTATTCCAAATCCTGTAATCCTGGGTAATCCTGATTGTTGCTCCTTGATATATGAATTGCTTTTGTCTGGCAGCTTGCAGTATTTTTTCCTTGAAATTATAGTTTTAGAGTTTTGCAACAATGTTCCTCGAGGTTTTTCTTGTGGCATCTCTTTCATTAGTAATCCATGGATTCTTTGAATGAGTTTTTCCCTGTTTCTAGAATATTGGGGCAGTTTTCCTTAAGGACATCTTGTAGAATGCTACCCAGGCTTTTTTTTTGGTCATGGCCTTTGGTTATTGGCTTACCAAATTATCTCTTCTGGATCTATTTTCCAGATCAGCTGTTTTGCCAATGAGGTATTTCACATTTTCTTCCATTTTTTCATTGTTTTAGTTTGTTTGACTGATTGTTGCTATCTCATAAAGTCATTAGTTTCCATTTGCCCTTTTCTAGTTTTTAATGTATCATTTTCTTCAGTTATCTTTTATATCTTTTTCCATTTAGTTTATTCTACTGTTTAAGTAGGTGTTTTCTTCAGATGGTTTTTTTCTTTCCTTTTCCAAACTGTTAATGTCTCATTTCTTTTCTCATTTTTTCTTTTATCTCTATTTGCCTTTTGAAGTCTTTTATGAGCATTTCCAAGAAGCCTCTTTGGGCTTGAGACCAATTTATCTCATCTGAGATTTCTTCCGTGGACATTCTGTCCTCATCTGAGTTTGTGTTTTGGTATGTCCTGTCACCAAAATAGCTTTAGCTTTCCATTGTCAAGGTTCTTTTGTTTCTTGCTCATTTTCTTTTCTTTTGGTATTTCCTCTTTTTTACTTTTAAGGTGGAATTCTGCTCCTGGAGTAAAGGTAGCACTGTTCCAAGCTTCCTATGCAGCTCTGAGCACAAGGGCCTCTTGTATTATAAGGGGATGATTTTTGCCTGCTCTGTTCAAGAAATAGCCTGGTTTCCCAGAGTTTGCCTTCTGATCTGAGACTGGGGGCTGCCCCTGCCTTCCTCCTCTGATTTGCTCCTCTATTGAGCTAGGACTGAGGGTCTTAACTGCTGATTTGCTTTGATTAAAACCTTCTCACCTGCTTTCCCAGAGCCAATCTCACCTGGCCTGAACACCCTTTTCATTCTAGTGAGACTGACCTTTCTTGAAGTTTTTTCAGTCTCTCTTGAGCTGGAGAGTGATTTCATTATATCAGATTCTGTTCAGAGGCTTGGTTTCATGTGGTTTTTGAGGGAAATTGGGAGAGCTTGAGTAGCTTCTGACTTTACTCTGTCATCTTGGTTCCACCCCTGGAACTCAATATATACAGAATTGACTGAAATTTATAAGAATATAAGCCATTCTGCAATTGACAAATGGTCAAAGGATATGAACAGTCTATTTTCAAATGAAGAAATTTAAAACCATTTCTAGTCATTTGAAAAAATACTTTGATCAGAGAAAAATGCAAATTAAGACAACTCTGAGATAGCACTACATACTTCTCAGATTGGCTAAAATGACAAGAAAACAATGATAAATATTACAGGGCATGTAGAAAGACTGGGACACTAATATGTTGCCGGTGAAGTTGTGAATTAATCCTACCATTCTGGAGAACAATTTGGAATTATGCCCTAAGGGCTATCAAACTGTAAACCTTTTGATCCAGCAATGTTTCTACCAGGTCTATATCCCAAAGAGATAAAAAAGGGAAAGGGACCCACACATGCAAAAATGTTTACAGCAGCCTTTTTTGGTAGTGTAAAAGAACTGGAAACTGAGTGTATGTCCATTAGCTGGGGAATGGCTGAATTAAGTTATGGTATATGAATGTGATGAAATATAATTGTTGTATAAGAAACAATCATGAGGATGATTTCAGAAAGGCTTGGAGAGATTTACATAAAATGATGCTAAATAAAGTGAGTAGAACCAAGAGAAAATTGTACATAGTGGCAACAATATTATGTAATGATCAATTGTGATGGACTTGGGTTTTTTCCAACAACGATGTGATTCAGGCCAATTCCAATAAATTTGTGATGGAGGGAATCTTCTCCATTCAGAAAGAAGACTGAGGATTGAATGTGGATCACAACACAGTATTTGCAGTTTCTATTGTTGTTTGCTTGCTTTTTTTTTTTTCTTTATCATTTTTTCCCTTTTTGATCTGATTTTTCTTGTGAAAGATAAATGCAGACATAAAAGAATTGTACATGTTTAACATATATTGATTAGATTGCTATCTAGGGGGAGGGGGTGTGGGGAAAGAAGGGAGAAAATCTGGGAAGATAGGGTTTTGCGAGGATGAATGGTGAAACCTATTTTTGCATGTATTTTGAAAATAAAAAGCTCTTATTTAAAAAAATAAATAAAATTTATTATCTTTACTTTGGCAACCCCTCCCCCCAAAAAAAAATTAGATGTGGAAGGTGCTTTAGATGTGAAATGCTGCAAATACTCTTAAATAAGGTCACTTGTATAAAGGAGGAAAAAGGATCCACATGTGCAAAAATGTCTGTAGTGGCTCATTTTGTGTTAGCAAAGAACTGGAAAATGGGTGAATGCTCATCAAATGGGGAATAGCTGAAAAAGCTGTCCTATATGAAGATTTAAAAAAAAAAGCAGAGAAATGAAATCTGACAGACTGGATTAGAGAAGAGAGGAAATATGGAAACAAGCAGACCAGTTTAGAGGCTATTACAATGGAGATAATGAGAACCTGAACTAAGCTAGTGAAACTCAGCAAATAGGAAGAGATAGATTTAAGATTTTTGATAGAAGTGCAATTATTTTGTAAATGACTGAACACAAGAGTCTGGGAGAGAAAATTAAAGATGATTCTTCTGTTTTAAATCTATATAACCTAACAGTGAATGATGGTGTCATGCTCTTGAAAAAGAACAGGCTTTAGATCAGATATGGGGAATGTCCAGTCTGCTTAAGTCCCATGAAATTGTTTGTTTTGGCTCTGCCAAAGTCCATAGGCAACAACAACTACCTACTGTTTGAGTTCTTTAAGTTGAGAATTCTAAATGACCCAAGAATGTTATAAATATCCAAATATACCCAAATGATCTTTGGCAGAAAAAAAGGCTTCCCAACCCTGTCTTAAACGATGAAGCTCAGTTTTAAATATTTTAAGTGTGAAATGGCAAATTTCTAAATAGAGAAGTGCAGCGGGCAACTGGAATGTGGGGGAAATTAGAACTAGATAGGTTTAGGAGTTAACAGCATAGAGATTGCAAATGAGAAGCCTTAAGTAAAAACTATACTTAAGAGTACTGAAAAAGAAGAGAAACCATCAAAGGAATATGCATATGGACAGGAAAAAACCAAAGAAATGAATGTCAAAGAAAGCCCACGAAAGAGAAAGTAACTAGGTGACCTGTCAAGTATCAAATACTGCATTAAGTTCAAGAGGTCAAAAAACATATAGCTATAAAATAATAACACTAGAGAAAAGAACACTGGGATTGATTTTTTCTTGCCAAGTGTAACCTCTTAACATCTTATTCCAAAAGAATAAAAATATTATTAAATGTACTGGATTATCAAACAGAGCACACCCTTTAACTCTACAATACCACTACTAGATCTATATACCAAAAAGATCAAATAAAAAGAAGAGGATCTATATGTACAAAATTATGTATAATACTATACAGTAGCACTTTTTGTGATGGCAAAAAATTAGAAGATGAGGGAATGCCCATCAAGTGGGGAACACTGAACAAGCTATGGTCTATGATTGTCATGGAATACTATTGTGCCATTAAAAAAACCTGAGAAGATTTATATGAACTGATGCAAAGAAAAGTGATTTAAAACTAATTTATATACTTAATGCCATCACAATTAAACTACCAAAAAATTATTTTATTAAATTGGAAAAATAACAAAATTCATTTGGAAAAACAAAACAAATAAATATCAAAAGAACTAATTTAAAAATGTGAAGAGAGATTTAGCAATAAAAGATCTTAAACTATAAGACAGTAATTATTAAAACTATTATTTTGGAAGTAAGCTAAAAAATTATTAAACTACCTATTCTCTTTGATCCAGCATTACCACTATTAGGTCTATTACCAAAGAAATAGAAAAGAACTTGCATTTTCTAAAATGTTTATATTAGCTTGTTTTGTGGTGGGAAAGAACTGGAAATTATAGGAATGCCCATCAATGACTGAACAAATTAAGGTATATGATTGTGATGGAATACTATTATGGTATAATAAGTGGACAACTTAATGTTCTTAGAAAAACATGGAAAGACTTGCATGATATAATGAAGAGTGAAGTAAGCAGAACCAAGAAGACAGATGGAATAAAATCAATATTGTCATAAAGACAACTTTGAGGGAATGTTATTTTGTCTATTATAAATACCCAAATTAAATATAAAAGAAGAAAGAACTGATAAATAGATATATGTATAGAATAATTTTATATATAAAAACAATTCCTTATGTTAGCCATCTCTAAGGTGGGGGAGGAGAGGAAGAAAAAAAAAGAAATTTACAAACTTTATTATACATTTGAAAAGAACAGCAAGGTATACATAATAGATGTGCACTTTCATAAGCAATCATTTTTATTTAATGTTTCAGAAATATTTATTTTATTTCAGAAATTAAAAATATTGTAATGATGATCAATGAATACTCTAATCAAGATGGTGACAAAAATAACACCATAGAACTCATGATGAAAAATGCTATAAACCTTAAAAGAAAGAAGTGATGAATTCTGAGTGCACACTGAAGCATACTTTTTTCACTTTATTTACTTTGCCCTTTTTTTTTTTTTTGCAAGATGGCTAATATGGAAATATTTATTACTTCGAACGTATAATTAATAAATTATTTGCCTTCTCAATAGATGGGGAAGGGGCAGGAGGAAGAGAATTTGAAACTCAAAATTTTAAAAGTGAAGGCTAAAAATAAATGAATAAGTAAGTAACAAATATATATACTTTAAAAAGTAGTACAATACAAATTCATTTATCCAGTGTTCTAATTTACCCAGATTCCCCAACCCTTTTCTCTCTCCTCTCAGTGGGAAGGGAAAAAAAGAGCAGGGGCAAGGCAGGGCAAGTCTGGAACATTGTGACAAAATATGGTAGAAATAGATTTGGAGAATAAAAGATCACCTGACTAGAACCCATTTACCACTCCAGATTTTAAGTTTTTGTAGCTCCAGATCATTATCAGATGATCTAAACATACAAAGTCATATTTTACTTTCATGTGTTTCTAATATCTTTGATTTCTGAAGAATGAATAAAAAACCTTTCATTCAATGTAACATTCTTTCCCAACTCAAATGAGTTACGAGAACTATTTTATAGAATGGAATTTTATAATAGTAATTATATACTCAACTCAGGTACTTTCATTAATTATATCTAGGCACAAATTTTTCAAGCATGGTTAAAACATCCTGCTTCTATTCCAACAGCACACTTCACTCAAAATCGTAACAAAGACTAGAGAAAGGAATATTACTATAAAGCTTCTTATTTCTTAGAAACATTTCCATATAGAATCTTAAATTTAGATGCTGAATAATTACATTACTAAAAAGAAAACTGTATAATTCAGAAAAAACAGGACATTCCTTTTTCAAAGTAAAAACTATTAAATGAGCATTAGAAAATAGCTTTATATATGCTAGTTTTAATTTCCAATTCTGATCATTATAGTTTTTCAAGTGAGGATAAAGAGACACAATTTTTTATTCATAATAAAAGTCTATTCTTATTTAAAATTTTAACCCTATTATCAAAACCGTTACCTACCATATTTGATTTCTAAGGTGTGACTGTTATAGATTTAGCATATGACCTTTAGTAAGTCATCAGTCTATCTACATTCAACATAATAAATATGTATGAAAGGACTTGAAGTTTGAGATCTATAAAGAAATAGTGCTGATATGAAACACAATAATCACCTCATCTTCCTTATTTAGCTTCATTATTTACTATATTGCATATTACAGAATTAAATATTCTACTAAAAAATGAAATATAATACTCATTTTTCTTATTTCTACCTGCTTCAAAATTGAAAGGCCATTATTACATATAGAAAATACATACATAATTTGGGCAATTGCTCTATAATACATAGTTCTCCCAATAAAAAGAAGGCCCTTTTCTATAAAAACTAAGCCAGTCAGAATAAGTCCTAAACAATGTCACATTAGATTGAGAATATCAAAAGATAGGAAAATACTCACCTGTTTCAAAATTATCCTGAAGTTTCCTTATATGAAGTTTCTTTTCACATTTCTATTAAAAAAACAAACAAACAAAAAAAACCCAATAGTTAAGCTCTTCACATAGTAACCCAGAAATATAATTCTAACATCACTAAATAGGAAGGATACATTAGTAATGATAAAATTTTCAAATTAAATTCTCAATGACAATTATGTTCTCTTGAAACAACAAAACCCAAACTATTTCTTATTAATACTGTCTACACGGATAGATCTAGTTAATACTATTCAAAGATAAATAATATATGGCATTTAAGTTGGGTTTTCCTTGGTGTCAGTAGTAGGAGATTCAAAACATCACTTATGATGTCCACTTCAAGAAAATCTAATACACAAAAAGATGAAATTTAAAAATCAATGATTACGCAAAAGAATTATTTAATTTACCACAAGAGTCAAAAAGGTTTTCCTAGTGAATTTTAAAGTAAGCATTTTAAAAATGTATTTACATGAAATGTCTCAAGAATATTGTCATCTGAAAAGCAGCACAAAAAAACCCGTCAACTTCAGAGTCCAAAAGTTTTGGGTTCAACTCCCACTATGACCCTGGGAAAGCCAATAAACCTTGAAGTGCTCCAGGCAATTCTCTAAGACCAGAAATTACATTAGCAGTAGTTTCCTTCTCTGATAGTTTCCTATACTAACAAATGCATAATTGATAGATCAATAGATAACACACAAACACGTATAATCTCAGCAAATTAATTACATTTTGTAACACACACACACTCTCCCAAAATTCTTAGTGCAAACCATTATAAGCCTTTATGGAAGCCATCATATAAACTTTTATGTAGGGAAATAAACTATATTCTGCAATGTCTATATCAGTATCTATATAAATAAGCATAAAATCCTACATTTACATAATACCTAATATATGAAGTAATTTTCACCTAAGTCTCACAAAAAAGCAACTTGCCAATTACTAAGCTGTGGACTAACTCCAAAAGCAATATTCTTCCCATTCTATATGAAACTCCACAACATTTAATAAAGCTTAACTGATTTCCCATGTCCCACTTATTTGATGAATTTGTAAGATGAATAAAATGTCTCATCTTCCACAGAATCCTGACAAATATGTAATTAGTCTAGTCAAAATGGTATTGTGGAGAGACTTTACTAAGTGAGCCACAGAAAAAAAGTTTGTTCCAAGTAGTTCTAATTACTAGTTCTATTGGGTTCCTAATGTTATTTTCAAATTATAATGAGAACCCTATAAAGCACCTTGGCCTGGTTTGAGCAGGAAACAGTCAATAATCTCAGCAATTGAAGGCAGAGAAATCACTGAAGAAAACAAACAATAAAAATACTCCCTCCCCATCTGTCACATCAAACTAAACTGTCTTGGACTTTCTTTGAAGCTGGCACTGATTGACCACTCTGATTCCGCAAGTATTTCTTTACTAATTTATACACACTACACTACACCACAGATTTATGACTCCATTAGACTGTGAGCTTCTTAAAAGCAGGAAACTGGTCTTTTTTTACTTTTTTTATATCCATTTTTTAGGCCAGCAACGAACAAATAGTATATACTAATAAATGCTTGTTCCTATCAAGGCCACTTTTCTCCTAACAACTTCGGGGTAGGGATTTGGCAACAAATCTCAGCTAAGGACTGGTCTAGAGGCACAGAGAAATGAAGAAAATAAAGGATAACAGGTAGATCAGTTCCCTTCTCCTCCTCTCCCCCACTTCACTCCCCCCACCCCCCCAATATTGCTCTACAATATAGTGGGACATTTCCTTTTTTTTTTGAGAGGAAAGAAGACTGCATTTTAATAAATGCATGCGCAGCATGTCTCAAAGCAACTAAATTCCTAACAATTTCTTTTGTTTTTATTCCAATAGTAGTTTATTTTTCCAATTATATGTAAAGCTAGTTTTAAGCATTCGTCTTTGTAAGCCTTGCTGTTACAAATTTTTTTTCTCATTCCCTTCTCCCCAGATGGGCAAGTAATCTGATATATAATTATCTGTTAGAATTCTTACAAGGTGCTAAGTCAGTGGAATTGATAGAGACAATGGTTATTTAGCAGGGTGCTTAACAGTTCTCTAGATGTATTTAGTACTTATTAGAGTTCACACCTTTAAGAGAGCATATATAAGCTAGGAGCCTCAACCAGGATGCACTTTGGGAGATTCACAAGGCAGGATTCAGTCAAGGAGATTCACAAGTCAGAGACTGCAGTGGGGGCAGAACGAAGGAAGACAGAGAAGTGGTGGCAGGCTTCCTGTGGAGAACAATGAAACCAAGATCTGGAAGGCCTCCAGAAAATTAGTGCATTCGGGGTGATTACTCTGAAATGAAATTAAGGCTGTCTCCAGAAGCAATCCAAGAAACCTGCTCCTGGAGAACATTATATTTTAGAGAAGAACATTACATTTTGGTGCCCGAATGTGGGACAGACATGATCCTGATCCAGTGGAAAAGTCTCCTCAACCCAGAAATTAGGGTGAATACAACAAGGAAAATTTATTAAAGAGCCAAAATAGTATTTCAGCTGAAATGGGAAAGATGTTTGTTTAGAAAACAGTCTTCTTTTCCAATTCAAGGAAAATGTATAGAGCATCATCAGACTTATGAAAAGCCAAGGTTTGATTATAATTTGGGAGCAGATCACTGAACTTTTAGAAACTGTACAGTACACATCTCCTTGGTTCTCTATGGAAAAAGAATTGGATGCAGACAAGTGGAAATTAGTAGGAGAGCAACTAGGTGAATACTACAAATTCTAATCCAAACTCAATTTCCAAAAATACATTTAATACATATAATTTAATACAACTGGCTTTAGGAAATTATATAAGCTATAGAATAAGGAAAAAAGAAGAAAGAGCAGGGAGGGGGAGGTGCCAACTAAACTAGGTGAAAAGGATGAAGAATCAGATAAACAAAGGAGAAGACCTAAGAACAAAATCTGCAGGAATCATTGGATTTCTTAACACAATATAAGACTTGCAGAAGTTAAGTACAATTCTGAGTGTGGCGCTTCACAACAGGAGCATTTCCCAGCCCCTGACCTCCCTCCCTCAATTAACCCTTCATGGGTGGAGAGAGAAGGAGGGGGAGAGCCAGAAACACAATCAGCATCTCCGATGAAGCAGCCTATGACAAGATTACAAAAGGCACTGATTGAGGCAAAAATGAAGGACAGGATATATCTGATTTAAAAATAAATGCATACTCTGTGATTGAAGAGCTTGATTCTTCAAGCCAAAAAAGGAAAAGATATACTCTCTTTGATTTGGAAAAAATTAAGGATTTAAAAAAGGACTGCACTCTTTTGGGGGCTACATCATCTTATGTTAAGATGTTATGAAATCCTAACCCCCAGTGACTGGAAATCCATAGCAAGGACATGTTTAGAACCTGGACAAACTTGTTGTGGCTTTCAGAGTATCATGAATTATATAGGATTCAAGCCCAACGCAAAGGAGAAAAGGCAAACAAGAGTTAATGTACAAGTCACTTTTGACCAATTAGCAAGTGAAGGTCAGTATGGAGAGAATTCAGCACAGATTAATTATCCCATAACAGTGTATGAACAAATTTTTATGGCTGCAATAAAAGCTTGGAGTTCCCTTCCCAGACAAAAAGATTGCGGGGAAGCCTTCACAAAAAACAGAACAAGGTCCCAATGAACCTTTTGCTGATTTTGTGGGATGTTTGCAAACAGCTGTCACAAGAACGACTGGAGAAAATGCAGCTACAAAAATTATGATAAGACAACTGGCTAAGGAAAATGCCAATGAGGTTTGCAAAAGAATTATATGGGGACTACACAAAGATGCTCCTTTAGAGGAGATCATAAGACACTGTGCCACAGTGGGCACAAATGCTTATTATACCCAGACTATAATGAACATGGAAAGACAGGGTCCCTAGAGACTTCTAGAGAAAATTGTCGATGTTTTCAGTGTGGAAAGATAGGACATCTGAGAGCCCATTGTAGATATGGAGATAGAGTGAAAAGACAGGCTGAGAGAAAACCCAAAACCCTATGTCCAAAATGCCACAAGGGCTTCCACTGGGCCCCAGAATGTAGATTGACCCAGAGAAATGAGAAGCAGGGCCCAGCTGCAAGATGTCATACAAAAGATAGGTGGGGCATGATGGCAACTGAGTTTACTCCCAGAGAGTCTTTAGAAGGTCAGGATTCTGATGTGATCTATCAGCCAAAAAGCAATCACATGGCAGAAAGAGATTACAATTGGGGAGAACACAGGCTTTTTAAACCAACAGGGCAGTGTCCAGTACAAACAGCTCCAATGTAAATTGCCAGGTAATGAGAAGAAATTTAGAAAGTGGTAAACAGAAGGGACTAGATAGATTAACTGCCTGGGAGAGAGGATTTCCTTGTATTCCTACAGATGGAGAAGGAAACAGATGGGTGGCAACGAGCACCTGCAGAGAGACAGAAAAAGAGAAAAATCTGGAAACAAAGGAAAAGACCTAAGAACAAAATCCGCAGGAATCATTGGATTCCCTAACACAAGATAAGACTGTTACAGGACTTGAAAACCAGCAGAAATCATTGGATTCCTTGAGATGAAAAATTGTTGATGAGATTATTGCAGAACTACAAAGCTTGCAGGAATTATTGGATTTCTGGCACATGAATTAATGGACAATAGATTCCTTTTGGACTATTGCTAGGACTTATGGACATGTATAATTCCTCATGTTGATTCATGTTATTTGTTACAGCACTACTAGCCTGTGTTATATTGCTATGTGCTTATGTAATTTATGTAATTATGTGTAATACCTCCCATATTGATGGATTTATGCATAACTGTTTTAAGAGTGAGCCCCTTCAGAAACCTGCTAATCTGATTTGATTTCCCATTTCCTTTGGTGTTTTCATCTCCCTTCCTGAGAAGTCAGGGAGGGTGTGACCACCTCCTTTTTATGGTGTTTTCACTCCTTTTTTGAGCAGTCAGGGAAGGTGGGATCACCTTCTTTTTGGGGGTTCTCACCACCTTGAGAAGTCAGGGAGGTCATGACTACTTATGTTATAAATCAAAAGAAAGCAGGAGATGTTAGAATTCTTACAAGGTGCTAAGTCAATGGAATTGACAGAGACAATGTTCGTTTAGCAGGGTGCTTAACAGTTCTTTAGATGTACTTAGTACTTCTTAGAGTTCACACCTTTAAGAGAGCATATATAAGGTAGGAGCCTCAACCAGGATGCACTTCGGGAGATTCACAAGGCAGGATTCAGTCAAGGATTCACAAGTCAGAAGCTACAGTCGGGCAGAACGAAGGAAGACAGAGAAATGGTGGCAGGCTGTCCTGTGGAGAATACTGAAACCAAAATCCGGAAGGCCTCCAGAAAATTAGCTGAGCCCCAAGTGAAGGAGATAAGATTTTGGAAGAGACAATAAAGGATTTGGATCTTTAACTCCTGGCTGCATTCGAGGTAATTACTCTGTACTGAAACTATGGCTGCCTCCAGAAGCCCCCTAAGAAACCTGCTCCCAGAGAACATTATATTTTAGAGAAGAACACTACAATTATCCATGTGTAATCATTTTAAACATGTCTTAATACTGATCATGTTGTAAAAGAAAAATCACAACAAAAGGGAAAAACCACAAAGAAAAAATAGCAAATAAAAAAAGTAAAAATTTTATGTGATTCAATACATAGTCAGTCTCCATAATTCTCTCTCTAGATGAGAATGGCATTTTCTATTCCAAGTCTATCAGATTATCTTAGATCACAATATTGCTGAGAAGAATTAAGATCATAGTTGATGATCACATAATCTTGTTATATGGTGCACAAAGGTTTCTAGTTCTGATCACTCAGCATTGCTCATGTTAAGTCTTTCTAATCTTTTCTGAAATCAGCCACCCCATCATTTTTTATAGAACAATAGTATTCCATTATATTCAAAGATCTTAAGTTGTTTGGTCATTTCCTCACTGATAGGCACAGTGGGACCTTCTTAATGATGCTCATTGTTATAAGCCAGAACTAAAACCCATTTATTAGCTAGCTAACTCTATCAATTTTGGGGAGGCTTTTTTTTTTTTTTTTACTAATATGATAATTAAATACCATAGAACTTTATATGACAAGCAATGTTTTTAAATTCATGTAAAAGAGCTATTATAACTTTCAGTCTTAAAAACAAATAATCACCAAACTTTTGCCAATTTATCAAGTTGAATTTCTAAGTAAAATATTTTCTACCCTCATCTTTGCAAAGAAAATACATTAGACAGAATAGCTGAAATAACCTTGTAAACAGAACATTGAAAATTTTAGGTTAAGCATTGTAGTTTTAACCAAAAAATCATTTTGCCTCTTACCAATGTGTGGTTCTGCTGCTTAGGCTGCTGATTGTGAACTATATTTGTTCTCTTCTTTTGGTTAGGGGAGTCTTGATACTGTCTTCTGCCATTTCCTCTCATATTCTGATTCTGCTATTCCAAAAAGAGAAATTAAATTGAAGCATGAATCACTGAATTAGGGAAATATCAAATTAACATCCCTATAAATCATGAATGTCTGATGGTATGAGAATTTAACAAATCCTCCCCAAATTTCACATTATACTGCACATTATATGATAGCTGTATTTTTTTAGATAGGACAATAATTTCCAAAGAAAGTTTAAAGATTTCGGGTCTCTATCAATCTTCTAGAATCTTGACTTTCCTTCATCTTGGCACCAGATTCTAGTTATTAGATATAAATGAAAGAAATGACTACGTAAAAGAAACAGGAAAGAGATTTAGAAATTTTAAACTAGTTGCCAAAGAGGCTCATTTGGAAGAAAGAAATAAGACAATATTGCTATGATGTCATAAAAATCCAGGAACACAAAATGTGAAATTTATTAAAACTAGAATGACCTGATTGTACCTCCTTATTTTACAGCTGAAGACAATATATGGAATAGAGAGTAAGACAAGAGTATCCTGGAAAAATGAGTAATGGCAATACCCACAAATGAAATGTGTTGTTTAACAATGCTCAAGACATTCAAATATAGAGCAGACAGTATTATCAATAAAATCAACATGATGTAAATTTTGCTCTAAATGAATTGTTCTAAAACTTGACACATTAAAATACTTTTTTTTCCTAAAATCAGAGTAAACATTTTAGAATTAAAAATTTTAAAGTTAAATTAAATATATGTAGAAATTTTGTTCATTTAAAATTGGAGGTGTTGAAATGGTAACTAAAAAAACTAAAATATCCTGTGAATGTTTAGTGATGACATTGACATTTAAAAATAAAGGTAGTTTTTTGCTGATGGTGGTTTTTAACAAATTTAGATTTTAAAATCTAAAGAGAGATTCCAAACATGGCTACCATGTGAGGACCCTCTGTCCAGTGCCCTCCTTATCTCTATCTTCACCTAATAATAAACCTCTTTTATCAATCTAAAAAAAAAAAATTCTTTTTAAAATTTTCATTCTTTAATTTTGGATTGCTTCTAAACTGGCTATGATAAACAAAATTTGTCATTTTCTAGGTTTTTACAATAGTGCCATCTGTTGTAAGTTTTTAAATTTGCTCCAGCAAGGCCATTTTATTTGCAAGTTAAATCATATAGCCTATTGGCTCATCTACAGTCAAGCCTACAGAATTTAGCTGACATTTCCAATAATTAACTCAAGATAATTAAGTGGCAAGCAGAAAAGAGCTCTGGCACCATTTTAAAATAACCATTCACGCAACTAACTTGTTTATATTTGGGGATCAATTTACAATTATGTCTGACGTAATTTTCCTCCTGTTATTTTCTGACATGTAAATTACCTTCTCCATTTGTCTGCCATTAATTTCACAACTTTATCTTCGAAATATAAATCTTTACCTCTTACATTTGGCAGCTGTACCTTTTCTTCTCTGATGTAACTAGTAACTACTTATGTCTTATAGTTCCTTGTCTACTGATCAGAAATTTAGAACCTCTGAGCAGGGCTCAATAATAAAATCTGGATTGAAAATGTCTCGCATATTGACAAATGTGATTGGTAGCAATACCTACCCACATAATAACTTGACATTTCTACAAAACATCCTTTGTTTCCCATAAAAGGAAGATATATGTGAAAGATACTACCTTTCTGGCACATATATAATCTTACCCTGCAACCTAGCTCTCACTTTCTTTCTATTCACTGACCTAAAATCATAAGTGGCAAATTCAACTAGCTGTTCAGACAAATGGCAACAATCAGTGAGCACATCCAAATGTGGTACATTCAAAATGTCTTGCTTATCACTTGTCTATCTTGTTTTCTCCAGTTTACTGCCAATATATTCAGATCTTCATTATGCTTGCTAATACAACCAGAAATCTTGCCCTAATTCCCTCCCCACTTCATTCAAATTCATATAAAGTTATCTTCAAGTATAATATTTATCTTATCAATGATCCATTAAAAACCTTTAATAGCTTTTTATTACCTCCCCAATGAAATGCAATTTCCTGGGTGGGACTCCAAATCCTTCCACTATTAGGCCCTAGTCTCTCTCTCTTTACAAGCTTTTTAATAAGGCTTAATGGTTTATTTAAAAACTTAATAGTTTCTAATCAAAAACAATTCATTTCTCAAATATATCCCAAGCTTTCCTATCAGTTTTTTTTCTCTTTTTATTTTCTCTGCTGGTAATGAACTTATTCACTTCCACTGCCTCTGAAAATCCTATCCATCTTCACTAAGGCTCAGTTCAAGTGCCACATACATTACCTTCCTTAAAGCTCCAGAATTCAGAAATAATTTTTCCCTGCCTTCATAGCACTTTATAGGTACTTTTTGAAAACACTTGTTACATTATGACTTAAATTAATTTTTATATGTCTTATTTCCCCCAATAAACTGTAAGTACCTTGAGGATAGAGGATGATACATTATTCAATTTGAAATCTGGATCATCTCAGGGTTCTGTATACCAGTATAATAGGCATGAAATGAATATTTCTTGAAATGAATTCTAGCTCACTTTATAAACTCTCTAATTTCTGATTTTTATTCTTCTTGCAAAAATATGCAATGGAAATATCACTGTAGTTTTATACAGGCCAATGAATCCTTATTGCCCTTTATGTGTAAAAAGCCCCCCTTGACTCCTTTTCTGAACAAAACTTTCTTTAGATAGTTAAGATGCACCAAAATTAAACATATGTTAATCACCATTAATTACCTGTATTGAATTTATATCCATAATGAAAAAATTAAGTATTAGGTATCTTCCCTATGAAGACCATTAATGTATTTGCAAATTATTTTTTTAAGTTTTTTCTTTCAGAGAGGATTAGGGTTTTGAAGGTCAAAATTTCAAAGGTCTGCAAACTTTTAAATGCAGTCCACTTACCTTTGTTTTTAAAAGATCAGATATGTCAGAATGATTACTAAATGGCTTCTGTTGCTGTGATTGCCTGTGTTTCACCCACTGGTCACTTGGAGAATTATCTGGAAACAACTGCTGGTTGTAGCGAAATTTAGATCTACTATAGTAACAAACCAGAAAAAGAAAAAAAAAAATTAGGTTATAAGAGTCTGTTTTTAGGATTATTATAAATCTACCATGCATAGCAAATTAGGGAAGGAAAAAAAAACAAGTCAGAGAATTTTAAAAATTATCTCATAAAATTAATTTTTCAATAAAATGCTTATGATTAAAGTTCTAATTTTTTTTTGAATTAAATTAAAACATGATCCCACTTTAATACCCGCCAGAAGCACAGAAGAACCTATTTTCTCTTTTTGATCCAGCACCTTGACTTTATCAATTAAGTTAACTCCTAGTAAGCAAACTCCTTTTATAAGTATAAATCTTCCAACTGCTTTGTAACATAATCTTATAGATTTTCCTGGAATATTAAATGTCTTGTCCAGGATCACAAAGTCAGTCAGATCAAGGTGAGCCAATAATCTATCTTTCTATTAAATAAAATTACTAATAAATATGAAGTCCTTCTTTGTGTTTCTCTCTCTAGAAAGAGGGAGAGAGATTTAATATAGGCTCATAGTTAAACCTTGGTCCTTGGGTTCATTTTTGTCCTTCATTTCTTGGTTGACTCCTTAATGTTGGAATCCTTACTAACTGCTAACTAATTAGAGTTGATCTAATCTTACAAGAAGATGTTTTGGGCAGAACCTGAAACAAGGTACTAAGTAGAACTAATTAATACAAGGCTTGTGTTCACACCTTTACTCATTGGAGTTCAATGAGTTCACACCTCCCTTGAAGCTCTTTGGGCCAGAGAGCACTATGGGAGAAAACCCACAATCCCTCTCTTGAAGGAGCATAAATAGAGCTTCAATGGGCCAGTCGAAGAAGTTCTTCAGAGTGAAGAAGCTACAAGTCGAGATTTCACTGGAATGACATGAAGAGTGGAGCTGGCTGGAGGCTGAAGAAAGCAGAGGCAGAGGCTGAAGGACCAGACCTTTGGATTTGGCGACATTCGGAGAGAGCTCTTGGAACCAAGTAGAGAGATAGGCCTCTAAGCTAACCGGGCTATATTGGAGATAATAAAAGATCTGAACTTTTATCACCTGGCTGCGTTTTGAGAAGAAAAAGCTCAACCACACCTTAACACCAAAAATTTAGAGCACAATAAAAATGAGATTCTCTTTTATCAGGACACAAAATCTATTATAAAAGTATATATAGCAAGTAATCAAACTTTAAGGACATAACATAACAGGAAAACTCCTGAATTATTAAACCCATAAGGTAGGAGACAGAAGTAAAAAGGGAATCAATTTACCAGCTTCCAGTTGCAAAAGTCGTTAAGGAAACCCACAAAATTATATCCAGATATATTTTCCTTCACTGAGTCAGTGAACCAGACACAATTCTAATTGATCATGATTATGCTCAGTTCAGGAATCCCTGGGCAAGTCACTTAACTCCTTTTCCTTAATCCACTGGAGAAGGAAATGGCAAACCACTCCAATATCTTTGCCAAGAAAACCCTAGAATAGGTCACAAAGAGTTGGGAACAACTAAACAACAACAAAAGTATTTTTAGAACTATCTTATTTTAACCTATCTCTATGTAGATTGACATGTCCAATTCTATTCATAAAATCTATAAATCTAGTCTGCTTCAGAACTACATTCATATATCACCAACTGCTTATCAGAAATTTCAAACTGGATATTCCACAGGCATCTCAAATATGTCAAAAACCAAATTAAACTTTTACCTTCTAGTCACTTAGATTTGCAAACTTAGCTTTATACTAAATTTCTCACTTTCTCACCCCACATTTCCAATCAACAGTTATATCTTGACATTTCTACCTTCACAATTTCCCTTCTAACAAGTACTACCTTAGTTTAGATCTCATTATTTGTACAATTTGTCTTTCTACCTAGTATTACCTGCACTACAATCTGTCTTCCACAGTTCCACAGGAACTACCCTATATATAACTACCCTATTCATTAAACTCCAATGGCTCCTATCATGTCTAAGATCAAAAATAAATTCTTCTGTTTGGCATTCCAAACTTTTCACAATATAACTTCTCAACCTTTTCAGTTTTATTAGATATCACTCTCATTAATGAACTCAATGTCCAGTCAGACTGGTCTTGTGTTTCTTATGCATATTTCATTTCCTACCTCTGGACCTTTGTATTGAAAGATTCAGTGTCTGGAATGCACTCCTTCCTCATCTCTGCCTCTGGCTTCCTTTCAAGACCCATCAGATTCTACACAAGACCATTCTTGATCACAATTTTCTAAAAGGTTGTCTGGTACAGTAGATCAATTTTTGAACTTGGGAGTAAAGAAGACCTGAGTATCAAGTTAAAACACCTCACACATATGAATGAGACAGAAATAGGAATATGACAGAAAAGGAAAATAATAAATGTCCGAGTGGAAAAGAATATAGATGTGTTGGTGGCACTGAACCAATCAATAGTTTATTATTATGCCCAAAGAGCTATAAAATCATGTAGGCCCCTTGACCCAGCAATACCACTACTAGGTCTGAATGCCAAAGACATCAAAGAAAATGAGAACCTATATATATATACGATGATCAACTGTGAATAACTTAGTTGTTCTCAGAACTATTGTTGTGATGTGGGAGCCACCTGCCAGTGGCTGCTAGAAGTCTAATTCAGATCTGTAGAATGGATCTCTTCATATGAGAGGATCATGATGACACAAGGAGACTGAGAGGCAGTTGCGTGCTTAGACCTCTCTTCTTCCCACTCGTCTCCAATTTATTTCATTCCCAATCTACAAGGAACATCTGCGTTAGTAAAAGCTGCTTTGCAACTCCTTCAAGTGTTATGATTCACAGCTGTAAAGGCTCTGAGAGAACTGACCTACCCCTTCACTTAGGCATAGTCCTTAACAATTTCCTGTTTTTTGTTTTATGAGACTGTGATTATTTTTCCCCCACTGCATGGTCAGTAAGTTTATGCATTAATTGTTATTTGAGACTACATGCTAAGGTATCTAAGTCTGCATGCTAGGGAGTGCAAATAGCTCTATAGCAGGTGCTGAAGCTTGTGAGATGTTAATGGAGGCAAACTTTCAAACAGAGAAGAAGACTATAGTCAGAACAGGCATTTTTCATAAGTCTTTCATCAGTCTCCTGGATCGGCCCTTTGATGTATTGTCCCACTTAATTACCCTGACTAAAAAAGTCTTACTGGGTCTCTTTTCCTTTTCCTTCCCTGCGAGTTACCAAAAGAACTCCCTTGGGAGGATTTTACTCATGAACAGCTCTAAAGTACAGCTGCTTCTTTGTTTCTTATGATCCATGTTCGGGCGCCACACTATTATTTCATAAGGGTTTATGATGAAAAATGCTATCCATCTCCAGAGAAGGAATTGATAGACTCTGAATCTGATTGAAGCATATTTTTTTAAACTTTATTTTTCTTATGGCTTTTTTTAAGAGGAGGAGTCTATATCAAATTGCTTCTTTTCTCAAGGAAGAGGAATTTGTAACTCAATGTTTTTTTTTAAAGGATGTTAAATTTGCTTTTAAATATAATTGGTAAAAAAGAAAATTTAAAATAAAAAAAGCAAAATTGAATTCTGGAACAAGAGTCAACAAAAAGCCAGAATCAGACATTTGTAAAAACTCGAGACAACTTGGGAGTTTGGAAGAAGAGGTCTATGACAGTCAGGTAAAGCCTGGCCTTCTACAGCTCAGCACAATAGAGCAGCAACACCAGCTGTGGGGCCTTTGACTTTGTGGCAACAATGATAGCAGCTATGAAATGATAAGTGAATCTGAAAACTGGCCAAAAAAAAGAGATTACAGGATACTACTCGGTCACCGTACTCAGTCCTGGACACCACTTGGTATACTACACTAATGATTGCTCAGTTTTAAGTCACAATTCCAGGGCAGAGAAAAGTGCATGTGGTCACAAAGGTAGAGAAAGGAACAGAAGGCCTTCCTGGATAGAGACCAGAACACAGAGCAGTGATCCATATTTCTGCTCAGATCACATCATCTTGAAAGCCCCAATTTTTTAGAATTTCAAAACTAGCTGTGAGAACAAAAGGCAAAAAAGCCAGGACTTTTGGGATAATGATCAGATCATTCCCCACCCCCACACTTCTATCCAAAGATGAGAAGAGCCCAACTCTAACATCAGGTTCAAATCATGAAAAAGGCAGAAAAATGAGCAAAAAAAAAAAAAACCTTCAACCATTAAAAAAAAAAAAGCTACCATAATGACAAGGAAGTTCAGAAACCAAAGATGTGAAAATATCTACAAACAAAGCCTCAAAGATAAAATGCAAATTGGACACAAGCCCAACAAAAACCCAGAAAAGAATTTAACAATTTTAAAAAGCAAACAAAAATGATAGAGGAAAAAGTGAGAAAAAGAAGGACAGAGCCAAGATGGAAGAAAAAAAGCAAAAATTCACCTGAATTTTTCCAACATTCCCTTCCAAGCATCTTTAACTTTTAACGGTGACACTGGAGTGGTGGCTCAAAGAGGGAAGAATATACAAACTCGGATGGGTATAGAAATCTTATCTTACCCTATAAGGAAGCAGGAGGGACAAGAGAAGAAGAAATGTGACACTCATAGAAAGAAGGACAGATTAAGAAAGACAGTAAGTCAGAATTAAAACAGACTTTTTAAAAGGGAGAAGATAAAAGGGGATGGCATATGGGATGAGGAATAGGATGAAGGGAAATAAGTAATAATTATAACTATGAATGTACTCACTCATAGAACAGAAGCAGATAACCAGAACAGATTATAAAATAGAATCCAACAATATTTACTCACAAGAAAAACATTTTGAATAGAGACATAAAGAGAAAATGAAAATAAGGAGCTGGCACAGAATCTATTATACTTCAGCTGAGGTTAAAAAAAAAAGCAGAGATAGAAATCATGATCTCAGACAAATCAAAACAAAAATAGATCTAATTAAAAGGCACAACAAAGAATACTATATTTTGCTAAAAGGGGCCACAGACAAAGAAATAAATTTAGTACTAAACATATATGCAACAAATGGCAGAGCAATCAAATCCTTCTATTTTCTTTATTAAAGCTTTTTATTTTTCAAAACATATGCGTGGACAATTTTTCAACATTAGCCCTTGCAAAACCTTGTGTTCCAATTCCCCCCAGCCCTTGCCCCATGCTCTCCCATAGATGGAAAGTAGTCTAATATATGTTAAACATGGTAGAAATATATGTTAAATCCAATATATAGCATCTAAATTCTTAAAGTTATGGGAGGAAATATGAAAAACAATGCTAGTTGGAGAACTAAACTTTTCCTTTTCATAACTAGATATAAAAAAGTAAAGAAGATGAGTGCAATTTGAAAAGATGTTAGATATGATAAAAAATAAAAAGAAAATATGAAAACGTAAGGGAAGTAACCAAAGTAGTACTTAAAGGAAAATTAATTATCTAAAAAATTACATCAAAAAAATTTAAAAAGTACAGATTGATGAAGTGGGCATGCAATTTAAAAAACTAGAAAAAGAACAAATTAAAGAGTACCTAATCAAATACCAAATGGTATATCCTAAAAAACAAAGGAGAGGTTAATAAAATTAAAAGTAAGAAGGCTATTGAACTAATAGATAAAGCTAGGAGCTAGTTTTATAAAAACAAAATAAAACACCTAGCAAAACAAATAAATCATTTATTAGTTAATTTCATTTTTTAAAAAAGAAAACTAAATTGCCAGGGTCAAAAATGGAAAGGGTAAATTCATCATCAGTGAAGAAAAAAATTCAGGCAATTGTTAGGTGCTATTTTGTCAAATTTTATGCCAATAAAGCCTACAATCTAAGTTAAATAAATATTTATAAAAATATAAATTTCCCAGATAAACAGAAGAGGAAATAGAATACTTAGAAAAATGCTGCATTAAAAATAAAAAAAATTTGAACGTCATAAATTAACCCCTAAGAAAAAAATCTACAGAACAAGAAGGATTTACAAAGTGAATTTTATCAAACATTTAAAGAACAATGAATTCCAATACCCTATTAAAAACTATATGAAAAAGGCAAAAAAGGAGCCCTGCCAAATTCCTTTAAAGACACACATATAATGCTGACAAACTAGGAAGGGCAAAACAGAAAAAGAAAACTACAGACCAATTTCCCTAATGAATATTAATGCAAAAATTTTTAATAAAATGCTGACATGGAGATTACTGCAATGTACCAAAGAACATGCACTATGACTAGGATTTATATTAGGAAATTATAAGCCAACAAAATCACGACAATCTCTAGCTAAGATGACAGGAAAAAATAATGATGAATGTTGGAGGGGATGCGGGAAAACTGGGACACTAATGCATTGTTGGTGGAGTTGTGAACGAATCCAACCATTCTGGAGAGCAATCTGGAATTATGCCCAAAAAATTATCAAAATGTGCATATCCTTTGATCCAGCAGTGTTTCTATTGGGCTTATATCCCAAAGAAATACTAAAGAAGGGAAAGGGACCTGTATGTGCCAAAATGTTTGTAGCAGCCCTGTTTGTAGTGGCTAGAAACTGGAAAATGAATGGATGCCCATCAATTGGAGAATGGCTGGGTAAATTGTGGTATATGAATGTTATGGAATATTATTGTTCTGTAAGAAATGACCAGCAGGATGAATACAGAGAGGCTTGGAGAGACCTACATGAACTGATGCTAAGTGAAATGAGCAGAACCAGGAGATCATTATACACTTCGACAACGATATTGTATGAGGACATATTTTGATGGAAGTGGATTTCTTTGACAAAGAGATCTGAGTTTCAATTGATAAATGACGGACAAAAGCAGCTACACCCAAAGAAAGAACACTGGGAAACGAATGTGAACTATCTGCATTTTTGTTTTTCTTCCCAGATTATTTATACCTTCTGAATCCAATTCTCCCTACGCAACAAGAGAACTGTTCGGTTCTGCAAACATATATTGTATCTAGGATATACTGCAACATATCCAACATATAAAGGACTGCTTGCCATCTAGGGGAGGGGGTGGAGGGAGGGAGGGGAAAAAAAAATCGGAACAGAAATGAGTGTCAATATAATGTAATTATTAAATAAAAAATTAAAAAAAAAAAAAAAGAAAAAAAAATCACGACAATCTCAATAGATGCAGAAAATGCTTCTGACAAAATAAAATATCCATTCCAAAACAAACAAACAAACAAACAAACCACCTATTAGAAAATACAGGGAAAAAATGGCAACTTCCTTAAAGTGCTAAGTATACTACAAGGAAGAGCAAAATCTGTAATAAGGATAAACTTCTCACTAAGATTAGGAGTGATTCAAGGATGCCCATTTAGCACCACCATTATTCAACATACTAGAAATACTAGTTATACAAATAAGAAAAGAAAAAGAAGCTGAAGGGATCAGAATAGCAATGAGGGAAATAAAACTATCACTTTTTGCACACTATTGACAGTATAGTTAGGGAATCCTAGACAATATACTAAAAAATTAATTGAAAAAATTAACAACTTTAGCAAAGATGCAAGATATAAAATAAACCTATATAAATCAACATAATTTCTACATCACCAGAAACTAGAAGGAAGAAATCAAATGAGAAATTTCAATATAAAATAATTTGAGAATCTACCTGCCAATTCAAATCCAGGAACCATATGAACACCAATACTTTCATATAAATAAAGACAGATCTAAACAAGTGAAAATTATTAATTGCTCCTGGGTTGGCTGAGACAATATAATCAAAACAGCAATTCTACCTAAACTAATTTGCTTATTCAGTGCCATACTAATCAAACTACCAAAAAATTATTTTATTTAGCTAAGAAAAAATTTTTTTAAAAATTCATCTGTAACATCCAAAGGTCAAGAATATTAAGGGGTTCAAAGGAAAAAAAAGTGTCAGGGACCCAGAAGTACCAGATTTCAGAAGTATCAGCACAATTCAGTAAAATATTCATTTTAAACAGGATTGCAATAAAATAATATGGATGGCTTATGAAGTTCATTATGAGATTTTATAAAATTTTTAAAATCATGCTATCACACTCCTTTCTTAATTCTAAAACTATAAATACTTAATCTTAATACCATGCATTTAATGAACTTTTAGCTACCAGTTATTCAGTTCTTTATATTTCTAAAATACATTAATAATATATTCCCCACTTCACATATATTCAATAATGATATATTCACTCAGTCCAGGGGCTGATGTGAAAAAAAAAAAAAAACCTCAGGAAATGACAAAGATGGTTTTTCAATTCCCTACTGCATCTATTCATCTTTTTTTTTTTTTCCCTGAGGCAACTGAGGTTAAATGACTTGCCTAGGGTCACATAGCTAGGAAGTGTTAAGTGTCTGAGACCACATTTGAACTCAGGTCTTCCTGACGTCAGGGCTGGTGCTCTATCCAATGCACCATCTAGCTGCCCCTGCATCTATTCATCTTAAAGGCATTTATCTTCTTAAATTTGCCAACTCAAAATGACTAAAATTTTATGAAAGACATTGAAACAATTTCTGATAATGTTAAAAAAAACCTCAAAGAATATTTTCTAATTATAAAAGGACAATTAATAAATACAGTGCTAAGCCTGAGGAAGACATCATCCTGAATTCAAATCTTATCTCATACACTTAGCTCTGTGATCCTGGTCAAGTTACTTAACACTGTTTGCCCCAGATCCTTATTTGTAAAATGGGCTGAACAATGAAATGACAAATCACTCTAATATCTGTGCCAAATAAATCCCAAATGGGGTGAGAAAGAGTTGAACATGCCTAAATCAACCAAACAACAACAACAAAAAATTTTAAACTGCCAGAAAGCAAGAGTCACATAAATATGCTTCCTTACCTCATTTTCTCCACACTAGATTTAGCTGATGTCCCACTAGTTAAGGAAAATCCATTATCACTGTCTGAGGAATCCCCAAACCGTCGAGAAATCCAGTCCCTTAGTGGTCTGTAAAAATAATCATAGCTTTTATCTTTCAATTATTAAAATTATAGCATGGAAAGCTTGTATTTCAAGTACCAAAAACATACCTGATAAATGGAATGGCCATGAAGAACTTATTAGGTGCCAAACCAAGTTTCGACTTTGGGGTCATGTCATTTCTATGGCAGGGCAATTTTTCAATTGAGAACCAATCAATATTCTGAAAGAGTAAAAAAAATCCCTTCTGTTAATAAATTAGAACTGAGACTGAAAAAAATATCACTGCCAAAGATAAGAGCATGCATGGCTAGAGTTTGCTAATTTTTATGTACAAGTAATCCAGCACCCTTTGTACTTTTTAAAAATTACTCTGTATGAACAAAATTGACCCTAGTATAGTGTAAAAACCATATACATGTTTTCACTGTTATATACCCGAATCTCTCTTCTGGTTTTTGGGTTGAATTTTGTATCCTTTGGAATTCCTGGGATGATGTACAAACGAGCTAGTTGGTCATTGATTCTCAGTTCAATATAATCATCTTTACAAATATAGTCTCTGATATCAAAACCAGTTTCTTCAAAGACCTAAAAATTAAAACAATTAGAAATATTTTAATTCAATTGTAAAATATTGTATAAATCCATTGGTTCATTCATGTAAATTAATTACTTCATTTATACACATAATATTATGAAATATGCAGATGTTTTTAATAAATAATTTTCACTTTATTCTCCAATTTATACTTGGAACTGTGGATTTTTGGTGATTGAATCACAATAATACTTTCTAGCATTGTTCAACCAGTGTGCAAATATACTCTAAAGACACATTATGAATTCACTAGGAGCTTATTATAAAATATCCAGATAATGCTTTTAATAAAAGTTTTTACTTCATCCTCAAAAATATAAGGAATGGGGGAATGAGGGGATGGAGGGGACAACTAGGAAGGGGTGCAGAGTACACTGGTCCTGAAGTCAGGAATACTTGAACTGAATTCAGGAATACCTGACTTCAAATTCAGGCTTAGACACCTAACACTTCCTAGCTGTGTGACCCTGGGCAAGTCACTTAATCTTAACTGCCTTACCCTAAAATGAAAAAAAAAAAAAATTAGTAAAAAACAAATTATATTTGGAACTGTGGATTTATGGTGCTCGAGTAAGGATATGTTTAAATAAGGCTTTCTAATATTGTCTACTTAACTTGCAAATATATTTTAAAGACACATCATGAGTTCACTAGGAGGTAGAACTTTCCTCAAAATTTGAGTTATCACTTTCTCTTTACATGGACTGCAGCAGAAGCCATTATTATGGTTATCTATTCACTCTAGGGGCAGGTAGGTGGTGCAAGGGTCAGAGTGGTAGGCCTGGAGTCAAGAAGACATGAGTTCAAATAAGGTTTTGTATACTTATTACCTATGTGACCTTGGGCAAGTCATTTAATCCTATTTGCCTCAGTTTCTTCATACAATACATTTGCTTGTATTTTTTTCATTCTTTTGACTTGTTTGATTGATTCTTGCAGTCTTATAGTTACTGGCTTTCACTTGCCCTATTCTAATTTTTAAGTAATTATTTTCTTCATTGAACTTTTGTACCTCTTTTTGTATTGGGCCAATTCTACTTTTTAAAGTGGTGTTTTCTTTAGTGAACTTTTATATATCTTTTTCCATTTTTTTGTGCTGTTTTTACCAACCTGTTGACTCTCATGATTCTCTTTCATAAATTAAATTTCTTTCCCCAATTTTTCTTAAACTTCTCTTACTTGATTTTTAAAGTCCTTTTAAGCTCTTCCATGGGGACTTTTTGGACCTGAAACCAATTCATATTTCTCTTAAGGCTTCAGTTCAGTTCAGATGTTTTGATACTGTTGTCCTCTTTTGAGTTTTTGTTTTAATCTTCCTTGTCACCATAGTAGCATTCTTTGGTCAAGGTTCTTTGTATTTTTTTTAAATACATTTTCCTATTTCATGACTTTTAAAGTTGAGCCCTCCTCCTTGGATACAGGGGGGCAACATCCCAAGATTCTTGCTCCAAGAGCCAGGGGGCCTGTTCACTGACTTGCTGAGCCAGGGGCCTACAGGTCTGATAGCTCACCTGTTATGCTGGGATCACCTATCCTAGTTGCTCCTGATCTACTAGGATCTTTGGGATTGTCAGCTAACCTTCTGCACCAGCCCAGACGTCTGCCCAGCCTGCCCACTAAATTGCTATGCCAAATCTAGAGGCCTCACAGCTGACTCACTGTGCTACTAGTCTATTGAGCCAGAAGCATAAGGCCTTGATCTGTGATGGGGCTATCTGACTCCACTGACTTCCCCTGATACCACCAACACTATACTGTACTCCCCCCTTTACCCATGTGAAGTACAGTCCTTTCCTTCAGTCCTTCTAAGTTAATTTGAATGGAAACTTTTAATTCTAGGCATTTTCTTTAGGTATGGCCCATGAATGAAAGAACTTTCCCATTTTATCTCTGCCTAATAGATTTCTTTAGATTAGATCTTCTACAGGGAACCTTTCCCAATGATTCTTAACACTAATGCCTCCCTCTCTTTATTATTTCCTATTTGCTCCATCTATAACTTATTTGTGTGTATTTTGTGTGAGTGCCTGGTAGATAAAAAGCACTTAATAAATACTTATTGACTGATAATAAAAGAAGGATAAAAAAAGTAAAAACGTAAAAAAAGCAGAAATGAAAAACTTCTATCAACCAGACTACAACAAAAACGGGAATTAATACTGGAACTTTGCACAAGACATACCACAAACAGAAACAAAGTAATAATATTTTAAATAATGAATGAATCAAAAAACAACTCATAGAAATAACAGATAAGTTTTATATATAAACATATGTGTATATAATAAAAAGGTTAGTGAGAAAATAATTAAATACCAATTGAAGAATATACAACTTAATCCTCAGGAATTCATTGATGAAAGAGCTAATCAGAGCAATAATAAAGTCATTAAAGATAATAATAACAATAACAATGACATACTCTATCAAAATCTGAGGTAAATAGATAAAGCAAGCCTTAGGGGAAAATTTATGTCTTTAAACACTTTCATTAACAAAAGGGGAAAGTATGTCAATTAGACATACAAGGAAAAAACCAGAAACACTAAAAAAAAAAAAAAAAAAAAAAATCCAAATACCAAAATGGAAATTCTGAAAAATCAAAAAAAAAAAAATTTATTTATCAAATAAAGTCAAAGCAAAAAAAAAAAAGTACTTAATAAGTACAACTAGGAATTATTTTTAAAAGACTAATAAAAAAAGATAATTTACTAGTTAATTTCATTCTTAAAAGTAAGAAATCAAATTACCACTACTGAAAATTGAAATAGAAATGGAGAATTTTCAACAAATTATGAAGAAATAAAAAATATCATTAGTATTTATTTTAGAACCTACAGGGTGACATTCTAAATAAAAAAAACAAAAACATAAAATACTCAAATTAACTGAAAAAAAGAAAGACAATTTAAATGATTCAATCTCAGAAAAAGAATTTGAATAAGCTATGAATTAAGTCCCCCAAAAATGAACTCAAGAACTAGATGAGTTACAAGGAAATGCTATCAAACTTTTAAATAACAATTGCAATATTAAATAAACCAGGGGAAAAATTTTGAAAAGAAAGTTTCCTACAAAATTCCTTCTCTGACACAATATGATCCTAATATCCAAAACTAGGAGAGAAAAAACAAAGCAAAGAATAGCCCATCCCTGATGAATATCAAAGAAATAAGTACCAACCAATATTTCTAACAAACATCACAAAAATATTAAATAAAATATTGGCAAAGAGACTACAGTAATGTACCAAAAAACACAATAAACTAACACCTGATTAGATATATGTTCAATTTGAAAAAAATCTATCAATAAAACATTGCTGTTTGGTCATTTGAGTCATGTCTGATTCTTTATTATATCTTTTGAAGTTTTTTTTTTTTTTTTTTTTTGCAGAGATGCTGAAATGATTTGCCATTTCTTTTTCCAGATCATTTAACAAATAGAATTAAGTGACTTGCCCACGGTCACACCACAGCTAGTAAGTGTCTGAGTCCAGATTTGAACTCACAAAGATGGAACTGACTTCAAGCTCATGATAAGAGTAAGGAATTTGTTATTTATCTTTCAGATCTATGGATAAGAGAATGTATAAGCAACAAAGAAAGAGAGGATCACAAAAGATAAAATGGAAGATTCTGATAATACAAAAACTATAAGGTTTTGCTTAAAGAAAGCCAATATAGTTGAAAAATAGAAGAGAAATAATTACCTAAGGGGAAAAAAATCTTTGCTACTAATTTCTCCCTGTGGAAAACCTAAATTGAAAATACATAAGCAATTGGGAAATGTATGTGAGAAAACATCAGAAGGCAAACATACAAATAGACTGCTATATTCTGGAAGAAATGATAAAGGAATTATTCAGATCACTAAAATGAAAAGAAAAAATTGGTTATAATAGCCCAATAATACCATTTACCAGCATACCAACTTACCTCTCTTGCAGCACAGTCATGTGGAGCTTCTTCTTTATTTACTTTTCCCTTTGGAAATCCCCAGCCTGATTTTGCTAGATAACCTTGAACCAATAATACCTCAAAAAATAAAAGCAAAACACAAATAAATATAATTTGTTGAAATTCATATAAGAAATGTCTAATTTCTGTATTTAATATTGTTCCTGAAACAGTAATTACTTGACAATACTTTGTGATTGATTCACTACAAGGAAAATAAAACATCCTCAAATAAAACAATTGAATTGTTTGGGATTTTTCTATCAATTAAGATGTCATCAGAAAGATCTGAAATGGAATTCAATTATTTCCCTAAATATAAAGTTAAACTACCAATCACCAGTGAAGTGAAAGGGTAATTTGTCTTTATTTTTGATTCCTCAGCATTTGTTACTTAGTCCCAATGAACCAAACTACCAAAATCAGGAAACCACTACTAAACCAAAAATTGGGGTAGGGAGAGGGAAGAAGAAAAATATAATACAGGATTTCACTCTCTTTGTAGAATCCAATACTATTATTTTAAAGCCTCAATTCAAAACAATAATATAAAACACATATATTTAATTAAGCCAAAAAGTTACCCAAATTAAATGTTAGTTCATTTAAAATAGTCCATATGATTCCAATAGACATGGGAAAGAAAATGCCATCTTTTACCTTTTTTTGATTTTGTTTGCTTTTTCTCTCTCATGGTTTCTTCCTTTTTCACAATATGACAAATATGGAAATAAGTTTAAAATGATTATACCTGTATAATTTATATGAAATTGCTTGATGACTTGGAAAGTGTGAAAGGGAGGGAACTGAAAAAATTGTTTTGAATTGAGGCTTTAAAATAATAGTATTGGATTCTACAAAGAGAGTGAAATCCTGTATTATATTTTTCTTCTTCCCTCTCCCTACCCCAATTTTTGGTTTAGTAGTGGTTTCCTGATTTTGGTAGTTTGGTTCATTGGGACTAAGTAACAAATGCTGAGGAATCAAAAATAAAGACAAATTACCCTTTTTTTCATTGAGGGAGCTCAAAATCTTACAAAAAAATGAATGGTGAAAACTATCTTTACTTGTAATTGGAAAAATAAAATACTCTTGAGAAAAGAAAAAAAGAAAAGGAAAAAATATTGTATATGTCATCTCGACTCTTAATTTTACTCACATTTTCAAGTGTTTCGTCAAGAATAATTGCACCATATGTTGGTACTCCCATTTTATATTCCTTCCATTCATCTAAAACTTTTTGCACATCTTCACCTTGAGGCAGTAAAAAAGGACAATGACTGAAGAGTAGAAGCAATGTCAAGGAAGCCAATTAGTTAAATATATATGATATATAATACATATATATACACACACACACACAGTATATAGACAAAAGAAATAAAACCATTCACATGAAATATATATTTTTTAATCCTATGAAATAAACTTAAAAAAGCCTGACTCTTGGATATATCATGGTTAGTTTTTTATATTTATTTTTTCCTTAAGATAAACTATAATCAAAAACAATATCAAGGATATATATAATTGGAAGTGAACACACAATAGATGCCCTAGTATATCTTAGTTACTAATAGAATAAGAAAGGCTATGAAAGAATTAATGTAGGTATTGTATATCCTGCTAGCTTGCTAAAATATTCAACCACTTTTTCATTGAATCTCTTAAGATTTTCGATATATATCACCTAAAAGAGTTTTATTACTTAATTACCCATTCTGATTCCCTCAATATCTTTTTCTTCTCTTAATGATATTGCTAGGATTTCTAATATAATATTGAATTATATTAATGATAATAGGCATCCTTGTTTTACTCCTGATCTTATATAAAAGGCTTATCACCATTTATAAATAATAACTGCTGACAACCGACGTAGATATTTATCATTTTAAAGAAAAATCAACTTTTGCAACTATGCTTTCATGTGTTTTTAATAGGAATGAACATCTTAAAATAAATTATTAGAATTTTGTATATTACCAACAAAACCCTGCCAGAAGAGATAGTAAGATATACCCCATATAAAATTTAGATTATGTAAAATACTAGGAAGTGTATCTGCGAATACAGGAACTACATAAATAAGCTTATAAAACACTTTTTATAGAAATTAAGATTTATACAACTGAAGAAATGTTCATGTTCATGGGTGACAATTCTGCCTAAACTAATCTACTTATTCAATGTCATCCAAATTAAAGTATGAAAAAATTATTCTTCTGAGCTAGGAAAAAAAATAAAATTCATTTGGTAGAACAAAAGGTCAAGAATATGAAAGGACTTAATGAAAAAATAAAGGAAGAAGATTTAGCAGTACTAATTTTTTTTTTTTTTTTTTTTGCGCTGAGGCAATTGGGGTTAAGTGACTGGCCCAGGGTCACACAGCTAGGAAGTGTTAAGTGGCAAGGCTAGATTTGAACTCAAATCCTCCTGACTTCAGGGCTGGCGCTCTATCCACTATGCCACCTAGCTGCCCCTAGCAGTACGAAATCTTAAACTAAATTACAAGGCAATAATTATAAAAACTATCTGGTTCTGGCTAAGAAAGGTAGATCAATGGAACAGAATAAATATACAATACACAGTAGTAAATTATATACAATATTATTGACCTTGTATTTGGCAAATGTAGAAATTTATGTTTCTGGGATAAGAATATGCTATTTGGTTTAAAAAAAAATCGGTTAAAAAAAACAGAAAGCAGTCTGATAGAAATTGGATATAGAACCATATCTTACACCATTTATCAAGATATAGTCAAAAAGGATACATGACCTATATAGAAAGATATATATTATAAAAATCTAGAATATGGGATATATTACTTATCAGATTTAAAGAGAGAATTATGAATGAACAAGAGATAGAGAACATTATGAGATATAAAATAGGCAACTTATTACACTAAATTTTAAAAGGTTTTATAAATAATGTAGCCAAAATTAGAAGGAAAGCAGAAAAGGTTGGGGAAATTCCTATATACACTTTCTTAGACAAAGGGTCTCATATCTCAAATACATAGAGAATTTTTGTCAGATTTCTAAAAATATCAGTAATTCCTCAAAGGATATGAACAGGCAGTTTCTTGATGAAATCAAAGCTACAAATAGCCACATTAAAAATGCTCTTAATCATTACTGATTTGAGAATTCAAATTAAAACCACTTTATACCAATCAGATTAGATAACATGCCAGAAAAGTAAAATGACAAATGTTGGAGAAGATGTGGGAAAATTGGGACATTAATGGAGCTGTGAACTGATCCAAACATTCTGAAGAACAATGTAGAATTACACCCAGAGTTACAAAACTGTATATAATCTTTAATCCAGCAATAACACTATTAGTTGTTTACCAAGAAAATCAGGGAAAAAAATAAAAGAACCTATATCGTCTAAAATATCTGTATTAGCTCTGTTTGTGGTAGCAAAGAAGTAGAAATAGAGGGAATGCCCACTACTTGGGGAAAAGCTGAACAAGTTGTGGTCTATAGTAGTGATGAAATACTACCATGCTGTAAAAAATAAGCTGCAGAAGATGATTCTGATTTGATATCAGAGTAGGTCAGAAAATTCTAAGCTCTCGGTATCTCCCCCACAAACAAGACAAAATTACACTTCAGAGTGAACAGAGTGGTAAAAAAACAAAAAAGAGTTGGGGCAGAACAATGTTCTTTCTGAGACAATCAGGGAAGATCCAGATACCAGGACAGGATAACCCTTGAGTTACCTGGGTTGGAAAGTAGCTTCAAGCCCCAGCCATAAGAACTTTCATTTTCCAGAGTATAGGGAGCCAGGCATCTATATAGGGAAAACTGAAGGCACTTCAGCTGATAAGGAATGCCAGTTCCAGCTGTATTCTTGCATGTCTCTATCACATTACAGAAGCAACGAGAAGGAACACTGCTGGCTATTACAGGAAGGTAGAGTTATCAGTTTGGGGTTCTAAGGCACAGAGAGGAAAACCTAAGGCCAGAGGTACAACACTTCCCCACCACACATCAAAAAGTTGATTATACTAACAGGCAATAAAGGAAAAAGAAGCCAACATAAAAAGTTACTTTGGGAATAGGGAAAAATCTGGGTTCATTTTCAGAGGATATTGAAGTTTAAAAAATATAAAAGAAAAACCTCTTGTACCCCAAAAGATTAAATTTTTTTTTTTACTAAAAAAGAATTCCTAGAAGAACTCAAAAAGACTTTTAAAATCACATGACACTGAAGGGAAAAAAACAACAACAAAGAACTATCCAAGAAAAACAAGATTATGAAAAGACAGCCAACTAGAAAAGAAGATTCATAGTTATAAAGGAAAAAATGACTCTAATAATAAAACAAAATATGAAGAATGAAAAACTAGAAAAGAATGTGAGAAATCCCATGAGAAAAACAACAGTTCTAGAAAACAGATCAAGAAGAGAAAACATAAGAATAATTATACTACCTGAAAGCTAAAACCAAAAATAGACTCAGGATACAGTAATAAAAAATAAAGAAAAGTCCTTAAAGTATTAGTATAAGACAAAATAAAAAATTTTTAAAAAGAAATCTACCAGTCACCACTTGAAATAAATCTTACAAGGAAAACCTACAGAAACATTATTGTTAAATTTCAAAACCCAGAGATCAATGAGAAAATTTAAAATTCTTCAGGCAAAAATATAAAAACAATTCAAATAAACTGGAACCACAATCAGAACCATAAGACCTATAAAAGATTACAATAAAAGACTACAGGTCTTGGAATATTATATATCAAAGATGAGGGTTGCGACTGAAAAGATAATATCTAGCAAAATTAAGTATAGTATTGAATGAAAAAAAAAAAAAAACTAACAACCTAAATATTCAGTGAACTGCCAGCTTTTCAGGATTTTGTTGCAAATAAACCTCAACTTTATGGAAAATTTAACACCTAAGAGTCAACATCAAAGAATTATGTTATATATTTCTGCCATGTTAAACTTATATTAGGCTATTTGCCATCTAAGGGAGGGAGTAGGGGAAAGGGAGGGAATTGGAACACAAGATTTTGCAAGGGTTAATGTTGAAGAATTATCCATACACATTTTGTTTTTGTTTTTGTTTTGCTTTTTGCTGAGGCAATTGGGGTTAAGTGATTTGCCCAGTCACACAGCTAAGAAGTGTTAAGTGTCTGAGACCAGATTTGAACTCAGGTCCTCCTCACCTTCAGGGCTGGTGCTCCATCCACTGCAGCACCTAGCTGCCCCCATACATGTTTTGAAAATAAAAAGCTTTAATAAAAAAAAAAGTTATATACACGATATGAAAACCAAGAATTGACACAGAGAAATTACACAGGAGAGGAAGACTGGTAGTCCTAAAATCCTTCTCACATCAGGAATGAATTAAAAAAAATCTCTCACTGCACACACACACACACACACACACACACACACACCTAGAAGTATATAAAATTTTCCAAAATTTATAAAGAAATAAGAGGGGGAGGGATAGGTTAATGGAAATGGGATAAAGTATGTAAATTACTGGCAAAAGGGATAAAGAAGGAGGGAAAGGATTGGAGGAGAGAATAAGGAAGGGATCCTTGAGATGGAGGGAGGTTAAATAACAGCAAGGCAAGCTAAAGGCTAGAAGTAAAATAGAAGAGTTAGCAGAAATAGGAAACAAGAAATACACAAAATTTATTAGGAGTAGTAGTCATAGACCTCTGACAAAAATCAAAGTTTAAAAAGATTCAAATAAAAGAGAGAAATCTACATTACATGTCAACCATATTTATACAGTTTTAGATGTATGCTTGTGTATGCATGTATACATCAACACATCCATGCTATAGATAAACTTGGGGAAGACAGGGAGGGAGAAAAGAGGGGGGGAAAAAGGATAAAGTATGGACAGTTCTAAATACAATGTCTTCTATTGTTCAATATGCTTTCTTGCAATAAAAATTTATTGTTACATATTTTGAATTCTCTTATGTCCTGTTGTGTACATGACAATTCTTTTTCTATTTTGGGTTATTTTTTGTTTAGCATTTAAATTGATTTTAGAAAAATATAGAAAGATTGCAGGGAGTAATAAAAAGTGAAATGACCAGAACCAAGAGAACAATTAACAGCAATAATGTTATTCAAAAAATAATTATGAACCCCCAAGTTATTCTGATTACTATAAATACTCAAATCAAGATACCATCCATCTACAGAGAAAGAATTAACAGAAATACACATGGTATAGTACATGTATAAACATATTTATAAATCTCTCTCAAACAGTGACTTTCTATAGGGTGTGATGGAGAAGGACAAAGGGACAAAGACAAAATGGAACATAAAATGTGACCAAAAAAAATTTAATTTAAAAAAAGTTTAATGTATACCTTCTTGTCATAGGAATTCTTAATCTTTTTTGTGTCTTGGAACCCTTATCGCAATATGGTGTACAATACAAAATACACAGGAATACAAATGAAAATAATTATATTGAAATGTAATTATCAATTTTAAAGTTAACAGATCCAAAGTTGAAAACTTCTGCTCTATGAGAAAATATGGACCAGAAAATGCATCAGAGAAGCAGCTAGGGAGAAGTGATATTCTGTATTACTAGATGGAAGATCTACACTGATAAATACACAGCTCTTTCAAATTTTCCAATTATCTTTTGTCCCAGAAGACTCTAAATTAACAGGTTATTAACTTCTGTAATTACAATGTAGCAACAAAGTAACAGATTCTATAATGACAAATTTAGCTTCAGACCCCCATGAAGATATTCTGAAATTTATTTAAGATAAAAAGTATCCCTTTAGACATGAGGGTACAAATGTAGGAAAAAAAAATTCAAAGTTCTGCAGTTGGAAAAATTCCAAGCAAGTCTCAGAAGGTCAACCCAACCCATCACCTGACAGAGTTAAGTTAAGGTACAATACTAACAGCAAAGTCCTAGCAAAATAAATGAATCTTCAAATCACTATTGATCAGAAAAATGCAAATTCAGACAACTCTGAGATAACACTACCCACCTCTCAGATTGGCTAAGATGACAGGAAAAGATAATGACCAATGTTGGAGGGAATATGGGAAAACTGGGACACTGGTACATTGTTGGTGGAACTGTGATTGGATACAACTATTCTGGAGAATAGTTTGGAACTATGTTCAAAAAGTTAGCAAACTGTGCATACCCCTTGATCCAGCAAAGTTTCTACAGGGATTAGATCCCAAACAGATCTTAAAGGAGGGAAAGGGATTCACGTGTGCAAAAATGTTTGTGGCAGCTCTCTTTGTACTGGCAAGAACCTGGAAATTGCCCATCAATTGGAGAATGGCTGAATAAATTATAGTATATGAATGCTATGTTCTGTAAGAAATGATCAGCAGGATGATTTAAGCGGCCTGGAGAGACCTATATGAACTGATGCAAAGTGAAATGAGCAAAACCACATCATTATACATGGCAACAAGATGACTATATGATAATCAATTATGATGGATGTGGCTCTCTTCAACATTGAGATGATTCAAACCAGTTTCACATGTGCAGTGATAAAAAGAACCATTTACACCCAGAGAGAGACAAATGGGAACAGAGGGTGGAACACAACACAGCATTCTAACTCTTCCAACTTTTCCCCTTCTTCCCCCCACCCCCGTGTTAAATATTATATATATAATATACATATATATATATATATACACACACACACATACATACACACACACACACACACACATTTATACAGTTATTTTGCTACACAAGAAAAATTGGATTTAGAAAGAAAGTAAAAATAATCTTAGAAGAAAAACAAAAATGCAAGCAAACTATAACAGAAAGAAGTGGAAATGCTATGTTGTGGTCCACACTCATTACCCAGTGTTCTTTTGCTAGATGTAGTTGCTTCTGTTCATTATTGATCAATTGGAACTGATTTGGATCCTCTCATTGTTGAAGATAGCCACTTCTATCAGAACCGATCCTCATACAATACAGTTGTTGAAGTGTATAATGACCTCCTGATTCTGCTCATTTCACTTAGCATCAGTTCATGTAAGTCTCTTCAAGTCTCTCTGTATTCATCCTGCTGGTTGTTTCTTACAAAACAATAGTATTCTATAGCATTCATATACCATAATTTATTCACCCATTCTCCAATTGAAGGGCATCCATTTAATTTCCAGTTTCTACCCACAACAAAAAAGCTTGCCACAAACATTTTTACATATATAGATCCCTTTCCCTTCTTTAATATCTCTTTAGGATATAAGCCCAGTAGTAACACTGCTAGATCAAAGGGTATGCAGTTTGATAACTTTTTGAGTATAGTTCCAAATTGCTCTCCAGAATGGTGGGATCTGTTCTGCATCAGTGTCCTAGTATTCCCACATCCCCTCTAACATTCATCATGATTTTTTCCTGTCATCTCAGCCAATCTGACAGTTGTGTAGTGATATTTTTGGAACAGGTTTTTATATGAATAAAATTGGTTTCAATTTCTTCATCCAAAAATTGTTCATATTCTTTGACCACCTATCAACTGGAGAATGGCTTGATTTCTTATAAATTAAGAGTCAATTCTCCATATATTTTAGAAATGGGGCTTTTATCAGAATCTTTGGATGTAAAAATGTTTTCCCTATTTATTATTTCCCTTCTAATATTGTCTGCATTAGTTTTGTTTGTACAAAAACTTTTTAACTTAATATAATAAAATTATCTATTTTGTGATCAATAATGATCTCTAGTTCTTCTTTGGTCATAAATTCCTTCCTCCTCCACAGATCTGAGAGCTAAACTATCCTATATTCTTTTGATTTGTTTATATCAATCTTTATGCCTAGATCATGGACCCATTTTGACCTTATCTTGGCTTATGGTATTAAGTGTGGGTCAATGCCCAGTTTCTGCTACACTAGTTTCCAATTTTCCCAGCTTTTTTTTTTTTTTTTTAAATCAAATAGTGAATTCTTATCCCAAAAGCTGGGTCTTTGGGTTTGTCAAACACTAGATTGTTATAGTGATTGACTACTTTGTCCTAGGACCCAAACCTATTCCACTGATCAACTACTCCGTTTCTTAGCCAATACCAAATGGTTTTGGTAACTGCTGCTTTATAATATAATTTTAGATCTGGTACAGCTAGGCCACCTTCATTTGATTTGTTTTTCCATTAATTCCCTTGATATTCTTAACTTTTTGTTCTTCCAGATAAATTTTGTTATTTTTTCTAAATCAGTAAGATAGTTTCTTGGGAGTCTGACTGGCATAGCACTAAATAGATTAGTTTAGGTAGTATTGTCATCTTTATTATATTCATGGGACCTAACCAAGAGCATTTGATATTTTTCCAGTTATTTAAATCTGACTTTGTGTGGAGAGCGTTTTGTGGTTTTGCTCATATACTTCCTGACTTTGCCTTGGGAGATAGATTCCCAAATATTTTATACTATTGACAGTTATTTTAAATGGAATTTCTCTTTGTATCTCTTGCTGTTGGATTTTGTTAGGATGCTGATGATTTATGTGGATTTATTTTGTATCCTACAACTTTGCTAAAGTTGTGGATTATGTCAAAAAGCTTTTTAGTAGAATCTATGAGGTTATCTAAGTATATCAACATATATCTGCAAAGAGTGATAATTTGGTTTTCTCATTACCCATTCTAATTCCTTTAATATCTTTTTGCCAAAGCTAACATTTCTAATATAATATGGAAAAGTAATGGTGATAGTGGGCAACCTTGTTTCACTCTTGATCTTACTGGGAATGGTTCCAGTTTATCCCCATTACATATGAGGCTTACTGGTGGTTTTAAATAGATCCTACTATTTTAAGGAAAAGTCCATTTATTCCTATACATTCAAGTGTTTTTAATAGGAATGGATGTTGGATTTTATCAAATGCTTTTTGTGCACCTACTGAGATGATCATATGGTTTTTGTTAATTTGGTTATTATAGTCAATTATGCTAATAGTTTTCCTAATATTGAACCAGCCCTGCATTCCTGGTATAAATCCTACATGGTCATGGTGTATTATCTTGGGGATGATTTTCTATAATCTCTTTACTAATATTTTATTTAAGATTTTTGCATCAATATTCATTAAGGAGATTGGTCTATAATTTTCTGTTTTCAGCCTACCTGGTTTAGGTGTCAGTACCATGTCTGTGTCATAAAAAAATTTGGTAGGACTCCTTCAATTCCTATTTTTTTCAAATAGTTTATATACAATTGGAATTAAAAATTCTTTAAATGTTTGGTAGAATTCACATGTAAATCCATCTGTTCCTGGGGATTTTTTCTTAGGGAGTTGATTAATAGCTTGTTTTATTTCTTTTTCTAAAATGGGACTATTTAACCTATTTACTTCTTCCTCTGTTAATCTGGACAACCTATATTTTTGAAGGTATTCATCCATTTCATTTAAGTTAGCAAATTTATTGGCATAAAGTTGGGTAAAGTAACTCCTCAGTAATGCTCTAATTTCCTCTCTATTATTGTAAAGTTCTCCTTTTTCCTTTTTAAGACTAACAATTTGATTTTCTTCTTTCCTTTTTTCTAATCAAATTTACCAAGGGTTTATCTATTTTGTTGTTTTTTTCACAGAAGCAACTCTTAGTTTTCTTTATTAATTCAATAGTTTTTTTTTAAACTTTCAATTTTATTGATCTCTCCTTTTATTTTTAGAATTTCAAGTTTAGTGTTTGATGGGGGGTTTTAATTTGCTCTTTCTCTAGCTTTTTTAATTGCAAGCCTAATTCACTGATTTTCTCTTTCTCTATTTTATGCAAGTAGGCCTCTAGATATATAAAATTTCCCCTTATACTACTTTATCTACATCCTACATTTTGTTATGTTGTCTCATTATCATTCTCTTTGGCGGAATTATTGTGTCTATGATTTATTATTTCACCCATTTATTCTTTAGGATGAGATTATTTAGTGTTCAATTACTTTTTTGGTCTATTTCCCCTGGCTTTTTATTAAATGTAATTTTTATTGCATCGTGATCTAAAAAGGATGCATTTACTATTTCTGCCTTTATGCATTTGAATTTGAGGTCTTTATGTCCCAATATATGGTCGATTTTTGTATAGGTTGCATGAACTGCTGAGAAGAAAGTGTATTCCTTTCTGTCTTCATTCAGTTTTCTCCAAAGATCTATCACACCTAACTTTTCTAGTGTTCTAGTTACATCTTTAACTTCTTTCTTACTTATTTTGTGGTTTGATTTATCTAATTCTGAGAGTGCAAAGATCTACAGTTTTGCTGTCTTCTTGCAGTTCTCTCCTTTAGGAATTCAGATGCTACACCACTTGGTGCATATATGTTTAATATTGATGTTGCTTCATTATCTATGCTATCCTTTAGCAAGATATCCTTATCTCTTAATTAAATCAATTTTCTTTTTACTTTTGCTTGATCTGAGATCAGCATGGTTACCCCTAAATTTTGATTTCACTTGAAGTATAGTAGGTTCTGCTCAAGCCTTCTACCTTTATTCTGTATCATCCTGCTTCAAGTGTGTTTTCTGTAAGCATCATAATGTAGGATTCTGGCTATTAATCCAGTCTGCTCTCCACCTCCATTTTATGGGGGAGTTTACTCCATTCACATTTATGGTTAAAACTACTAATTCTGCATTTCCTGCCATCTTGTTATCCCCAGATTACGCTTTTCTCTTTCCTTTCCCCCTTTCCCCCTTCCCAATATTAAACTTATAAGCACCACTTGCTTCATGCAGCCTTCCCTCTTTAGACTCCTTCCCTCCCCTTTTCTTAAACCTTTCCCTTACAATTTCTGTATTCCTTTCTACTTAACTACCCCTTCCCTTTTTTGTTTTTCCCCTCCCATTTTTCAATGAGATGGGAGAAATTTCTCTGTAAACCGAACATGTCTAATATTTTCTCTCTGAGCGAATTCTGATGAGAGTAAGATTAACACTATGTTCATCTCCCTCCCCTCTTTCCCTCAGATATAATAAATAGGTTTCCTTTACCTCTTTGTGAGATGTAGTACCTCCACTTTTCCCTTTTTCTGGTACAATTTCCTTTCTACCTCTCGATCCTTTTTCATATTATACAGTAAAACCAAATTATACATGTACTCCTTATGTATACCCATAAGAGAAATACAGTTCTCAAGAGTTCTTTTTACCTTTTTATGCTTCTTTGAGTCTTATATTTGGAGGTCAAACATTTTGTTTAGCTCTGGTTTTTTTCATCAGAAATAAATGGAGTCACTTATTTCATTGAATGTCCAGCTTCTTCCCTGAAAGATAATTCTGGATTTGGCCGGATAAGTTATTCTTGGCTGCATACCAAGTTCCTTCGCCTTTCAGAATATCAGATTCTAGGCCCTTCGATCCTTTAATGTGGATGCTGCTATTTCCTGAGTAATCCTTATTGTGATTCCTCTATATTTGAACTGTTTTTTTTTTTTTTTTTCTGGCTGTTTGCAGTATTTTTTCCTTGATCTGATAGTTCTGGAATTTAGCCACAATATTTCTTGGAGTTTTAATTTTGGGGTCTCTTTCAGTAGGTGATCCATGATGAATTCTTTCAATGTCTATTTTTACCTTCTGACTCTATGACATCTGGGCAGTTCTCGTTGATGATTTCCTGAAAAATAGTGTGTAGGCTCTTTTTTTCATCATGATTTTTAGGGAGTCCAATAATCATTAGATTATCTCTCCGAGATCTATTTTCCAGGTCTGTTGTTTTCCCAAATAGGTATTTAACTTTTTTTCCATTTCATTTTTTTGGTATAGCTTGACTGATTCTTGGTATCTCCTTGAGTTATTCATTTCCATTTGTTCAATTCTGGTTTTTAATGAATTATTTTCTTCTTTTAATTTTTTATTTCTTTTTGCATTTGTCCAATTGAGTTTTTAAATGAGTTGTTTTGTTCTATGGAATTTTTTTCCATTTCGCCAATTTTATTTTTTAAGGAGTTATTTTCTTTTTCTAATTCACAATTTCTGTTTTTCAGGGAGTTTTCTTTTTTCACTATCTTTTAATGAGTTATATGCCTTATCCAAGCCCTCTTGCTAAGCTTCCCTTTCCTTTCCCCATTTTTCTTCTAGCTCTCTTTTAAAATCCTTTTAAATTTCTTTTATGAGAGCCTTATGAGAGACAAACTGTTTAGTCTCCTCAGGGTTTGAAATCTGCTCCCTTTCAGTATAGAAGCTATCTCTGGTTAGCGCCTGCTTTGCCTTTTTACTCATAAAACAAACAAACAAACAAAAAAATGCTGCAGTCTGCTCATGGGATATGGGGGTATTTCCAAGCTGCATCTATAGACAACAGGAAGTGGCAGTGAAGGGGCAGTGGGATGGCAGTGGCTGTGCTGGGATTAGTGGTTGCACACTGAGATTAGGAGTTGCCTGCTGAGATCATGCCAGTCCCTCCCAGTATTGGGGGGGTATGGCCAGGTACTGAGAGACTCTAGTGCTTTGGGTTATAGTGTTTACCCTCTGTGTTTATATCTTCTCTGCTAATCTACTGGCTGCTGCCAGGGCACAGTAGCCAAAACTGTGTCTACTAGTGGAGACCACATCCTGCCCTCCTCAGTCTGCTCAGCGTGAGCTGTTCTCTGTGCTCTTACTGCCCATCTGCCCGAGTCTGTGCCTGGCCTAACTCCATTCTGTCCCCACATGCAAGCAAAAACAGATCTTTTTCTGGCGAATTTTGAGATTATCTTCTGTTGGTAATGTGTTGTACTCCCAATATTTGTGGGTTCTTCTGATAGTCAAGCACTAATTCAGAGGCCGAGTTTCGTAAAACAGTTCGAGGGTAGAGGATAACTCAGAAAGACGTGTGTGTCCTCTCTGCCATCTTGGCTCTGCCCCCCAACATTACACATACACACACACACACACACACACACACACACACACACACACACCCCACTAAGGAATTTTAGCTTTATAGTTATTGACTACCAACAGAATTGTCCTAGAACATTTTAAAATATAGGCAGAAACAAATAGAATATTACAGGAAATTTATATCTAGGCATATTCACATGCCCACATTTATATCAAGTGACAGATTAAAAAATACTGGGTTAAAAGAACAATTACAAATCAAATTGTGAAACAACAATACTTCTTTCCTTTTTTATTAACCAATATTAACTGTTAACTGGTTTTTGAAGAATGTATGGGAGAAGAAAAGGGAAAAGGTTAAGAAGTATCTGTTTTATGAAAATAAAATTCACACAAAAAATTTTTATATTAAAATAAATGTTTAAAGAACCAACCCCACAAAAAGACTAAAATCATTCTCTGACTGAGAAAAATCTGCTTAGTGTCATCAAGTCATGATCAAAACTTTTCTGAGACTATGACTATTAATAGATAATGAAGATTATTAACTATCAATTACTAATAACTCTTTCTTACTAACTATTAGTTCTACCTGGTGTTCTTGTTCCAATCTAATTTGCACTTTATCAAAAGAGAAATCTTTCTGAAACAATGATTTGCTCATAAACTCTCTTTATTTGCATGCTCAATGCTGAACACAGGGCCTGGCATATAATAGATACTTAAAAACTTTAAATGACTACCTATCTGATTCATAGCAAATAAAATTCAAACTCTTTAGTCTAGTATTTAGGAACCATCTACAATAAGATTTCAATCTATCTTTCCAGGTTCACATTCCATACCATATTTTACTTTGCCACCAAATAATTAAATATACCTTGAACTTTCTTATTCCTAACCTTTTGCTCAAGTATTCTTTCTGAAATGTTCTTTTTGCTAAATTAATAGCTATCTCATTTCCTGTTTTCTCTGAATAGTACAATTTAAAGTAAAATCTTCTCATCTGAACTCTTTAAAGCATATTTGGCAATTAATCATATGCTATAGCTTCAGACTGCTCCTTTATTTTGTCTTGAACTATTTAGTTTTTTTACTGTTTAAAATATGTGTTTATATCTAATCTTCACAACTACTGTAAATCAAACAATTTACAATTGATAGCAGGAACCAAGCAGGACAGGACACAGTAACTTGCTTGGTGGGTAGTATGCTATTCAAGTCATTTTTGACTTGACCAAGTTAAATGAAAAAACGTTTCTGATGAGTTCTTCATCTAACTAACGATGGCAGTATGATTAAAGTAAACTTTGTAAAATACATTTGTATCAACAGAAATATGGATAGAGAATGAATCTATGATTCATTCAATGCCTGGATAAAGAAAAATTTCAAACAACAGGAAAAACAGACAAAGGCAGATAAGTTCATAGGCCAACTTTAACTGTTCAAAAAAAAAAAAAGGGAAAAATGTTTTCTTAAAAAAATAAGTTTCAAGACAAGTTTCTTAAAGACTTATTTTTTTTCTTCTTCTCTTAAAGATAAGCTGATGTTTTGGGTAGGTTATAATCCTTATATACAAGATAAGGAAGAAAACTTTAGTGTTAACAACATTTTACTAACAAGAATAAAAAAATGATAATTATACTAATTTTAAAAAAGGATATCAGCTTTAGCAAAGTCTCTTATCCCACACTGAGGTAATCCTGGTGTGTTCTGCATGTAGAAATCCAAATAAAACCAATGGGCAAGTTCAATCTGAAAACATACTCGTATAGCGTTGTCTCTTTCCTCGCTGGGGATATGCAAAATAAATCGGCTGACAAAACAGAAACAAAAACAAGGAAAAAATTACATTAACAAATAGCAATATAGAGAAAAGAAATGCATTCATCAGCCTAGAAATAGGACCAATAATGCTGAAAGACATAAAAGGGTTAACCAAAGACTTACTAATACAGAAGTAGTCTTTGTCATAAAAGAAAGATGTACTCCTCAGGAAATCCTAGTGTCATTGTCTGGGAAGAGGTAGTCAGAAAAAGAAGGTGCTATTATTTACCATATCATTACATCAAGTTCAGATAAAAAGGTAAATACTCATTTTAAAAGAAAAAAAATCAAAATAATTATAGAAAGAAATACTGGTAAAAAAAAATTAAAAATGTGACTCTAAAATAGTCCAAATTCTACTAAAATAAATAATACTTACCACTAACTCCACTTGTACAGCTACATTTCCAAGAATACAGAATAAGTTCACATTTATAAACTGAAATAGCATCATAAAACTACCTGCACAACCTATCATAAATTTGTATCATATATACAAATAAGCTTGTAACTTGACCAAAATATAACTAAGTTGGTATATAATATATTAAAAGAAAAATATTTAGCAAACATTTTCTTATTTATTAATAATTTTAGATTTCACCTCAAATCTAGCAAACTGACAAAAAGATGGTAAAAGACAGGAACTGCTTATTAGAAAACAAGTTCATGAATATGAGTGGAGACATGAATTGGTTCCCTTATAGAAAACAATCTGAAGTCATAACGGAAAAATGACCTTTGTATGGAATGGAGAGATGAAAAACTTATAGTAATGTGTGCATTTTTTTCTATATTTTCATTATTCCTGTGTTTCCCTATGACCTACATAAGTACAAGATGTGCAGGCCTATATTTACTTAAATCTTGAGTTAGTTACGGGGATATTTACTTAACCTAAGTTGGTGGCATTTATCAGTGTTTGTCTATTTATTTAGGCTATTAGCTTGACCACAGTGGGCTCCATTATCTAAAGCCTGAAGATCTAAGCCAGAAACCTTCCATTTCAATATCTCCGGATAGCAACAACCAATTAGATGCTACTCCCCTCCCCCATGCTCTCTTACTTGTGATGTAATCTCTTGTAACAAAATCTATAAGAGTTGTGTATATTCACTGATTCTTGGGCCCTCCTGCTGGAATACTTTATCTCATAGCTGGACTGCCTCGCCTCTCATGAGATGCTATAACAAACAATCTTTCTGCTTTCTATTTTTGAGTGATCTCTGAGTAGTCATTTTGGAGAGGGGTCATCCGCATCCCACACACCTTTGAATCACTCAATCCCAACTAAGTATATGTCTCAAGCAGACCAAAAAATGGAAAAAGGAACTATATAAAAATATTTATAGTGGAATTTTTTTATGGTAGAAAAAACAAACAGACAAAAACAAAGGGTGGAAATAGTCTAAGGACCCACTAATTGAATGGTTGAACAAATCATGTCATATAACTGCCACTATACTGTATATAAATGGGAGATAATTATAAGTAAAGACAACCAAAAGAACAATACACATACTAGCCACAACAATGTAAAGAAAAACAAAAAAATTAGCATTTAATTTTGATTGTTACTAATATTCCTTTCATGTTTTCTTACTAACTTTTTCAATTAATAAGCTTTTTTTTTAAATTTAGAACTATCAGTACTCAGATCAATACAATCACTAATTATGACTACAGAGGACCACTAATTAAGTAAACAAACATGTATTTATTAACTGCTAGGTCTGGAGTCAGGAAATCTCATGTGATATGAGGCAAGCCACGACCCAGTTTGCTTCAGTTTTCTTGTCTGTAAAGTGTACTAGAGAAGGAAGTAGCAAGAAAATCCCAAATGGGGTTATAAAGTAATGTGGACTTTGAAACCAGTTCATTCTCTTCCCTAATCAGGAAGGAATCCAGAAGGTTATCATCAATTATAATAAAGTACACAAAAGGAAGTTAGTTTTTGCAGACTATTCTGCTTAAATAGGAAGATGAGATAAACTCTTATCAACTTCCACAGTCTCAATCCTCTCAGACTCTCTTGATTAGCATATCTTTAGCTAGGTTTGGGACTTGGGCAGCTAGGTGGATTCCACCTGGCTCCTCCTAGATCCCCTCTTTATCCCTCCAAACTCCTTCCTGGTTCTTCCCCCTTTTTTCATAGAACCTACCTTTAAAAGTTGTGTACCCCAAAATGCAAACTGCTCATTCATTTGTGATTCTGCAATGTAACTTGAGCTAGTAAAGCTATTTATGTAAATAAATAGTATCCCTTTCTTAGGTAACTCCTTTTCAAGACTAAGCCTGCTATGAGGTACTCTTTCTCCTCTCCCTCCCCCATAATATCTTTCTGTTGGTGACTTCAGTCTTCCTGCTTAACCAAATTCCACTAGGGAATTTATATTTCCCTTTATTATACACATAATAAACTTTATTTACAGTAAATCTTTGTAATCTGTAATGGATTTCTTGTCATGGTTGCCCCATGTTGCAAACTTTTACGTAACATTCTTTTTAGAATTTGTTGCTCTCCTGAATCTATTTCTATTTATCATGCTTGGTGCCTATTTTACCTCATCAAAAGAGCTAGACAGAATTGATAAACTGAACATCAACATTTGCCATGGTAGGGAATATAAAGTCAATATAAAAAGTAAGTTTAGAAGAAAATACACTAGCAGCCTTTAAGCTGAAGGAAGAAATGAAGGCAAGAATCAGGAAAGGCTCCAAGTAGGAGTAGCACTTAGCTGAAACCTGAAGGAAGATTCTAAGTGAAGTTAAGGAAGAATTTTTACAAAGTTGCCAGTGTAAAGGCAAAGAGGTGGGAGATAAGAGTGTCATGTAAGGGCAAGAGAAATCAGACTGGTATAACTGGAACTGTTGTGCCACAGTTCTCTTTTATTGTGCTGACTCAGTTTCCCTGAATTGTTCTGCCTCAATTCCTAATTGTTCTGTTCAATCCTGCAATACTACCTCTCTCTCCTAATCATGATGATCCAGATAAGGAGAAAGACCTTCTATTTTAGACATCATCAGAATGTTGGGTGCTTCTCCCCATTCTGTAACCCCAATTTATCAGAATGTACTTCTCCCCACCCTGTCAGAACCAGATTGATAGTCCGTTTCCACTCTCAGCACTCTGACTCCACCCCTACCTCAGTCTACTCCTGTAGCTGAGCTACCTGTCTGTATATATGTCATTGAGAATTCACATTGATTGCTGGATTCTTGGAGATGATAGTCACATTCAGCCTGGGACCAAACTGTGGATCCATTTGGTCCCAGTAAATCTGTTCCTTTCAAATAAAATATTAAAAACTCCTTAATTTCTATCTTGCCTCAGTTTCTCCAGTATTACATTTTGGAGGCTTCCCACTGAGTTGTTAGAAAATGGGAACAGGATTAAAGATTAGAGACCTTCGGGTCTCCGCCTTGGGCTTGAGGTGGTTGAGGATCTGGTTTCTGGGCCTGGAGAGGCTGGCCCTCTTGATTTTTTTCCCAAAGTCTCCAGGAAAAGAGAGCAGTTTTCAGCTGGAGACACACCAATGGTGAACACCTTAATTCGGCCACTGGAGAGTAAGTCTGGATATCTTAGGACATAATCTGATCTGTTTACCTGTTCTGTCTGTGCTAGCATCTGGATTCTCAGAATAATAAAATGCTGATAGGCATTAAATTCTAAGAAGGGTATCATTCCAGGACACTGGATGATTACCTCTGGTTTGGGTGTCTTCTAAGACACATCTGGTCTGATATGATTCTGAGAGCCTTTTTTAGACACTCTGGTTATATATGTTAAATGTTTTGTTTAATGTGTTAACTGTGCAGTTTGTGTGTAATTTGTGCTCTGTGTGATTTGAGTGTTTTATTAATTTAAGAGCTCTGTTAAAATTTAAGAACAATGATTAAGAAGTTTGGCAATTGGTTACTTCAATGTTGGAATTGTGCTTAGTATAAAAATTTGCTTGTAATTTTAAACTTTTTAACCTTTTCTGATTGAAACTCAGGCAGGAGAAAACATTTGATTAGTAATCTTAGGATGATTCTGAAACCATGGGAAATAATTTTATTGTTGCCTATGCAGGTTAGATTTGGTTATCTTTGAGAATAAGATCTTAAGAATAATGGTTTGTTAAAGAGAAGTTCTGTTAACTTGCCTGAAAGAGGTCACGTGCTTCTAATTAGGTAAATTATGTTACCTTCTGAAATACTTTGGGTAATTTGTTAACATTATAAGTTATACTTTAAATTCAACTCTGCTGGACATATGGGTTTTATGGAGTCATTTACCTATGTAATATCCTATACAGACATTTACCAGATATTTTCAAAAGGACAATTACATATAACCAGATTGGAAACATCAAGCTATGACATATAGTTTATATTTAAAACTATCAAATAATAAGGCCAAGAAATTTTACCTCCAATAACAAATCCCATTAACCAAAGTTTCAGATAAATCCCAAACAGGTATTTACTATACCCTTATATTTATAACAGTAAGAATTTGTCTCAGTAAGTTCACTTCTTTCATATCTAAGTATACAGTTTCATAAGTGAACAAGTAATCATTATATCCTAAATACTTACTTGGGCAAATAAGTATTTAGCCTGGTCATCTTATCTGTTATTGGATATTGCGTCTATGATATTCAAGTGTTTTTAAAGGACAATTAATAGTGGTCTATGAAACCTAACTGCTGTTTATTATTGAGAGGATAGTCGTTTGCCTGTCCTACGAAGCAAACTCATCTCTTCACATAGGAAGCTGAAGCTGCTGGCTCTTCACATTTTGCAGCAGTTTTGTGAACCAAGTCTTTCTATCTCATACTGTTCTAACCTTTATTTGTTAGATTCGTGGTTTTTTATTCTAGATTTTGGTCAAATTACAGATATTGACTTGCTTCTGGGACTTAAATCAGTTTTGATTGTCAGCACGCCATACCACACGCATTCCCTTGTATGGATTGAGAGTCTCCACCCGTGCTCAGATTGAAGCAGTTTTGAATGAGGCTTTGTCCCTTACCCCTGATGGATTGATATGGGGGAATCTGGGAATGGTTGATGAATGACTGTTAAATCCTGATTGTGTCATCTATTACTGTGTTTAAGATTTGGGATGGAAATTGTTAAAATTGTGTAATTATTGATGTTATGTTTCAGGAATTTTTAGGAAACCCTGCTGTACTAGTCTGTTATGTATAGGAATTTTAATTTACTCTTGGGATTTATATGTGGGATGGTTATTTAATAATTCCTTTCCATGGGAAAAAAAGGGAGGAAGAGATAGGAAATTGGGGAGACTAGTGGATTTTTCTCAAAATACCTGAAAGAATGAGAACCCCTAGTTCCTATTCACTTTGCCTTAGGTACTTCTATCCCACCCCCTATTGTAAAGGGGCTGAAACGCTTGAGTCGATGCACTGAGGTAGGATCGAGCACTTAAGGCTAATTACTGATTGGACAATACTCTATAAGCACATATTTGGAAAATGGCCCTTCCCACTATCCTGTGCTGGCTCCATAATTGGTGTATATAGAGAATTGTAGGAGGGATGAGGGGGGTGGAGTAAAACTAGCCAGGGTGACTCTGGGCAGGAGACATTGAAGGAGGGTCATGGAGATTCTGCTTCCATCCAATTCACTCCTACCTCTAAAGACCAAGAATAAAGACTAAGGACTTTTGCTTATCCTGACTTCGGCTGATTCTAAGGTATCCAAGGTGCTAATGTGGTCATCACACCCTATCTCACGAGTTCAGATTGAATTGGAAATCCTTTAAACAGTCCTTTTTGTTTTTTACCCCTTGCTTAAATTTACTGGACTATGATTTGCTGGTTACGCTTTAACTTTGAAATCCCTTATTCTGTTGGCTTTAACTTTGAAATCCCTTATTCTGTTGGAATTGCCCTGGCAGACTCAGTTTTGGGGATTATTTTTTTTTAGAAACAACCAGAAATCAGACACCTGTCTTGGGACTGGCAATCTCTCTGATCTGTTTCTCCACTCCTGTAACCCCAATTCCTTAATTAGTATTTCCGCATTTTCAAAAGACCTTGCAGTTTGGTATCAGGCCTCTAAGAGTTCAGAGTTGCCTGCCTTGGTCTAACTGTGCATACACTGCTCAGAAATCTGTATCCTAGTTAACAGCCCTGTCTGTTCCTCTGGGTGGGGACAGGTGGAGATACTCCAAGCCTCACCCTTCTCTCCTGGAGAGGGTTGCCCCTCTGAATGAGCAGCACAACTGTCTTAAGCCCTGTCTTAAGCTCAGCAGAGGCTGAGTTAAATGTATAAATGACTGCAGACCACCTAACTCACAGTGAACTGTCCATCTCAAACTGGGTTCTCTGGATGAGATGGTGCCCCAACTGCAGAGGACCTGACAAGCTAGCAACAGGGAGCCTTTGTATTGCTGATTACCTCTGGGGTTATCAGGGAAAGACTTGTCCTTGCCATAAGTCCTTGCATTTTTCTAGTTGTATTTTCATTTATTTGCTTCACATGGAGTTGGTCAAATTTATGGTGCTAAGACCTTTCACATAATATCTAGAAGAAGGTAATTCAATGATTTGAATATTCAAAAGAGAGTGTGGAATGTTGTGCCATAGTTCTCTTTTATTGTCCTGACTCAGTTTCCCTAACTGTCTTGACCCAGTTTCCTGAATTATTCTGCCTCAGTTCCTAATTGTTCTGTTCAATCCTGCAACATTACTCCTCCCTCCTAATCATGATCATCCAGATAAGGAGAAAGACCTATTTTAGACATCATCAGAATGTTGGGTGCCTCTTCCCATTCTGTAATCCCAATTTATCAGAATGTCCTGTGCCTCTCCCCATCCTGTCAGAACCAGAATGATAGTGCGTTCCCACTCTCAGCACTCTGATTTCACCCCTGCCTCAGTCTACTACCCCTGTAGCTGAGCCACCTGTCTGTATATATGTGTCATTGAGAACTCACGGTTGCTGGATTCTTGGAGACAATAGTCTCATTCAGTCCTGGGACCAAATTGTAGATCCATCTGGTCCCAGTAAATCTCTCCCTTTCAAATAAAATATTAAAAACTCTTTAATCTCTATCTTGCCTCAATTTCTCCAGCATTACAGACCAGAATATAGTACAAGAGTGGCATGATAAATGTGGAAATAGTTTAGAAGAATTGCACACATTTAATTTGTACTGGATTACTTGCTATCTAAGGGAGGAAAGAGGGAGAAAAATTGGAATATGGTTTTATAAAGATGAATACTGAAAACTATCTTTGCATATATTTTGAAAAATAAAAAGCTATTATTTAAAAATGTACAAGATAGCTAGAAAGGTAGAATGGTACACAGCTTCAAAAAAAAAAAAAAAAAAACCATTGGAGGAGTTTATATTTGATCTTAGAGAGCTTCAAAAGAATACTGAATATGTAAGTGACGTGGTCAGATCTTCATCTTAGGAAAAATCACTTTGGCAACTATGGGAAGAGTGAATTGAAGAGGGGAAATTCTTATTTTGAGGCTCAAAAGCCCCATTCTGTAATCCTAATTTATCAGAATGTCCTGTGCCTCTCCCCATCCCATCAGAACCTAGATTGATAGTCCGTTCCTGCTCTTAGCACTCTGACTTCACCCTTGCCTCAGTCTATTACCCCAATTGCCTCAGCAAAAATAAAATAAAATAAAATGTGTTAACTTTAAATATGTGAAGTAAGAGAGTAGAATCAATGATGAAAGTGAGATTGCAAACTTGAGTAACAAAAATAATGGTGGTACCCTCAACAATAAGAACAAAGTATTTGCATACTGGGTGAGTTTGAAAAGATTCATAACGAATTGTTTTGATGTACAGATTTCAAACATATCCCTCCTTGGTGGGTCACAGGTGTGGAAGAAGTCATATACTGTCAACATATTTTTTTTTAAATTATAAGGTATTTCACTTTTATTTGTAAAACCATTTGTTCAACTATTATTTCCTATCCGTTGTTCCTTATACTCAGTCCAAAATATGATGTAATTAGAGTGAACCTTTCAACCAAATCTTATCCCAAAATTTCCCCCTCATCAAGAAATTAGCTATTTCCTAAAAACCTGATATGTACAGGAGAAAGTAAGGCAGGCAAGACAGAAACCTGTAATAAAACAATATAAAATCTCTCTAAATCCAAAGCAAATGACGATATAAAGGAAACAAGAGGGAATATGTAATTTGCTATAGATTAAATTGCTACAGAAAGCAAATAACTATGTTTAATTTCATTTTAAAATATATCATAAACAATATTTTAGCACTATAAATATATTGAAATAGGATATATATAAATGGTGAGGTCAGGAGTAATAACTCCTAGTACAAAATAAACATGTGACAAATTCACAATGACCATTCTCTTTGCCAAAAAGTAGGTGTATTTAGGGAAAGACACAAAATGAAGAGGTAAAATAGTTACCAGGAGAGATAAATATGAAATAGATATGGGGAAGTTATAGTTACCAAGAAAAAGAATTTTGAAGAATCTAGTAAAGAAATAAACCTAAGTATGCCATTGATTGGAAGCCTAAATCCATAGAGGAGTTTAGCAGACTAATCAATTAGCTAAAGGAAGGAAAAAGATGCCAATTAAAGGGAATTGCACTATGAGGAGGAGAGGAAAAGGAGAAGGAGAGGGAGAAGGAAAGGAAGAAGAGAAAGAGGGAGAGAGGAAGAGAAATGGAGAGGGAGAGGGAGAAGGAAAGGGAGAGGGAAAAGGGAGAGAGGAGGGAGGGAGAGAGAGAATCTCATCGTGGGTTTAGTCCTGAAAATGACTTAACCAAGATCTTCATCATGAGCAGATCTTTTATAGGGGAAATAGAACCTTGGGGGTTTCTCAGGGGAAGAGGGAAAGTATCAGGGAGCTCAGAGGGAGTCAGATGGAATAACTTTATAAAAAACATACTAATCAATATCTCAAAGTTTGTATAAAGATGTTGAAAGATTTGAGGTATAGACAGTGGAGGTTAATAAAAGAGTTCCATTCTCACAATCATTCTATACAAATAGGATAGTCTGAGACTTTGTTATGCTCATAATAGCTGATTGTGCTTCTTTCTGACTCAGAATTCACATTACAATGACATGTACAACTACAACTAAATTAAAAATATAATCAAGCAACCCAAAAATATAATCAACACACAGACATATATATTCTGCCTGCTTTTCAATATAATCTTTTTTTTTTTTAAATTCAAGTTGTGAAGAAAAGTAGTAAGTAGGTGCCAGAAACCAACTCTCAAGTAGTTATGTGATCCTGGACAAATCACTTCATCTGTTTGCCCTGAAAAACTAAACAGCAAACCACTCCAATATCTTTGCCAGGAAAACCCTATCAACAATACTAACATGCTATGGTTCACAGGAACACAGGAACACAGTCAGACATAACCGAACAACAAATAAGTAGCTTCCCTTCAAGTTTTAATTATTTCAGGCTTAGCATTCTCCAACTGATAAAATGGTCAAAAGATTTGAATAGACAATTTTCAGATGAAGAAATCAAAACCATTTCTAATCATATGAAAAAATGCTCTAAATCACTATTGAAAGAGAAATGCAAATTAAGACAACTCTAAGGTACCTCTACACAGCTCTCAGATTAGCTAAAATGACAGGAAATGATAATGCTAAATGTTGGAGAGGATGTGGGAAAATTAGAACACTAACACATTGTTGGCAAAGTTGTGAACTGATCCAACCATTTTGGAGAACAATTTGGAGTTCTGTCCTATTAAACTCTGCAAACTCTTTGATCCAGCAGTGTCTCTACTTGACCTGTATTCCAGAGACCATAAAAAAGAGAAATGAATCCACATGTTTGTAGCAAGGAACTGGAAACTGAATGGATGTCCATCAACTGGGGAATAGCTGAATAAGTTATAATATATGAATATTATGGAATATTATCGTTCTATAAGAAACGATCAGCAGGATAATTTCAGAAAGGCCTAGAGAGACTTAGATGAACAATACTAAGTGAAGTGAGTAGAACCAAGGGAACACTGTACATGGCAACAAGATTATGCGATGATCATGACTGCTTTTAACAATAAGGTGATTCAGGCCAATTCCAATAGACTTGTGATAGAGAGAGAGCTATCTGCAACCAGAAAGAGGATTGTGGGGACTTGTGGATCACAACATAGTATTTTTATCTTTTTGGTTGTTATTTGCTTGCTTTTTGTTTTCTTTCTCATTTTTTTCCCCTTTTTTATCTGATTTTTCTTCTGTAGCATGACAAATGTGGAAATATGTAGAGAAGAATTGCACATGTTTAACATATTAAATTACTTGCTGTCTAGGGGAGGACATGGGGGGAAAGGAGAGAGAAAAATGTGGAACACAAGGTTTTGCAAGGATGAATGCTGAAAACTATCTTTGCACATATTTTGAAAATAAAAAGTTTTTATATTATATATATACATATATGTATACACACACACACATTTTTGTTTTTTTTTTAATTTATATTTCAGGCTTAGGTAGCCAAAAGCATAAAAAAAATTATATCACTGATCACAGATTTTTGAGCAGGATAGAACTATCAAATCCAACTCTTGCATTTTATAGGTGAAGAAACTGAGGCATAAAGAGATCTTTAAAAGATGGACATCCAAACACCTTTCTATTTATCCTAAGTGAAATTTTAGCATCTTTACTGAGCAAGTTGTTCAGCTGAGTTCCCAAGATCTGGTTCTCCTCATAGCTAAAGGTCTTTGGTCTGTTTTCTTTTGTCAGGGGTACCTCCCTTACGTTGCTCCATTCCTCTGGTTTCTTTCTTTTTATGTCTATACACCCTATATCTTTACCTCCTGCTGGATACAATATTTCCTATTGATCCAGTAGCTCCCCTTCAATACTAAAGCTCTAATAATGAGGGTTAAGAAGAAAGGGGATAGAATTCTTACTTTTCCTGCCCCAACAAGAAGCTCAAGTCTTTCAAGGTCTCCAACTATCAAAACAGAACTATTAAAATCTGTACAGGGCTTAATAATTTTAAACTACCTGAGGCTTGGCTAATTTGGTTGCAGTCAAAGCCAACAGACTCTTGACTCTGATAATCAGAGAAGTGCTGAATCTCATAAACACATGAAGGCAAGCTTCTTTTACAATTAATTTAGCATCTAATTAATACACTGTGATGACATTTTGGGCCTGCAACTATATTAATTATATTAATATCATATTATATAGAGAATTCTTAAAATCCCTAACTAGTCTTGAAATACAAACTATGCTTTGAATTATTGTTCGCTTTTATGATGGCCAAACTCTTGGAAAAAACTAGAATGATTTGCCATTTCCTTCTCTGGCTCATTTTATAGATGAGGAACTGAAGCAAGTAGGATTAAGTGACTTGCCCAGAAAATATCTGAGACCAGATTTGAAATCAGAAAGAGGAGCTCTCTTGACTTTAATCTGATATTCTATCTATTGCACCAAGTGCTCAATAAAATGACTTAGAAAGCTAAGTGGCTGAATGGATACAACACCAGATCTGGGATCAGGAAAGTCTGAGTTCAAATTCTGTCTCGGAAGTTTAATAGCTTTGTAACCCTGAGCAAGTCATTTAATTTCAATTTGCCTCAGTTTCTTTATCAGTAAATTTAATAGCACCTTACCTCTCCAGCTTGTTGTGAAGATCCGCTGAGAGTCAGGTATATTATAACTGCTGTATAAATGCGAGTATTATTATTATCATTTGATTTCTGAAACAACTATATCTAATAGTTAAACTTAAAGAGTTTACACATATATAATATCAATTGTTTAGGACAATTAAAAAATTATCAAAACTTTCTCTAAATCTATTTTCTTCGCCTCTTCATTTAAAATGCACCTTTTCAAATACTTTTATATTAACTGTGTCTCCTTTAATCTGAGGAAGAAGGGTCGTAAAGGAACCTTTGGGGAAAGGGTGCTCCTGGGTCTCAAACCCTCCTGGCCTCTGGGAGGGACCATACCCATTCTTAAGGGAAACTCCCAGACAAGTAATCTCATTCAATTCGAAATTTCAGCCAAACTACTCTCCAGCTCCAGGCCAGGACAAACCCGATAAAACCCGCTAATTCCTAATCAGGAATTTGCCAGCAAAAAAAAAGCTATTTTCGTCGCATAAATAAACCCATTCTTGCCTGTATTCACTGAGGTTTGCGAATTCTTTCGCCAAGCCAGCCACCGGCCAAGGCTGGGGGAAGAAGGGGGGCGGAGAGGGAGAAGGGGGAAGGGAGGCCGGGATCCCACTGCTGTTAGGGTATTTCTCAACGCTCAATTCTCATACCTCATCACTTAATAGAATCTCTGGGGTTCTCTAAGTATATATCAAATCATTTGCAAAAAGTGCTAATTTGGATTTCTCATTACCTACTCTAATTCCTTTCATCTCTTTCTCAACTCTTATTGCCGAAGCTAGCACTTCTAATACAATATTGTATAATAATGGTGATAGTGACACTTAAACTACACTTAAAATGCCATCCATAGATGTACCACTTCCATATTCATAACTTTGAAATTCTTTTCTATGACCACAGAAAACCGAGAATACATTTCCCCCTGTACAATGAGGACAGGAAACAGATTGAGGAAAGAATAAAATCTCTTCGGAAAGGTGTTTTTAAACAAATTCTAGGGGGGAGCTTACAACCAAATGTGGTTGCTATAAATATAAAAGGAAGTGTCCATACAGAGATATGAAGAGAATCTAAAGCTGTAAGAAAATGAATGCAATTTTTAAAAAGCAGGATCTTCGAGGGAGAGGAGAGTCTGAAAGAAGAGAAAGTGGGCATGAGAAAAGCAGATAGCCGGAAGACAGAACAGAAGACTGAGAAGAGGGCTAAGAAGTCGGAGGGTACAATGTGAAAGGACAAAGGGGAAGCAAGGGGAAAAAAGTGGGAGGGGCAGGCGCCACGGGAAGATAGAAAAGGAGAGACTGAGGGTAAGGGGTGGTATTGAGGATGGAAATAGAGAACCAGGAGGCGTCTCTGAGTACCTGCAGAGGTCGTCCAGTACGCTGCCAGGAATCTCGACTCGTTTGGTCTCCATGATGAGCACCAACAGCAGGAGCAGAGCATCCCGGCCGCGCCGGGGGGACGAAGGGTAATGCACCCGCGCACGCGCGCGAACACGCGAACACACACACAACACACAACACACACACACACACACACACACACACACACACACTCACAAAAGCGAGCTGCAGCGGCTCCCTGAGAAATACAATAGTACCCACTTCATATGGACGCAAGCCCCAAAGGAAGAGGCGGGGAGAAGACCGGAATCTTTTCACTACAGTCCCCTCTACTAGCAGATTACTGCCTGTAGCTGTGGCCTTGATCAAGGGAGCCGAATAGCTACGATAATCTCTCCTTCCTTCTCCAGGGTCCAATGAGAAGCGGGCATAGGGGCGAGACGAAAGATTTAGCCAATAGACGCTTTGTTTGTTCAAGCGTCAGTCCTAATCGCTACTCAGGAAGCGCTATCTGGAGGAACCAACTTCCCGCCGCCAAAGAAAGAATCCTTGGATGCAAGTGCGCGTGGCGTGCGCGTGCGCATTCTAGGTTGCTTAAGTCTAGGGAGTATGTGAAAGTGCTTTATGTCTTACTAGTAGGAGCTTCTGTCTTCTGTAACAATGTCTTCGTCTCTAAGGACTCTGTATCTGGGAAAGAAAAGGGATACTCTTAAGGAGTTTACATTCTCTTGAGAAACAACATATATATGTTGATGCAGAATATCAACAAAATGTATACAAGCTAAGGGGGTGGGGACAGCTAAGCCATACTTTTTTTTTTTTTTTTTTTTTTGGCGGGGGGGGGGGGGGGGGTAGGGTTGGGAACATAAACTCTTTAACAACTGCGGATAGAGTTTGAACAGAACATTAAAGGGACCTAGAGATTCTAAAACAGAAAGGTGAGGAGGGAGCGCATTCCATCCTTGAAGGACAGACAGGACAAAGGCCTAACAAATGGGAGGAGAAATGGAATGGGTGAGGAAGAGCAGACAGGCCAATTTGACTGAAAGGTAGAGAGTGTGCAGTAGGAAGTAATGGGTAATAAGCCCAGAAAGGTAGGAGGAGCTAGTTTTCCAATGTCTTTAACTGCAATATTGAGTTCAGTATTTTAGAGCAGGAACTGTCTTAGTTTTCTGTTTGTATCCCCAGAACACACAGTGTTTTGCGCACAAATACCTAGTAAATAGTTCTTCATCCATTAATTCTATTCGAGAGGCAATAAAGATATTTTATCTACAGATATTTATATCTGCAGTTATATCTAATTAATTCAGAGAAATCTTGGTAAGATCTGTGCTTTAAGAACTTTGGCATTTTTGTGGGATATGAATAAAAGAAAAGCTATACTGGAAAGCAAAAAAATAGTGCAGGTTCTAAAAGGATAAGGATAAATCGATTGCAAACTGCTGTGGCATTTTAAAAATCTTCAAAGCTCAATTTAAGCATCACCTTCTACATGAGCCCTTTTTTAATGTCCCCTTCCCTGATAGCTCCCTTCTCAAAAAATTGTCTATCTATTTTGCATGCACACATTTTTTGGTATTCTTATATAACAAGGGGTGCATTCCACCCCCATTAAGCGTTGGCAAAGATCCCATCACCTGTCTTCTCCAGCTGATCATGAATCTAGCTGACTTGGTACTTAAGGATTCTAGTATTTGGAAATTACCAAACAATATCCTTCTTGGCCAATGAGTAAGAAAAGCTGCTGACTCTGTGCATAAAAAATTGCCTTCAATCCCTTTCTTCAGTATCTATCCTTGGAGGAACATCTGTTGATTTTTACCTAACCCTAGGAGTTGTGGTAAACTGAACAAATCATGTATGTGCTTAGTCAGGCCTGACCCTGAATGTTGCCAACTTACCTAACTTTTCTGCTTTTGTTTCCTTCACTAAGCATAGGTGATCAAACAGCAACCCAAAGATGAACTTGTCCATCCTTGAAATAAAACTTGTGAATTCAAAAGGCCATTAGTTATTAGGTCCATTGGCAGCAAAGTAGAATTTCTTCATTGGAGAGAACAACCACTTACAAGAGGAGCTCAATCCCTATCTGGCACAACCTAAACAAAAATTGAAGGAGAAGGAAAGGAAATACCATCAGACTTATGGTTTGGGCAAGAATTCTTAACCAAGCAAGGCAAAGTTATCCTTAACTTTCTGAGTGAAAAATAAGTCTCAGCTGCATTATTAACATTTTCTTTCTTATTTTCCTAGTCTTCAGAACTTCTCCATTGTTCCAGGAGGGCCATTGTTCTATCCCATCTTTTATTTGTTTTTATCACTGTAGTTAGCCCTGAGGAGGGAATAGGATAAGAGATGAGGTATAGAAGGATGTGATGATTAACCAGAATGGGATAAAAAGAGAGGGGAAAAGGGAAGAGGATAAAAGAAGGTTCTTTAGGGATAGATTAGGTAATAGCAAGGCAAAATAGTGAGTAGGAGTAAAGGAGAGGAGACAATAGGAATAGGAAATAAGAAATACATATAACATAATAAATACACAAAACATAATGATCAAGACTAGAATTTATTAGGGAAAAAACAGGGGTTGTAGTTATTGATCCCAGAAAAAGTTAAAACTAAAATCGATTCATTCAAAAGAGAAAAAAAATAGGGAAACTAAAGTATATGTCAGGCATATTAGTCAATATTGTTTTAGACTATTTAAAATAACTTCAGTATAAGGTTGGAATATTATGGTGTAAGAAATGAATTGGTGGGTTTAGAAAAATAGGGAAAGACATGGCAGCCACTATAGCAAAAGCAGGAGCTGTTGGTGTGCTCTTTGCCCAGAGACTATAAGAGGGTTAGACAAATGGTCACAAAAAATTAAAGAAAACAATTTACTAAAACCAGGTACAATTGACAATGACTAGTAATTCTATTGTCCATATACTATAATTCTGGGTCACAGTTTCAGAATAGAGAGGAGTGCTTGTAGTTGGTCACAGGAATAAAGGGCCTCTGATTGCAATTCCAGGAGAAAAAGGAACTTTAGTGCTTTATGGCTTCAGGAGGGCAGGGGACCCAGTGTCAGTTACAGGGCTAAGAGAAATACTACCATTTGTGGCTAAAGGGGAGGAGAGAACAAAGTCATGGTTCCAGGACAGAGAAGAGTATGGAAGCTCACATGACTGCAGTACCAATAGAAGTACTTAGTGACTCAAAGAAAAGAGAGCAGAGAGAGAATTCTAGGAAGATGGCAGAGTAAATCAAAAAATTCCAGATTTCCCCCATAAACAAAACAAAATATATATTCAGGGCAAATATAGATTGTCCTAGTTTTTATTTTTCAACAAAAACAAAAACTCAGAGAAGCTCCAAAGAAAGACCCTAGAAGGAGGTTTGGTCAGTGTGAAGTGTAAACTCCTTGAGGTTAGCTCCAATGAAACAGTAAGTTGAGAGCCCTTAGGATAAGCTAGATTCGGAGTTAGCCTCAACTCCAAACACAGACACTTTCCTGGACAGTGTTAGGAGTCCAAAGTTTAAGTCTAAGGAAATTGAGGAAACTTCTGTTAATAAGAAACACCAATTCAACTATATTGCTGAGACACTTCCCTGGACATTGAAGCAAGGAACACAAAACTGGACGAGGGCCTAAATTGTGGGGCAGGAAAGCTGTTGACTACAGGCACTAAGAGGAGAATGGAGTCTTGATTTACGGTTCCTGACTAGGGGGAAGGAGAACTGAAGGAAGAACTGAAGCCAGAGGCACCATTCTTCCCAATATAGATTAGAGGTGATTACACTAACAAACTCTTATTAAAAGATAAAAAGAAAAAACACAAATAAAAAACAATGAATAAGTAAGAAAAAAAAAATTCATTCATAGAAAGTAACTATGAGATTAGGGAAGATCCAGTTTTATCCTGAGAGGAGAATACTGAAATAAAAAAATGCCTTTCCTATCCCAAAGAGTAACATCAAATGGTTCCCTGCCTCAAAATAATTTATAAAACTCAAAAAAGACTTTAAAAGCAAATGAGAGAGATTGAGGAAAAACTTAAGAAATAAAAAATAAGAACAATGCAAGAAAAACAAGATTATGAAAAGAAAGTCAACCACTTAAAAAAGGAGATGCAAGAAGAAAAATGAATTTGAAAATTAGAATTGGACAAAGGAGACCCAGTGAAGTTAAGAGATATCAAGAAATAATAAAAATATAAAGAATGAAAAAATAAAAAGGATATTTAGTAACTCATAAGAAAAACATCTGGAGAACAGATCAAGTAAACATAAGAATAATTAGGCTACTTGAAAGCTATGACCAAATACAATAATACAAAAAATATTGAAATGGTAGAACAAGAAGAGAAAGTAGAAATGCAAGGAACCCCACCAATCACCACCTGAAAGAAATCATATTTGAAATTCCCAGATCAATTACTTATAAAATAACAACAAAATTCAAATATTCTGGAGCTAGAATTAGAGTTACATAAGACTCATCATGTACTGCAATAAAAGACTGCAGATGTTGATATTTATCAACAATTAAAAGAATTGGAGTAGGACCAAAATATTATATCCAGCAAAATTAAGTATACAATTAATGAAAAAAATGAACATTAAATGAATTATCAAAAGTTTCAGGATTTTGTTGCAAAGAAATTTGAAATCAATAAAAAAATTAACATATAAGAGCCAACATCAAAGGCTGATTTCAAGGGACTCAATAAGAACAAATTGTTTATGTTCTATACATAGAGATGTAGATCATATCTAAGATTTTCACTAGTAATTGGGAAATCCCAAAGAATTGATTGAGGTAGAGTTAAGTATGATGTGATTATATAAAGCAAAACAACTCAAAATCTCTTTTGGTCTTCATGCCAAGTAGTGATATTGTTAGGTCAAAGGATATGCATGAATTTATAGCCGCTGCAACACAGTTCATATCTTTTAACCATTTATTAACTGGAGCAGGGCTCTTATTTTTTATAAATTTGACTCAGTTCCCTATGTGTTTGAGAAATAAAACCTCAGAGAAATTTGCTTTGAAATTTTTAAAAATAATTATTATTGCTAACTGTATTTCTCTCCTATTTATTCTCTCCTTTCAACCTGTCCCTCCTCAAAAGTATTTTGGTATTGACCACTCCCTCCCCCAATCTATCCTCTCTTTTATCCCCCTTTCCTCTCTTCCCCTATCTCATTCCCCTTCTATTTTCCTGCAGGGTAAGATAGATTTCTATATCCCTACTAAGTATGTATCTTATTTCCTCTTTGAGTAATTTCAGATGAAAGTAAGGTTCACTTTCTCATCCTCTATTTGACCCTTTCTCCCCTCCAGTATAAAACCTTTTTCTTCATTCTTTTCTTATGGCAGATAATTTGCACCATCCCACTTTGCCTTTTCCCTTTAAGATACCATCCCTTATTAAACTCATACCTGTGCCTTCTGTCTATATATACTCCTTATAACTGCCATAAAAATGAGAAAGTTCTAATGAGCTATATCATTCCAATTGGGAATGTAAATATATAAACCTTATTAAGTTCCTTATGATATCACTTTCCTGATTACCTCCTTATGTTTCTCCAGAGTCCTGTTTTGAAAATCAAAATTCCCATTCAGCTCATCACAAATGTTTGAAAATCCTCTTTTTCACTGAATGACCACTTTTTCCTCTGAAGGATTATACTCAGTTTTGCTGGGTAGGTGATTCTTGGTTGTAATCCTAGCTCCATTGTTCTCTGGAATATCATGTTAGGAGCCTGCTGGGCCTTTAATGTAAAAGCTGATAAATTTTGTGTTATCCTGACTGTAGCTCCACTATATTGGAATGATTTCTTTCTGGATGCTTGCAATTTTTTTTCCCTTGACCTGGGAATTCCAGAATTTGGCTATAATATTCCTAGGAGTTTTCATTTTGGGCTCTTTTTCAAGAGGTTATTGGTGGATTTTTTTTTCAATTTCTATTTTACCTTCTGGTTCTAGAATATCAGGAGAGTTTTCCTTGATAATTTCTTGAAAGATGATGTCCAGGTTCTTTTTTTGATCGTGACTGTCAGATAGATCAATAGTTTTTAAATTATCTCTCCTGGATCTATTTCCCAGCCAGTTGTTTTTCTAAAAAGATATTTCACATTTTTTCTATTTTTTTCATTTTTTTTTCACTTTATTGTATCTTGATTTCTCATAAAATCATTAGCTTCCATTTACTCAATTTTAATTTTTAAGGAATTATTTTCCTCAGCGAGCTTTTGTATCTCCTTTCCCCTATGGTCAATTTTGCTTTTTTTAAGGCATTCTCCTCATTAAGCTTTTTGCTTTTTCTTTTATACCACTCTCAATTCTTTTCCTGATTTTTCCTCTTTCTCTCTTATTTGATTATCAAAATCCCTTTTGAGTGAGCTCTTTCATCACCTGAGCCCAATTCTTATTTTTCTTGGAGTTTGATTTTGTTATCATCTTCTGAATATTTGCTTTGATCTTCCTTGTCACCATAATAACTTTCAATGGTCAGAAACATTTTTTGATAATTCATTTTCCTAGCCTATTACTTGGCTTGTAATTCTTTATTAAAGTAGGACTCTTTCTAGGATGGAGGATGTCTACCCTGTCTCAAGCTTCAGGAGTTTTATGCAGCTAATTTCAGAGATCCTTTCAGGAATCTGACCACAAGCACTCTTTTCTGCCCTGGAGCTGTTAGGAGTACCTCTGCCCTACTGGCTGTAAGATGTAGTATGCTAAATCATTAAGAGTTGCTTTGCTTATGCTCAGCCCCTGGGATTGAGACTGGGGCTGCATTGAGGCAATCTGCACTGGGACTGCACCTTGAAGTCTCACTTTGTTTCCACAGACCCTCTTCACTGACCTTCCAAGTCCTTCCTGGTGTCCTCTGGCCAAGAGGTTCAGAGTCATCTAGCACTACTGTTGATTCAGGGGTCCCACCTTGCTGAGATGGCTCCCTGAGCTGGGGCTTAATTGGGGTTGGGCCAGGGTTGCAATGATACAGTTTACACTGGGATTACATGCTAAACTCCTTCCCTAGTTCCATAGACTTTTTCTGCTGACCTTCCAGGTTCTCTTTGATGTCTCTGAAATAAAAAAAGTTTCACATATATTAAATCTGTGGTACATATACAAGACATTCAAATGGAAATGTCTTTTGGAGCTCCAAAAGGAAAACAGGAAGATAAATACAAATTTGGGAGTAATTTGCATAAATATCATAAACATGAGATTGTCAAATAATAGTATAGAGATATAAAGATAAAGAAAATAATTTCTTTTCTATGCAAAATAATTTTGCATAATACCAATATTAAGGGATCATTGTGAACAAGGAAAGGAGACAGAGATAGACCATTTTGTGAGACAAAGAATCAAAAGTTATAGTAAATGTGGTTAAGGACTGAAAAAAAGCATTTGGAATTGATGACTATTAGGCTAGTGATAAATTTTGGCAGCAGCTTAAGTCAAGTAAATATAATGGAGTTGTGGGGAGTAGAATAGAACTTGAGTTACAATGGGATGAAAAGAGATTAGGTATGCTCCAAATCATTATTAATCAGAGAAATGCAAATTAAGACAACTCTGAGATACCACTACACACCTGTCAGATTGGCTAGAGTGACAGGGAAAGATCATGTGGAATGTTGGAGGGGATGTGGGAAAACAGGGACACTGATACATTGTTGGTGGAATTGTGAACACATCCAGCCATTCTGGAGAGCAATTTGGAACTATGCTCAAAAAGTTATCAAACTGTGCATACCCTTTGATCCAGCAGTGTTTCTAGGGACCTGTATGTGCCAAAATGTTTGTGGCAGCCCTGTTTGTAGTGGCTAGAAGCTGGAAAATGAATGGATGCCCATCAATTGGAGGATGGTTGAGTAAATTGTGGTATATGAACGTTATGGAATATTATTGTTCTGTAAGGAATGACCAGCAGGATGAATACAGAGAGGACTGGCGAGACTTACATGAACTGATGCTAAGTGAAATGAGCAGAACCAGGAGATCATTATATACCTCAACAATGATACTGTTTGAGGATGTATTCTGATGGAAGTGGATCTCTTCGATAAAGAGAGCTAATTCAGTTTCAATTGATCAAAGATGGGCAGAAGCAGCTACACCCAAAGAAAGAACACTGGGAGATGAATATAAACTGCTTGCATTCTTGTTTTTCTTCCCGGATTATTTATACCTTCTGAATTCAATTCTCCCCATGCAACAAGAAAACTGTTCGGTTCTGCACACATATATTGTATCTAGGATATACTGTAATCTATTCAACATGTAAAGGATTGCTTGCCATCTGGGGGAGGGGAAAAATCAGAACAGAAGTGAATGCAAGGGATAATGTAAAAAATTACCCTGGCATGAGTTCTATCAATAAAAAGTTATTAAAAAAAAAAAAAGAAAAGAGATTAGGTAGTGTGAAATATGCATCCATGGGATGTAAATGGTCCTTTTTTGGTGAAAAGGAGAAGATAACAATCATCAAGGGAAAAAGTGTCTCTAGCTAGTGTAATACATTGAATCTAATGTAACAAACCAAATTCTGTAGTAATACTATCCTTTCCTCACTCTAGTTTTTCTGAAAAGAAAGTGATTCCTTTCATTGCAAGAACAGATGAGCATTGATTGACTACCATCAAGAGATCATGAAATGAAACCATACAGGTTTTATGATTTTATACCATTTTTCTTCACTCTAGTTTGAAAGATCAAGTTCTTGTTGAATTCCATGTCTTCTCCTTGATTCTGCTTGGAAAGTATATGGTCTACATTCAACCTTTTGTGAAAGACTATTTCAAGTCACTGAAGACATTCTTTCATTCCAGTAGATGCAATAAGGATCTGCTTGAAAGCTCTCCAATACTGTTTGAAAAAGCTATAGCTATTAATTGTAAGGGCTATTGGGTCCATAGTTGCCCTAGTCTATATGGAAATCAATGAAGTTCAGTTTTCTGCTTTCCTCTAAAAGTAGGAGAGGGGAACTGTTTTTTGTTTGCTTGGTTTTTGTTTTTGTTTTGTTTTTGCTAAGGGCCATTTGGATATTTATAACATCATTCACAGGCCATACAAAATTATCAGCTAACAGAACTTAAGCCATGGATGGTTGTTCTACCTAACTTTCAGTTCATTATCACCAACAATTTATTATGAAAATGATTTGTGAGCCTTATATGAGCTAAGAAAAGCTTTACTAGCAGGGTATGCTTCCCTAGGAATAAAGGCAATTGCATAGAAAGCTAGACCTCTTGCGCATTTTGAGGGCAGTTATTGTATTTCTTTGATCCTCACTATTGTCTTAATTGGACCAATTTTAGTAACATTCCTATAGTCCTTTTTCATTGTAAATGGGTTTTCTCTTTTAGAAAAGGCTCTGCCCAAATAAAGGCATTTTGCCAATGCAGGGAAAGAGAAAAGTCTTAACAACACCTACCAAAGCAAGAAAAATCATAGTCTCTAGCTATTGCAAAGCATTGAATCTAATGAATCAAACCATGTTCTGCAGTAATACCATTCTTTCCACACTGGTTTTTCTTAAAAGAAAGCAAAACCTTTCATTGCAAGAAGAGATTGGCATTAGTTGGTATCCAACAAGAGATCATGGAATGAAACTGTAAAGATTATGCTTTATGTTTTATATTGTATAAATCTTCACAATAGTTTAGAAGATCAATTCTTGTAATGCCAGTGCATCTTTGAATTCAGTGTCTTTTCTTGACTTTGCTTGGAATATGCTTTCTCATGAAGGAATATTTTCTGCATTCAACTGAACATTTGCAGCAAACGTCCCTTTATGATATACTATTCCAAGTGGCTGAGAGCATTCCTTAATTTCAGTAGAGACCAGCTTTCCAATACAGTTTGTAAAGATTGCTTATGCAGATCCACTGTAAGAGCCATTGCAGGCAAAGTTGCCTTAGTGAACTGATCCACCATTCTTGAGATTAATTTGGAACTATACCCAAAGCATGCTGACAGCGTGCATGCCCATTTATACCACTATTAGGTCTGTGTCCTAAAGAATGATTTTTTAAAAAAGGTAAAAAGACCTATATATATACAAATATTTATGATAGCTCTCTTCATTTGGCAAAATATTGGAAATTGAGGGGATGCCCATCAACTGGGGAATGGCTGAACAAAGGGTGTTAATGTGCAATAAAATACTATTGTGAAATAAAAAATGAAAAACAGACTGATTTCAGAAAAGCCTGGAAAGACTTAAATGAGGTATGCACAATGAAATGAGCAGAATCAGAAAAAAACATTGTAACTAGTATCAGCAACATTTTGTGATGATCAACTATGAATGATTTAACTTTTCTCAGCAATACAGTATAAAATAAGTACAAAGTACAAAGAACCCATGAAGGAAAATGCTATCCACATCCAAGTAAAGAACTTTTTGATCTATTTCTACCCTCACAACTATTACTAATATGGAAATATGTTTTACCTGATAACACATGAATAACCTATATCAATTATCTTGCCATTTTAAAAAGAGAAGATGGGAGGGAGAGAAGAAGAAAAATTTGGAACGCAAAATTTTGCAAAAATGAATGCTAAAAATTGTCTTCTCGTGTAATTGGAGGGAAAACAAATAAACATTATTAAAAATAAAATAAAGTTATTATCTTAAAAATAATAAATAATAAATAAAACCATCAGCAAGCATTATATGTTATGGGAATAAGCTAGAAGCCTTCCCAGTGCAATCAAGGGTAAAGCAAGGGTGCACATTATCAACTTTATTATTTAATATTGTACTAGAAATGTTAGCTATGACAATAAGAGAAGAAAAAGAAATTGGAGGAATTAGACTAAGTTGGAGGAATTAGACTAGACAATAATGAAACAAAACTATCTTTCTTTGCCAATGATATGATGTTATACTTACAGCATCCTAGAGAATCAACTAAAATTATTTTAATTTCTAATTTTAGCAAAATTGAAGAATATAAAATAAACCCACATAAATCATCAGCATTTCTATATATTGCCAACATGGTCCTCTTAAAATAATATAGACAATGTAAAATACTTGGGAATCTACCTGCCAAGACAAACTCAGGAATTGTATGAACACAGTTATAAACAAATAAAATCATATCCAAATAGTTGGAAAAATATTAATTGCTCATAGGTAAGCTGTTATATAATAAAAATAAATTTTAATTAATCTTATTTATTAAACGCTATATCAACCAAACTAGAAAAATCAAGCTAGAGAAAAAAAAATGTATCTGTAAGAACAAAAGCTCAAGCATAATAAGGGAATCAATAAAGGTAATGTCAATGAAGATGATCTAGTCACACAAGATCTCAAACTATATTGTAAAGTGGAAATTATCAAGTAATCTGGCATTGGATAATAAATACAGTGGACCAGTGTAATAGATAAGGTACAAAGTGCCTTATGTTAAATGATATAATAGTCTAGAATATGATAAACTCTAAAATCCAAGCTTTCAGAACCCAAAACTCATTATTTGACAAAATCTATTGGGAAAAATGGAAAATAGTATGACAGAACTAGATATAGATCAACATTTCATACCAAATACCAAGATAAGGGGAAAATGGGTAGGTGATTTATATGTAAGGGATAATATCATAAGTGTATTAAAAGAGCATGGAATAGTTTTTTTTTTTTTTTGGTCACATTCATGAATAACAGAAAAAATTAGGACTAAAGAACAACAAAAAAGCAAACAAAATGTAAAAAAGATAATTCTGATTGTATAAAATTAAAGTTTTTTGCACAAAAAACCCCAAAAAACCAAAATTACAAGAAAAGCAGAAAACTGGGAAAAGATTTTTTTGGCAACAAATATTTCTGATAAAGGCCTCATTTCTCAAATATATAGAGAACTGAGTCAAATTTATAAAAAATATAAATCATTTCATACTTAATAAATGGTCAAAGAATATGAACAGGCAGTTTTCTAAGAGAGAAATGAAAGCTATCTATAGTCATAAGAAAAATCACTATGATTAGAGATACAGATTGGCTAATACAACAAAAAAGGAAAATGTGGGATGTTGGAGGGGATGGACAAAAACTGAACACTGATGTATTATTGGTGGAGTTGTGAACTGATCCAATCATTCTAGAGAGCAATTTGCTTCTTTCTGGTTGCTTGCAATATTTTTTTTTCCCCTTGACCTGAGAGCTCTGGAATTTGAATATAATATTCTTGAAAGTTTTCATTTTGGGATCTCTTTCAGGAGTTGATAGGAGGATTCTTTCAATTTCTATTTTATTTTTAGAATGTAAATTATGCTAATCCCATAAATTTATTTCGAATAGTCATTTAGGTGACACAGTAAATAGAGACTACTGGACCTCAAGTTAGGAACACCTAAGTTTAAATCAAACTCTATATACTCACTAGTCATATAGCTCTGAGTAAATGATTTAACTTTATTTACCTCAGTTTCATTATCTGTAATAGAGGGACTATAACAGCATTCACTTTCTAGGCTTACCATGAAGATAAAATAAGATAATATTTATAGAATGCTTTAAAACTTTAAATGCTATATAAAGGCCAGTTATTATTACAAAATTCATCAATTCAGAATATATCATCAGTTTAACATCAACTTTTTTTTTCCTTCCACTAAATTTGAAAACATCCTTTCTGAATAACCTTCTTCTAATCCAATTGTACATGTCTAATTGCTATAGTAATTAAAACCCAGTAGGTGAAAGACTTTAAAAATTGATTCAACAAAAAAGGCTCAATTTCTATCTTAAAGGCATAGAAAACTCTAATTTCTAGTACTAAGCAATTTTACTTATTTTTCAATCATCCTACTTGATAGAAGTTTTAGTCTTTTTTTCTGAAGTGAATAAGGCAGGGAAAAAGTAATAGGCTGTGGGAAATCACATTTTAAGGAAGATTTCTTTTAAAAATTTCAACATAAATAAATATTCTCATATTATTTGGGGGATATAATATAAAAGATCCTTCATTAGAGCTCTGGGTATCAGGCAGAGCTAAGACAATGAATTAGAGGCCGCTCTCCCCACATCACACCACTTTGGAGGCATTGAAAATTTGCAGGCCCCCCAGAACTGGCTCTGAAAATTGGAGCACCAAAAAATGTAAAGCTTGATATAGTGCCTCATTATTCCCATCCCCAGGATCAGCAAAATGCAACAGTAACAAAAAGTACAAAATTAAGATATTGGATGGTTGGGAAAGGATCAAAAAAACAAAAACAAATTAACAAACAAACCAAAAAAAAAAAAAAAAAACAACCTTAAAAAGCTACCCTGGTGGCAGGGAAGACCCAGACACAAAGTCAGAAGAAGAAAATAATGTGACAACAACTACAACCAAAGAAAAAGTCCAATGATACAAACCCAACAAAAATTCCTGGAAGAGCTAAAGAAATAAATGAATGGTAAAATAATATATATATATATATATATATATATATATATATCAAATGGATTGATCAAATGGAAAAAGAAATGCAAAAATTCACTGAAGAAAATAAATCTTTAAGAATTCAGAAAGGATTATAGGAAGATGGAGTAGACCAGAAAATGTCAAGCTCTCCAGATCTCCCCGGCAAATAAGATAAAAGAGCATGTATAAGATGAATATAGAGTGGGTAAAAATAAATGAGTCAGGGAAGAACTGTGGTGGTCCTGAGACAACTGAAAAAAGATCTGAAAAAGATACAAAAATGGAGGTTTGGTTGCATGCAGTATAAACACCTCCAGGCTCCCTCCCTTGAAACAGCAATTAACCCAGCGGCTAGATGGATTGTGAAGTAGACTCGGCTCCAGTCACAAGAATTTTCACTTCCCAGGGTGGAGAGTTGGGTGTCTGAGCAGAGGAAGATTAAGGGAAACTCTTTTGAAAGGAGTGCCAAGCCCAGCTGGGCTGCTGAAATGTAGCCCTGGGCAAAAAGAACCAGCACATGGGAAATGAATGCAGAAGCAGTTGGACAGGATCGCTGCTGACAATGTGCACCAACAGGAGACCAGAGTTCTTGGTTTGGGTTCCAGGTAGAGGAAAGAACTGAAGACCTTAGACCAGAGACACTATCCCCCCACACTTTAGGACTAAAAGTGATTTCGATTGGAAGCTTCTATAAGTAAAATGAGGAGGAGGAGGAGGAGGAAGAAACAAAGGGAAAAAACCCAACAATAGAAAGTTACTATGAGAATGGAGAAACTTGGGTCTGTCTTCTGAGGAGGATACTGAAGCAAAAAAATATTTTTTCTACCCCAAATAGTAATATCAAATGGTCACTGCCCAACAAAGAATTTATATAAGAGTTCAAAAAAAAACTTTAAAAAAATCAAATGACAGTGATAGAGAAAAAATGTGAAAATAAATACAATCCAAGAAAAACAAGATATTTATTAAAAGAAAGTCAACCAACTATGAAAGGAGATCTAGAATCTTAAGGAAGAAAATCACTCCTTAAAATTTAGAATTGGAAAAGGGGAAGGTAGAAAAATTATAAGAGATCAAGAAATAAAAAAATAAAATAAAAAATGAATAATAGAAGAAAATGCAAAACAACTCATAAGAAAAACCACTGGAGGATAGATCTGGAGAAAAAAAATCAAGAAGAGAAAACATAAGAATAATTGGTTTATCTGAAAGCCATGACCAAAAAAGGAATCTTGATACAATAATATAAGTATTAATTAAAAGAAAATTTTCCTTAAGTGTTGTTAGAATAAGAGAGAAAGTAGATAAAGAAAAAATCCATTGATTACCTCCTGAAAGAATTCCTATAAGGAAAACTTACAGGAATATCATAACTAAATTCTGAAGCCCCCAGGTCAAGGAAAAAATATTATGCACAACAACAACAACAACAACAACAACAACAACAACAACAAAACAATTCAAGATCTGTGGAGCCAAAATTAGAATCACATAAGAACCAGCATCAGCTACATTAAAAGATGACAGGTCTTGGAACTTATATATTAAAGAACAAAAGAATTGGGGTTGCCGCTAAAAATATCATACTCAACAAAGTTAAGCATAATCCTGAACAACAACAATAGAGAAGATGTTCAATGAATTGACAGACTTGCAGGATTTTGTTATTTAAAAACCTGAACTTAAGAGAAAATTTGCCATTATGTGATCCAGAGAAATATAAGGTAAATATTAAAGACTAATTACAAGAGACTCAGTAAGGACAAACTGTTTACTTTTTATATGTGGAAATATAAATTGTATGTCTAAAATTGTCATTAGCAATTTGTTAGTTTGAAAGAAACACCGGAGTAAAGCTTGAGTATGTAAAACAAATAAAGCAAAACCATGTAAGAAAAGGTAAAAAGAGTAATTATAAGAATGAAGTGTGAGAGGAAGAACTGACAGAGAAATTAGATGGGGAAGGAGGGCTAATAATTCTGTAATTCTACTTTCATTGTTAATTAATTAAAAAGGGAAAAATTCATATATATATACATATATATGCACATATGTATATATTTATATCTATATCTTTATCTATCTATCTATCTATCTATCTATCTATATAAAGAGAGAGAAGGAGAGGTAGAGAGAGAGGGAGAGGGGGAGGAAGAGAAAGAAGGAGAGGAGCATATATCTTTTAAATTCAGAAGGAGATAAGAGGGTAAGGGGATTGGGAGGGAGGAGAAGACAAGGGAAGAATTTTCAGAGGGAACCCAACATCAGTAGATCTAAATTAGAGAGAGATCTAGATCAAAGAGAGAACTATACATTTAGAAGGGAATAAAAGTATTATCACTAGTACTTATCTTCCTTTTCCTTCAAGTCTCACCTTGTTGTGATCTAGTTCAGATGGATCTGAATCTGTTCTTGTTCTTCCTAAAACACAGCCGGTTTAGCTTAGAGCCCTCCAAATATCTCCAAATCCAAAGGTTCTGTCCTTCAGCCTCTGCCTCTGCTTTCTTCAGCCTCCAACCAACACAGAGATGGAATGTCTCTCTTGTCTCCTTCTGGGGAACCCAGCCACCAACTACAGTGGTGTGAGATGAAGATGAATCTGGTTGTCCACTGAACTCTCCACTCGTAGCTTTATCCTCAGAAAACTCTTCATCTGCCACCAGCCAGCCAAGAGGAAAAAATGTATTCTGGAATGGCTGTCTCACCTTATATGTGAATCTTCTGAGAGAATGGGATTATGGGTTTTCTCCCATAGTGCTCTCTGGCCCAAAGAGCTTTAAGGGAGGTGTGAACTCCCTTGAAGTTAGAAAGTTTACTTTGTGAAGCTGGCATACTTGTGAACTCCAATGAGTAAAGGTGTGAACACAAGCCTTGTATTAATTAGTTCTACTTAGTACCTTGTTTCAGGTTCTGGCCAAAATCTTCTTGTAAGATTAGATCAACTCTAATTAGTTAGCAGTTAGTAAGGATTCCAACATCTCCCCCTTTCTTTTGTTAGATGAAAACATTTATTTCAAGGAAAGGAAATAGGAAATCTAATCAGATTAGTGGATTTCTAAAGGGGTACACATAAATCCATCAATATGGGCCAGAACTTTGTAACAGATATACATGGTATACATAAATCCATCAATATGGGAGGCATTATACATAATTTACATAAGCACATAGCAATATAACACAGGCTAGTAGTAATGTAACAACATGAATCAACCTGAAAATTTACACATGTCCATAAGTCCTAGAAATAGTCCATAAGGAATCCATTGTCCATTAGTTCATGTGCCAGGAATCCAATAGTTCCTGTAAGTCCTGAAGTACTGCAAAAGTCTCATCAACAATTTTTCATCTTAAGGAATCCAATGATTCTCTCTGGTTTTTCAAGAACTAAAACAGTTTCATCTTGTGTTAGGAAATCCAATGATTCCTGAAGATTTTAAAAGTCTTTTTAACAGTCTCCTTGTCAGCTATGCTCTTTCAATGGTGAGCACAATCAGCAACAGAACCATCCGATATTTCTTGGGTCTTCTCCTTTGTTTCAAGGATCTGCTCCATCTGTCTGCGATGGACAAGGCGAATGCGGCTCGTAGGCACCCATCTGATTCCTTCTCCACATGTAGAGATGCAAGCAAATCCTCTCCCCCAAGCAGTTAGCCTATCTGGTCCCTTCCATTCACCACTTTCTGGGTCTCTCCACATCACCTGGCGATTATCTAAAGATAGTGGAGCTGCTCACACTGGACACTGCTCTTCTGGTGAGTTATAAAACCTGTCTGCTGGAGCCAGTGCATCTTTATCAAAGATTAAAAAATTAATGGTATAGAGAACTAAATTTAGAAGTTCTCTAGGGTTACCCATGGCTCCCCCTTTCTTTTGTTTTTGGAGGAGTGTCTTAATGTCTCTGTTTCTTCTTTCTACTATTGCTTGACCTTGAGGATTAAAGGGTATGCCAGTAGTGTGTAAAATCTTATACTGTGCACAAAAGTGTTCAAAATGTTTGGAGGTATATGCTGGTCCATTATCTGTTTTTATTTCTTGTGGCACACCCATAATTGCGAATGCTTGAATGAGGAATTCAGTGACCACTCGGGCTGTCTCTTTTGCTGCTGGTATGGCAAAAGTGAATCCTGAAAAGGTGTCTACCACAACGTGGATTCCAACATCACCTCATTTGCTACTATCTCTGTGAAGTCTTCCCAAATTACTTCCCTCAAGCTGAAAGTATTCTTTCCTTCCTTTCCTAGAATATTTTGTCTTGGTTTCTTCTATGGCCCCATGAGAGTCTACCTTATATTTGTCTGTACATGTAGTTTCTCCCTAATAGAACACAAGCTTCTTGAGGGCAGGAATCTGGTCATTTTTCATCTTCATTTCTCCAGCACCTGGGACACTGCCATGGTACATGATAGGTTACATGATAGTCACTTAATTGAACTGAATTTCTAAAACAAAAATAATTTAAAACTATTTTAATTTTGGAGGAGCAAAGTCTTGAGTTGAGTTGATACATTTATCAAATGTATTATGTATTATAATAATAGTATATGATATAACAACATATAACCTAATAACAATGTAATACAACATATAAATGAAATGTAATATAGCATAACGATGTAAAGTAACATAATGTAATGTAACATAAAGTAATATAATCTGTTTCTTATTCAGCTAACTTTTTATAACTTCTGCTGGCCAGACAACCAACAAGCAATCATTTGCAATTTTTTCCCCAATTTTTTTTTTAAAGAAACAGAATTAGAAAAAAGAAAAACAGAAAAGGAATACAAAACAAAATGAAACAAAAAAAGAGAACATTTTTATGTGTCCAGCAGAACATCAGGAAGGATTCAAAATATATAACAACAAATGCCAGTTCAAAAAAGCATATATATATGCTTTTTTGAAATTATATTCATGTGTCCATCTTTTCTGTACTTTTGTTTTCTGCTGTGTACCTTTTTTACTTTATTCTTTTTCCCTCCTTTCTCACTACCACCCCTAAACAGGCCATAGTTAAGAAAGGATATAGGCACACATATATTTTTCTTATTCCTGCTGACCCTTTGCTTTAATTCTGCTTCTAACTTGCCTTCCTATTACTTAACCTGCTCCCACCCATGGATCCCTCTCTTGCCTTCTTCCCTCACTCTTTGCTTCTCTGTCAGCCCATCCCTCCTCATATATATATATATATATATATATATATATATATATATATATATATATATATATATATATATATATATATATATATATATATATATATATATGGATATGGAGAGAGAGAGAGAGTTGCCTATTTAACCCATTCCTGATATGAGTAGGTTTTTAGAACTACTCCTCCCCCCTCTAATGCCTCTGTTCTTCCTCTGCATCTCATTTGTATGACATAATTACTATTATCACTTTAACTCTGTCCCCAATCTTTCTTTTGAGCTATTGCATTGTTGATGTCAATCTTAAACATATGTTATAAATTTCTTACGTAAAAAAAGTATTTTATATGTGTTGAGTTTCTTGAAATTGCTCTTTGATATTGGTTCTTATATGTTAAATTTTTTAAAGTTTGGATTTGGTTGATAGAAAATCCCGAAAATCTGCAGGTTCATTAAATATCCATTTTTTCTTGTTCAATATTATAGATAATTTTGTTGGATATTATATTTTTGTCCACAGGCCTATTTCTTTTGATTGTCGGGATATGATTTCAGGACCTGCAATCTTTTATTGTAGCTGATGATAAGTCCTGCACAATTCTAATTGTTAGTTCCAGTGTATTTGAATTGTTTTTTTTTTTCCTTGTTTCTTGTAAAATATTCTCTTTGATCTGGGAATTTCAAAATTTGGCAATAATATTCCTATATGTTTTCTACAAAGGATCTCTTTGAAGTGGTGATTAGCAAATGTTTTCTATTTCTACTTTCCCCTCATGTTTTATCACTCCAGGATAATTTTCTTGGATTATTTCTTGTATTTTTGTTTCAAGGTTTTTTTTTTTTTTTTTTTTTTTTTTGGTCACAACTTTCAAGCAATCCAATTATTCTTATATTTTCTCTTCTTGATCTGTTCTCCAGATCTGTCATTTTTCTCATAAAATATTTCACATTCTGTTTTATTTTTTCATTTTTATAATGTTTTGTTATCTCTTGGTCTTGCATAGCTTCCCTGGCTTCTTCTTGCCCAATTCTAATTTTCAAAGAGTTATTTTTGTCTTTGAGACTCTATATCCTTTTTTAGTTGGTTAACTTTTTTTCATAATCTTGTTTTTCTTGGATTTTTAAAAAAAGTTTTTCCTCAATATCTCTCATTCAACTTCTAAATTATTTTTTTAGTTCTTTGATAAATTTTCTCTTGGCAAGGAGTCATTTCACATTATTTTTTGGGTGGAAGCTTTTCTTTACTTCATTGTCTCCTCTGAAGATGAACCCTGATCTTCCCTGTTCCCATAGTATATGTCTTTAGTGAAATTCTTTCTTCTTTGCTGGTTCATTTAAAAAAAAAAAAAAGAGGCATTATGGTAAGCACCTCTAATCCTGTGTGCGGGGGATGGTTCCACTAGATTCATTCATTTGAGCTCGTCCCTCTGACCAGAAACCCTAAATCAAGAGCTCCACCCTCCAGCAAGTGTCCACAGTCAGCAGTGTCCCTGCCACACTTCCTTTGTACCACCTGCTGCTGGTTCTTTTTCATCCTGGGCTGCTGGGCCTGGTGTTTCTAATCAGCCAAGGTTCACTCAGTCTTCCCAGACTCAGATCCCAACTCTGCAAGCAGTCTAGGAGGTGAAAGTCTCTGTGGTTCCTGCTGAGATTCTGGTCAAACCCAGTTCATCCTGGGGCTCTTTACTTGGTGCTTCTGTGGAGTTAGCCTGGAGGTGTTTGCACTTCATGTGGGTTAATCCCAACACTGGATTGGATTTTATCAGGAGGACCCTTGTTCTCCCCTAAGTCTTGATATTTCATCAGTCTATATTGGCCCTAGAGCACAAATTTGTTTGATTTGTGGGGGAAATTAGGAGAGCTTGAAATTTACCAACTACTCTGCCATCTTCCCAGAATCTTCCCCCTCTCCCCCTTAAAATGGGTCATTTGTTGTTGACCCAGGAAAGCCTCTTAATCTGGAAGTTCTGAAAAAGATCAAAGGATCATAGGACTAGAGCTAGAAGGTACCTCAGAAGCTATCTAGACCAACTTCATAGTTTTTGCGCTTGAAAAACTCAGCTCCAGTGAGGTTAAGTGACTTGTCAAGCTACATAGTCAAAAAACATCCTATGTTCACTTGTATCCAACACTTCATGATCTTCTTTGAAGTTTTCATTGCAAACATACTAGAGTGGGTTTTCATTTCCAGCTACAAATGATAAATTGCGACAGAGTGAAATGATTTGCCCAAGATCATATAACTTGTGTCTGAGATCAGATATGAACTCATTAAGTTTTCCTTATTCCAAGCCCAGTACTCTATTCATTTTATCACCAGTTAATCCTTAAAAACAAAACAAAACAACCCCTCCCCCCAAAAGAGGGAAAATTTAAACCCTTGTCCTCAGATTCTAGAGCTAGTGTTCTTTCCACTGTACCACACACACATTCATCACATTTGCAATTATGTACTCCAGGATGTTATCCATAAATGTTCTGCTTCTTAAAAATATTTTGCCAAAGCTATAAACTGCATAACACCATTTAATCAGTTAATTAAGCTCCAAAAAAAAATTAGCAGAAAAGTAGCCTTTTTTGCTCTCATATATATCACACTTCTAAAAGAGCATCTCTTACTTTGCTCCTAGTTAATATAATTTCCCCTATTCTTATCCTTAATAGGGAAGTGCCTGTCTACATTGTTATACACAACAAGGGACTCTGACAACACTGCAACTGAAATAGCCCAAGCAATAGAATTCAAGACAGCCAAGATATGGGTAATTTAGAGAGAGTTTATTTTTATTTTTTAATAGTTTTTTATTTACAAGTTATATGTATGGGTAATTTTACAGCCTTGACAATTGGCAAACCTCTTATTCCAATTTTTCCCCTCCTTGCCCCCACCCCCTTCCCTAGATGGCAGGATGACCAGTAGATGTAAAATATAGTAAAGTATAAATTAGATACACAATAAGTATACATGACCAAACCGTTATTTTGCTGTAAAAAAAGAATCAGACTCTGAAATATTGTACAATTAGCCTATGAAGGAAATCCAAAATGCAGGCAGGCAAAAATATAGGGACTGGGAAGTCAATGTAATGGTTCTTAGTCATCTCCCAGAATTCTTTCTCTGGGCGTAGCTGAACCAGCTCCATTACTACTCCATTGGATCTGATTTGATTGATCTCATTGCTGAGGATTGCCATGTCCATCAGAATTGATCATATAGTATTGTTGTTGAAGTATATAATGATCTCCTGGCCCTGCTCGTTTCACTCAGCATCAGTTCGTGTAAGTGTCTCCAGGCCTTTCTGAAATCATCCTGTTGGTCATTTCTTACCGGACAATAATATTCCATAATATTCATATACCACAATTTATTCAGCCATTTTCTGATTGATGGGCATCTACTCAGTTTCCAGTTTCTGGATACTACAAAGAAGGCTGCCACAAACATTCATGCACATACAGATCACTTTCCCTTCTTTATGATCTCTTTGAGACATAAGCCCAGTAGAAACACTGCTGGATCAAAGGTATGCACAGTTTGATAACTTTTTGAGCATAGTTCCAAATTATAGAGAATTTATTTTACCAGTTGGGATGGATCTCTGATAGAGTTCCAACTCGAATAGACCTAGAGACAGCCTTATAAACATTCTTGTTCAGCTTTGCTGTCACATTTTGACATTAAACAGTGACTCGATTTTCCACTTACAGATGGAAAAAAAAGAGGTTTACAGGACGTAAGGAGAATGCACAGTGGCAGATGTTTTGACATAGATTATAGATCAGGGTTAAGCAACCACCCTCATGGAATAAATATCCTTCCGAGCATTGTTGAGCAGGTACTTTGAAGTGCAAAACACCTCTTTTAATCTGGCTGAGCAAACTTTTCTCTACAACCCTAAGACACAAGGAGGGGAGGGGAGGGGAGGCCAATCCTTTGTCTATTTTACAACTACTAGAATCTGGAAACTTGTGGACCGCTAAGGCACTTGTGTGCCTTATTGAATCAGTTTGGAGATCTCTTGACTCGTTATCTCTTTCCTTATCTGTCCAAATTCAAGTTCTCACTCTTTCATTCAGTTGATCCCCGAACTGAATGGTAAAACATATTACTCTAAATTACTCAAAAGAACCAAATGCCCAGTTGATTACTGTTTTCATTTTTTTCTCAACCTCTTTCTAATAATCTTAATCAACATCACTGCTTTTAAAACCAAAACATATCAACTACAAAACCCAATCTATACATTTAATGATCTGTTTCTTGTAATTCTAACATTGTGGTCATTACCTCACACTTTGGTTAGGGGTATCTGAATGCCAAAAAAAGTCTACCTTAAAGAATCTAATGTATAATTTCCCAACAATAATGCTTTCTCCTTTTCATGAGGGAAGATGACTAATTTAGGATAACTTCTTGATTTCCTTAAGGAAACATCAATCTGATTTGTAAGTGAGTAAAGACTATTTATTAAATACATACATGCCAGACACTGTTCTGTGTTAAAGATATAAAAAAGGCAAAAGACAGTCTCTGTAGTAAGCTCTGAGTAGCCAGATCTCTCTTTTCTCTAATTCTCACCCACTTCCCCCTCTCTACTCAAGTATGGACATTAAATGATCAGTTTCCACTGAAGAAGAGAGTCCCATATAATTGGCCCTTTGAGTCAAAGAAATGACCCTGTCCCTCTCTTGCAACTATTCTTCCAGATTAGCAATTTATCTAGGAAATTTAAGATAAAGGAAGAATGACTTATCACAAGTGGACATAAGACTCACTATTATTTTTGTTGTCTTTGGCCACATTTGCTTTGTAGAAGAAAAAAGAAAAAGAAAATGACCTAGCAAACTTCCAACTTTGGGGCAAGAAAACAGGGGAACTGTGAGGGACCTGAAGCCCTCCCTTACATCAAAAATATTCTATGTTCTACTAGTGAAGTAACTAACCTCCTTAGAAGGTAATTGAGTGACAATTGTAGAGCATGTTACTCCTTCCCTACATAATGTCTTTTTATATTATAGTTGTGGGGTATTTGCCAAGAAAGTGGAATGTAGATGTTAAGAAGTATATAAGGATTTCATAATTCTTACATTGCTTGGGCTGAACATCTAACCAAGTATACAAATATTGGCCTATCTCTCTTGGGCAGTGGGTTCCAAATTTTATGTAGAGAGGTTTCCCATTTTTATGAAAATATACAACTCCTATTCTCTTTCCCTTACTCCATCTCCCCACCTTCCTTTGTATTACTTAATTTTCTAGAACTGTATGAGGAGTAGATTTGGTGAAATCTGAAGAAGAGACATCCTGGTCTTCAGGCTTCCACATTTGAAACTTACTATGCATATTCCCAATTTACTATGCTCAGGACTTTGGGAAATTTCTCTTGGGGTGAGATCTTTCTTAATTGAGCTGAGTTTTAACAATCCCAGTGAAAGAGTTCACTTTCTGTGAATATTGTCTGTTATATTTTCTCATATGTCAACCTTTGATTACTGTTCTGCTATTGGATTGAAACATACATTCATTGTGGAACTGACATTTGGTGAGAAGGGAATCAAACCTGTGATGTTTAATTTAGGGCATTTCTTCCCATCAAGGAATGATCAGAAATACTAATTGATTTTTCCCCTTAAATTAACAATATTAAGGAAGTAGATAGATGAAATAATAAAAATAAAAGCATGATTGGTTGTTGTCCTTAATTCTCAAAGAGGTCCAAAAGATATCCCAATGTTAGAATCAAGTTACAGTGTATCCTACTGTGACTGATCTAATCAATAGGATTAATGTGGGCACAAATAGTCCATAGAATAGTTGGTGTAGTTTCTTTAACTTTGCAAATCTTGAGTTTCTTCTGAACTACTTAAATTCATTTTTCTCACAGAGCACAGCACTTGTTCTGATGAGGAGACACCATGCTGTACCAGTGTCATACAATCAATTAAAAACTCTTGGGACCTTGAGAGTGTCCTTGTATCTCTATTTCTGACCACCACGTGAGTGCTTGCCCTGTGTGAGTTTTTCATAAAATAGTCTTTGACAAGCATACATTTGCCCAATGGAGTTGTGCTCTCTACAATAGAATTTGAATGCTTGGCACTTTAATTTGAGAAAGTACTTCTGTCCCCAGTATCTTATCCTGCCAGGTGATCTTCAGAATCAAATATATGCAAAGATAGTTTAACATTCACCTTTGCAAAACCTTGTGTTTTGAACTTTTCTCCCTCTCTTCTCCACCATGTCCCCAAGACAGCAAACAATCTGATATAGATTAAACATGTGTAATTCTTCTAAACTTATTTCCACATTTGTCATGCTGCACAAGAAAAAACAGATCAAAAAAGGAAAAAAAATGAGAAAAAAAAAAAAGCAGACAAACAACAGCAAAGGTGATAATACTGTGCTTTGATCCACATTTAGTCTCCCTGGTTCTTTTTCTGGATACGGACAGTACTTTCTAATATCTATTGGAGTTGCTTTGAATCATCTCATTGTTGCAAAGAACCAAGTAATATCTTCTTGTTACTGTGTACAATCTTCCTTTATTCTGCTCACTTTACTTAGCAGCAGTTCATGTAAATCTTTTCAGGTTTTTCTGAAATCACTCTGCTCATCATTTCTTTTCTTTTCATCTTTAAAAATATAATTTTATTTACTTCATTAAATATTTGTCACTTACATGTAAATTTTCGTTTCTTTTTTTATAATAGCCTTTTATTTTTCAAAATACATGCAATGATAGTTTTCAATATTCATCCTCGCAAAACCTTGTGTTCCAAATTTTTCTCCCTCCTTCCCCATTTCCCCCTCCTCCTAGACAGCAAGTAATCCAATATAAGTTAAATATGCAATCTTTCTAAACATATTTCCATATTTACCAAGCTGCACAAGAAAAATCAGATCAAAAAGAAAAAAAATGATAGAGAAAAAAACCAAGTGCGCAAACAACAAGAAGAAATCTCTCTCTGACTCTAAAAAGAAAAAAAAAAAAGAGGATAAAAAAAGCAAGCAAACAGCAAGAAGAAAAAGGGTGAAAATTCTATGTTGTGATCCACATTCTGTCCCCGTAGTCCTCTCTCTGATTCTCTTCATCACAAGTCTATTGGAATTAACCTGAATTACTTCATTGTTGAAAAGAGCCAAGTGCATCACAGTTGATCATAACATAATCTTGTTGCTATGAATTGTGTTTTTTTGATTCTACTCACATAACTTATCATAAGTTCAAGTCTCTCCAGGTCTTTCTGAAATTATCCTGATTATTATTTCTTATAGAACAATAATATTCCATAATATTCATATAGCATAATTTATTCAGCCATTCCTCAACTTCAAGTTTCTTGCCACTACAAAAAAGGGCTGCTACAAACATTTTTTTGCACTTGTGGGTCCCTTTCCCTTTTTTATGATCTCTTTGGGATACAGACCCATTAGAGACACTGCTGAATCAAAGGAGATGAACAGTTTGATAGCCCTTTGGGCATAGAGAATCACAATTTTTAAAGAAAAATGTATGATGTACATTTAACTGTAATTCCTTTGAAAATGGTGGATTGGCCATAGTGGTCCATGTCCATAATCATAGCTACTACAGAAGGTTGAGATTTGTGGGATCACTTCATTTGAGGGATTTAATCTACAACAGGCTAAAACTAATCAAGCATTTGCATTTAATTAGGCAAAAAAGACCTCAGGAGTGGAAGCCCACATGAATGCTTTTAAGGAAAGTTCTGTAATGCTGAAGAAATGGAGGCAAGATAGAGATTAGAGAGTTTGTTCTCTTGGTTCTACTCACTCCATTTAGCATCAGTTCATGTAAGTCTCTCCAAGTCTTTCTTGAATCATCCTGCTGATCATTTCTTATAGAACAATAATATTCCATAACATACATATATGATAATTTATTCAGCCATTCTCCAACCATTCTCCAACTGATGGGCATTCACTCAACTTCCAGTTCCTCGCCATTACAAAAAGGACTTCCACAAACAAAAAGGACATGTGGTTCCTTTTCCTTTTTTGATGATCTCTTTGGGATACAGGCTCAGTAGAGACACTATTGGATCAAAGGGTATTCTTAGTTTGATAGCCCTTTGGGCATAGTTCCATATTGATTTCCAGAATTCTTGGATTCATAATTACACCAACAATGTAATAGTGTCCCAGTTTTCCCACATCCCCTCCAACACTCATCATTATCTTTTTCAGTCATCTTAGCCAATCTGAGAAGTATGTAGTGGTACCTCAAAGTTATCTTAATTACTGTTTCTCTAATAGTGATTTGGAACATTTTTTCATATGACAAGAAATGGTTTTAGTTTCATCTGAAAATTATCTGTTTATGGTTTTTGGCGATTTATCAATTGCAGAATGGTTTGTATTCTTATAAATTTGAGTCAACCCTCTATACATCTTAGAAATGAGATCTTTAATCAGAACTCTTGGATATAAATTTATTTTCCCCAGTTTTCTGCTTTTCTTCTATTCTTGGCTGCATTGGTTTTGTTTGTACAGGAACTTCTCAATTTAATATAATTAAAATTGTGCATTTTGCATTTAATTTTTGTTCTCTGATTATTCTTTGGCCATAAATTCCTTCCTTCTCTACAGAACTAAGAGGTGAACTGCCCTCTGTTCTCCTAATATGCTTATAGTATCACCCTTTATGTCTGAGACATGAACCCATTTTAACCTTATGTTGGTATAAGGTGCTAGGTGTTAGAGCAGAGTTTCTGCCCATTATTTTCCAAATTTCCCAGCAATTTTTGTCAAATATAATGAGTTCTTATCCCAGAAGCTGGAATCTCTGGGTTTATCAAATACTTGATTACTATAATCATTGACTAATCACATTGTCTTGTGAGCCTAATCTATTCCTTTGATCAACTATTCTATTTCTTAGCCAGTACTTCTGGGCTATAATTTATTTATATACTTTTTTTCATTAAATCTCTTGAAATTCTTGGCCTTTTGTTCTTCCAGATGAATTTTATTATTATGTTTTCTATTTCTGAAAAGTAACTCTGAAAAGTAGTTTGATTGGTATGGCACTGAATAAGTAGATTAATTTAGGCAGCATTATTTTTTTATTTTATTGTATTTTATTATAATAGTTTGACCTACTCATGAACACTTGATATTCTTCCAATTGTTTAAATCTAACTTTATTAGTGTGGAAAGTGTTTTGTAATTGTGTCCTGATTGTGTCCATATAGTTCGTGGATTTGTTTTGGCAGGTATATTCATAAATATTTTATCTTACCTGCAGTTATTTTAAATGGAATTTTTCTTTGCACCTCTTGCTGCTGAACTTTATTCATAATATATAAAAATGTTGATGATTTATGTAAATTTATTTTGTACCTTGCAACTTTGCTAAAGTTGTTATTTCTACTAGTTTTTTAGTTGATTCTCTAGAATTCTCTAAGTGTACCATCATATCATTTGCATAGAGTGATAATTTGGTTTCCTCATTACCAATTCTAATTCCTTTTTCTTCTTTTATTACTAAAGTTAACATTTCTAATACAATATTGAATAGTAATGGTGATAGTGGACAATCTTGTTTCCTCGCTGATCTAAGTGGGAATGCTTCTTTTATCCCCATTACATATGATGCTTGCTGATGGTTTTAGATAGATGCTACTGATCATTTTAAGAACAACTTCATTTATTCTTATACACTCTAGTATTTTTAAGAGGAATGGGTGTTGGGTTTTGTCAAATGCTTTTTTTGCATCTATTGAGCTAATCATATAATTTCTATTAGCTTGGTTATTGATTAGTTCATTATGCTAATAGTTTTATTAATATAGAATCAGCCCTCCTTTCTGGTATAAATCCTACTTAGTCATAGTAGGATTCACAGGTCATTATCCTGGTGATAACTTGCTGTAACCTCTTTGATAATATTTTATTTATGATTTTTTGCATCAATATTCATTAGGGAAATTGGTCTGTAATTTTCTTTCTCTGTTTTGACCTCACCTGGTTTAGGTATCAGCATATATATTGCACCATATCTGTGTTTTAAGAGGATTTTGGTAGGACTCCTTTCCCTACTTTTTCAAATAGTTTGCATTGTACTGAAATTAATTTTCTTTAAATGCTTGGTAGAATTCACATTTAACCTTGGAGATTTTTTTTAGAGAGTTGATTAATAGCTTGTTCAAGTTTTTTTTTCTGAAATGGGACTATTTAAGTAATTTTTTTCCTCCTCTATTAATCTGCACAATCTATATTTTTGTAAGTATTCATCCATTTCATTTATGTCATTAGATTTATTGGCATATATTTGGGCAAAATAGCTACTAATTATGCCTTTAATTTTCTCTTCATTGTTGAGTATATTCTTTTCATTTTTGATACTGGCAATTTGGTTTTCTTCTTTTCTTTTTCTAATCAAATTAACTAAAGGTCTATCTATTTTGTTTTGGTTTTTTATAAAACCAACTCAGTTTTATTTATTAGTTCAATAGTTTTCAATTTTATTAATCTCCCCTTTTATTTTCAGAATTTCAAATATGGCATTTACTTGAGGGTTTTTAATTTGTTTTTTTTTTCCCTAGTTTTTTTTCTTTTAGTTGCATGCCCAATTCATTGACTTTCTCTTTCTTTATTTTATTCAAGTAGGTATCTAGAGATATAAAACTTCCCCTAAGAACTGCCTTGGCTGCATCCCATAAATTTTGGTATGTTGTCTCATGATTGTCATTTTCTTCGATTAAATTATCAATTGTATCTGTGATTTATCATATCACCCACTCATTCATTAGGGTATCTTATTTAGTTTCCAATTAATTTTTGGTTTATTTTCTACCAACTTTTTATTACATGTTACTTTTATTGCATCACGATCTGAAAAAGATGCATTTACTATTTCTGCCTTTTTTGCATGTGATTTTGAGGTTTTTATGTCCTAATATATGATCAATTTTTGTATAGATTCCACATACCACTGAGATAAGAGTATATTCCTTTCTGTCCCCATTAAATTTTGTCTCTAGGTCTATCATAACTATCTTTCCTAAAATTCTATTTACCTTTTTAACTTTATTCCTGATTATTTTGTGGTTTGATTTATCTAGTTCTGATAGAGCAAGGTTGAGATTCCCCCACTAGTACAGTTTTGCTGTCTATTTCTTCTTACAGCTCTCTGAACTTCTCCTCTAGGAATTTGGATGCTATACTACTTGGTGCATATATATTTAATATTGATATTACTTCACTGTCTATGGTACCTTTAGTAAAATGTAGTTTCCTTCCTTATCTCTTTTAATTAGATCTTTATTTGCTTTTGCTTTGTAATGACTGCGTATTTAAAATCAGCCAGAGTCAGGAATTCAGGTTAAGGGAAAAATCTTCAATATTTATTAAGGTGAAGAGGTGAATAAAGATTGCGATAGCAAATATAGGCAAGAAAGATTGCAATAGCAATATGGGCAGCTGCAACAGGAAGCCAGCTAGCAGAGAGCGATCTGACCTGAGCCAACCGTCGCAATAGCAATTCCAAAAGTCTCTCCTTCCCCTTCCTTTTCCACTCCCCTGCCTCTACCCACCAAAATCATTTCCTATACAACACATCAGGACTTGCACAAAGATTGGGCGGGGGCCATTCTTTCTCCAAGCTTATATATTAATAGAGTATGGTCCAATTACTATTTAGCCTCATGTGCTTGGGACCTCAGTGCATCAACTCAAGCCTCAGCCCATTACATTGCTTGATCTGATGTCAGGATTTCTACCTTTGCTTTTTTTTTTTTTTTTTTTTTTTTACTTAGGCTGAAGCATTTTATGATTCTGCTCCAGCTTTTTACCTTTACTCTGTATATATCTCTTTGTTTCAAATGTGTTTCTTGTAAACAACATTTTGTGGGATTCTGGTTTATAATCCAGTCTGCTAGCCACTTTGGTTTTATGAGACAGTTCATACCATTCACATTCACAGTTAAAACAACTAACTCTATTTACTGCCATCCTATTTTCCCCAAGTTATACTTATCCTTTTCCCCTTCCCCTCCTCACCAATGTTTTGCTTCTGATCACCACCTTCCTCAATCTTCTTTCCCCTTTTCCCCTTTACACCCTTTTCTTACCCCTTTTCCCCTTCTATTGTTGTTCTTCCTCCTTTTTTCTTTCCCCTTTCCCTTCCTATTTCCCCATAGGGTGAGCCTAGTTTCTTTTCCTTTTTTTTTAATTGAAACTTTTTATTTACAAAATATATGCATGGGTAATTTTTTAACATTGATCCTTGTAAAATCTTCTGTTCCAAATGTTCCCCTTCTTCTCCCCAAAATATATATATACACACACATAGTTATTTTGCTGCACAAGAAAAAGATCAAGAAGAAAAAAAAAACTGAGAAAGAAAACAAAATGCAAGCAAACAACAACAGAAAGAGTGAAAATGCTATGTTGTAGTTCACAGTCCTCTTTCTCTCACAATGGCTCTCTTCATCGTGAATCATCTCATTGTTGAAGAGAGCCACGTCCATCAGAATTGATCATTGTATAGTCTTGTTGTTGCTGTGTATAATGATCTCCTGGTTCTGCTCATTTCATTTAGTATCAGTTCATGTAAGTCTCTCCAGGCTTCTCTGAAATCATCCCGCTGGTCATTTCTTACAGAACAATAATATTCCATCACCTTCACATACCATAATTTATTCAGCCATTCTCCAATTGCTGGGCATTCATTCAGTTTCCAGTTTCTCACCACTACAAAAAGGGTTGCTACAAACATTTTTGCACATGTGGGTCCCTTTTCTTCCTTTGAAGATCTCTTTGGGATATAAGCCCAGTAGAAACACTGCTGGATAAAGGGGATGCACAGTTTGATAACTGTTTGAGCATAGTTCCAAATTGCTCTCCAGAATGGCTGGTTCTTCTCACAGTTCCACCAACAATGTATCAGTGTCCCAATTTTCCTACATCCCCTCCAACATTCGTCATTATCTTTTCCTGTCATCTTAGCCAATCTGAGACATGTATAGTGGTATCTCAGAGTAGTCTTAATTTGCATTTCTCTGATCATTAGTGATTTGGAACATACTATGACACATGTTTCATATGACATAGTTTCAATTTCTTCATCTGAAAATTGTCTGTTCATTTCCTTTGACCATTTATCATTTGGAGAACAGTAAGCCTAGTATCTATATCAACTGTATATATGTATGATATTCTCTCTTTGAGCTAAATATGATGAGATTAAGGTTCAAACAATGCTCATCCCCCTTTCTTCTTTCCCTCAATTGTAAAAGGTCTTTTTTGCCTCTTCATGTGACATAATTTACCCCATTTTACCTCCCCTTTCCTCTTCTTAGATTACAATCTCTTTCCCACTTGTAGTTTCTTTTTTAATATCATCACAATAATGTTAAATTATACCTACACTCTCTAAGTATGTCCCTAACAAAGTTACAGTTCTCAAGACTTCTCCTATCATCTTCCCATTGAAGTAAAATAAACATTTTAATCTTTAAAAAACATTTTTTTTTCCTTTTTTAATCTTCTTATGCTTTTCTTGAGTTCTGTATTTAAAGATCAGATTTTCTGCTAAGCTCTGCTCTTTTCATCAAAAATAAATGAAAATCCCCTATTTCAGTGAATGGCCATCTTTTTCCCTGAAAGAAAATGTTTAGTTTTGCTGGGTAGTTGATTCTTGGCTATAGTCCAAGCTTCTTTGCCCTCCAGAATATCATATTCCAGGGCCTTCGACCTTTAAAGTGGAACTTGCTAGGTCCTGGGCAATCCTGAATGTGGCTTGATAGCTTTCTGGCTGCTTGTAGTATTTTCTCCTTGATCTCATAATTCTGGAATTTAGCTACAATATTCCTTGGAGTTTTCATTTTGGGATCCCTTTTGGGAGATGATTGGTGGATTCATTCAATGATTATTTTACCCTCCATTTCTAGGACTTCAGGTACGTTTTACTTGATGATTTCTTAAAAGATACTGTCTTGACTCTTTTTTTAATCATGGTTTTCTGGTGGTCCAATAATTCTTACATTGTCTCTTCTAAATCTATTTTTGAGTTTGGTTGTTTTCCAGTGAGGTATTTTGCATTTTCTTCTCTTTCTTCATTTTTTTGGTTTTGTTTGTCTTGATTCTTGATGTCTCATTGAGTCATTCATTTCCATTTGTTCTATTCTAATTTGTAGTGAATTATTTTCTTCAATTAGCTTTCTTACCTTTTTTTTTTTTGCATTTGACCAATTGAATTTTTAAATGAGTTGTTTTGTTCATTAGATTTTTTTTTCCCATTTTGTCAATTTTATTTTAAAGGAATTGTTTTCTTTTTCCACTTCACCAAATCTAATTTTTTAAGAAATAGGTTTCTTCAATATGTTTCTTTCCCCCATTTCACCATTTATATTTTTAAAGAAGTTGCTTTCTCCAGACAATTTCTGTGTTTCCTTTTCCAAAGCTTGCATTTTCTTTCCTCATTTTTATTCTAACTCTCTTTTAAGATCCTTTTTCAATTCTTTCAAAAGAGCCTTTTGAATCGGAGACCAACTCATGTCTCTCTTTGAGGCTTCATCTGGAGATTGTTTTGCCTTTATTCTTCTTAGGGTATGAAGTCTGTTCTTCTCTGTCTTCATAATAGCTATCTATGATCAGAGATCTTTTTGCTTTTTTGCTCATTTTTAAAGATTGAGGTATGCTTTTAGGGGAAAAGGGAGATTGTGCCAAGCTTCCTCTATAGGTGACAGCAGCTTCATATTGCCCTGGAATCGGTACTGTTGGCTTCCTTCCCATGCTGGGTGGATGTGACCAAGTTCTACTTCTTATACTGGGGTTCAGGGACTCACTATTTGCTTTCTGTAGTTGTTTTGAAGTCTTACAACTAGTTTGCTGATCCACTGGCTTCTGAATTAGGACAAAAAAGCCACTATTGCTGTATTTTGTCTAAGAGCCTCCCAATGGATTCCCCATCTCCTTCATGCACCCTGGTCTTTCCTGCACTGTGCCTGTCTTGGGCCATATCCCCCCTGCCCAACTGAAATAGATCTTTCTTGAAGTCCTTTCAAGATATCTTCTGCTGGAAACGTGTTACACTCCAAGTATTTGTGGGTTCTGTCAGTCCAAAGTCCATCCAGAGGCTTGATATGGTGTTAATTTTGAGGGAAGCCAGGAAAAGCTCAGGCAAAGACATGTTTACTTTCTGCCATCTTGGCTCTGAGTGCTATATAATTCAGAATTTTATTGACAACAAACATATAATTAGAAATTAAATAATGCTATAGGAGAGCTCTAGAGAGTTTCCCAAGATTAAGAACTTCAGATAATTCATGGCAATTTATATGAGATCATTATAGATAAAAGGGAGAATTGTGGCCATGTTAGCTGTTGGAAGAGATTTAGTATTCTCATATAGAAGTGCCATTTGCTCTTTTCCAACATCTACCATGCACCCAAAGAATATGATACATTAAAGTATTTATAATTTAAACTTTACATATATTTTTGTTGACACAATGACAGTGACAGCTATTCATCTGAACAAATTAAATAATGCTAATACTTGCTTATCTCACAGAATGGATGTAAGTGAATTCACCAAGATAGTATATATATATATATATATATATATATAGTGGATACTATATATATGTTTACATAGTATAGTGAAACTGTAAAACAATAATACAAATAAATGATAGATCTTTACTACATTGTTGTTGATGTTTTTGGTTAAGTTCTGTTGCATAATGACTAGAATGCTGGTCTCAAAGTCAGAAAGACCTGGTTTTAAGTCCCTTGTCTGATATATATTGGTTATGTGACCCTGGACAATTCATATAACCTCTCTTCTCCCTAAGACTCCACATCTGAGAAGGTACCAATGTGCATTGGTAGAGGCAGTTTCCTTACGTAGAAATGCTTTTTTAAATATGTCACAGGTCTATTCCTTATAAGGAGGAGAAATGCTTGCTATTTCTGTTATATAAATGGGCCAGAACTCTTGTACTTGAAACAAGGATTCTTACAAGGTGTTGTCAGTGATTCCACTGACATTGATAAAATAATGGTTATCTAGTTTATTATGGTGATTAATAGTTCTCTAGTTCAGTACATGTATTTAATACTTAATATAGTTCCACAAGATTCTCACCTATGCTAATGTAATTATAATAGAGTATATAATAGCCAGCAAGGACTGGACAAGATTCATTCCATCTTTGGTCAGGCTCCTGGTGGCTCTCCTGGGGGACCGAGGGATTCAGAGACAAATTCACTTCATCTCATACCACCATGGTGTCTGGCCTCCTGAACTTCCCCCCCCCCTCTGAGACCAAGGCCAGTCTGAAAGGCTCTCCAAAAAAGCTGCCCAGCCCCAGGGAAGGAAACAATAAAGAATTTGGACTTTAACACCTGGCTATTCTCATGGTGATTATTCTACTGAAACAAAGGCTGCTCCAGAGATCTCCAGAAAACCAATAAGAACACTATAGAAAACCATCCTATTGTCTATTGTATTTGAACAATTATTTCTGAGGAAAGAAAGGAGAGGCTGAGCCACAACTCTGTCTTTTATGGTAGAAAAGGGAAATTGAGGCTATTTTGTCTATCAGAGTTTTTACCTTCTGTTTATAACTGTGTGCTCTATTGATTGAGCCACCTCTCTAGAAAAATAACCAAGAATATGGGTAATGTATGTTCCTATCTGTTCCTGGGCATCCTGATATTTATGATCCAATGATGAACAAAATGATAAAAAATCAATCATGCTTCATATTTAATAAATATCATATATTTATTTGAGCAGTTTGAGACTCCTTTCTTTTCTACTAAAGCTATAAAACATTATGGACAATACCTACCCTTCAATCCAATTATTCATTTCTTTAATCTAATGATTCTGAAATGGACAAAAGACTGGCCCCCTCATCCCTGGGTCAAGGGCCTCAGGCTTATAGGCAGATGTTGCTCAAACTAAATTAAGGGAAGTGTTATGTTCAGACTGGTCCATCCCCTGGTTCATGAGACCCTACACAACTTTGCAAAACATGTCAACAGGTTCCGTTGTGTGTTCACTCCCATCCAGACATTTCCCTATTGTAAATGAGAAACTGTGTCAGTGATTTCTGAAATCTGTAACTGCAAGGCTGTACCTGGATGTGGTAAGCACACTTAAAAGTGTACCTTGCTAAAGGTTCGGGGCTGATCTCTTTTAGCCTCTCTAGTGGAGGTCAGTCCTGGCTGGCCAGCTATTAAAGGATGCTTTAAATTAAGTAATCTGGTCTGAGCTATCTATCTTGTATTTGTCCATTTCATTTGGAGGTTCCACTGAGATAAGCCTTTGCTCAGTCTTATGGCCAGTCCCTCTCCTTGAAGGGCGAAAGAGGTTATGGATCTTAGGGAGTGGCCACCAAGAGATGTCCTCGGCCCCAGTTTACTGAAATCTCTTTCTGCGGACCAGAAGAGTGAGATCCAAATTTTTGAATTCGGTTCAAAATTGGCACAGAGCATCCTAAAAAGCATCCTAAAAACTAGTTCTGGTTAATAAGATTTTAAGGGACTCCATCAGCTGCCTAACTATCCTGCAGCCATCTGTCTGGTCTAGTGAGTACTGTATCTATTGCAAATGGGGTAAGCTGGATGCAGCGCTAAGCCCCCTTGCTGACCTCCACAGGATGCTGTGTGATGGTCATGGGTGTCTAAATCTGGACACATCTGGTCTGATCTGATTCTGAGTGCCTTTTTGGGGCACTCTTCTAGTTGTATGTGTTCTGTGTGATTTGTCTGTTTTGTTAATTTAAGAGCTCTATTAAGTTTTAAGAACAATGATTAAGAAATTTAGGAATTGGTTATTTGAAAATTTGTTTGTGATTTTAAACTTTTTAACCTGTTGTACTAATTTGTAAGTAAATGGGACATGGCCATTTTAAACTGACAGGAAAGTTTTTTCCACCTTAAAGCAGTTTTCAGAGCCTGCTAGAGTAGAGGGCAATAAAACCCTATCTGATTGAAACTCAGGAAGAAAAAAAATGATTAGGGATATAGGGATATAATGAATATTGGGATGATTCTGAAATTATGGGAAATATAATTTTGCTATTGCCTTTGCATATTGATACCTTTATTATTAAAGAAAAAAAAAGCAGCCTGATTTAGTTAAAGAGGAAGAGAAAGGACAATACAATTCAAGCTCTGCTTGGACAGATAAGAGAGATGCTAATTGTGGTCAGGCAAACACTCAGGCAAGAAAAAAAAAGGAAGAAGAAGAAGTTTGATTTGATTCAGTTTAAATGTTAATATTGTAAGTTATGCTTTATGGAGTTATCTAGCTATTCACTATATTGTGAATCTTTAAAGTTTTGAAGAGAACTGGAAAGAAGAACGCAGATGATTTATGAAGGATTGGTTTGTAGGAACAATTAAAGGTTTGCATGATTTTAGGAAGTAAGAGAAAGGTTTTTGGCAGCAGGAAGAAGAGGTAGGGGAGAGAGAAATAGGGAGAGGGTCCTTTGTCTTCACCCACCAGCTTTCTGCTACTTTAGCTAGTTAAAGTTGTTGGAGACGGTGTAAGTATGTAGCATAAGAGAAAGAGAATATTGGGAAACTGATGGATTTGGGAAGAAACTTGATATTGGGAGAAAGTAAATAAATTGATGAGCTAAATCTTGAGAAGGATTCCCGAGTAAGAAATTGAGTGGGGAACCTGAGGAAATTTTTGTCCAGGAGTGCAGGAGTGGCAGAAGGGTGGCCACTTGCAATCCTTTCCTCCCCTTACCCCTCTAAGTGTTTTTTTTTTTTTTAAAGCAAGTTACTGCTGGTTCAGCAAACTGATTTAAAGGGACAGACTTACTTTTAGGTTAATTGACTGAATAATTATTTCTTGATACATAATGGTTTTCTTGTTTGAGGAATATGGTCATAAATGTGATCCATTCTTTGGTAGGATTATTTCTAAAAGTTTAAAGAATCTTTTAGATTCTCTTATGTGGTATTTGGTCATTCTGTATAAGTTTTAAATTGATTGTATTAGGTCATCCTAAGGTTATTTAAAAGGCCTCTGAAAATAATAGTTTTCTTTGTCCTTTTGAAAATGTTTCTGTTATGGACAATATGCGATTTGTGATATTTTCTGTGTATTGGGTATTTTAAAAGCAAATTGATTTGTATGTATAATGTTCACTTATGAAACATCTATTTGGATAATTGTTTAAGTTGTGAACTTGTTAGGACAAATTTCTTATTGTTATCACTGTAAGGTTATGGTAAATATTTGTTTAGGATTTACCAGAAATTTAATTAATGGAACCTGTTATTGGAGATAAAATTTATTGGGCTTATAGTTAATTAGTTAATGCTTTATGGGAATTTTAAAGTTCCACTCTCTGACAGATAGTGGGACAATTTATTGGAATAAAACTGGGTTAAAACTATTTTATCCTGTATGTGCTGAAGGTTGAATTTTGACTGCTTATGTTATGCAATAGTTAAGTTCTTGCAATTTTTCCTCCCATAACTGATTTCTAGGGTTTGTTAATGCAATTTAATTATGTCATACCTTGCTGTTTTCAGTCTGATTATATGTAATCATTGTATCCTAAATGCTTAGGCAAATAAGTATTTAGCCTGGTCATCTGTCTATTATTGGATATTTGTGTTTTGTTTTTCTTAAGGTTTCTAAATGATAAGAGGACAATTGACAATGGTCTGTGAGACCTAACTGCTGTTAAGACTTGAGACTATAAAGCAGTCATCTCTTCACATAGGAAGCTGTGGCTCTTCACATTTTTCAGCAGTCTTATGGACCAGTCTTTTTATCTCAGACTGTTCTAACTTTTATTTGTGAGATTTGTGGATCTCACTTCATGGATATTGACTTGCTTCTGGGATCTTGATCAGCATTGATTGTCATCATGGCACACCCACCCTCTGCATGGACTGAGAGCCACCGGCCATCTTTGTCAGGATGCAGTTTTAACTGAGAAGCTTTGTCCCCTCATACCTGATGGACTAATCTGGGGGACTGTGTGAATGGTTGATGACTGACTGTTAAATCTTGACTGGGTCATCAATTATTGTGTATTTAAGATTTGAGATGAGATTTGTTAAAACTATGTAACGGTTGCTGTTATGTTTGTGGGATTTTTAGGAAATGCTACTCTACTAGTCTGTTATGTATAGGGATTTTGATTCACTCGTGGTATTTGTATGTGGAATGGTCATTTGATAATTCCTTTCCATGAAAAAAAAAAGGGAGGATGAGATAGAACATTGGGGAAAATGGTATATTTTTCTAAAAATATCTGAAAGACTAGGAATCCCTTATTCTGTCAGAATTGCCCTGGCAGACTAAATTCTTGGGATTATTATTATTATTATTTTTTTTTTAGAAACAACCAGAAATCAGACACCTGTCTTGGGATTGGCAGTCTCTCTGATCTGTTTTTCCAGTCCTGTAACCCCAGTTCATTAATTAGTATTTCAGCAATCTCAAAGGACCTTGTAGTTTGATATCAGGCATCTAAAAGTTGGGGGTTTGCCTGCCTTGATGGTCTAACTGTGCATAATCTGCTCTGCAATCTGATCCTTTCTGCAGCCCTGTCTGTTCCTCTAGGCAGGGACAGGTGAAGCTACTCCAAGCCTCACCCTTCTCCCGATAGAGCAGGTTGCCCCTCTGAATGGGCCTTGAACCCTTGAGCCCTGCTGCTCTGTAAACAGAGACTGAATTAAGTGCACAAATGACTGCAGACCACCTAAACTCACAGTAAACTGTCCATCTCAAACTGGATTCTCTGGCTGAGATGGTGCCCCAACTACAGAAGACCTGACATGCTACAACAGGGAGCCTTTGTACTGCTGTTAACTCTGGGATTATCAGGGAGAGACTTGTCCTTGCATTTTTTTCTTTTCTAGTTTTATTTTGGTTTATTTGCTTCACATAGGACTCAGTTTCCCTAATTGATTCTGCCTCAGTTTTCCTAAATTGTTCTGCCTCAGTTTCCTTAACTGTTCTGCCTCAATTCCCTTAGTTGCAACCCCCTCCCTCCCCCTCGCCACAGTTCATTAAGAATGAAGGTCACTTGCTCTAAGGTTATAAATTGTTAATGTGAGACTCAAGATAAGGGGGAATTCAGACTTCCTGGCTCCTATCAGTATGTCCAGTGTCTCCCACCACGCTGTCAGAACCAGAAGGCTGTTCCCACTCTCAATGTTCTGACCCCAACTTCCTGGCTTCCAGTGCAAAGCCTTTTCATTAAACCAGATGAATTTCTTTGATTTTTGAATACAGTAATGTTTAAAATTGCACACTTTCCTAAAGATAAATATTAAAAACAATTTAATGATTTAAGATCAGTATAAAAAACAAAGTATCCTCAATATGGTTGTTACTGGATTGTTGTCATTCCTAAATGTAAAATTTTCAAAAGACTCCCTTTTTCCCCTTATAATGTCACATACTATTTTGAGAATCAAGATAGTAAAACTGCTGGTGATTCTGCCTCAGAATAACTCAACTGAAACTACTGGTGATATACACAATTTTTATGAGATTCCAGGCTGAGTATATTTCATTTCTTTTGTTTTTACTCAAAGAATAGATGATTGAGAGAGATTCTTTAGGAAGTTAATTACTTTTCTAATGTTATTCGATTGCATTTGTAAAGCTTTTCCAGATATTTAAGGTTAACTAACAAAGTTCAACTTCATTAGAATTCCTTTTTGAGATTGTTCTTGGTAGCGTCTATTCTTTTCATTTGACTTTCACAATTGGAAATATCTAGGACAATATTTTTCAAATCCTTCTTTGAATCAGTATATTCGATAGTTTAAAAATTAGGCATCACTGGAAATTATTCCTTTAGACTCCCAGACATTTTTAAAGAATTATATGTGGGAAAGAAGATTTGATATCCAAAGACATGGTTGTGCTCACCTTGATCTGTTTCTCACTATCAATGTGACTTCAGTATTAATCATTTAAAATTTCTAAATCTATTTCCTAATTTGAAGAGACAGAAAATCAGAGATACAGAGATAGAGAGAAAGAATACAAATAGAAAGAGGAAGTTAAAAAAAAAAAGAAAGAAAAGAGGAAGGAAATAAGGGGGGAAAAGAAGAAAACAAAAAGGAAAAGAAAAAAAGGAAACTAGATTATCTCTAATCTGACTTTCATCTCTAAATAAACTTCATAGGAGCTTAGATCTAGTACTTGCAGAAACATTCAGAGTCTTCTTCCCGTCACCCTCCTCCATTTTATGATGAGATGAGAAATTTGAAATCCAGAGAAGGAAAGTGATTTGCCTAAGGTTACATAGGAAGTTAAGTGTTAAATCCAAGATTCAAATACAATTTGAAAAACTCCAGATATCATTCACTTTCTCACTTCTATTCAGCAACCATTTACTATTAAGTGCATAAAAAGTTTATATATCTAAGGTTGCCTAACTTAAAACCAAGAAGCAGCTTAGGTAATGATCAAATTCAGCTCATTATTTATATATTTTCTTCTGAGTTTACCTTCCCAAAATAAATAGCACTTGCATATGTATTCACCTGTATTTATATGACTTTTCATTTTTAAAGGTCATAAAATTTGATATACATTTTCTCATCCTCACTCACCATCCTTATAAAGTAGATAATGCACAAGTGGCACCATGCCTACTATTACTATGAGGTCACAAAGCAGTTTTCTTATGATCTCATGCCATTTATTCTACAAAAGTCAGAGGAAGTGCAATAGTGGCCCATAGATCATTTGTATTATTGGATGAATTCTTTTATACCATGATGACATTTTCATCTATATAGCACATATATAGAACAAATTCTTCATTCTAAAATGTAGCAATAAGTATAAAGGATCCTATTTAATTAGTTAACAAGTATTTATTAAGCACCTACTGTGTGTACAATACTGAATTGGGTACCTTTGAGGAATATAAAAGTTAGAAGATATGATCCCTGCTCTTAAGGAGCTTACATCTATTTCAGAAGAGTAAATCATACCCAAAGGAGAACATTTGAGATGCAAAAAACATGTCAATAATTGCAAATAATATACTACAAATTGAAGATGTATTATTGAAAGATAAAAGATAAGGCAATAGATCAGAATGAACTGGGGTTACTCTGAACAGCTTTCCTGGAGAATATAACTTTTGAGATGGATAATAAAGGAGGTTGTAAATCCATGACTTGGCAGGAATAATTAGGAACAGCATATGCAAGCATGCAGGGATAGTAGTGTATAAATTATTTATAAGGAGTAGTCAGCAAGTTGGTTTAGCTGAAGCATATTTTCTGTCTTGGAGAGTACAGAAAGATAAAAATACAGAAGCATAGAAAGACCTATTGACAAAGGGCCTTAAGAATCAATTATTCAAAGTAAATTACTTTTGTAAATAAATTATAATGATGGGGCAGTTAGGTGGTGTAGTGGATAGAGCACCAGCCCTTAAGTCAGAAGGACCTGAGTTCAAATCTGACCTCAGACACTTAACACTTCCAAGCTGTGGGACCCTGGGCAAGTCATTTAACCCCAATTGCCTCACTATATATATATATATATATATATATATATATATATATAAAATGATGAAATACACCCATAACCTAATTATTGTGCCTCCAAAGGATGCTTTCTCATTCATTACAAAATATTTTTATACCTATATGTTGAAAAATATATTAACTTGGGGGATATTTTCATTATTTCCTATTAATAGTCAAATGAATCATCTGTAGTATCAATTAAATCTTGGGTAATATGAATGAGCTTTTTTTTTTTTCTTAAAAAAGAGCTGCTTTTCTAAGCTCTACATGAAAGACACACTTAAAAAGTGTTGCTAAACTGACTCCTCCTCTTTTGACATCAAAAGTCAGAAGCTTGACAATAGAGATTTTTTTTTTTTCATTTGAACTGGTCAGCTAGTGAATAAATCAGCTACAAACTTTAGTTATTATATGTAACACTTATCCCAAGAAGGAAAAAGGTGACATATCTCTGCTCAGATTGCAACTGTAAAAATTTCTGAGAGCAAACTTATTTTAGAAAGAATATAAAAAAGGCCATTTTATATGGCTCCATATTTAACACAACTCTTAGGCTAATCATTGAGTCAATGTACTGAGATTTTTTTGTTCATCCCTTCTCAGGCTCTCATGTTCCTAAAGAACTGATGAAAGAGGTCTTAAAGAGAAGAAATTAGGTCTGTTGTAATTAATCATTGGTACAGAATCAACTGGAAGTCTTTATATCTGAAAAATAATTTGAAATGTGTTTGACCTTGAAGAACAATAGAAACAAGGAAAAAGATTTTAAATAACAACATGGAAGTTCTTTGGACATCCAATTTATTATTCTTCCTTTCCAAGTTTAGGATGTATTCCTGTGTCCCAGAGCTGTCTGTTAAGGTTACTGGCCACCTGCTGCAGCTGCTAAAATAAACTCGTGAAAAAAAGAAAATAAAAATTTAATTTTCTATGTAATTAATAAATGTTTCTAATGCAATGTTTCATTGAAATCTATATTTTAACAACATTTGACATACTGTAATATGACATTTACATAACAATTTTTCAGTCAGAGCATTTTCATATCTCATAGCAACTCTGTAGAGAGGCTAGGCAAACCAACTTTATTTTAAACATTTACTCTTTTCTAATAATTCTAGCATTTTAAAATGTAATAGTGATTTCTTTGGTGATAACTTAAATGAAATTCCAAAAGATCACATGACTTAGGAATAGAAAGGATCTGAGAGCAATATGGAATAGTGACCAGAAAATCCTAGGTTTAGAGTCTATCCTTTACTATGAAACCTACTTTAGATCTTGTGATCTTGGGATGGTCTTAACCCCTCAGTTTCATTTTCCCTTATCTATAAAGTGGTGATAATTACACCTATGGACCCAAAGTCATTGTAAGTATCAAATAAGGATTGACTATTAAGGTTTGTGTAAAAGATTACTCCAGATTACTAGTAATGAGAGAAATATTTGATCAATATGACTGAGGTTTCTCCTCTTATCCAGGAAGGTGACAAAGATGGAAACAGTAAGTGTTGGAAGAATTGTAGAAACACACAAATGGAATGTGCTAGACCCAGCTTTAACCTGAGTGGTAGAATCCATTGTTAAATTTCTGTATGAGCATTTATTTATATTTCAGAAATCAGAAATCTCTATAAACTAGGTCTGGTTTATTGTTTTGTTGATTGTATAGACTTAAGAAAGTTTTAATAATGCAAATAAAAGTTAAAAGTGTAGGTGTGTATAATACTTTCCATTCCAGTTATAACATTTACTAGCATACCCCTCTATTGCTCTATACATATTGAGTATTCATAGGATACTCAAAGTATAAAATCATATCACTAAATTGGATTCCTGGTGATTGTAAGTTAATGATACTAATGAAAATAACTATTATTTATATAACTCTTTAAGATGTGTAAAATGTTTTATGTCCATTTTCTCATGTGAGTCCCAACACTTCTTAAACACAGGTATACTATGGGAGTGGAACTATGTGAATTGGTCCAACAATTATGCTAAGCAATTTGAAATTATGAGAAGACAGTGACTTAAATTTCCATTTGTTTGGAAAAATCCTCTCGTAAACATTTATCCACAGGATGTCAAGGATTAAAAAAAAAAAACTATTTGTACCAAAATAGTTATATCAGAACTTTTTTTTCCTAGTTGCAAAATATTTGAAACAAAAGTAAGATCAAAGAACCACAGTTCTTCACCTGGAAGCGACCTCACAAGCTGACTAATTCAACTCCCTAAATGCATATTGATTGAGGAGTGGATTAAAAATAACAATGATATAGGTTAGAATGATATAAGAAATAATATAATGGAAATAGAAAGAATTATATGAATTGATGCAAAGAAAAATTAAACAAACAAGAAAATAATAAACACAATGATTTGGACTTCGTTATTTGCAAAGACAAAAGTAACTAAACAATCAAAACTAATCATTGTGAGATTAAAATGGCTCCAAAAAAGAAACTGGAAACTTGTCCATTTCCCCAATTTTGTTTTGCAAGTGTCTGGATTATGGTTCCAGAAAAAAAATTATAATAAAATATAGTTAATATATTGATTAATTTTAGTAAACCATTTCCCCCCTTTTTTGTTTTAAAATATGGCTCTCTGGGACAGAGAGAAGGAAGGGATATATTTGGAAATATAGATGATGAAAGACAGAAGATTAACAAATATATTTTTAAAATTATCATCTTCATTTAGTTTATTGTACTACATTTTTCTGAATACTGTGCATTAATGGGGGAAGGTGTTTGAAGGAGGAGGGCATAACCAAAATAAAAAGCACTCTCAAATCTACTTTCCATTACACGTCTGGTTAGGGAGTAGCATGAAGCATAGAAGCCTGGAGACACTGGCTACTTTGGGCATAAACACCAAAATATAGCACCTTGGGCATTATAGAGGAGTTGGCTTGGAGTAGATTACATGAGAGAAGCAGCTTGTGCCAGTTTGTGGCCTCTTATTTTTACTAAATATTCTTGCCAACTAGGTGTTAAACTTATGTAAATTCTAATAGTAACTTTTAAATACCTCCCTGCCACCTAAAATGGATAAAATCTTGGTCTTTGCACCCAGTTATAGTTCTTGGTAAAAGATAGACTTCAGAATAAGAAGGACAGAAGAATATGAGAGGTGGAATTTGGCAAAAGATAATAGAACTGGAGCTGTTACATCCGTATGATATCTAGGTAAAAAAATATGGACAGTTTAATCACTTGCCATAATTCTAAATTGCTTTCCAGAATGGTTGGTAGAATTCATAGCATTACTAACAATGTGCTTGTCTTTTTGCAAGCCCTTCAACATTGCCAATTTTTTTGTCATCTTTGTCAAATTGTGAGTGTCTTGTAAAACCTCATGTTTCTTTTAATTTTGTATTGCTTTTTACTTTTTTCAGCATTTTAGAGCAATGTTTCATAAAGTTGTTACTAGTTTGCATTTCTCCTTTTGGGAATTGTTTGTTTTCTCTGAACATTCATCTATCAGAAAATGATTTTTTATTTTATAGGTTTATGTTAGTTGTCTATGTAATGAAAATCAGGCTATTATCAGACATATTTAATATAAAGATTTTTTTTCAGCTCTCTATTTTCCTTCTTACCCTAACTGCATTAACTTTGCTTTTCAATTTGAAGGAAAGTTTTCTGTTTTATCTTTTGTGATTACTTCTAGCTCATATTCACTTAAGGATTCTTCCTCCAAGCATAGCTCTAAAACGGCTTTTAATATTCACTTCAATTTTGAACTAATTCTAGCATATGGTGAAACATATTCTAAACCCAGTTCTATCATTATGCTTTTCAGTTATCAAACCATTTTTTGACCGATAAGGAGTTTATGTAGCTTATATTCTTGAGCTTATTTAGATTACTAATTTTTATTTATTTCTGATTCTATCTTAACTAATTTATTCTAAATTTTTACTTTTCTATTTTTAATGAGTACTAAGTTTGATAACCACTTTTTTATGATATAATACTTAATTCCAACTTAAAAAAATCTTTTCCTTTGAGATTTTAAATATTTCTGCTATTATTTTATTTATTTCCATAAAATAGTTTGATTGTTGGAGCACTAATCTGTGCTTATTAAATCTATAATTAAATTTAGATACTGTTATGATTTTTTTCTATAAAAAATCTAGATGTAGACATTACTTATCCCTCCAGATATTTAGATATTTCTTTAAGAATAATTGATAGTTGCATTTATATAAATTTATATGAGTAGCTTTGTAGACTGACTTTCAGAAATTTTTTACATTTTTAGTTATTTTGAATAGGATTTCCTTATCATTTTTGTTTGAATTTTGCTATTGCTATAAATTACATTTTTTGGGTGGGATTTCTTTGCTTATTCTCTAAGATTTTCCAAATCAACCATCATGTCATTAGTAAAAAGTGACATGATTTTGTTTCTTCTTTGCCTATTTGTATTCTTTTAATTTTTTTCTTGTCTTCTGATTATTAGCATTCCTAGCATTGCTATATAAGCATATCTTCCTGGACACTAATGCCATTACTACCACTACCATCACTTTGTTCCATATATTCTACCAAATGACTCTTGCAAAGAAGAGGAAAAATCTTACTTACAAAATACATTGTCACAAAATTATTTCTAACCTGCTCTTGCAGCTGCCATTTTTTTGTTTCTCATTTTGTTCTCCTCCGCTTGCTATGCAAAGAAAATGAGAAGCAAAATTTCAGTATCTTAGTTTTTTCTATGATTTGAAAATAATAAGACACTATTTTCATTCAGTGAATGATATCTTACCATCTTCATCTTCTTCTTTAATTCTAAGTTTCCAAGTTTCTGCACCTTACTGGCAGCATTGAGGTAATAGATAGTCAAGCTAAAAGGAAAGGAAAATGAGATAATTTATGTTTCCTCTCTCAATTTTTAAAGCTATTATTTGAATCATAGAATTTTACAATAAAGAGGATACTTAGGTCCAAGAAATATTGTATTTCTTGTTTAAGCTCACAGAAATTATGGCAGAGCTCAACTAGAATCAGTCTTCCCATGTTTGGGACTTCATGACATCTCCCCATTTATTTCTTCATTTATAAAATAGCACCCCTTTCCTGGATTGTTGTGAAGATAAAATTAAATAATATTTATAAAGCACTTTGCAAATCTTGAAGTACTATATAAATGCTATTTTTATGTTATTTTGGATTCTGGAATTTCTATTTCATTCTCTCATTTGTTATAAATATTAAAAATCACTAATTTTTGATAATTCATTTATGTAACATTTCAAAAAAAGGATGAAAATGTTACAGGTGTTGGTACTTGCCAACTTAAAAAAAATCAGTTTTAATTAATGTCTTTTATCGACACAATTCATTAATTATATTTTTCATTAACACAGATGTTTCACATAATTTACTCATATTTATTTTTGAAAATAAGTACTTAATTTTTTAAAAAAGCAAACTTAGGTTCTAAAGACCTTTTCAGATACCCAGAATTGGTCAGTACCCCACATAACAGTCAAGCGAATCTACAAAAAAGAAAAATGTTCCTATCTTCTAATATATAGATTTGCAGATAGATAATATGCATACAACATTATTCTTTGCTGCTAATAACTGGAGATGGAATACAGTTCTTCTACTCACAACCATCCTAGATTAAAACTTTTATGTGCCATCTGGCCCTAGTAAAGCAATAACTCAGATGATTTGGCTCAGTCTAAACTGGTATTACTCCAAATAATGTGGGAATTTGAAATCATTCACAAAGCCTGTCAATCATTGCTGTAAGATGGATGATTTTATTATAGAGTCTATTCAGTAAGACAAACTGGTGGACTTGGAAATCACCTTCTATTATCACTTTAATCACTAGTTGTGCTCTCCTGGGTGATCAAAATATAAAGTCTTGTCTCCTACTAACTAGTAGGATGTTCTTGTGCAAATCATTGAATCATTCTAGAATTTATCTCATTAACTTTTTCTGCTAATCAACACAATAAACAAATAAGATTCAACAAAAAGTTAGTCAAATAATCAATGATATTCATTGAATGCCTAATATATATGTGTTAGCCACAGGGACTACCAAGACAGAAGTGAAATAATTCCTGCATTCAAGAAGTCTACTATTACATATTAAGGAAGGGGGGAACAACAGACATACATATGTACTATATACACAAAAAATGTATAATTATTTGGAGTAGAAGACTTGGTAGGAATAAAAAAAGGTTGAATGTAGAAAGCAGGTCTTTAGCTGAGCCAAGAGAAGGTAGAGGGGAGAAGGAGAACAACAAAATGATTCCAAGAAGTAGAGATAGGAAAGGGATATATTTTAGGTATTTAGGTAACTATCATACCAGAGGTGCAAAAATGGGAGAAAGAGAGTAATGTCTGAGGAACAACAAGAAAGTCAATTTTGCTAAAATGGAAAGGGAGTATTATGTAATAAGAATGGAAATATAGGTGAGAACTAGTTGGAGAGGGATTTTAATGCTAAACAGAGAAATCTAGAATAGAGATAATGAGGAATCAATGGAATTGAATAGAAGAGTGACATAGATCTACATGTTAGGAAAATCATTTTGGCAATGATATCAAACCTAAATAGAAAGGGAGGCACTAAACCATATATAAGGATTCCTATTAATGACATAATCAGTGAACACATATTAATATTATCTATATCTTATTGTATTTTTGATAATTTTGTTAAATATTTCCCAACTGCATTTTAGTATAGTTGGGGCATTTTATAGTGTTGCTCCATGTTTGATAACTCCAATTTAGAGAATAGATTGGAAGGGGGAGAAATCTGAGATAGAGAGATCAATTAGAAATCTATAAAAGATATAAGATGAAGGATGATTTAGGTCAGTAGTTGTAGGGATGGAAATAAGAGGATAAATTTAAGTGATGTGGAAGTAGGAAAAATAAGATGCAGTGAATGACACTGAAGATTCAAGAACTATACTAAAATTATGAACCTAGGTTGAGGCTATAACCTACTAGAAATAGGAAAGTTCAGAAGAGTGACGTCAGGGGGGAAAGACAATGAGTTCTATTTTGAATATGTTGAATTTGAGATACCTGCAAGGACATCCAGTTCAACTGATTGGCAGCTTAAAATCTCCAAAAGGCAATAACCCTCATTGTTAATCTAACTTAAATGAATAATAACTAGCATTTACTTATTACTTCATGACTTGCAAAATGCTTTACACATTACTTCACTTTCTTCTCACTATAATACTGTGAAGTGAGGAAACTGAAGCTGAGAAGATGTGATTTGCTTGGGTCCACAGATCTAGTAAGTGTTTGAGCAAAGATTAGGATTTATGTCTTCCTGTCCCTAAATTCACTTCACTATTCATTATTCCACCCACATGACTCCAAAAGGCAGCCAGAGAACATCATCCTTAAACTTTACCAAAACTAGCATCAGATTGGTTACCTAAAGAACATAAATATTAAAAGTCTAGGGGAATAGTTCATAGCAAACTCTCTAAACACCAATCTACTAAATCCTAGAATCTTAAGTGTGAAAGTACATTTAGTTCATCTAGTACAATCCACAGCTTTCAGTAATTTGTATTACTAACTTTCCCATGACAGATTATTCCATGCTATCTCAGCATAGAGATTCTGCATGTGTTCATAGTAAACCCTCTTGATGTTACCTTATAAGAATTTTTTCCTTAGAAAATGAATGATTTATATAAGGTCATAGAGTTCTGTGTTATTACATTCTCAATAGAGAATAGAGACCATCTTGTCCAACTCCCTGATTTTTTTTATATGAGAGAACTGAGGTTCAGCTGAGGTTCAAGGAAGTTGAATAATTTGCCTGTTTGAAACAATTAAAGTGTCAAAAGTTTGGTGGATATGTTGTAAAAATGAGTGTTGATCAGTGAACAGCCAGAGTAGGTGACTTGTGAAGTCCTTCTCTCTTTTATCCCCTTCATGTCCTTAGTTTTAAATCTGTCACTCTACTGTACTAGCAAATCCATAGTTTATTTTTATTTTTAAGTGTGAATATCTCAAGAAATGGAGAAGGGAAAAGGAAATGAAGTGTTATCTTTTTTGAAAACATGGGGAAGCAGTCAGTACATGATATTTCCAAGAATTCTTTCAGTCCTGTGATTTTATTGTCATAAGCAAACATTTATGTATGGCCTGTTGAATGTAAGTGCTTGAAATGCTTATGATCTCTAAGACCCTCAGCATTGAAAAATGGCCTAGAGGATACCCAAGGAGAGTACTAATATTCAGGATAATCATGTTTGTTTATTCAATGCCATCTGCTTTTGGGTTTAAGGAGAGGAGATGAGGGGTGAAATTCAATCCCCTGATTATATTTATCATTATATCCTTCCCTTCTGTTGGATGTTTTAATTATTATTTTGGCCAGTTGGTAACAAATTATTTAGTCCTGAAATGGTGAAAAGAGATGTGGAAGCCTGAATCATATCCAGTTGTATCAAAATTAAAGCTCCTGAATTTTAATCCTCGCCACAAAATAATCAATCCTGAAATTGGTTTGGTTTCAGTGAGCCCCTTGGGAAGCTGAGGGTTAGAGAGAAAGTAGAAAAATTGGAAAAAAATGAGAGAGAAGAAGAGGGTTATAAAGGCTTTGTTCTTTTAGCAGAAGAAGTCTATGTACACCATGATCAAAATGACAGCAATGACGAGTCCAGGGTTAGAGAGCTGCCGTAAGATTTTTGCCAACCAGCTGGGGAAATCGTGCTCCAGAGTTTCACCAATAACTTCAAACATTCTGTTTTTGCCACTGAAAAATAATAAGAAAGAAGAGTTTAGAACATAGAGAATAATTGCCAACTTTTATGAAGGGCTTTACAATTTGCAAACCCCCCTTTATAAGTATCATGTCATCTTAGTCTAACAACAGCCTTATGAAATATATTCACTAGTCATTGTTGTATTTATTTCACGTATGAACTAACTACGACTTAGAGGTGTAAAGTCATTTACCAAGGATACACAGCTAGTTAAGCATTAAAATCAAAATTTGGACCCAAGTCTCCATAACTGCAAATAGAGTTCATTGTCCACAACAGCAAATGAGTCTTCCAGATTATGCCCTTTTTACAAAAACATTGCACTAATACCAACAAAACTACCCAAGAACAGGGAATGGAAACACAGTACCACCTAATCTATGATCCTTTTAATCTAATCATGTTTACTTCTCATTGAAATGAAGCGCCAGATTGCCAACCTATATCTGAGAAACAAAACATATCCATCTCCCCCTCTCTCTCCTCTTCTGCTCCTCTTTCCCTTTCCTTTCCCTTTTCCTTTTCTTTCCCCCCTTCCTCCTCTTCACTTCTTTTCCCTCTTCTCTTCTTTTTTCTTTCATTCTCTTTCTCTCATACTCACAGATACACACACACATACACAAACACACGCGCGCGCGCACACACAGACACACACACACACATACACACACACATACCTTCTGCATCTCAGTTGCTCTCCTTTCTGTGCCTATAATCAAGTTCATGTCTCCTCTATATTGCATAATAAAAACACCACTACAATTAAAGATATAACCTTTTCCTTGAACCCCTCCCATCAAGCTATTAGTATATATCTATCTCTTTTTTTCTTTCCTACTACACTTCTAAAAACAGTGATTTTTTCATTCACTATTTCCATCTCTTCAGCATCAAGTCATTTCCCAACACCCTGTAGTCCAAAACAGTGTTTTTCTTAAAATATACAGAATAATAACCCTCTATGAAAAGTGTGAGAACTTTAGCTGAAAATGATTGCTCCCTCTAATTGTCTTAAAAGTATTTTAAATGGGACCTCTATTTTTTTTTCTTTCAAGATATTTTACTTTGTAACCAAGTTATTTTTGTAAGATCTCTGAGGTCATGGATTATAAATTTTGTTTTGTTTTCCCTTTTGTCTTAATTTCCCAAGTATTTATTCATCCTAGTACCTTGCACATATTAGGTTCTTAGCAAATGTATTATTAAATTAAATAACACTAATACTAAGAAACACTAGGAAAATAATATTTATTTGGCTTTATGGCATTTGTAATTTGCTAATCATCACTAAAATTTCTATAAAATAATATCCTAGGAAAAGCTAAATTCTCTATTTCACATTGTTTTCTTTGTAGGAGAAACCACTCTTTTAGTTGTTGATATAACAAGTAAGGAATATATAAGAAGTACACTGTATTTGTTTTTTAAGCAAAGAAATATACATTAGCAATAATTTAACAAAATAAAAACCATTGATAATCTAAAATTTCAATCAGACAATAATTTTAATATCATTATTCAATAAAGCTGTAAGTAAACAACTGAAAAATAATTTTAAAAAACTTCCTTTTCTTACTCTCACAGTTTGATGAGTATGAGGTAATTGAAAGTAATGCAAGAGAAGAAAACTAAGGGTGGTTGGGAAGTGACTTGATGATGATTTGATGTTGAAGAAATGGAAACAGTGAGTGAAAAAATAACTTTTTAGAGGGTTAGCAGGGAAGAAAAAAGAGATAGGTATACACTTATAGCTTGATGGGGAGAGGTTCAAGGAAAAGGTTATACTTTTAATTGTGGTGGGTTTTGTTATGCAGTATAGGGGAGACATGAACATGGTTATAGCACAGAAAGGAGGGCATTGAGAGATTGAAGGTGTGTGTGTGTGTGTGTGTGTGTGTGTGTGTGTGTGTGTGTGTGTGTGTGACTATAAGAGAAGAAAGAGAATATAAGAAAAGAGAAAGGAAGAGGGAAAGGAATTAAAGAAGAGGAAGGGGAAAAGAGGGAAATGGGAGAGGAAAGGAAAAGAGGAGCAGAAGAGGAGAGAGGAGAGAGGGATGTTGTTATATTTTGTTTCTCAAATAAAGGTTGGCAATCTGGCACTTCATCTCAGTAAGAAGAAAACATGATTAGATTAAAAGGATCATAGATTATGGGGTGCCATGTTTCCTTTCCCTGTTCTTGGGCAGTTTTGTTGATATTAATGCAATGTTTTTGTGAGAAGGGCATAATCTGGAGGACTCTATTTGGAGTTATGGAGACTTGGGTTCAAATTTTGACTTTGATACTTAACTAGTTACATGTCTTTGGTAAATCATTTTACATTTCTGAGCCTTAGTTAGTTCATATGTGAAATAAATATAACAAGGGTTGATGAATTTATAACATGAAAGTATAGAATGGTCTCTTTATCTGATGTTTTAAAACAAACAAAAACAAACTCTAAAAAACATTCTGCATACTTCAAAGGTATAGAATTGCTCTGTCAATTATAATGCCTTTAGATAGATCAGGAAACTCTGTTTGGAGCCATTTTTTGCTTTTGCCTGGCTGCTAACCATGAGATTGCAGAACAAACTTACAAGTCAGATTTCTCTCCAGGAAATAGTGTTTTCCACTGATTTGAATAAAACACACAATATGATTGATGGGGTAAAATGGAAGAAATCTAGTCACGTTAGGATTTCTCTTACTCAAAAATGGCTGTTATTTCTAATCATTCAATGTGTTAAAAGAAGCCCTATCTATTATAATAGGACAAAAGCCAGAAAAAGATGACAGAAGTTATCCCTTTGTTTATTTAGAGCTAGCAAGGTGGCATAGTGCATAGTATAATGAATTTGAAGTTTAAAAAGTTTAGTTTTGAATCCTGCCTGAGATACCTGGTAGCTGTCTAAACCTAGTCACTTAATCTCTCTCAGATTTATTTTCTTATATATAAAAAATAGAATAATTAGATTATTCTCACAAACTGAGGGTATGATATGTGAGTAGGATGAGGGTAACATCATATAATCTCTGGGTTTATGAATGAAATACAAAACATGGAATCAAGAAGATTTGAGTTTAAATCTAGATTCAGACACTTATTAGCTGTGTGATCTCTAGCAAGTCATATAACCTCTGTCTACCTTAACCTCATTTATAAAATAGAGATTGATAACAACATTTATTTTCCTGGGTGATGATCAGATGAGATGATACTTCTAAAGTGTTTTGCAAATCTTAAAGCACTATATAAATGGTAATTCATTATTATTAGCTACCCAGAATTTTACCCCTTTATACTGTATTAAAAAATGGTGGAGAATTGCTAGGAGATGCAGGTTTTCCTAGAGTTCTAGTTTCTTTGTTTCTTTGACACAAGAAAAAGTTTAAAGCTCCCAATAATGGACAACCACCAAAGCATCTATAAAAAACTATGTCCTCATACCTCAATTTAACTTAGCTTAGAGTTTACCAAGTAATGGGGTACTCATTATTTGACTGTAGTTTCATTTAGATCTTTTAACAGTATGATAGGATAATTTTTTGGGTTACCTTTCTACTCTGGTCAGGTTTTCCCAAATCAGGCCTTTAGAGACTAAACTAGGGGGTCTGTTCACTTTACCAAATTGGTCTACTTTTCAAAAAGTAACCAATTTATAGTGCCACTCTATCTGGAAAGAGGGTAATGAAGGAAAGTTTTCATTTCTACTGACAAGCCATCATCTTACCAGTTCTATTGAAATCTCTCACTTCCTTAAACTTATGTTCACTGACAGGTAGTTCTAATTAGTAAGAAGCAAGCCTATCACAAAATAGGTTGGGAAAATTTAGCAATATCACAGAAGAATAAAAGAATGTTAGAATTAGAAAATACCTTAAAAACCGTGTAATTCAATCCATTCTAAAATGATGCCACTTTTCAAGAATTTCTGATAGACATCCAGCATTTTTTGAAGATTTCTGGTAATAAACAACCCACTATATCTAGAGGCAGTCTATTCTATTTGGGAGAATTCTAACCACCTTCCTCCTGGGCATTATTCCTTTCTTAAACATTATCAAACCATAGACAATGTTTTCCAGAAATGGCAAATGATAGTTATTCCTTGAAAACTATTTTCCATTCCCCATATATTTCTTGGGGAAAAAATTTAACTTTTTTTCAATTTGTGAAGCTAAACCACAAAACCAAGAAATTAATAATAATGCAGAAATATTAGCTTACACAAAGTGATCAACTTGAAAGAAAAAAAATAGTCTATCTAACAAAGGATCCTAGTAAGCAGATGAGACTACTCTTCACAAGACAGTCAAATTGGAAAGAAAGAGTGAGTGAGAGAGATAGAGATAGAAAGAGAGAAAGCAGCAGCAGCAAAAGCAGCAGAAGTAGCAACAGCAAAAGAAGAAGAAGAAGAAGAAGAAGAAGAAGAAGAAGAAGAAGAAGAAGAAGAAGAAGAAGAAGAAGAAGAAGAAGAAGAAGAAGAAGAAGAAGAAGAAGAAGAAGAAGAAGAAGAAGAAGAAGAAGGAAGAAGAAGAGGAAGAAGAAGAAGAAGAAGAAGAAGAAGAAGAAGAAGAAGAAGAAGAAGAAGAAGAAGAAGAAGAAGAAGAAGAAGAAGAAGAAGAAGAAGAAGAAGAAGAAGAAGAAGAAGAAGAAGAAGAAGAAGAAGAAGAAGAAGAAGAAGAAGAAGAAGAAGAAGAAGAAGAAGAAGAAGAAAAGTAAGGAAGGGAGGGAGGAGAGAGTGAGGAAGGAAGTTCAGGAGAGAAACTGAACATGTATATTTAGATTTAGGAGTTGTGCATAGAGATCTTCTGTAAATCCATAGAAGCTCAAAAACTCAGGAAGTGAGTAATTAGAGACAGAATAGAAGTCCCAAGACAAAATCATGGTTGTAGCATGCATACTGCATTACCAAGTTGATAGCTAAGTTCCTTTTCTAGGGTATATAAGGGGCACCTTTCAATTGCTAAAATAAATTGAGATTTTATAGTATCACTATCTGACCATTATATAATTGTTTAGAAAAAAAATTTACACATGATCTCATTTTATCCTTTAATAATCCTCTGAAGTAAATTAGGAAACTAAGGCTGAAGGAAATGAAGTGAATTATCAAATGGTACCCAGTTAGTAAGTGACAAAATGAACTCTTGAACTCAGGGCCTCTGATTCTTAAAACCTGTGATTTTTTCATTCCTGGGGAATGCCATCATGCAGAAAAAGTTCTTTGGGTTAGTTCCATCTCTCTTAAGAGAACCAGAGAAGTTATTTTAAAAAGTTATTTGACTGAAAGGGTTACACAATCCCACAATTTATTAATAGTGGGTCTAAGGCTACAATTTCAATTTTAACCTCCAGATGTCACTCTATATTATATGACAGCCCACTTACTTGGCGATGGCAAGTCCACAGAGACGCAATTAGTTGGGTTATTCATGAGGGTATTTTACATTTATGAAAGTATTTTGCACTTATTAAAGTCATCGTTTCCATTTGCAGATATGAATCATTATGATACCATGGAAAGAGATGATGCAAACACTACTACAATCATTTTTGTAGGACAGGATTTATTTGATGGCCCCAATTCACTAGCAAGGAACAATCCATCAAATGTATGCTAATCAATGTCAATCTTTCTCATTACTCAGTCTTTGCTTTGCAGTATCCCTCATTCTTATCAGAGTTTTGGGGAATTAACTGACCCTGCCCCAAAATAAGAATTTACTCAGTCATTGAATCAATTATTGAAACTGTTATGGAGAGGACAATACAATAAACAATCCCAAATTGAGCAGGAACTCTTATTTATGCTTTCTTCTGAGACTGACATCAGAAGTTTACTATTGACAACTGGGAAGAATGTAGGAAAATCAGTATCATTCTTCCTGCCTTCTCTCATGATTCATAAAGATTCCAACAGGCTAGAATGAAAAGCCAAATCTAATAATATGAATTTAATATAGATAAATATGAAGTCCTAAATATGAGTTCAGTAACATTTTCCCAACAACTGCACAAGTCTTCTATCCAAATGACTTTGCAATGACTGACTTCACATCTGAATGCATTCCTCACCTCAGCCTCATAAAATGAATGTCTATTTTCCTTCATTCTGTACTGAAGCACCACTTCCAGTTCCTAATGCCTTCTTTCTTTTTCTCCTATCCCAGTAATTCCCTCCCTCTTTCCCTCTCGCCTTCCTCCTCGTCCTCCTCCTCTTCCTCCTCCTCCTCCTCCTCCTCCTCCTCCTCCTTCTTCTTCTTCTTCTTCTTCTTCCTTCTTCCTTCTTCCTTCTTCTTCTCTCTCTCTCTTCCCATCTCTGTCTCTTTTTGTCTGTCTCTGTTTTTCTCTGTCTCTTTGTCTGTCTCTCTATTTCTCTCTTTTTCTCTATGTTATTTTTATACTTTCTACTTCTGTTCACAAATGCATGGCCCTACTTTTTGTTTATTATCTCTCACAACTAAAGCTGTACTATTCTAAAGGATAATGAGATTTTTATTGGTTAACCTCTGGGATAACCTGTACTTTCTGTACTTCTGGGATAGAGGGAAGGAACTCCTAATATGCTGATCCTGAAAAATCTGCCTGATGGCATGAGAATTTGGATAATATGTGCCCCCAAATGATTACCCAAATTTATAATGCCAGTAATTGCCTCAGTTACCCCTTGAATTAGAAATGCCTCTTCTCCATCATTCATATTTCTCTCAGGGAGAGAGTCATATCCTAGCATTTAAAGAATGTGTTCAGTATGTCTCCGTTAGTAAGTCCATAGGTAGATTTGGCATTAAAGCTCACTGCCCCTGAATTTTATTGATTATAAGCCCTTCTAAACAATTTTGCCTCTATGATGAGGGGAGGAGAGTAGCATTACAAGTTGTAAATATACAGTAATCTCATTTTACAATAAGTAAGAATAAAGAGTTTCAAAAGTAAGGTACCTGAATGGGCCACAGTCAAAAGATGGTGGGAAGGAGACAATCATATACAGCACTGGCATTGTAGACAAGAAAAGGATGAGCAAAAGCATAGCTAAGTAAAAATTATTAGACTTAGAGGCTTTGAAGACCCTCGCCTCAGGAACATTACAACACATCACAGCCCAGCATTGAAAGTACATGGACGTATGCAGGCGAAGTATGTTGATAGCTGGTAGGCAAGGAGCATAAAATGATCCCATCCTGGAAACAATCAAAGAAAACATGACATGGCTCAATTTTGGAGTCTGATTCCCACATTAAAGCCACAAGAACCCATTTTATATCATCCTTTTGTTGGGAAAGATGAAAGCTGGATGTCCATTTTCAATCATTTTAAATGAATTTAACAACTGGCCTTGTCTATCTTTTCTGTACATATTGTAATGGCTCCACCCAAATATAGTACATATTATTCTATGGTCTTAGTAAATATTTCCTCCCAAATATTTTTGTATATACTGTTAGGAAAGGGTTTTATAATCAAAATAGTTAACCAACATTCCATATAATCATTAGGATTTTTTTTTCCTCTAGGACATAAATCCACCCATGCTCGAAAAGGCATTGCAGCTGTTTTTCAAAACACTGATCATGTTCATTGCCCATCTTTCTATAGAAAAATCCCCACATTCTATCTAAGAATGTCAGGTACTTTTGTAAGAGAATTGGGGAATTAGTGCATGATTTTGGGAAGGAGGCCTGGCTATAGTGTCATTGGAAAGAAATTTGTATTAATTAGTACAGAGATAGTACATAATACCAATCAACAGGCAGCTACTTTGACAGCTTTCCAGACAACAAAAACTGATTTCTAGTCTGGGCCAATCTGTTGTCTTAACTTAGAAGGTAACAGGTAGACATGCAGCATATGGATGTACAAATGACACTAAATTGACTTTGTGGGTTGATTTAGACCTTCTGTAAGAGCTGGACTTAAAATAATTATATGACTGGGCAGTATTTTTCTTTTTTTTTTTTTTTTTAATTACTTGACTAACATTAAGTATCAGTCTATCATCACAAATAGTAGAAATCCAGTAGAGAATTGAAATATCCCAAATGCTTACTTAATGGTTACTCCCTCTCCTTTGACAGTTGGTCACTCCTTAAACAATCCCAAGTAGATTCTTGGCTTTTTCCTCCTATTAAGGAAGCAGTCATGATGTGGAATTTGCAAGCCACTTTTTTGGGTATCACTTTAACTTGAATAAACTGCTACTTCTAACAATTTAGAAATCGAAAGTATCCCCCCAAAATTCATTTTCCTTTAAAATATAAATGGAGAAAATTAAAAGAAACTGCACTCTCATCCTTTTCTTAAGTTTACATTATCTGTTGATAAAAGGGGATTTTGAAAACAGAGATAAGAGAACAGTATCCTTGTGATCATATTCATTTCCTCCTAGAATTACTATAGCATAATGATTTTAAAATTCAACAGAAGAAACCAATCTGCTAGTACATAGTGATTCAATTATTCAGATCATAAATGATTTAAATATTTGAACACTGGATAAATGGATAAAGGTTCTTCCAAAATTGTTTACCAGTACATTTCTAGCAAAATTGATTAGCAGTACATTCCATAAAGTGTTTTATGATCATTTAGTTAAATAAAATTTTATTGAATATATATATATATATATATATATATATATATATATATATATATAAAACAGTATAAAATGAGTCAACTATAACCATTTGTACTGTTAGTTAAAAATGACTATTCTAGATTATCAAATGAAATACTTCATTTGATTACATTTTTAAATTTAAAATGTTCTATTATTAAAAAAAAATCATTTCCACTATACAAATGCAATGTCACTTGGCTAAAGCTTTATGAAAAGAATTAGTGAAGAGAATATAAGCTTTAAGTCAAAGTTCCTGAGTTCAAATCTTTCCTCTCACATTTATTAACAGTATATAACCTTGGCCAAGTAATTTCAATTTTTGGACTTCATTTTTTTTGACCATATAATTAATAGGTTGGATCAAAGTGGTTTCTGAGCCAGTTCTCAATCTATGATCTCTGTTTACATTCGACAAAGTATATTCAACATGATGTGTGAATTAACTATTTGAATCTATTTTGATGTGGATGTCTCCATGTAAAACTGATTCAAAATTAAACATCCAGCATTTCACTGGACCTCTGACAAAAAAATGCATGCCCCATAATGTAACTGAAAGTGACTCATCAACTGTAAGAATCAAGAGAGAAATTGAATATCTTCCAGTTTAAGCCCCTCATTTAATAAATGAGGAATCCAACACTAGTAATTTGTAAAAGTTACTAATTTTCTGAATCTTAAGTCCAAAACTCAATATCTATACATCAACTAGAAACTTATGTAGTAATTGGCAACTTTGTACAACTAGGCAGATAAAATGTAGTTTGGAATCAGGAAGATCTGAGTTCCAATCCAGTTTCAGTATCCTTATATGTAAAATGGGGATGAGCTCCCTTCCAAGGTTGTTATGAGGATTAAATGAGATAATAATTGTAAAATGCTGAGCACAGTACCTGGCACATTGTAAGTGCTATTATTATGAAAAGCATTATTGTTTAAATACTTGTAACAATTACATGAGAAACAGTGTGATGTGATGAGTAGCAAGTTGGTCTTTGAAGTGGATTCAAGTCTTGCTTCTAATACATATTGGTTATGTATATTTGTATGATGATGAGAAAGTCACTTCATCACTTCACCATGGGCAACTCACTTTACCTTGCTTGAAGCAACAAAGACTGCTACAGAGGATTTGTCAATCTATTTTGGAAAAACAAGTTTCCAACAGAGAGTTCTCTTTACTTAAGAAATCAAAGATCAAGACAAAAAATTACTTGTAATAAAGTCAGATTGTGAAATATTACATTTTTAACAACTTTCATATTTGATATATGTGGCAGTATTGAGATCAGGCAAAATTCCTCCTATGGTTTCTGGTTTCATAAATGCTGAAAAATACTTCCAAAAAGTCCTACAAAGAAGACCCATGGATAGGTTCATCATCCATCCTCTGAGAAACATCTGGAAAAAGATAGCTATGCAAAACAGATGCTACATGGCCTTTGAGCATCAAGGATGAATCAATAATAGATATTTTTTACTCAGTGCAGAGAAATGTCAAATTGTTTCTCAAAGTATAGTGTCCTTTGATAGGAGGTCATGCTATTTCATGAGGACATATACTCTTTCATATTTTCCCATCTAATTCTAACCATCATATATAGTTTGCCTACCAGATCATGCCTTGATTGAAGATCAGTGCTAGAACATTGCCGCTGATATCAAATTCCGTATAAGAGGGCTAAGAAGAGATACAAGCATTTTCATAAAGTTAGGCTCACAATGACTTCAAACAAAATGAGCGAATATTGTCATGAAGGCATGGGTAAGACAATTAATTGCCAATTACACTCAATACTAACAAAATGATACTAATAGAATAGAATATGGTCTAGCACTACAATAATTTATTAACTTCTTGTGCAGAGCATTCTACTAGAAGGGGAGAATACAAAGGTTTGATAAAACACATTTCCTGCCTGTAGAGACCTTACATTCTAATGGGGAGGTACAAAGGTACCAATAGAGTTATAACATACATTATAAGATAAACTCATTAGAAAGTTACTAAACCAAGTGCTATGTGAAATCTAAATGTAAAGGATAAGTAAATAAGGGGGATTAGGGAGGATGTCTAAGAAGAAATGGCATTTTTGTTGACATTTTATCTAATACTTTTTTCTACTAGTGTTTATTTTTTGGGAAAAGAAAAAAGAAAAGAAAAACCCTTATATAACAAATATTTAAGGAAACAAATTTCCAAATTGATCTTATCTCATTCTGAATCTTAAGTCCATGAATTCTCTGTCAGGAGGTAGGTAGCACTCAACAATCCTTTGGGATTCTGATTTGATTACTAGAAGGATGGGGAGAAGTCCAATAGTTGAAAAAAGAGGGTAAGGGAACACTAGGTTTAGAAAAATAAACTTAATAAAGCATAGAGGCAGGAAAGAGAAGCACATGTAGTAGACTGGGAAAGAAGGGAGTCATTGATTTGTCCAGTTTGGCCAGAGTTAAGAGAACACTGATATCAAGGTGTGAAAGAGTGGAAGAAGATTGTAGAAAATCAAGCATGTTAGGCACAGGAGTATGAAACAATAGAATGCAGTTCTGCTTTACGATTATCCCATTCACTCTAAATTTTCCATCACTTATGCTACTTAATAGATATCCTAGACCTTAATCTCATGATTTAAAACAATAACAACAAAAACAAAACAGGCATGATTATACTCATCTGCTCAACTTTCAAACAAAGGAATTTTTCATCATGTAACAGAAATAAATCAAAAGAAAAACAAGGTTTTAAATATAAAAGGAAATGGTAAGATGCCAAATAAAAGGAATGCCCAGTGTTTGTGCGTTAATGACCCAAGGATAGATTGTAAATTTTCAGTAAAGAATATTATTAAGTTACTAGTAAAGATACTAATGGAAAATTCAAAAAGCATCAAGAGTGTATACATTTCCTTGAATATTAGCAATTGCAAGTGAAAAAGGTTGGCATATGATGGCTTTGATATAAAACCAAAAATGCACGCACTATTCTTTGTCTATGAAAATGACACTAGTAATTTAGCATTACTGAAACGTGAGCTTTGCATTGTTCTTTTTTTTTTTTTTTTTTTTTTTTTCTGAGGCAAGGGTCACATAGCTAAGAAGTGTTAAGTGTCTGAGGCCATATTTGAACTCAGTTCCTCCTGACTTCAGAACTGGTGCTCTATCCATTGTGCTACCTAGCTGTCCCAACTTTGCATTGTTTTTAGACATACAAATAACAATCATATTTTATAATAATAAATGCTTCAGAATTTAGAAAGCACTTTCTAGTAAAGAGGCATCAAGACATTAGACACTGTTGTATTTTGTTTCTTCCCTGACTTATCTGATTTGTCCTTTTCAGTCTTCTCTGCAGGATTATTTTCTATGTCCCACTACCTATATGTTTGTATCTCCTAGGGTACTATACCTTTTCTTTGCTCACTCTGTTTTCTCTCTCCTTTCTTTTCCTTCTTTCACTCTTTCTCTGTTTGATTCTGTTTTTCTGTTTCTTTCTCTTCCCTTGTACCTCCTCTTATCAGCTCCCACAGTTTCAATTAACAATTATATGCAGATGAATGCTAAATATCTACCTATCACGCATCTATCACTTAAGCTCCAGTCCAACTTTTCCAAATCCCTGCTGGACATTTCTACCTTAATGATCCAAAGGCATCTCAAACTCAACAAATCCAAAACAAGAACTTAGTATCTTTCCCACTATATTTGCTCTTCCTGCTAGATTTTAAACTCCTTGAAGGACAAATTCTCCTTGAATCCTATCACTGTGAGGATCCCACCGGAGGACAAGCAGCTTCATTCTGTTGTCTGGGTAGGGCTGGTAGAGTTTGGAGCTGGAGATACCAATCCTATTGAATTAGAGAAACACCCTACTCAATTGAAGATTTCCTATTCAATTCCAACTCCACCCATCAGCCTCATTGAGAGGGGGAGCAGGCCTTGGCTTGTAGCCAAAGATTTCCTTATAAAAATGGCAATTTTAAACTCATTTCTTTGCAGAGGTCCTAACATGCCATGCCATACCATGTTATGCTATGCCAAAGAAACCTCTACCCATTGAAATAATATCCTCTTCCAGTACTATCCTCTCTTTATCTCCCTCACCTATTTCCCTAATGAGACTTTATACCTCTCTGTAGGGATTTGTTTTGCTTCCCTGCTGGGACTTTGCCACTAAGGAATTCAGCCTTTCTATTCATGCATGGCAAAGGCTGACTTCCCAATGCTTATAATGAACCTTTTTTACCAATCTAGGTTTTTGGGTTCAATTCCTTTACAAAGAACCTCTGCACTGCCAGAAAGAAGTAACCCAAAATTCCCTACCCATGTGCAGAATCCCAAAGAGGTTTAGGGGGGCCAAACCTCTCCATTTGGTTCCCTGAACCCTAAAACTGCTACTAAACCTTATCATTTAACTTCCTGACCACCAGGAACCCTAAACTCATTTTGGATCCCTGAATCTAATCTCATCATTTGGCTCCCTGACAATCCTAAATTTAGACCTTATCAATGATACCACTTCCAGCTTCCCCTTTTGTAATCTCACATCCAACCTCAACTTTTCCCTCTTCTTCATCCCTTTCATTCCACCAGCTGTTAAGATCTTTCAATTCTGCCTTTATAATTCTTTGTATCCTCTTTCTCTTCATCCATTCCATACCTCCCTAGTTCAGGCATATGGAAGCTCACACCTTGATCATTGAAGCCCTCTCCTAACTGGTTTCTGTGCATTCAATCTCTCCTTTCTCCAATTCTTCTTTCATACAGTTATAAAATTGATATTCCTAAAAGAAAGATTTGACTATGTAATTTTTTTACTAAAAACATTCTCTTGGCTTGCTATTCTTATATAAAAAACAAATTCCTTTGTTTAGGATTTTAAAACTTTTTATTTACTTTTAATTTATAGAATAGACTGATCATTTCCATAACATAATAAAAAGCTCAATCATGAAACTTCAAATCTATTATATACAACTTTCTATTCCTTTTGAATATATAATAAAGTTATTATATAAAATGTTTACTATTTAAAATCCTTCACAGTCTTACTCCAGCATATCTCTCCAGGGTAATAAAGCACTACTCCTTTCATGCACACTGAGTTCTTACCAAACTGGTCTATTTGCTGTTCATTGAATAAGATATTCTTTCTCACAACTCCATGCCTAGAATTCTGTACCTTCTTTCATGAAAATTCTTAGAATTTCTTAAGTATCACCTTTTTCAAAAGACCTTTCTTGATTCTCCTCCTTGTTTTTAGTCTCTCCTCTACATTTAAACATGTATTTACATAGTATATAAATAAATATGTAATATATAACATAATATAAATTTAAGATATGCATTGTACTGTATATATATGTAATATGTGTGCATGTGTAATATGTGTGTGTGCATGTGTGTATTTCTCGTTTATTTTCTGCAGACATCTTATATCCTCCCAGTACAATATTCTCTTTGAAGTCAAAGACAACTTTACTTTTGTATTTTATCAATAATGGTTATAATTGTATAATAGCTTAAAATGATTAATTAGAGCTTTTGGGACACTCTGTGTAAATATCTACAGTGATTTATATTATCTCATTAGGGCTTTATCACAATCCTAAGGTGCAGATACTTCAGGTGTTATTAGTCTATTTTATAGATGAGGAAACTAAAGTCATAAAGGTTAACTAATTTATACACTGTCACACAGCTAGCAAATTTCAAAGGTAGGATTTGAACCCTTGGCTTCCCGACTCTGAGCTCAACACTACCATATCATACCCAGTAATATCGGCATACTTTTATAATACTCATTGGAACCATAGTGCATATTTGTTAGATTCCCTTTTGAGTAGTTTATGCCATCTGTGGTTATGGGACAGAGTTCTTCTAATCTAGGAATAAAACCAGAAGCATTTGCCTACTTAGCAAAATACTTGATATTCCAAATTGATCTCATGGAAAGTGAAAGAGAAGAGGACAAACTTTTCAATCCAAGTTTTCTTTGCTCTCAAAGTTACAAAAACTTACAAAATGCCAGCTGAAATGAAATCCTTTTTTTAAGTCAGTAATGATCCATTTCCCTTAAACAAAACAAACAAACAAACAAACAAAAAAAAACCCAGATGAATAGCCTAGAGCTCCTGAGACAGATTTTGTGACTATAATAAGCCATTGAAAAAAGTAACATTTAGAAATTTGCCAAAGAGAATGCTAGGTGACATAGTGAATAGAGTACCAGCCCTGAAGTCAGGAGGACCTGAGTTCAAATCTGACCTCAGACACTTGATACTTTCTACTGTATGACCCTGGGCAAGTCACTTAACCCCAACTGCCTCAGGGGGAAAAAAATCCACCACAGTATATTATAATTATGTAATGAAAAGTAGTGTCTTATAGAAGAAGGTTTGAAATACAGGAAACTAGGATTCCAAGCCCAACTTAACTATTAATCACCTCAATGACTGATTCTGAGCAAGGCTTTTAACTTGGCCAGGCCTCTCTTTTCTTACCTGTAAAATCATAAAACAGGACGAGCTTGACAATAAAATCATCTAAAGGATTCAAGAATCACTCTTTTCCATTTCTATGGCAATACAGAAGAAATGTATCTCTGAACACAACTAAATTTTGAAAATGAGTTTAATATAGCCATGAATGTAGGGGAGTTGTTCTCTGACTGAGAAATCCTACTTTTTCAGATTTAAACCCAGAATTCAGCTTATTTCTTTCTCCTTTAGCAAAGCTCAGAACTTACTCTTTAAAAGGACATTTTTCTAAGTAAAAAATTCTCCTTGACTTATTTTGAAAAATCCTCATAAAACATTTCTTTCTTTTAGTTTTTATTTTAAAGGTAAAATCAATTAGAAATATTTGTATTATGTTCCTTTTTAAATGAACATAGTGTAACACAGTTCATAAATCCCAAAATAGCCAAAAAATTATACTACATGTAATCAACATCCTTCAGTTATGAAGGGCCATTCAATTCTCATTAGACATGCTGTGGTCATTAACAGAGGAGCCCAATTGCTAGGTTCCTATTGCTATGCCACAGTCTCTTTTGAACTGTTCTACCTCAGTTTTCCTGTATGAGTTTCCCTTATCTCAGTCTCCCTAACTATTCCCCTTAGTTGTAAACCTCCTCCTCCCCCCCAGTCCATTAAGACTGAGGACCATTTACTCCAAGGTTATAAATTGTTAGTACAAGCAAAATAAACAAGAGAATAGACCTCTTGACTCTTTTCTGTCCTCAAGAATTTACAATATCCCTCTAAAATATTCCAAGATACCTCACTGACATCTTTATTTCTGTGTATTCAGACATCTTCTCTTTGGATTTTTTAGAATTTATGGCCTCCCCTATCCTGACAGATGCTTTCGCGCCCTTTTCTCTCTTCTTTATTTATAAAAGGTGTTTAAGGGTTTGAGATTCTCCCATTCAGCACTGGATAATTTGAGATGAGAGTCCTGTCCAGTCAATTATGTTCTCCAATTAATAAAATATTAAAAACTCTCTAATCTCTCTCTTGCCTCAGTTTCTCTGGCATTACACTATGTTACTAGAGGAAGGTATAGTTTTCATTTTGTACTTATACTCCCTGAGTTGAGAATAAGGACTTGTACAGAGTAGGTATTTAATATAAGTTCAATGAATAAACAAATAATGGAGAAAGATTAAGTCAATAAAAAGATGAATGAGTAAATAAATGAATGAAAAAGCATTTAGTAAGAACTTAGTGTGTGCCACCCTTTGTACTAAATGTTCAGAAAATAAATACAAGGAAGCACCCAAGATTTCTGCATTAAAAAAAAAAAACTGAGTCCCTCTATCATATTTGGGATAGAAATAAAGGGGTTACTCAAAAGCCTGATCCCACTATTGATTGGCAATAGTAGCTTTGACTTCCATTTCCAAATGGAGACATTTCACTACTACTTAAGCACTCTTGATAATGTCTTCACTCTGGAAATTTTTTAGCATAACCTTTTATTCCATGGTCTGACAGTGGGTACATTGACTTAGATTTCCTTATCAGTGGAGTTTAGAATTGAGCTGGATTTGGCCAGTATTGATGCAGTAGATGCAATGGAATTTCTAGGGAAACTGCCCTTTAGCGTACTACATTCTGGGATCAAACTATTCACTAAATGAATTCTCATTAGAGCAATTAAGAACTATTGATCTTCTTGGAAGATGTTTGGAAAAATTAATTTACCTTACATGATTCAATAATTTACTCTTAGTAAATAATTTCCTCACTCCAAGAACAAGATTTGATATGGTGGTCCCTAAAGCAAGAAATGGAAATTTACAAATGTCTAGATTAACTTCAATCCACTCATTCCTAAACAACTTGTTTAACATTATCTACTCTGATGTTCTGTATATTTTTGTTGAATTTTTTCCTAACATATAGGGGAATATAAAGGTACCTTGGTGCCTGTTTAGAAAAATGTGGTGTTCTTTTTCTTCTTTAAAATATATAATATGACGGTTCTCTCTGGGAGTGAGCAGGTTTCTCGGGGAGATTTTTTGGAGGCAGCCTTAGTATCAGTTCAGATCAATAATTACCCCAAATGCAGCCAGGTGATAAAAGTTCAGATCTTTTATTGTCTCCAATTTAGCCCGGTTAGCTTAGAAGCCTATCTCTCTGCTTGGTTCCAAGAGCTCTTGCAGCTTTGTCCTTTGCTTCTGCCTCTGATTTCTTCAGCCTCCAGAGCCAGCACCAAGTTGAATCTGTCTTGCCTCTGAGAGAGGGCTTCTGGCTCTCAATCTCCCAGAGTGCTCCTTTCCAACCCCTGTAAATGTTCCCAAGTAAAACTCCTCACTCTGAGAGGGCTTCTGGCTGAACTCAGTTGACGCTCCCCTCTCAATCTAAAATCAACTGAACTCCTCTGACTGGGCCTCTGTCTGTTTCTTATATCTGAGAGAGTAGGATTGTGGGATATCTTCCAGAGTGCTCTCTGGCCTTAAGAGCTTCAAGGGAGGTGTGAATTCACAAAGTTACACAGTTAACTTTGTGAATCTCCCATACTTGTGAATTCCAATGAGTATTTAAATACTTCTTTGTTTATATGAGATCTCTAAAGGTATGAACACAAGCATTATTGTCTATCAGTTCTACTTAGTACCTTCTTTCTTCTGGCCCATAACATCTCCTTATAGGATTAGATCAATCATATTGAACCATGCTAAATTAGGTAATTATTGTCTCTATCAACTCTAATGACTTAACAATTTGTAAAGATTCCAACAGAAAAGTATTCTCTCCATACCAATAGGTGTGGGTTTTTTTACCCTTTATGTGTATCCAGTCACTAGATCTAGAAAAAATAAAATACCTGCCAGAAGAAACTGGAAAGTAGTAATTCTTGCAATGGTCTTTCATTTATTTAATTGTAGGCAACTTTTCCATGGGGGGGGGGATATTTAAAGCCACTTGCAGGTAATTTCCCCCATTTTTATAGGAGATTGGTATGAACATATTTAAAGAATCTGAATGCAGAGATCCCAAAGTAATTTTTAAAATGGGAATAAAGATTGTAACTCCTGTGTGATGGGAGGTTAAGCATTTATTTATATAAGACCTATTATGTACAAATATTATCTCATTTGATCTCCACAACTCACAAAATAAGTGTTACTATTACCCTAATTTTGTAGTTGAGGAAACTAAAAAAACAGATATTAAGTGACTTTTCCAATATGATACTGATCATAAATATGAGACCAGATCTAAATGCAAATAAATCTTCCTGAATCTAGGTCCAGAGTTCTATCTATCTATAACTCTATATACAGCTACTTTTTACCTTCTGACTAAGAAAACTTCTACAAATGTAGGTCAACATTTTTTTCTTTAAGCTTACAATTTTTGAAAGTTGCCTAAAACACTGAGACTTGTCACATAGATAGTATGTCAGGGGAAACATATGAACCAGGGGATATGTCAGGGGAAAGATATGGCTCAGAGGGAAGCTACTGTTCCATATGTTGTCTCTCAAAATATATATTTTTTAAAATACTTAAGTATGAGAAATAAAAAGTATTCAACAAACTTTGCCATAATCAAAATTAAGATATGTTCAATTTGATTCAACAAAAATAACCCTAACAAAAAGATGGATTTTTCATCTTCATATGCAAGTACAAGAAGAAAATGGTATGGGAATTTCATGTTTTGGGGGTTTTTTCCATTTAATTTTATTTCTATTTCCAGCTTTTCTCCCTTCACAATCCTTTAAGAAGATAAGAAACACAAAACTCATTACAAATATGAAGTAATGCAAAAACAGATTTCCACATTGGACATGAGAAGAAGGAGAAGGAAAAGAAGAATTAGAAAAAGAATTAGGAGAAAAAGAAGAACAAAAACAAGAAGAATAAGAAAAATAAGAACAATAAGAACAAGAACAAAAACAAGATGAACCAGAAGACGAACAAGAACAAGGAAAAAAAAAGAAGAGAGAATATGCTTTAATTTGCATTCTGAGTCCATTACTTTTCTATCTGAAGGTAGATAGCATTTTTTCATCAAGAGTCCTTTGAAATTGTGGGGCATTACTATCAAACAGAGTCACTAAATCTTTCATAGTTGATTATCATTATAATATTTCTGGTACTGTGTAAATTGTTCTCCTGAATGACTCACATAACTTTGCATCAGTTCATAAAAGTTTTAGTTGGTTTTTCTCAAATCATTCCTTTATTGTTTATATTTTAAATAATCTTATCCAATTTAATTATGAATTGGCACCTCAAAGTTATTTTAATTTGCATTTCTTTAATATTTGTGACTTTAATTTCTTTCTCTGAAAACTGCTTGCTCATATTCTTTGACTATCTATAAATTGGGGAATATCATTTTTATTTGTATTTGAGGGATTACTGAACATGCTATGATGTTCTTTGTATTTGAGAAATGAAACTTTTATCAGAGAAACTTGCTGTAAAGATTTTTGCCAGTTTCCTGCTTTTCTCCTAATTTTAGCTACGCTAATTTTGTTTGGGCAGAAGCCTTTCTAATTTAGTGCAATCAAAACTCTTCACTTTACCTGTCTCTTTTTTGGTTTTAAATTCTTCTCTCACTTGTAGATTCAATGCTCCATTCCCTTAATTTGCTTATTACTTCACCCTTTATATTTAAATCATGTATGCATTTGGGGTTTATTTTAGAATATGGTATGAAATGATGGTCTATGTCAAGTTTTTATTAAAACTACATTACAGATTTCCAGCAGGTTTCTCCCCCCAAATAATGTATTCTTGTCCCAGTAGCTAGGGCTTTTGGATTACTCAAATACTAAATTAATGTGCTGACTTGCTTTTATATATTGTATATTTAAGGTGCTCTACTGATCAATAATGCTCTTTCTTATCTAGCATCAAATTCTTTCAATGATTACAGCTTTGCAGTATAGTTTGAGATCTGGTACTGCTAGGATTCATTCCTTTGTAGTTTTTTTAAAAACTGATTCCCTTGTTATTCTTAACATTATTTTTTATTCCTGCAGAAGAGTTTTGTTACTATTTTTTATAGCTCTATAAAATAATTCTTTGGTATTTTGATTGGTGTGGCACTGAATATGTAAATTACTTAGTATTTTTATGTTTTTTTATTGGCTCAACCTAACCATAGCATTAATATTTTTCCAATTAGATCAGTCTTTATTTGTGTGAAGAGTGTTTTGCAATTGTATTCATGGAATTCTAATGTATGTCTTGGCAATTGAACTCCCAAGTATTGTATATTATTTATAGTTATTTTATTTTTTAAAAATAATTTCCTCAAATTACATGTCAAGACAATTTTAGCATTTATTTTCACAAGATTTTGATATTCGATTTTTTTCCCTCCCTCTTTTTCTTCCTTTTTTTCTGAAAATGGTTGGAAATTTGATATAGGATATATGTGTGCTATCATGTAAAACATATTTCCATGTTTGCCACAGTTGTGAGAGGAGAAACAGATAAAAAAGAATAAAGTAAGTGAAAAAAATATGCTTTGATCTGCATTTGGAGTCCATTTATTAATATTTTCCTTCATGAGTCCTTTGTACTTGAATCATTGTATTGCTAAGAACAGCTGAGTCCTTTGTAATTGATAATCACACAATATTACTGATACTAAATACACTGTTTTTTTAGATTTGCTCATTTCATTTTGTATCAGTTTGTACAAATCTTTCCAGGTTTTTCTGAAATATGCTTGTTCATAATTTCTTATTGCATAGTAGTATTTCATTACACTTATGTATCACAGCATGTTCAGTAATCCCTCAAGTAATAGGCATCAACTTCCAATATTTTGCCACCATGAAAAGAGCTGTTATGTATTTGTACATATAGGTTCTTTTTCCTTTTTTGTGATCTTTTTAGGATACAGACATAGTAGTGGTATATTGCTGGATCAAAAGATATGCACAGTTTACTTACTTTGTGGACATAATTTCAAATTATTCACCAAAATGATTGTATCACTTCAAAATGCTGCCACTGAATTGGTGTACAAATTTTCCCATCTCCCCGTCAATATTTATAATTTTCCTTTTTTTGTCATATTAGCCAACCTAATGGATGTGAGGTAGTACTTCAGAACTTTTGGTAATATCTAAAAATGCTAATTATTTATATGGATTTATTTTATATCCTGCAATTTCACTTAAGTTGTTAATTGTTTCAACTGGTTTTTTAGTTGATCTCTAGGGTTCTTTAAGTAAATCATTATATCATTTGCCAAAAATGATGTTTTTTCCTTTCATTGTTTATGCTTATTTCTTCAATTTCTTTTTCTTGTCATTGCTATAGTTATCAGTTCTAGTAAAATATTAAATAATAATGGTGATAGTGGACATTCTTGTTTCACCCTGATCTTATAGGAAAACTTTTTAGTCTATCTTCATTATCAATGATGTTTACTTTCTGTTTTAAATAGATTCTACTTATCATTTCTTTAAAAGCCCTGTTAATTCTCTGTTTTTAGTTGTTTTCTTTTTCTTTTTTTTTTTTTTTAACATGAATGGGTATTGTAGTTTGTCAAAACCTTTTTCTGCCTCTATGGAAATAATTATATGATTTTTGTTATTAATGTGATCATTATAGTTACAGTTTTCCTGATCTCTAGGTACAAATCCAGTCTGATCACAATGTATGATTTTTGTGATATATTATTGTAATCTCCTTGAAAATATTTTCTCAAAAATTTTTGCATCAACATTTATTAGGACAATTGATCTATAATTCTCTTTCTCTGTTGTGGGTCTTTTTTGATATCAAAATCATATTTATGATTTGGTAATCTGTTAGTACATCTTCTTTACAAAAGGGAAGTTCAATAAGTCCTTTCCTTATGTCCATCATCCCAACTCTTTCAATGTTCTCTATGACCTTTCAATATAGATCATTATTCTCATTCTCTGTCACTTTATCTTTGCTTTGCTTTTCTCCTTCTTCATCCCTACCTTTTTTCTTTTTTCTTTTTTTTTCTTATCTGTATTCACTTCTTTGTCAATTTCATCTATTTCCACTATATGAAATGTCTGCTCCACTGCACTGGGGCTCAGATTTACTGCTTGTTTGCTGAGGTGAGACTTGCTGCTGGCTCTCTGGGATGCTTCCATCTGGGATTGTGTATACATATAAACACACATAAACATATGCATATTTATGAAAATGTTCATGTAGCCAGGTAAAGTAAACATAGCACACACGTACACATAAATCCATATATGTAGATATGTACATATATATACATATACAAAATACACATGCACACCTTCATATCTATTAATAACACCACAGACCTTTTCACAGCACTGAAATGCATGTTTTTTGCACTTTCATATCATTTTTCCTACATCTTATCAAATCAATTACAAGTTCTAAAAATTCTGTTTTCACACTGTCTCATCTCTCCTTTTCACTAGTATTTCTGAGATAGCATGGGTTAATGAAAATTGGAGTCAGGAGAGTCAAGGTTCAAATCTTGCCTCTGTCACATTAGTTATATGGTCCTACTTAATTTCAGTCTCTTTTGCAAAATGTAGGCAATAATAGCATCTATTTCATATTATTATTGTGAGACTAAAATCGGATAGCATATGTAAAACATTCTACAAATCAGAAATCTTTCTGTAAATGTCAATTAATATAATCCTGTTTTTTCAGAACATTATTTTCCCAATCTCACTAATTAGCCTCCTAATTAGTTCTCTTATTTTCCATCTCTCTGATCCATCATCACTATATTTGCCAAAATAATCTTACAAAGGTATAGCTCTGATAAAGTGATTCATTGCTTCAAAAATTTTTAGTGTTTTCTCTGTGATAAGATGGAACTGTTCGGACTTCTGCAAGTTGCATCCAACTCACCACTGTAGTCTTAGTTTATTTTACATATACTCTATACATACTCTACATTCTAGTCAAACAAGCCTACTAAGTTGTCCCCAATATCATTGTGTTCCCTCCTGCCTTCATGCAGATCATTTTAAATGGCCAGAACTTTCTCCCAGTATATTTCTATCTAGGGAAAGCCTTCTTTTTCTTCAAGGCCTCTTAAAGGTGTCATTTCCACCATGGAAATAACTGTTACACTGTTGGAATAGTGTCATTACTCTTCCCATTTTGTAGAAAAGAAACATAAACTTAAGATGTTATTTAATTTTCATTTGATAGATGTCAGTCAGCAAGCATTTTATATTATAGCCCTAAGAACATGCTAGACAACATTCTAAGTGTTGAAGATAAATGTTATCTCTCCCTCTCAAAAGAGAAACAATGTTTAACTGACTTGCCTAGGATTATGTAGTTAGTAAGAGTTGTAAACAACATTCAAATCTAAGTCTTCTTAAGTCCAGATCCAGCACTTTGTCAACTACACCATGAACCTTTGGCATTTATAATTTTCTGAACTACATCACAGTTGCTTGTGTATTTATTTTATTTCTCTCATTTCACTAAAGACTCCTTTTAGGCAAGGATATTTTTGTATTCCCTAAAGCGCTTTGATGTGGTCAGGGAACATAATATTTAATAAATGTTTAGGAAGTAGATAATTACTTTGATCATATGATGGTAAATCTCAAGCTAGAAGGAATTTCAGAGGTTGTCTCATTTTATAGGTAAGGATGCTGAAACCCCCAAAGATTAAATAATCAAAATCACACAAGTGTCAGAGTTAGGAAATCAAACTCAAGTTCAGTGATTGCAAATTCATTGACCTTTCACTGCAGCACAATACCTCCCAATCATGAAAATAAAAAGATCCCATGTTAGAAAATTAGTATTCAAGGATGTTGGGTTGTCACAATATTGTATTCTTTCCTTTCTAAGATCTTTTTTTTTTTTTTTTTTAGCAGAAAACAGAAGGATAAGACAAGAGTTAATTTCTTTTCTACCTAGGACAGGAACTTTGTCCTTTTCTCACATATTTTGTACAGAGCCAAGAATACTATCGGCTCTCAATATATAATAAATTACAATAATTTAATTACAGTTTTATGTATCTGGGCCATATTTTATTGACTTCATTTTTTTGTGGCACATTTTTTAGCCCTTAAGACAATAATAGCTAGGAAAAGAGACAAGCAAAAAATCAGACAATGCTATAAAATTCCAGGTGGAGAAACTTCCATTGTGATGCCTACATAAGATTATAGCTGCATCTGGCAAGAAAAACAGAAATGAAATCAAGTCATCTAAGTATTTCATGGCAAGGAATGGCAAGGAGACTCAATAGCACCTTGAGTCTACAGCATTTTCATTCACCAAAGAGCATTAGCTAACTGTTCTTGGCATTCTGAGCATGGATAATAGTGATGACCTAACAGATGGCTGCCAAAGTTAGGATTACTCCAACTTATTTCAAGTAGGATCCAACATGGAGAGCTATGATAAATAGCTCTCAGTGTTGAGAGGTGGCCAGGAGTGGTTGTTACTAATTTAAAATCTACTAAGTAATGTTAATTATACCAACTAAATAAGTAGGGAAAAAACCCCTTAGAGTTAGACTCAGATGACTTAAATTCAACTCCCAGCTCATCCCCTTAATAGCTAAATAATCATGGACAAATTGTATTTCTCTGAACCTCAGTCACCTCACCTATAAAGCAGAAAAAGAAAAATTATAGGACCTGCTTCAGGTCAGAGACTGGTTTTAATCCACCAATCCATTGACAGGTATAAGCAATTATTAATCATGTATTTCTTTGTGTTAAAAACTGAAAATACAAAAACAAAAATGCATTTCTTGCCTTCAGGGAGCTCCATTCTATTGAGAGAAATAACATTGCTTCTAACTATGAATACCTAGCAGCCAGCCTAGTGCTGAGAGGCATGTAAATAGGCATTTGATAAATGCTGGTTGAAATGAATTCTATAGTTCAGATGAAATAATATATGCAAAGTATTTTGTAACTATGAAGAGTTATGTTTTCAGTCTAATTGGCCTCCTTGATCTTCTCACATAATAATATTTTATTTTCCATCATTGTGCTCTTGCCCAGGATATGACCCGTTTTTAATGTACCATTCTTCTTTTTACCTATGCCTCTTAGAATACATAGTTTTCTTCAGAAAGTTCATCTTAAATTCTACATCCTACATGAAGCCCTTGTGAAACACTTAACTCCTAGTCCTCCATTCCCTTCAAAAATTATCTTGTGTCAACAGTTTAAAGTCCAGGATCACTTCATTTGTCTTTAAATTCCTAATAGTGTAGCATATACTATCTGGCATATAATAAGCCCTTAATAAAGATTTGTTGATTGAATGATTAATTGAAACATATATTATTATAATTCTAGATAAGATATAGATAGGAACCATAGAATATATTCGTGCACAGGTGCAACATTACTGTTACAATCCTCGGTGAGAGATACATGAAAATCAAGAAACATTAGGCTCAAAGTCATCTCTAATATTTTCTTTAGAGGCAAGGAAGGAAGTGATTTGATAGCAACAATGAAGGGAATGAAGAATGGTAATCTCAGTTTTTTTTTGTGATAAGGAAGGTAAGGTAATACTTTGTGTATAATTTCAAAATATAAAAAGGATTGGGGGTGGGGGAAAGCTAGATGGTGAATAGTGCCCAAGAGCTTAAATGTTAAAGCAAGAGTCACGGCCAGAAGTCTGTTTCATTATTTCAAATAAACACAAGGAAGGTGACATAACTGACGTCACACCCTTTGCCCTCTGCCTCATTGTTAGAAAAATGCAAAGTTGGGGAGGGGGATGAAAAATTAAGGACAATGTCTACACACAATAGCTATCATATTTTAAAAACTGATCTCAATTAACAGGTTAGGATCCTCACCCTCTTTACTCCATACTCCTTAGACACATTCTGCTTTTGTGATTATGGGCTTATTTAACTGGACTACAACATATGACACGATTTAGGATTGACTTTTTTTTTTTCTTAGTCTTTTAACTATCACTTGCAGTCTTAAACATTTTGTATTTATAGTTTGTAAAGGAGATTCCCCCATTACAAACTATGAGATACTTTCTTCTCTTCAGTGTGATAAGCTACAAAAAAAGCAAGTGACCCTGAAACAATATAAAGAGAGATAAGGAAACCATATCAATACTTACATAGCCATATTCCAGGTCCCAGCACCAACAGTAATTACAAAACCTGACAAAGCAGGCTCTTACGAAGTCACCAATGAGAATTGTGACATAGGTTGTGAGGACATCAGACACAGTTAGTCGCACAAATTCCTGTTGAGAGATTATCAGTCAATCAATAAATCAATCAATAAACATTTAGTAAGTGCCTGTGTGCTAAATAATGGAGATACCAAAACAGGCAAAAGATAATCATTGCCTCCAAGAAGCTCACATTTTAATGGAGTGTCAATAATGAATTATCAGTATTAAAACAAATATCCCTCTTTAGAATAGGGGGAAGCAGTAGTACTAGGAAATCCTAGGTTTAAATGTTGCTTCTTATACTTGCTAGATAACTCAATAGATAAAATAGAGACTTTGAATATCTAAGACTAAATCCAGCTGCAGATACTGACCTTGGGCAAATCACTGATTTCTTTATCTGTAGAACGGGGACATTAAAAGCTTTTACCTCCCAGGGTTGTTATAAAGATAAAATAAGTTAAAATTTTTAAAAATGTTTTGCAAATCTAAAAGTACCTACAATATATATTATAATTATTAAATATCTGATAATGGTCAAGTCATTTCAATTCTCTGAGCCATGGTGTTCTGATCTGTAAAATGAAAATAATAAACATTGTATAACCTATGTCCAGGGTTGTTGTGAGACTCAAATTATATGATGTGATGTTTCCATAAACATTTAACCATCCATCTAGTTATATATGTATCACTAGTTTTTTTATCTTTTGTGTTTATAAAAATATGGGTTATGTCTTATGAATATGGATACAAGAAAAAGAATTATATGTCTTTATCTCCATTGTATTTCAATAAGTCAGCATCAAAATTCATTGCTTCCCATAATTAAATCTTCCCATCATCTGTCTGAACTCTTCTTTTGGGAGGTCTGAAAATGGGGTAGGAACAAAGGAACCATAATGAGTTTACAACTCTATTTTCCTTTTTCTTTCTCTAAACTGAAGGATTCCTAACTTCAATCTGAAGGATTCCTAACTTCAATGTCATTTCAAATTTGTGGAAAAAGGTGAGAGGAAAGGAAGCATTGAGGAAATTAAAGAAAGGGGTGAGAGGAAAAGTGGGGGTAAAAGAATGAAAATGGAAAAATAAGGCAAAAGGGATCCTCCAGAGAGATTTGTACTTGTAGGCTAAAAGCCACCAAAAGAAGAAATTAAGTGATTATTATCTTTGGTTCACCCTCCACCATCTCTTTTCCTTACATTGTCCTCTTGCCTTCCCCCTACCCCCCAACTTTAGCACTGTCTTTATGTAGAAAACATTTGTGTGTGTGTGTGTGTGTGTGTGTGTTGCATGAAGAGAGACAAAGAATGAAAGGGAAGATGAAAATGACCAAACATAGCCATATAGTGTTTTTTGATTTAAAATCTGATCTCAGACATTTACTAGCTATGTGAATTTGAACAAGTCATTTTATCCTATTTGTCTCATTGTCATCATTTGTAAAATGAGTTGGCAAAGAAAATGGCAAATCACTTCTTTGCCAAGAAAACCCCCAAAGGAGTCATTAGGAGTCAGATATGACAGAAACAATTGAACAAACTGCAATACCTATCCTATGATGTTCTGATGACTCATGAACTCTTCATGGGATCATGAGTCCTGCAATATCATGGACCCTGGTTAACACTAAATTTAAAATTTCCAGTCTAGTTATTATTTTTTTCCTTTTCACTGTATCAGCTTAAACTATCATACCTAGGAAATTACTCTGTCTTGGCTTTAAATTGTGTAAAAGATAAAATTATGAAAATATTCCTAATATTCCTGAGGGAAGGTTGAAAAAATCACTCTAAATTCATGGTTTAGTATAGTGAGGTGTGTATAAAGAAGTCAGGAAGTTGAACTTCAAAGATTATCTTCTTCCTCTGCCCTATAGCACTTTCATCTATCTCCTTAACTAACTTGGACGTTTTGACATAAGGAAATAGAACCATTTTTCCTTTTCAAGAGATAGCATGGTTAGTAGATAGAACCATGCTTTGGAATTAGGAAATCTTGAGTTTCAGTTCTTCTTAAGATGCCTACTGACTATGTGACCTTGGACAAGTCAATTAACTTCTGTGGGCCTGAGTTTCTTCATCTGTCAAATAAGGAGATTGCAAGGCCTATGTCAGGTTGAAATCTATGATCCTAGGAGATCTCTACATCATGGGTATACTATCTACGTAGCTAAAAACCAGGAATAAGCATCCAGAAAGCAATCTACACACAGAATCCATGAGGTAATATGAACTCCAGGTTAAGAGCTCCTAGTTTATAGGAAAGGAAACAGAAGCAGCAATAGTTTGGCCAGCAGAGTCTTTCCATTCAGCTTGTCCATGGACCTAAGAATATTTCATTCATGGTGGTGCATAGAAGAGCTATTTCCTTATCCCTGATCACAGAGAAAGAAATCATACTATATGAAGATCTTCTCTTGCCTATCATTTTTATATGAGTGGAATGTGATGACAATGAATAATAAGGATAATTTTGATCAATGTAACCCTCTGTCAATCAGTTGATAAAGATTTCAGTAGTATTTGCCATGAGCTAGATATTGTGCTAAGTTCTGGGGATTTAAAGAAAGTCAAAAACATGATCTTATTCCTTAAGTAGCTCACATTCTAATGGAGGAGAAAAAATATAAATAAGTATGTGCATATACAGTATATACTAAAGATTAAAGGTAATTTGAGAAATGGAAGGAAAGGAGTAAGGGATAGGCTGGAGCCAGCTCAAACTGTTACAATCCATTATTAAAATTTCAATGTAAGCATTTATACCTTAGAATTTGGCAAATGCTATGAATTAAGAACTGATTTATTGGATTGTGAGGTTTTTTTTGATGGCCTAAACTTAGAAAGAAATGGGGAAAATATTAGTAATTTGACATATCATGCATACATTACTAGAACACCACTAGAGGAGTCCTCCTGAAGAATGTGAAATTTGAGTTGAGTTTTGAAGGAAGCCAACCAAAAAGCAGAGATGAAGAAGTAGAACAGTGCAGAAATGTAGGACAGCTAGTGCAAAGATATAGAGTTGGAGTTGGAGAGTAATTTGTGTGGAACACCAAGTAGATTAGTGTTGATATAGACACCAGATCATGGGAAGAATCAGGTGATATGCTTTAGGAGAGCACTAAGTGGTCAAACTCAATCATGTGAAGAATTCATAATGGCCATTCTCTTTGGAAAAAAGTAGGTTTATTTGGGAGAAGAGAATATAGCCAAAAAGGGATACAGTTGATGCCAGGAATGGCAAATACGAAATGAAGTTGGGAGAGCATAGAAAGGGTGTTTTAATAAGTAATGATAGAAATGGCAAGTTAAGGAAATACTCCATGTTGGAGCATGCCTTTAGTTGGTAGGCTAAATCCTGAAAGGGATTTAGCACTCTGTGAATTAGTTGTAATGAGGAGAAGTGGGAATGAGAAGCATAGTAGAATTAGGGGAGACACCACCTGATTTGGGGGAAGGGGAAGGGGAAAGACACTATGAGGCAGAGTGCTGTGACAGACTAACTCAAAGTAAGGTAGTCAATGTGGCATGGGCCATAAGTAAATTTATAGGGAAAACTTAACATTTAACTCCAGGGAATGACTAGGATTTCTAACAGTACATGGCAGGGTGAGCCTGCCCAAGACCCCTTACAGATGGTGGCCTTCAAGGGTTTGACATATCCTGGATTTCTGACTGGCCTGCCCTAGGGAACAATTCCATCAATGTTCCAATTTTTCTCTGCCAGCCACATCTACCATTCAGGCAGGACCTCTTCAGTGTCCCCAAAATGTAAAATGCATGGAGGAAAGAAAAGTGTGAGAAGGAATAGCCTAGGTTGTGAAGGCATTAAAATGCAAAAGGGAGAATTTTATGTTTGATCCTGGAGGTAATAGAAGGCCACAGGTAGAAATGTTCTTCTGACATGAAAGATGAGCAATAAGTCAAAAGAAACTAAGGAGAAATATATTGAGATGAGCAATAATACATGGTACCTTACCTTTTTTTCCTTTCAAGCTCTTTCAGGGAATCTGTCTTACTTAATCCAAAATAAAACAGTTCTAACAATATTATCAAAGTATTACAGATTTTTAGCTGAGAGGGACCTAGTAAGGCTATCCTGTGCAACTCCCTCATTTTAGAGGTTTTGTTCTTCTCTATTCCCATTTCAAATCTTAGAGAAGATTTTTATCTAATCCAATATACTTTGCATTTGACTAACATTATAGCATGTATATATGCATGCATACATACATGTATGCATAAATGTATGAGCATGCATGTATACCCATATGCATATACATATGATGCTTTTGTATTATTTTTATACATACCCACCTCTTCTATTAGAATATAATCTCCTTGAGAGATTGATTGTTTCATTCTTTGTATCCTTAGAACCTAGCACAATCTGGCAATATAATACCTTGACTTCAAAACTTAATATTATAAGTAAGAAAAAAATTCCCATTTTCCCCCCTGATAATCAACTCCACTTTAGGTAGGAGTAAACTTGAACAAAATAACTCATCTCTAAGAGAAGTTGGGCCTTGGACAGACCCAAAGAGAAGCAGAGAAACACATTGGGATGCTTGATGAGTTAGAAAAACTCACATAAAATTCAGAGCCTCTGGTAAAGGTATATAATACTCTGTAAAATTTTCAAAATTGAGCTTTTAATTTTTTGGCAAGTTTATTTTTCTTAAATCTGTCTATACTGTTTCTGTTAAGCTCCCCTTAAACAAATGAGGACCAAATCAGTAATATCAATATGGATGTTTTTCTTTCAAAGCCATGGCCTTACTAATCCTATTTTTAAATAAATCCCATTTGTTATGTTCACTTTCTTCTCATGCTTTTCATTTGCCTCCTCAGAAATCCCACTCAGAACCCTCCCACTGTCTTTCTTTTGTCTGCCTCATCCAGCCATCTCTCAAGTGCTAAGTAATCTTTCTGAGAGAAGACAGGAAGAGGGAAAGAGAACAAATGCTCCCAAATAAATTGACTATTAGAGAGAAACAGGGAGAAGTGTACAAAAAAAAAAAGGAAATAGAGAGAGGAGGGAGGTGGGGAATGAAAGAGGGAAAGAAAGAGCAGGGAAAGAGGAAGAAGGGAAAAAAAGAAGAGAGAAAAACGAGAAAGAATAAAACAGAAAGACATAGAAGCAAAAAAATTCACTGTTTTTAAAAAAAACATCAATATTTCATGACAGAACAAACTGCGCAAGGACTTCAGAAAGCAAGAGATTTAATCAATCAATTTCCACTTTTGTTTTGAGTCAATATGTGAGGAAAGTCACATAAGCTCTCCTAATCAGAAACTGAAGGTCATTTTTAGATAACATTGGAAATGAATGAATAAATCAGCTCCAGAAGTAGACAAGCTTGTTCTCTGCAGCTAGGTACAAACCCCAAATAGTTAGGTTTGTGGTAGACATTAGGTAGATGTCAGTTTAAGGACTTCTATTAATATAGAAACCAATGATTTCTGGGTGCAGTTGTATTGGAAGAAAGGATTATTTACCCCCAGAAAGTATGGTCTGAGGTTCAAGGTACTTGACCTCCCAATCCTTGGAAAATGAGGAAAAGAAGAAGTTTTGGAAAAGAAGTCCCTAAAACAAAGATGCCCCTGAAGCTAAGAATGACAAACCAGCAGAGGAATTCAACCTTCCTACATGTTAGCCCTGGTTACCTCAATTGACTTATAGTATTGATCATATTTGGAACTATCTCCTGACTGAAAAGAAGAATATCTGTGAAGAGGAATGAAATGATAAGAGCAATAGTGATGTACTTAATTTTCCAATGAATTGTAAAAATCTTCATAGCAGAGTGATAGCTGCTATAGATTTGTTGAAGCATATATTTAGAACTGGACAGCTAGGTGGCACAGTAAATAGAGCATTGAGCTTGTTATCAGGAAGACTCATCTTCATGAATTCAAATGCAGCCACAGATACTAACTTTTGTGACTCTGGGCAACTCATTTAACCCTGGTTGCCTGTTAAATGAGCTGGAGAAGGAAATGACAAACCATTATACTATATTTGCCAAGAAAAATGGCACTTAAACAGTATCATGAAGAGTCAGACACAATTGAACAATAATAAATTCTTAGAATCATGACTATAATTGGTTTGGGCCAAATGAAAGGAATGTCAAAGAAATATTTCCTGACAATACCGTTAGCCATTCTTTTTTCGTATTCCAAAAGACTACAGTTTAAGATAAATATACTATAAACTTTGTCAAACCATAGATGGTTAAACACAGATCTATGAGTATCCTTCAGATGTCAAGAGAAATTGGGGAAAGACCTAGCAGCACACTAAGTGGCCTGAACTTATGGGAAGACATGAACATGAATATCACTTAGTGAACAGATAAGATTAATTTACAATAAACATATTTGTTGAGGTAACAAATTTGAGTCCCAAGCCATCCCAATATCATTCATTTCATTACCTGTCCTACCATTGTCTCCCAGCAGGGCCCCCTGGGTACATCAGCAGGTTCCACAAAGTAAGGAGGACCAGTGCTATTTTCATTTTGAGATGAATTGAAGGCTTTGATCATGTTTGCTTCCCATATGGTGATGTTTGCCATAACTAACTTCTCTTCTTCCAGCTAGAAAAGAAAACACAAGGAAATCAGCTAAGTAATCAATCAATAAGTATTTATTAAGCATCAGTGCTCTGCTAAGCACCAGGGATACAAAAAGAGGGCAAAAGATAGTTCTTGCCCTCAAAGAGCTTACCACTTAAGCTGGGAGATAACAAGCAAACATATATTCACAACAAGCTATATAAAGGATAAATAATAATTTATAAAAGGAAAGACAAATACAGTTGTCAAAGACATCCCTGGCAGTCTTATGGTTGGAAGCATATGCTGATCCATAATCCAAAAATAGTACTTACCTTGTTATTGATCTCATCCAACAAGGCAAGAATAAATACATACAAGTTGCCAAGAAGAAGAGCAAAGATGCGACCCAATAGCCATTTCAAAGCTATAAGGGGATGATAGTTTTCCAGCTCAGCAAATAAGTCAAATAAGGTTGGACAGAACATGCCCAGGAGAGACATGATCATGTTCATCTGCAAAAATAATTAAATAAATAAATGAAACTGGAAAGAAACCAGTTGAGAGATCTTAAAGTTTTCCCTTTTCCTAAGATTTTTCATTGACAGTTTTCTTTAGTCCTGTATAGTAAGAGAATGATTTTGAACTATTATGACCTTAGTCTATCTAAATGAATGAATATCGTATATTAAGTTCTTACTATATGCCTGCAGAGGTACTTAATAATTTATCAGCTAACTGATTATAGATATAAATTAGAAGTACAAATACCATATAAATTATATAGTTTCTGCATTCAGGGAGTTTGCCTTCTACTTTGGGAGTGGTTCATTGTGAAGAGTATTTTAGTTACAGTCACAGGCAGAGATATTCAGGGATATGTTTTTGAGGGAAAAAATGTATATATATAAGTTTAATCTACATTATTCATATTTTCTCTATCATTGTCTTAAGTCTAAACTATTATCAAAGCAGTAAATTGAAGTTTGATTTATAGTATTTGCCAATTCCTGCCAAATATAAGATTTTCAGGAGATCTGATTTCAGCATACCCCTAGAAGGGAAACTCAATTAACAAATCCTTTACAGAAATATTAGTGCTGACTTAATTACAGTTGTCAGAGATAGAATTGGAAAACAGCATGTCATCAGGTTGGCCAGGTAATAGCATAGTGATTGTGAGTTTGGGCAAAAGTAAGGCTAAACTCTCAATATGCTTACTGGGGTATGTGTATGTATGTTTTAAAGCATAATAGAACTTTAAAAATTAAATTAAATTAAATGACTAATTAACTTTCAAGGTTCAATAACTATATTGTTATGTTATGACTATATATTATTATGTTCATATGGAAGATGACTTTAGATGTAACAGAACCAATGTTATGCTGTGAATGCCTGCTTCAAAGTGATTTTTTTTATGGAAGTTGATTAAGAAATCTGTGTTTTTTCCTCCATTTTTCCTAGGAGCATATAAGACCTCAAAGAATAAATATATTGTTGTACATTCTTGTTTAGCCTTAAATAATTTTTTTATTTGTAAAAATGTGTGCCTTTTTTTTTCCTTTTGGTGTATTTTCACTTTCTACAATTTATTTATTTGCTGGCATAGAGCAGGAGTATCATAGAATTAATGATACAGATTATCCAGTTCAACCTTCTCATTTTTTAGTATAATTTAATAAACCACTCAAGTAGGAGTAACAGAATATAAGGAATAGTGTCTATTATATAATCTACTGTCTATGATATTATTATATAAACTATTATCTATTATATATCTATCTATAACATCTCATAATAATCTATATAATATCTACTATATATGTATGCAATAGATAATCTACACATTTTAAATCTCTGAACCACTAATCTCACTTCCAACTAGCCCAAATCTCTCCTATTCAATTCCTTCAGACTATCTTATCACCAATTTATGAAAGTTGCCAATCACCCAATCAGTATTTGATGTATACCTAGGAGGTGTCAAGTATCACGAAAAAAAAATAATAATGGTAATAGCTGCAGGAGGAGGAGAAGGAAGAAGAGTGGAAAAGAAGTAGTAGAAGGAGGAGGAAGTAGAAAGTACTCTGTGATGCTTTAATAGCATTTATATAACTTATTAGGGTTTACAAAACATTTTACAAGAAGAAAAAATAACGATAAAATTAACACAAGAATCACATAAGCTATAAGATGGAGAACTAGACATTTTTTTGATCTCCACAATGTTTCATATCTCTTCAAAACAGAAATTATGTAACAAAAATAATGTCAGCTTCCTTCAAAACCTAGAACACCTAGAACCCAAAAGAAGGTTAAAACACACACACACACACACACACACACACACACACACACACGAACTTACTGTAAGCTTATTAAATATGTAGAGCCTTCTTTCTTCTGTACAATATCAGAACTGTTTTAGAATGGTATATTAAATAAAAGCTAAGAACTGTTTGAGAATCAATAGACTCAGTAATGTCTTCCTTTTTATGAAGGCAAACAAGAGTACCAAAGTAAAAATAAGATTAACTGAAAGTCAGAAGATGCAGGTTTCAGGCCTGGATTAGTAAACACTTAACTGTATAACTTTGGGTAATGTTAGAATCCTAGTATTAACTCAACTTGAAACAAGGTAATAACTCAAGGAAGATATTAGAATCCTAGTGTTAACTCAATGGAATTGATACAATGTTTATTGGTTCACATCTTAGAGCAAATCCTTACAAAGTGATAAGTCAGTTGTCTAATTTAGCATGGTACTTAGCAAATTCTCTAACTCACTAATGTATTTAAGTACTCACTGGAGTTCACAAGTATGGGAGATAACTTGTGAATTCACACCTCCCTTAATCCCTTCCTCTGAGGAGGAGTCAATCTTTTACAGGTAGCATAAACAGAGCTTCAGTGAGCTAGTCAGGGCAGTTCAGAAGAAGCCCACTCTTGGAGGCGCAACCAGATTTATTCATCCCATCTCACACCACCGTGGTGTCTGGCCTCCTGCACTTCCCCCACTGAGATCAAGGCTGGTCTGAAAGGCTCTGCAAAAAACTGCCCAGCCCCAGGCAAGGAGACAAAACTCAGAAGGAGCACTCTGGGACAGACACAAAGCACTCTGGGAGGAAGCCTACAAGCCCACTCTTGGAGGTGGAGTCAGATTCATTCCATCTTCCACCTCTGTGCTGGCTGGAGATTGAAGGACAAACCTTTGGATTTGGAGACATTCGGAGGGAGCTCTTGGAACCAAGCAGAGAGATAGGCCACCAAGAAAATTAACCAAGCTATTTTGGAGAAAGCAATAAAAGATCTGAACATTATGTATAATGCCTCCCATATTGATGGATTTATGTATACCATGTATATCTGTTACAAAGTTCTGGCCCATATTGATGGATTTATGTGTACCCCTTCAGAAACCCACTAATCTGATTTGATTTCCTATTTCCTTTGGTGTTTTCATCTCCCTTCCTGAGATGTCAGGGAAGGCATGATCACCTTTTAGGTGGGGTTCTCACCTCCTTGAGAAATCAGGGAGGTCATGACCATCCTATGTTCCAAAACAAAAGAAAGGGGGAGATGTTGGAATCCTTACAAACTGCTAACTAATTAGAGTTGATCTAATCTTACAAGAAGATTTTGGCCAGAACCTGAAACAAGGTACTAAGTTGAACTAATTAGTACAATGCTTGTGTTTACACCTTTGTGTTCTGTGATCTGAACTTTTAACACCTGATTATTGATCTGAACTGATACTAAGGCTGCCTCCAGAAAACCTTCCCAAGAACCTGCTCCCAGAGAGAACCATTATATTATAAAAAAGAAAAAGACCACATTTTGGCGCCCTGAACATGGGACTGACAAGCCCCTCAGTGGATTTCAGTGGAAAAGCCTCCAATCCTGATTTCAGTGAAAAAGCCTCTGATCCTGAATCCAGTGGAAAAGTCTCCTCAACCCAGAAATTAGGATGAGTACAACAAAGACATTTTGTTAAAAGAGTTAAAGTAGAATTTCAGCTAAGATGGGACAGATGTTTAGAAAACAGCCTTCTGTTTCTGTTCAAGGAAAATGTTTAGAGAGCATTGTCAAGGTTATGGAAAGCCAAGGTTTGATTATAATTTTGGAGCAGATCACTGAACTTTTAGAAACTATTAAGTACATATGTCCCTGGTTCTCTACAGAAAAAGAATTGGATCCAAATGAGTGGAAATTAGTAGGAGAGAAACTGGGTGAATACTACAATTCTAATCCAAACTCAATGGAGTGGAAATTAGTAGGAGAGGATCTTTGTCAATTCTGCAATAAAAATGCAATTTTCAAAGACATACTTAATACATACAATTTAATACAACTGGCTATAAGAAATTATTTAAGTGTTAGAATGAAGAACAAAAAGAAAGCAAGAAGGGAAGGTGCCAACTATACTAGATGAACAGCAGATAAGAATGGAGTTAAGTACAATTCTGAGTGTGATACTTCACAAGCAGAAGAAATTAGATCATTCCACATCTCATGACCCTCTCCCCTCAATTAATCCTTTATGGGTGGAGGAAGAAGGGGGAGGGAGAGAGGCAAAAACACAATCAGCTTCTCCTGTGAAGCAGAATATGATAAGATTAGAAAAGGCATTAATTAAGGCAAAAAATGAAGGAGAAGATATATCTGATTTTATAAATGTGTATCCTGTGATTGAAAAGCTTGACTCATCATATCAAAAAGAGAGAAAATACACTCCTTTTAATTTGGAAAAAATTAAAGATTTGAAAAAGGGTTGCAATCTTTATGGGGCTACATCTTCTTATGTTAAGATGCTACTAGATAATTTGTCTTATGAAATCTTTAACCTCGAGTGATTGGAAATCTATAGCTAGAACATGTTTAGAACCTGGACAAAATTTGTTGTGGCTTTCAGAGTTTCATGAATTATGTAGGATTCAAGCCCAATGCAATAGGCAAATAGGAGCTATTGGACAAATCACTTTTGACCAACTAGCTGGTGAAGGTCAGTATGGAGAGAATTCAGAACAGATTTATTATCCCATAACAGTGTATGAGCAAATTTCTAAGGCTGCAATAAAAGCGTGGAGTTCTCTCCCTGGACAGAAAGATGGATGTAAAGCCTTCACAAAAATAGAGCAAGGTCCCAATGAACCTTTTGTTGATTTTGTGGGACATTTGCAAATAGCTGTAATAAGAACCTTCGGAGACAATGCAGCAACAGAAATAATGAGCAGACATTTGGCTAAGGAAAATGCCAATGAGATTTGCAAAAGAATTATATGGGGACTAGACAAAGATGCTCCTTTAGAGGAGATCATAAGGCGTTGTGCCACAGTGGGCACAAATGCCTATTATGCCCAAACTATGATGAACATGGAAACACAGGGTCCCTCTTGGCAAGGGACTTCTAGAGAAAATCGTCAATGTTTTCAATGTGGAGAAATAGGACATCTTAGAGCTCAGTGTAGATATAGAGTGAGAGGATAGGGTGAGAGAATAAAACTCCAAACCCCATGTCCAAAATGTAACCGAGGCTTCCACTGGGCCTCACACTGTAGATTGACCCAGAGAAATGAGAGGCAGAGCCCAGTTCCAAGATATCAATCAAAAGACAGATGGAGCATGATGGTAGCTGAGGTTACATCCAGAGAGTCTTTAGAAGGTCAGGACTTTGATGTGATCAATCAGCCTAAAAATAATCACATGGCACAAAGAGATTACAGTTGGGGAGAATACAGGCCTTTTAACCCAACAGGGCAGTGTCCAGTGCAAACAGCTCCAATGTAATTGCCAGATGATGAGGAGAAATCCCCAAAGTGGTGAATGGAAGGGACCAGATAGGTTAACTGCTTGGGGAAGAGGGTTTGCTTGTATTTATACAGATGTAGAAGAAATGAGATGGGTGCCAACAAGCCATATTCACCTTGTCCATCAGAGAGAAACGAAAAAGAGAAAATATCTGGAAACAAAGCAGAAGATCTAAGAACAAAATCTCCCGGAATCATTGGATTCCTTGAGATGAAAAACTGTTGATAAAGACTGATTGCAGGACTTGAAAACCAGTAGGAATAATTGGATTCCTTGAGATGAAAAATTGTTGATGAGACTATTGCAGTACTTCAACGCTTACCGGAATTATTGGATTCCTGGCACATGAACTAATGGACAATGGATTCCTTTTGGATTATTTCTAGGACTTATGGACATGTATAAATTCTCATGTTGATTCATGTTATTTATTACATCACTACTAGCCTGTGTTATATTGCTATGTGCTGATGTATTTTATGTAATTATGTGTAATACCTCCCATATTGATGGATTTATGTATACCTGTTTCAAGTGAGCCCCTTTAGAAACCTGCTAATCTGATTTGATTTCCTATTTCCTTTGGTGTTTTCATCTCCCTTCCTGAGATGTCAGGGAGGGTGTAAACACCTTCTTTTTATGGTGTTTTCACTTCTTTTTTGAGCAGTCAGGGAAGGCGTGATCACCTTCTTTTGGGGGTTCTCACCTCCTTGAGAAGTCAGGAAGGTCATGACCACCTATGTTCTAAATCAAAAGAAAGGGGGAGATGTTGGAATCCTTACAAAGTGTTAACTCATTAGAGTCGATAGAGACAATAATTATCTAATTTAGCATGGTTCAGTATGATTGATCTGATCTTACAAGGAGATGTTATAGGCCAGAACTTGAAACAAGGTACTAAGTGGAACTATAGAAACAATGCTTGTGTTCACACCTTTAGAGAGCTCATATAAGCAAGAAGCTCTTAGGGCCACAGAAGCACTCTGGGACAGACACAGAGCTTCCTCCTCTGGGAGGAAGCCCACAAGCCCACTCTCAGAAGTGGAGTCAGATCCATTCCAACTTTCGCCTTGGTACTGACTAGAGACATTCGGAATTGAGCTAGAGGCAAAAGAATAGCAACGAGAGCTCTTGGAACCAAGGAAAGCTGAGACCTTTAAGAAAGCTACCCGGGCCCAAGGAAGAAGAAAATAAATGTTTGGATTTTATCAGCTGGCTGTATTTGGAGTGATTATTACTTGATCTGAAACTAAGGCTGCCTCTAGAAAACTTCCCTGCGAAACCTGCTCCCTCAAAGAGAACCATTATATATTATAAAAAAGAAGAGAACACCACAGGGTAATGCTTTCTCTCTATTGACTTCAGTTTCAAAATGAATGATTTAAATAACATGATCTTTAAGTTCTTTCCTAGCTTTGAAATTTTGTTCCTAAATATTGCCAATTTTATTATTTGTCTATTCTTCCAAAAGGTATTTATTAAACACACCTATTATACATAAGGTTACAATAGACTAGCTGCTAGAGATACAGAGAAAGGAGAGAGAGAGAGAGAGAGAGAGAGAGAGAGAGAGAGAGAGAGAGAGAGAGAGAGAGAAAGAGAGAGAGAGAGAGAGAGAGAGAGAGAGAGACAGAGAGACAGAGAGACAGAGAGAGAGACAGAGAGAGAGAGAGAGAGAGAGAGAGAGAGAGAGAGAGAGAGAGGAGAAAGAGAAGAACTAGTTCTTGAATTTTCCTCCTTAAGGTTACAAATATATACGCATAAAAGTACATTTTAAATATATTCAAAGTAAGTTCTATGTAATATTAGAAGTAGTGAGGGAGAAGAAGCATTAATAATTGGAAGTATTAGAACAGGCTTTCTATTGGAAGTCATCCTTGAGTTGCAGCTTAAAAAGGCAAAGGTGAGAAGGGAGAAGAACATTCTAGGAACTTGAAATGTCTCTGGAACATGTACAGAAAGAGATGGAATGTCATGTATATAGAACAACTATAGGCCAGTTTGATTATAACCCAAATTAGGTGAAGGAGAGTAATATGAATTAATCCCAGGAAGATAGCTAGATTAGAAAAAGCTCAATATGAGATAGAGTTGGTACTTTGTTTAGAGGCAATAGGGAGCCATTGCAATTTTATGAAAGTGAGATGATAAGAAATGCACCTGAAAAAAAAAAAACTTGTCAATGATGTAGAAAATTAGAAAGGGAAGAAACTGGAAATGGAGAAATAGAGAATGATTTTATTACAATAGTTTAGAAAGAGGTGATAAGGGAGTATCTAAACCAAAATGACAGTTTGGCCATGGAATGGAAAGAAAGGAATGATGAGTATGAGGAATATCATAGAAGTAGAAGTGACAAGATTAAGTAACTGATTAAATAACATGGGAGGGGAGAGTTATAGTGACTGAGTATCATAGAGTCATAGAATGGATTAGTGATGAAAGAATGGTGAAGTCCTTAGCAGAAACAGAGAAGTTAGGAAAAGAGTTTGGAGGGAATTATAATGAGTTAGATTTGGGACAATTTGAATTTGAGGTATGTGCATATGAAGCACCACATAGGCAGTTGATGTGTTATTAAAGCTCAAGAGAAAGTTGTTTAGCTATTTCAGTTGTATCTTGCTCCCATTTGTGACTCTTCCTTTCCCCCCATTTGAGGTTTTCTTGGCACAGATACTGGAGTTGTTTATAATTTCCTTCTCCAGTTTATTTTATATGTAAGGAAACTGAGGCAAACAGGATAAAGTCATTTGTCCAGAGTCATACAACTAGTGTTAGGCTGGATTTAAGGTTTATTTAATTGCAGGCCCAGCACTCTATTCACTATTCACCTGGCTATCCTCCAGGGGACATAATAACTAGATTTATATATAGAATATATAGATTTGGAAACAGCACGGTGAGATATTTATGATCATTGAGACTGTAGGAGCTGATGACTACCCAGAGAGAGACTATAAAACCTACAAATGGCCAAAATAGATGTTAGCTGTTGCAGATTCTTAAAATCATTCAGTTGTCTCCATTCTTCCTACATATTGCAGTTTGCTCTAACACTGGTTACTGGTATTTTCCTCAGGCTTTGGGCATATTTATGAAATAGTGATGGGAAAGGAAGGAGAAAGTCAGGAGGGATCAGGGGAATAATGTGGCTACTTCATTTACAAATCTCTTGGCACTACAATAAAAAGAAGTGCTCTTCCGTAGGGTGATGGCAAGGAACATGAAGTGAAACAGGGTAGAAAGTAAAATGAAAAACTTTGACATGCATAAATTAATATTATTATCATTATTTCTCAGCTTTAGAATAAACTTAACTGTACTTAATCTGTAAATTAATTTATCTGCATTACTCTTTTGAGTGAGCCATTATTCCGCAGCCAAGAAACTCACATTATTGAAGCCCAGAGTCAACCATTAAAATTCTAAGAATTTTTTACTTACAGCTTTAACTTCCTATTATGCCTTCTTTCCAATACCATCCCCCTATTGTCCTTTTCACTCATCCCCATGTTATTTTCACTATCTGAAATTTCATAGGTCCCTGACCTATGTCAAATCCTAGTTTTTCAATTGTCTATATGTCCTTTGAAAATATTCCTGAGTTTTAGTTTTCTCATATGTGAAATAAGGGGACTGTCCTAGATAAACTACAATCCTTCCCAGCTCTAGATTCTTATAATTATGTCAAAGCCAAAGATAATCAAATACCCTCCTTTTACAATGGAGAAAACTTTGACTCAGGAAAGTTAAGTGATATACTCAAAATTGATTAATTATCAAACATCAAGTACTATATCTGGAGCACTATCCTCTTATGTAGAAGACACAGGAATAGGAATATAATTGAATGGAAAATTCAGAGAATGAAGTCAAATAAATGGAGGGGAGAAAAGAAAAAAAGCCAAAGTAGGTTCCATAGTCCACAAAATAGTAAAATGATATTCCAAAAACATAGGAAGCATGCAGGGACGAACTTCATTTTTTTCCCACCACCCAAGGGTGTCTGGGTCTTGCTGCGCAAATTCCTGAGATCTCTTCACAGCCCAAAAAATGAGATATCCACTTGCACCAAGTGTGAGGAAACAGAAGAAGTTAGCAAGAAACCTCAGGAATCGGATTAAGTGAACGTTTTCTTCCCTTTGGGCTGCAAATTCCTCATCAATTGCTTCCTATAGAGAGGAGAAAAAGAAAGGAATTACTGAGCTATTTAAAAGAGCATGGCTTCAGATGAGCTTTGCTGAAATTGAAAGTTGAAAAATCAAAGTTCTTATTAATCCCCAGGGATCTATATAATAAATGAGATAGATACTTGGGAAGAGATGCTATGCTACCTAGAGATGCTACCTGGAGACCTATGATTGCTTTAAGCAGTAACTCTCTCTCTCTCTCTCTCTCTCTCTCTCTCTCTCTCTCTCTCTCTCTCTCTCTCTTAATAACTTTTTATTGACAGAACCCATGCCAGGGTAATTTTTTTACAGCATTATCCCTTGCACTCAATTCTGTTCCGATTTTTCTCCTCCTTCCCTCCACCCCCTCCCTCAGATGGCAAGCAGTCCTTTACATGTTAAATAGGTTACAGTATATCCTAGATACAATATATGTGTGCAGAACTGAACAGTTCTTTTGTTGCACAGGGAGAATTGGATTCAGAAGGTATAAATAACCCAGGAAGAAAAACAAAAATGCAAGCAGTTTACATTCATTTCCCAGTGTTCTTTCTTTGGGTGTAGCTGCTTCTGTCCATCCTTGATCAATTGAAACTGAATTAGCTCTCTTTATCGAAAAGATCCTCTTCCAACAGAATACATCCTCAAACAGTATTGTTGTTGAGATATATAATGATCTCCTGGTTCTGCTCATTTCACTTAACATCAGTTCATGTAAGTCTCGCCAGTCCTCTCTATATTCATCCTGCTGGTCATTTCTTACATATTCAACAATAATATTCCATAACGATCATATACCACAATTTACTCAAGCATTCTCCAATTGATGGGCATCCATTCATTTTCCAGTTTCTAGCCACTACAAACAGGGCTGCCACAAACATTTTGGTACATACAGGTCCCGTTCCCTTCTTTAGTATCTTTTTGGGGTAAAGCAGTAACTCTCAATGAGGAAATTTTTTTCTACCAAAGCAGAGCTAAAACTGTTCTGCAATAGCAGTCTCAGTTATGTGCTCAATTTTCATTATGCTTCAGAGTAGGATTTGAACCCAACTCTTTGATATCCAATGTTCTACTATCTCTGACTGATGAGGAAACATCCTCAGAAAAGTTAGTGATTTGCTCAAGGTACCAGAACTTATAAGTAGTAACTAATTCCAAGATTCCTATTCTTTTCCACAACAGTGGCCTTTGTTCTAATGCTAAAATTATGAATGATGAATTTCTCACTTCTTGTCAATATTATTATTGTGGAAATTAAGAAAATAGGACGATGCTATCACATTAATGCTGGAAAATGTCATTGGATTTTTAATAATAACAGCAGGAATTGTCCCCAGATACTGTTGGACAGATATGATGAGTCAATCTTTCCTTTCATCCTGAAGATATTTTGCTAGACCATAGAAGATAATTTGGGAGAGTGAAAAGATTTTGCTCTCAGAAATTTAGTAGGGGCAGCTAGGTGGTACAGTGGATAAAGGAACAGTCCTGAAGTCAGAAGGACCTGAGTTCAAATTTGATCTTAGATACTTAATACTTCCTAGCAAGTTACTTGATCGCAATTGCCTCTGCAAATAAATAAATAAAAATAAAAAAATAATTAGAAAAATCCCTTTACCTTAAAGTTCATGATGATAGAGTTAAACTTGTTGTCTGCTGTTTCAGGATTACCAATCAGGAAGTCCCAGCTTGTGAACATTTTCCAGCTGAAATTGAAAGTGTTGTCATCCCCACCTCCATCCTCACCAAGGTTCTTTGCCATTCTGTAAAGACAAAAAAACAAATTTAGAATTTGGGCTTCAAAAGAAAAGATTAAAAAGGTTCCATTATGACAGAAGTAGAGATGATAAATTCAAGGAGGAAAAAACTGACAAGGAACATATGAGAAGGAAAAGAAACATTTTTCCTCTAATAGATTTCTCTGCTACAGGTTTTTTTTTCCCATTTCTTTTTTTCCTGGGATCATAACATTTCTATGGATTCCAAATATGAATATTTTTTGAGCAAACTAAGGTATATAAAGTGCTTTTATGTTTCTAAACTAACACAATAGCTTTAGAGCTGTAAAGGAAATTTTTTAGAGGCCTATATTTTTATGTTTCTCAATTATCTTCTAGCACAGTGGATTGCTGTTATTCATTTTTTATTCTTGAAGACCAATGATTTCATGATAGTGATTTTGACTTGCAAGTGAATTGGATTTTTTTTTTTTTTTTTTTTTTTTTTTTTTTCTTTTTTTTTTTTTTTTTTTTTTTAAGTTTTTTTATTTAATAATTACATTATATTGACACTCATTTCTGTTCCGATTTTTTTTCCCCTCCCTCCCTCCACCCCCTCCCCTAGATGGCAAGCAGTCCTTTATATGTTGGATATGTTGCAGTATATCCTAGATACAATATATGTTTGCAGAACCGAACAGTTCTCTTGTTGCGTAGGGAGAATTGGATTCAGAAGGTATAAATAACCCGGGAAGAAAAACAAAAATGCAGATAGTTCACATTCGTTTCCCAGTGTTCTTTCTTTGGGTGTAGCTGCTTTTGTCCGTCATTTATCAATTGGAAACTCAGGTCTCTTTGTCAAAGAAATCCACTTCCATCAAAATATGTCCTCATACAATATCGTTGTCGAAGTGTATAATGATCTCCTGGTTCTGCTCATTTCACTTAGCATCAGTTCATGAAGATCTCTCCAAGCCTCTCTGTATTCATCCTGCTGGTCATTTCTTACAGAACAATAATATTCCATAACATTCATATACCACAATTTACCCAGCCATTCTCCAATTGATGGGCATCCATTCATTTTCCAGTTTCTAGCCACTACAAACAGGGCTGCTACAAACATTTTGGCACATACAGGTCCCTTTCCCTTCTTTAGTATTTCTTTGGGATATAAGCCCAATAGAAACACTGCTGGATCAAAGGATATGCACATTTTGATAATTTTTTGGGCATAATTCCAGATTGCTCTCCAGAATGGTTGGATTCGTTCACAACTCCACCAACAATGCATTAGTGTCCCAGTTTTCCCGCATCCCCTCCAACATTCATCATTATTTTTTCCTGTCATCTTAGCCAATCTGACAGGTGTGTAGTGGTATCTCAGAGTTGTCTTAATTTGCATTTCTCTGATCAATAATGATTTGGAACACTCTTTCATATGAGTGGTAATAGTTTCAATCTCATCCTCTGAAAATTGTCTGTTCATATCCTTTGACCATTTATCAATTGGAGAATGGCTTGATTTCTTATAAATTTGAGTCAGTTCTCTATATATTTTGGAAATGAGGCCTTTATCAGAACCTTTAACTGTGAAAATGTTTTCCCAGTTTGTTGCTTCCCTTCTAATCTTGTTTGCATTAGTTTTATTTGTACAAAGGCTTTTTAATTTGATGTAATCGAAATTTTCTATTCTGTGATCAGTAATGGTCTCTAGTTCATCTTTGGTCACAAATTTCTTTCTCCTCCACAAGTCTGAGAGATAAACTATTCTATGTTCCTCTAATTTATTTATAGTCTCGTTCTTTATGCCTAGGTCATAGACCCATTTTGATCTTATCTTGGTATATGGTGTTAAGTGTGGGTCCATGCCTAATTTCTGCCATACTAATTTCCAATTATCCCAGCAGTTTTTATCAAATAATGAATTCTTTTCCCAGAAGTTAGGGGCTTTGGGTTTGTCAAACACTAGATTGCTATAATTGACTATTCTGTCTTGTGAGCCTAGCCTTTTCCACTGATCCACTAATCTATTTCTTAGCCAATACCAAATGGTTTTGGTGACTGCTGCTTTATAATATAATTTTAGATCAGGTACAGCTAGGCCACCTTCATTTGATTTTTTTTTCATTAATTCCCTTGAGATTCTCGACTTTTTATTGTTCCATATGAATTTTGTTGTTATTTTTTTAGATCAATTAAATATTTTCTTGGAAGTCTGATTGGTATAGCACTAAATAAATAGATTAGTTTAGGGAGTATTGTCATCTTTATTATGTTCGCTCGGCCGATCCAAGAGCACTTAATATTTTTCCAATTATTTAAGTCTGACTTTATTTGTGTGGAGACTTTTTTATAATTTTGCTCATATAATTCCTGACTTTCCTTTGGTAGATAGATTCCCAAATATTTTATGGTATCAACAGTTATTCTGAATGGAATTTCTCTTTGTATCTCTTGCTGTTGGGTTTTGTTGGTGATGTATAAAAATGCTGAGGATTTATGGGGATTTATTTTGTAGCCAGCTACTTTGCTAAAATTATGAATTATTTCCAATAGCTTTTTGGTAGAATCTCTGGGGTTCTCTAGGTATACCATCATATCATCTGCAAAGAGTGATAGTTTGGTTTCCTCATTGCCTACTCTAATTCCTTTTATATCTTTCTCGACTCTTATTGCCGAGGCTAGTGTTTCTAATACGATATTAAATAATAATGGTGATAGTGGGCAACCTTGCTTCACTCCAGATCTTACTGGGAAAGGTTCCAGTTTTTCCCCATTGCATATGATGCTTACTGATGGTTTTAAATATATGCTCCTGACTATTTTAAGGAAAAGTCCATTTATTCCTATGCTCTCAAGTGTTTTTATTAGGAATGGATGTTGGATTTTATCAAATGCTTTTTCTGCATCTATTGAGATGATCATGTGGTTTTTGTTTGTTTGGTTATTGATATAGTCAATTATGCTAATAGTTTTCCTAATATTGAACCAGCCCTGCATTCCTGGTATAAATCCTACTTGGTCATAGTGTATTATCCTGGTGACAATTTTCTGTAATCTTTTTGCTAATATTTTATTTAAGATTTTAGCATCAATATTCATTAGGGAGATTGGTCTATAATTTTCTTTCTCTGTTTTCAGCCTACCTGGTTTAGGTATCAGTACCATATCTGTGTCATAAAAGGAGTTTGGTAGGACTCCTTCAATCCCTATTTTTTCAAATAGTTTATATAACATTGGAGTTAATTGTTCTTTAAATGTTTGGTAGAATTCACATGTAAATCCATCTGGTCCTGGGGATTTTTTCTTAGGGAGTTGATTGATAGTTTGTTCTATTTCTTTTTCTGAGATGGGACTGTTTAGGATATTTACTTCTTCCTCTGTTAGTTTGGGCAAGCTGTATTTTTGGAGGTATTTTTCTATTTCATTTAAGTTGTCGAATTTATTGGCATAAAGTTGGGCAAAGTAACTCCTAATTATTGCTCTAATTTCCTCTTCGTTAGTGGTGAGTTCTCCCTTTTCATTTTTAAGACTAACAATTTGATTTTCCTCTTTCCTTTTTTTAATCAGATTTACTAAGGGTTTGTCTATTTTGTTGGTTTTTTCATAGAACCAACTCTTAGTTTTATTAATCAATTCAATAGTTTTTTTACTTTCAATTTTATTGATCTCACCTTTTACTTTTAGAATTTCAAGTTTAGTGTTTGACTGGGGGTTTTTAATTTGTTCCTTTTCTAGCATTTTTAATTGCAAACCCAATTCATTGACCTTCTCTTTCTCTATTTTATACAAATAGGCCTCTAGAGATATGAAATTTCCCCTTATTACCGCTTTGGCTGCATCCCATACATTTTGGTATGATGTCTCATTATTATCGTTTTCTTGGGTGAAGTTATTAATTATGTCTATGATTTGCTGTTTTACCCAATCATTCTTTAGTATGAGATTATTTAGTTTCCAATTATTTTTTGGTCTACTTCCCCCTGCTTTTTTGTTGAATGTAATTTTCATTGCATCGTGGTCTGAAAAGGATGCATTTACTATTTCTGCCTTACTACATTTGAGTTTGAGGTTTTTATGTCCTAATATATGGTCAATTTTTGTATAGGTTCCATGAACTGCTGAAAAGAAAGTGTATTCCTTTCTGTCTCCATTACATTTTCTCCAGAGATCTATCATATCTAGCTTTTCTAGTATTCTGTTTACCTCTTTGACTTCTTTCTTATTTATTTTCTGGTTTGATTTATCTAATTCTGAGAGTGCAAGGTTAAGATCTCCCACTATTATAGTTTTACTGTCTATTTCTTCTTGCAGCTCTCTTAGTTTCTCTTTTAAGAATTTAGATGCTACCCCACTTGGTGCATATATGTTTAATATAGATAGTGCTTCATTATCCATGCTACCCTTTAGCAAGATATAGTGTCCTTCCTTATCTCTTTTAATTAGGTCAATTTTTGCTTTAGCTTGATCTGAGATCAGGATGGCTACCCCTGCTTTTTTGACTTCACCTGAAGCATAGTAGATTTTGCTCCAACCTTTTACCTTTAACCTGCATGTATCTCCCCGCTTCAGGTGTGTTTCCTGTAAACAACATATTGTAGGATTCTGGCTTTTAATCCATTCTGCTAACCGCTTCCTCTTTATGGGGGAGTTTACCCCGTTCACATTTATGGTTAGAATGACCAATTCTGTATTACTTGCCATCTTGTTAACCCCGGTTTATGCTTTCCTCCCTTCTTTCCCCTTTCCCCCCCTTCCAAGTATTAAGCTTGTGAGCACCCCTTGTTTCTCACAGCCCTCCCTTTTTAGTGTCCCTCCCCCCCCCTTAGAATTCCTCCCCCTATCTTACCCCTTTCCCTCCCAGTTCCCGTATTCCCTTCCGCTTAGCTTATTCCTTCCCTTTCCACTTTTCCCTTCTCACTTTTCAATGAGATGGGAGAAGTTTCACCATAGATTGAATATGTCTTAAGATTTTTCACTTAAAGCCAATTCTGAAGGCAGTAAGATACCCACTATATTCATCCCCCTCCATTCTTTCTCTCAGATATAATAGGTTTCCTATGCCTCTTCATGAGATGTACTACCCCCACTTTACCCTTTTTCTGGTACAATGTCCTTTCCACATCAATTTCTAGAACAAGGTATACATGTATTCTTTATGCATCTATATAGTCAAAATATAGTTCCCAAGATTAATCTTTACCTTTTTAGATTTCTCTTGAGTTCTATATTTGTAGATCAAACTTTTTGTTAAGTTCTGGTTTTTTCATCAGAAATAGATGAAATTCGCTTACTTCGTTGAATGTCCATCTTCTTCCCTGGAAAAAGATGCTCATTCTCGCTGGGTAAGTTATTTTTGGTTGCATACCAAGTTCCTTAGCCTTTCGGAATATCATATTCCAGGCCCTTCGATCTTTTAATGTGGATGCTGCCAGATCCTGGGTGATCCTTATTGTGGCTCCTTGATACTTGAATTGGGTTTTTCTAGCCGCTTGCAATATTTTTTCTTTCATCTGAGGGTTCTGGCATTTGGCCACTATATTCCTTGGTGTTTTGATTTTAGGATCCCTTTCAGTGGGTGATCGATGAATCCTTTCAATGTTTATTTTTTCCTCTGTTCCTATGACTTCTGGGCAGTTCTCTTTGATAATTTCCTGGAAGACAGTGTCCAGGCTCTTTTTTTCATCATGTTTTTCTGGGAGTCCAATGATTCTCAGATTGTCTCTCCTGGATCTGTTTTCCAGGTCTGTTGTCTTCCCCAGAAGGTATTTCACATTTTTCTCCATTGTTTGATTTTTTTGGATTTGCTTGACTGATTCTTCTTGTCTCCTCGAGTCATTCAATTCCACTTGTTCAATTCTGATTTTCAGTGAAGTATTCTCTTCACTCACTTTTTTAAAATCTTTCTCTAATTGTCCAATTGAGTTCTTTTGTTCTGTGGAATTTTTTTCCATTTCGCCAATTTTGTTTTCCAGTTCACTAATCCTATTTTTCAAGGATTTTACTTCTTTATCCACTCTCTCTTTAACTGACTTCTCCAGGCTCTTTTGCCAAGCCTCCCTCTCCTTTTCCCAAGCTTCCTTCTCCTTTTGCCAAGCCTCACTCTGCTTTCCCCATTTTTCTTCTAGCTCCCTTGTGAGAGCCTTTTTAATCACTTCTATGAGGTTCATCTGTGCTGAGGAACAGACGATCTCCTCCTTTGGGGAATCACCTGGGGACTGCCTGTTTTTAGTCTCCTCAGGATTTAGAGTCTGCTCTCTATCTGTGTAGAAGCTGTCTAGGGTTAAAGTCCTCTTCAGCTTCTTGCTCATTCTGTCTATTAATCAGAGACAAACTACCAAAGAAAAACAGAAAAAACTGGAGTCTTTCTTTGGGGGGGGGCTGGGTGTGTTATCGAGCTTCCTCTACAGACTGCAGGTGGCAGCAGTGAGGCACTAGCAGGACTGTGCTGCGCCTGCGCTCTGAGATCCCAAAGCGTGCTGAGTCACTGAGGGGGGGGAAGGGGGGGGCGGCCAGGTCCTGAGAGACTCCAGCTGTTTGCGGTTGTGTTCTTCAGCCCCGGTGTTTTTAGCTTCTCTGCTGGGCTGTTGACTTGCTGCAGGTTCCAAACCTGTAGCGAAGCTCTCCCCGCAGAGACAGCTGCGATCACTCCCCACCCCCTCTCCAGTCTGCTCCCGTGCTCTCACTGCCGCTGCCCGCCGCCTGCGCCCGATCTAAAACCGCCCCAGCCCTCCAGTAAAGACAGACCTTTCTTGGCGGATCTCAAGGATGGCTTCTCTTGGTAACTATTTGTGGGTTTTTTTCAGTCAAGCATTGATTCAGAGGCTTGTAATGAAGTGGATAGTGAGAGAAAGCGCGGAGCTTATGCAACTGTGAGCCTCCTCTCCGCCATCTTAACCGGAAGTCCCGTGAATTGGATTTTTGTGAGGAAGCGCTGCACAAAGTTATGAGTCTCACTCTCCTCTAGAGTCATCTGAGTCCATTGGCAAGGTATAAATCAAAATGACTTGTGATGGCCCCACTGGATGGCCCCGCTTGGAAGTCAGGAAAACCTACATTTAAGAGTTGTCTCTGAAAAACATAGGCTGTCAGTTAATAGTTAAGCTTTTATTAAGTTCCTACTGTGTGGCAAGCTCTGGGCTAAACATGAGGCATAAAAATAAAGGCAAAAAACCAATCTTCATTCTAAAGGAGCTCAGAACTTAATGGGAGAAAGAATATTGAAATAGTAATGTAAAACAAGATATAATTAAAAATAAATTAGAGATAGTCAACAGAGGTAATTCTATAGTATGAAAGGATTAGGGAAGACTTCCTATAGAAAATAATCTGTTAGCTGGAATTTGAAGAAAACCAGGGAAACCAATAGGTGAAAGAGGATTATGGAGAACATTCTAGTCATGAAGGAAAGCCCATGAAAATGCCTCAAGTCTGTAACTTTGGACACAACTTTTCAAAGCCTCAGAAAATCTTCTAAAAGTATAAATTATAGAGTAAATGCTAGATCTTGAACTTTGAAGAGAATTTCTTGCCATAAAAATTTTTTATGAGACAGTTGTAAACCATGTTTGTTTGTTTTTGATTTTGTTATTACATTATGTAATATACTGTTGAAGTTTTTAGCATTTTGTAATACTAAATGTAAAATAAAATTACAGGTCTAGTAAAAGGAAAAAAAGTCCTTTATTTATATAACTCCAAAATTTGCCCTGAGTTGATAGAACTAGATTTTTAAGTATTTTTAATGGTAAGTAGCTATAGTCATTCAAATTAAAGGTAGAAGTAGATACAGGTTCCCCATCCACCCACCCCCAACAGAGCACAAATGATATTTACTTGTGGTTTGGTTTTAATGGTTCCATATAATCCACCTCTATTTCTATCATCATCAGTTTATTCATTATTAGAATTTCAGACATTATATTCTACAAAAATTCACCTGATTAAAAAAAAAATAAATGAGAACCACAATGTGATAAAAAAAAATTCTCTAAGAGCTTTATAAATGAAACTGTTCTCTGTCCATTTGTCTTCTATCCTTATTTTAAGAATTTTCTCCAAGGCAGAGTAGTAAAAAGTAGCTCAAAAGATATGTTGACAATGATGATAATAGTGGTAATGGTGATAAATATTTTTATAGGTCAAAATTATCAAAGCACCTTTCATATATTAATCTAACTTGATCCTCATAACAATCCTTTGAAGTAGGTGTTATTATTATTTTGCACATTTTGCAATAGAAAAAAAATCTATCTGAAAGAGACTAATTGAGTTGTTTAGAATCACAGAGCACTACCTAAGTGCTTCAATCTCAGATTTTTTTTTTTTATGTCCAACACTCTATCCCTACAAGGAACCCAACTTCAGAATTCATTTAATAAAAATACCTCCTTATAGAAGAGAAAACTGAGTTCCAGAGTCCTCACGTCTGTAATCTGGGAGAGAAAAACCATTTATTCAACTATCTCCTTACCACTAATTATCTTTATCTGAGAGAAAACCCTGAATAAGACACAAAACAGAAAAGTTGAAAGAAGGGTAAGAGAAAAGAAAAGGTTGGCTGGACAGGGATGGGAGTGGGTGGTGGTAGTGAGAAAGTTGATAAGAAAAAAAGACTTAGGAAGAAAAACTGGAATGCCATTGAGAATATTGAGAAGAGTGGGAGGCATTGAGAACAAACTTTGTTTACCTTTTAATTTTGCCTCAAGATGGTCGAGATTTTTTTATACCTAGCTTAGACTCTGTGTCATTTTTGTCCAAGGGGCTATCCATGTCACATAGTACAGGCATGAAAAATTTCATGAGACAATTATAAACCATGTTTGTTTTTAATTTTGTTATTACATTATGTAATATGCTGTTTGAATTTCTAATATTTTGTAAATGTGCCCCAAAGCATGCTTTTTTCATAAATAACATAAAAGACTTGAAATATAGGCACTAGTATCATAGAAATTACACTAACAATGAAAGGATGATAAGTGATGAGAGAAGTGGAAAAGGCTAAGAAAGATACTCCACTGAGGTGCAAGGCTCTTCTTGTCAACTGCAACCTCCTTGAATTCAAGGTTTAGTTCACGTGAGGTTTTCAGCAAGTAGTCAATGTCAGTCAATATTTGTCTAAATTAGGTAACATATATAATATAATAATTCATTATGCATTAAACAAAGGTTATGTAACCCTGGGAAACTCACTTAACCTCTGCCTATCTTAATCTTCAACTACAAAATTCAGATAATAGTACCTGCCTCTTAAAGTCGTTGTAAGGATAAAATGAGAAAATATTGATAGTGCTCTTTTTACATCTTAAAGCACTATATAAAAGTTGTTTTTGTCACTATTATATCAAAATACAGTAATGTTTGGATCCCATTACCTTAGTGAAACATTCTTTCATGAATCTATCAATGCAGAGTCTGAAAGTTACTTTCAATTATGGATTGGAGTCAGACATTAGTTTTGACTTGATTCAATATATCCTATAATTCTTGAATCTAATTCTATCTATTAGAAAACAATATTTTCCTTGACTTCATCAAAATTAACACTATATTAGGGCTGTAGCAATGAGATTTCAGATAAATAATATTGACTAACTTATTTATTATACTATTTTGGTATTTCTCCCTTAAAGTCCATGTTTTTGAATAATGACAAACCTAGACTTTGTCAACATGTTAGGAGATACTCTGTTTTTTAGAGATAAGATCCAGCAAGCCAGCTGTGCCCTTGAGCTTGGCATAACAACAATCCTTTACACTTACATTCTAGATAAACTCAGCCGAGCAAAAACCCAGAATTGTTTCTGGTCATGAAGCCCTCATACGAATCAAACACATCACATTGTTGCTGTTATCTCTTGTTGTCGGGGCTATAACTCACTGCATAACCATAGTATAAGTATGGACTCTCCCCACACTAAAGAAGGTTCTTCCACTAGGGACAGGGCTCTGGAACATGTGCTTACAAAACATTTTTCTCATTTTGAAATTAAACATCAATTTGATTCCTGACTCTCCTGTTTCTAACCTGTTTTGTTTGACTCCAGCCATCCACAGATTAGAGGCCTGATTCAACCGATTGACATTAATTGGTGTTAGAAATGGGATTGAACATGGAATAGATCACACTGGACTCTCTTTACCAGTAGGAATGAAATAGGCACTCCTGGAGATTTACTTTTTAGGAGCCCAATACTGCCCTCTTCCCCCACTCACACACTCATTTGGTGAGTCTTCTGCTCTTGTCCCTACTTCTATTCTCCAAACCTCACCTTGGTTGAGTTCTATATTCTTAGGAAGAAAATTCTAGGACCCTTTCTATGATTTGGTTCATCCAAAAATCTCTGGTAAAGATAACTGTACATCTCACTGTGTGCCTCAGTGAAATTGCAACTGTGTACTTAACTGCATGCTTCAAAAACCTGTGTGCCTCAGTCAAACCAGTTAAAATTAGAATTGACATTTCTGTTTGTAGCTGTCTTGTCATTTTATCTGTGTTTCTGTCTTTGTATATCAAATATCAGTATCATGTTTCTGTAGTGAGCTGTTCTGCTACCTTGAAAGATTTAAAATACAGCCAATCAGAACAATTTTTAAGAACTGTAGTCAGAGAGTTTTATATTCAGTTTGTCAGGATGATTGTCCAATTGTGCCAGGATGCAATTGTCCTAATAAGCAGGACTAACTTCCACTTTAGCTTTCATAGGAGATTGTGTTATGTTATAAGAAAAAAGAAAACACCTGCAAAACACTTCCCCCCCCCTTTCATTTCAACATTGGCTATGTTGGAATTATATAAAGTTATATAATTAAAGTTTGTTGAACTGCTAAAAATAATTTAGCACATTAAGGGATTTAAAAATTTATGATTTTTAGGATTCCAGGGGAGAACTCCTGAGATTTAGGAAGATAATTCTAGGAACTAACTCCCTTCTGAAATATCTTAGTAACTCTGGAGTGGTACTACTCTGTAGAATTTATTTTAAGACAAAAAACAAAACAAAGCAAAATAGTAGAGCCAAGATGCAGGAAAGAAGACATTAAGTTGTCTGAGTTCTCCATAGTTTTCCTTGGAAACAACATTAAATCAAGCTTCTGGATAGATTCTTGATAGATAGAACCTACAAAGAGATGGAGTAAAATAATTTTCTAGCTTAAGATAGTTTGGAATGACTTCAGGAAAGGTGTCATACATGAGTGGGAGGGGAACACAGTCCGGTGCAGATAGTGTCTGGGCAAGCTATGGGAAGCTCTTGGCCATAGCACAGATCACATAGACCCTTTTGTTCTGTCTCAATAGGCTATTGACATGGCAGGCCAGTGATGGAGTCTCCAGTATTGGCAGAATAGGCAAATATCCAGCCTCAGAAATTAGGCAACAACAGGTGCAACTTGGTTGAGCAACCCCAGTGCAGTAGTAAGACACCAAATACCTGAGGCCACAGAACTCAAAGTCAGTTATCCCAGGACATGTCTCCCAAGGCAAGAAGCTTAGGGTAGTATCCTCTGTGCCACAAATGCAAAGCTCAATTTTAAAAGCTATAAAATGACATTCCCCCCCTCCCCCAAAATGAGCAAGAAGCAAAAAGGACCCTTGACTATAGAAAGCTACTATGGTGACAGGAAAGGATGCCATCTCAGAAGAAGATAAAATATTTGCATACAAAACTTCAAAAGGGGATATGAATTAGTGTCAAGTTCAAAAAGCCTTGTTGGAAGATCTCAAAAAGAATTTGAAAAACCAAATAAGAGAGATAAAAGAAAAATTGGGAAAAGAAATGAGATGTAAAACAGAGTCAACTTGGAAACAAGTTGGAAAAGGACAAAAAGTGACTGAAGAAAATAATTTCTTTAAAAATACAAATGGCCAAATGCAAAAAAAAAAAAAGAAAGAAAGAAAGAAAAAAGAAAGAAAAAGTAAAGAAAATAAAATTCACTGAAGAAAACAACTCCTTTAAATATAAAATTAGTCAAATGGAAGAGGAGGTAAAAAAGCTAACTGAAGAAAATCAAAGCTTAAAAATTTGAATTGGGCAAATGGAAGCTAATGACTCTATGAGACATCAGGAATCTGTCAAACAAAATTAAAGGAATAACACAAACTTAGCTGGGCATAGAAATTTATCTTTTTAAAAATAATTATAACTTTTTATTGACAGTACATATGCATGGGTAATTTTTTACAACATTATACGTTGCACTCACTTCTGTTCCGATTTTTCCCTTCCCTCCCTCCACCCCCTTCCCTAGATGGCAAGCAATCTTATACATGTTAAATATGTTATAGTATATCCTAGATACAATATATGTGTGCAGAACTGAACATTTCTCTTGTTGCACAGGAATAATTGGATTCAGAAAGTAAAAATAACCTGTGGGGAAAAAACCCCAAAAATGCAAACAGTTTGTACTCATTTCCCAGTGTTCCTTCTCTGGGTGTAGCTGCTTCTGTCAATCATTGATCAATTGAAACTGAGTTAGATCTTCTCTTTGTTGAAGACATCCATTTCTATCAGAATATATCCTCATATAGTATTGTTGTTGAAGTGTATAATGATCTCCTGGTTCTGCTCATTTCACTCAGCATCAGTTCATGTAAGTCTCTCCAAGTTTCTCTGTATTCATCCTGCTGGTCATTTCTTACAGAACAATAATATTCCATAACATTCATACGCCATAATTTACTGAACCATTCTCCAACTGATGGACATCTATTCCAGTTTCTAGCTACTACAAAAAGGGCTGCCACAAACATTTTGGCGCATACAGGTCCTTTTCCTTATTTAGTATTTCTTTGGGATATAAGCCCAGTAGTAGCATTGCTGGATCAAAGGGTATGCACAGTATGATAACGTTTGGGGCATAATTCCAGATAATTCTCCAGAATGGTTGGATTTGTTCACAACTCCACCAATAATGCATCAATAACCCAGTTTTCCGCATCCTCTCCAACATTCATCATTTTTTTTCCTGTCATCTTAGCCAGTCTGACAGATGTATAAATAAATAAATAGTGGTATCTTAGAGTTGTCCTAATTTGCATTTCTCTGATCAGTAGTGATTTGGACCACTCTTTCATATGAGTGGAAACAGTTTCAATTTCATCCATCTGAAAATTGTTCATATCCTTTGACTAATTATCAATTGGAGAATGGCTTTCTTTCTTTTTTTTTTTTAATTTAAATTTTATTTTATTTAATAATAACTTTGTATTGACAGAATCCATGCCAGGATAATTTTTTTACAACATTATCCCTTGCACTCGCTTATGTTTTGTTTTTTTCCCCTCCCTCCCTCTACACCCCCCCCCCCAAGATGGCAAGCAGTCCTATATATGTTAAATATGTAGCAGTATATCCTAGATACAATACATATTTGCAGAACCGAACAGTTCTCCCGCTGCACAGGGAGAATTGGATTCAGAAGGTAAAAATAACTCGGGAAGAAAATCAAAAATGCAAATAGTTCACATTCATTTCCCAGTGTTCCTTCTTTGGGTGTAGCTATTTCTGTCCATCATTTATCCATTGAAACTCAGTTAGGTCTCTTTGTCATAGAAATCCACTTCCATCAGAATACATCCTCATACAATATCGTTATCGAAGTATATAATGATCTCCTGGTTCTGCTCATTTCACTTAGCATCAGTTCATGTAAGTCTCGCCAGTCCTCTCTGTATTCATCCTGCTGGTCATTCCTTACAGAGCAATAATATTCCATAACATTCATATACCACAATTTACCCAGCCATTCTCCAATTGATGGGCATCCATTCATTTTCCAGTTTCTAGCCACTACAAACAGGGCTGCCACAAACATTTTGGCACATACAGGTCCCTTTCCCTTTTTTAGTATCTCTTTGGGGTATAAGCCCAATAGAAACACTGCTGGATCAAAGGGTATGCACAGTTTGATAACTTTTTGGGCATAATTCCAGATTGCTCTCCAGAATGGCTGGATTCGTTCACAACTCCACCAACAATGCATCAGTGTCCCCGTTTTCCCGCATCCCCTCCAACATTCATCATTATTTTTTCCTGTCATCTTAACCAATCTGACAGGTGTGTAGTGATATCTCAGAGTTGTTTTAATTTGCATTTCTCTGATCAATAGTGATTTGGAACACTCTTTCATGTGAGTGGTAATAGTTTCAATTTCTTCATCTGAAAATTGTCTGTTCATATCCTTTGATTTTTTATAAATTTGAGTCAGTTCTCTATATATTTTGGAAATGAGGCCTTTATCAGAACCTTTAATTGTAAAGATGTTTTCCCAGTTTGTTGCTTCCCTACTAATCTTGTTTGCATTCGTTCTGTTTGTACAAAGGCTTTTTAGTTTGATATAATCAAAATTTTCTATTTTGTGATCGGTAATGGTCTCTAGTTCATCTTTGGTCACAAATTTCTTTCTCCTCCACAAGTCTGAGAGATAAACTATCCTATGTTCCTCTAATTTATTTATAATCTTGTTCTTTATGCCTAGGTCATGGACCTATTTTGATCTTATCTTGGTATGTGGTGTTAAGTGTGGGTCCTTGGAATGGCTTTATTTCTTATAAATTACAGTCAATTCTCTCTATATTTTGGAAATGAGACCTTTTATCAGAACCTTGAACTGTAAAAATGTTTTCCCAGTTTATTGCTTCCCTTCTAATCCTACCCGCATTAGTTTTGTTTATACAAAGGCTTTTTAATTTGATGTAATCAAAATTTTCTGTTTTGTGATCAATAACGATTTCTAGTTCTTCTTTGGTCACAAATTCCTTGCTCCTCCACAAGTCTGAGAGGTAAACTATCCTATGTTCCTCTAATTTATTTATGATCTTGTTCTTTATGCCTAAATCATGGACCCATTTTGATTTTATCTTGTTATATGGTACTAAGTGTGGGTCCATGCCTAATTTCTGCCATGCTAATTTCCAGTTTTCCCAGCAGTTTTTGTCAAATAATGAATTCTTATCCCAAAAACTGGGATCTTTGGGTTTGTCAAACACTAGATTGCTATAGTTTTTGACTATTTTGTCTTGTAAACCTAACCTATTCCACTGATCAACAAATCTATTTCTTAGCCAATACCAAATGGTTTTTGTGACTGCTGGTTTAAAATATAGTTTTAGATCAGGTACAGCTAGGCCACCTTCATTTAATTTTTTTTTTCATTAGTTCCCTTGAAATTCTCAACCTTTTGTTCTCCCATATGAATTTTGTTGTTATTTTTTCTAGGTCTTTAAAATGGTTTCTTGGGAGTCTGATTGGTATAGCACTAAATAAATAGATTAGTTTAGGAAATATTGTCATCTTTATTATATTCACTCGGCCTATCCAAGAGCACATAATATTTTTCCAATTATTTAAATCTGACTTTATTTGTGTGGAAAGTGTTTTATAATTTTACTCATATAATTCCTGACTTTCCTTTGGGAGATAGATTCCCAAATATTTTATGCTATTGACAATTATTTTGAATGGAATTTCTCTTTGTTGGTGATGTATAGAAATGCTGAGGATTTAGTTATTTATTTATGTGGATTTATTTTATATTCTTCAACTTTGCTGAAGTTGTGAATTATTTCTAATAGCTTTTTAGTAAAATCGCTGGAGTTCTCTAAGTATATCATCATATCATCTGCAAAGTGATAATTTGGTTTTCTCATTACCTATTCTAATTCCTTTAATCTCTTTCTCGACTCTTATTGCTGAGATTAGTGTTTCTAATAAAATATTGAATAATAATGGTGATAGTAGGCAACCTTGTTTCACTCCTGATTTTAATGGGAAAGGTTCCAGTTTTTCCCCATTACATATGATGTTTACTGACAGTTTTAAATGTATACTCCTGACAATTTTAAGGAAAAGTCCATTTATTCCTATCCTCTTAAGTGTTTTTATTAGAAATGGATGTTGAATTTTATCAAATGCTTTTTCTGCATCTATTGAGATGATCATATGGTTTTTGCTAATTTCGTTATTGCTATAGTCAATTATGCTAATAGTTTTCCTAATATTGAACCAGCCCTGCATTCCTGGTATAAATCCTACTTAGTAATAGTGTATTGTCCTGGGGATGATTTTCTGTAATCTTTTTGCTAATATTTTACTTAAGATTTTAGCATCAATATTCATTAGGGTGATTAGTCTATAATTTTCTTCCTCTTTTCAACCTACCTGGTTTAGGTATCAGTACCATATCTGTGTCATAAAAGGAATTTGGTAGGACTCCTTCAATCCCTATTTTTTCAAATGGTTTATTGGACTTAATTGTTCTTTACATGTTTGGTAGAGTTCACATGTAAATTCATCTGGTCTGGGTATTTTTTCTTAGAGAGTTGGTTAATAGCTTGTTCTATTTCTTTTTCTAAAATGGGACTTTTAGTCTATTTACTTCTTCCTTTGTTAATCTGGGCAAGGTATATTTTTGAAGGTATTCTTCCATTTCATTTAAGTTGTTGAATTTATTGGCATAAAGCTGGGCAAAGTAATTCCTATTTATTGCTCTAATTTCCTCTTCATTACTGGTGAGTTCTCCCTTTTCATTTTTAAGACAATTTGATTTTCCTCTTTCCTTTTTTAAATCAGATTTACTAAGTGTTTGTCTATTTTGTTAGTTTTTTCATAGAAACAACTCTTAGTTTTATTAATTAATTCAATAGTTTTTTTACTTTCAATTTTATTGATCTCTCCTTTTATTTTTAGAATTTCAAGTTTAGTGTTTGACTGGGGATTTTTAATTTGTTCCTTTTCTAGCATTTTTAGTTGCAAGCCCAATTCATTGACCTTCTCTTTCTCTATTTTATCCAATTAGGCCTCTAGAGATATGAACTTTCCCCTTATTACGACTTTGGCTGCATCCCACACATTTTGGTATGACATCTCATTATTGTCATTTTCTTGGGTGAAGTTATTAATTATGTCTATAATTTGTTGTTTCACCTAATCATTCTTACTATGAGATTATTTAGTTTCCAATTATTTTTTGGTCTATTTTCCCCTGGCTTTTTATTGAATGTAATTTTCATTGCATTGTGGTCTGAAAAGGATGCATTTACTATTTCTGCATTAATGCATTTGAATTGGAGGTTTTTATGTCCTAATATATGGTCATTTTTTGTGTAGGTTCCATGAACTGCTGAGAAGAAAGTGTACTCCTTTCTGTCTCCATTTAGTTTTCTCCAGAGATCCATCATATCTAACTTTTCTAGAATTCTATTTACCTCTTTGACTTCTTTCTTATTTATTTTGTGGTTTGATTTATCTAATTCTAAGAATGTAAGGTTGGGATCTCCCACTATTATAGTTTTGCTGTCTATTTCTTCTTGCAGCTCTCTTAATTTAGATGCTACACTACTTGGTGCATATATGCTTAATATTGATATTACTTCATTGTCTATGCTCCCCTTTAGCAAGATATAGTGCCCTTCCTTATCTCTTTTAATTAGATCAGTTTTTGCTTTTGCTTGATCTGAGATCAGGATGGCTATCCCTGCTTTTTTGACTTCATCCTGAAGCATAGTAGATTCTGCTCCAACCTTTTACCTTTACTCCTTTACTCTGTATGTATCACCCTGCTTCAGGTGTGTTTCCTGTAAACAATATATTGTAGGATTCTGGCTTTTAATCCAGTCTGCTAACCACTTCCTCTTTATGGGGGAGTTTACCCCATTCACATTTATGGTTAAAATTACCAATTCTGTATTACTTGCCATCTTGTTAACCCTTGTTTATGATTTTCTCCTTTCCTTCCCCTTTACTCCCCTCCCCAGTATAAAATTTGTGAGCACTACTTGCTTCTCACAGCCCTCCCTTTTTAGTGTCCTTTCTCCTACCTTAGAGTTCCTCCCCCATCTTACCCCTTTTACTCCCAATTTCTGTATTCCCTTCCGCTTAGCTTACTCCTTCCCTTTTCACTTTTCCCCTCCAACTTTTCAGTGAGGTAGGAGAAGTTTCATCATAAATCAAATATGTCTAATATTTTTCTCTTTAAGCCAATTCTAATGGCAGTAAGATACACATTATGTTCATCCCCCTCCATTCTTTCTCTCAGATATAATAGGTTTCCTTTGCCGCTTCATGAGATGTGGTCCCTTTAGGGTCCCTTTCAGTAGGTGATCAATGAATTCTTTCAATTTCTATTTTGTTCTCTGTTTGTATAACTTCTCAGCAGTTCTCTTTGATAATTTCCTGGAAAATAGTGTTCAGACTCTTTTTTTCATCATATTTTTCAGAGAGTTTTATAATTCTCACATTATCTCTCCTAGACCTATTTTCCAGGTCTGTTGTTTTCCCAAGAAGGTATTTGACATTATTTTTCTCTTTTTTTTGGTTTTGCTTGATTGATTCTTGGTGTCTCCTCGAATCATTCAATTCCATTTGTTTGATTCTGATTTTCAATGAATTATTTTCTTCACTCACTTTTTGAATATATTTTTCTAATTGTCCAGTTGAGTTTTTAAGTGAGTTGTTTCGTTCTATGGAATTTTTTTCCATTTCGCCAATTTTATTTTTTAGAAAGCTATTTCTTTTTCCAAATCACTAATTCTGTGTTGGAGGGGATGCAGGAAAACGGGGACACTGATGCATTGTTGGTGCAGTTGTGAACGAATCCAGCCATTCTGGAGAGCAATCTGGAATTATGCCCAAAAAGTTATCAAACTGTGCATACCCTTTGATCCAGCAGTGTTTCTATTGGGCTTATACCCCAAAGAGATACTAAAAAAGGGAAAGGGACCTGTATGTGCCAAAATGTTTGTGGCAGCCCTGTTTGTAGTGGCTAGAAACTGAAAAATGAATGGATGCCCATCAATTGGAGAATGGCTGGGTAAATTGTGGTATATGAATGTTATGGAATATTATTGCTCTGTAAGGAATGACCAGCAGGATGAATACAGAGAGGCTTGGAGAGACCTACATGGACTGATGCTAAGTGAGATGAGCAGAACCAGGAGATCATTATACACTTCGACAACGATATTGTATGAGGATGTATTCTGATGGAAGTGGATTTCTCTGACAAAGAGACTTAACTGAGTTTCATTGGATAAATGATGGACAGAAACAGCTACACCCAAAGAAGGAATACTGGGAAATGAATGTGAACTATTTGATTTTTGATTTTCTTCCTGAGTTATTTTTACCTTCTGAATCCAATTCTCCCTGTGCAGCGGGAGAACTGTTCGGTTCTGCAAATATGTATTGTATCTAGGATATACTGCAACATATTTAACATATATAGGACTGCTTGCCATCTTGGGGGGGGGAGGAGGAAGGGAGGGGAAAAAATGAAACATAGGTGATTGCAGGGGATAATGCTGTGTAAAAATTATCCTGGCATGGATTCTGTCAATACAAAGTTATTATTAAATAAAATTAAATTTAAAAACAAAAAAAACAAAACAAAACAAAAAAAAACAAATCACTAATTCTGTTTTTCAAGGATTTGATTTCTTAATCCACCCTATCTTTAAATGAGTGGGATGACTTTTCCAGACTCTCTTGCTGAGCTTCCCTTTCCTTTTCCCATTTTTCTTCCAGCTCTCTTGTGAGATACTTTTTAATTTCTTCTATAAGGTCTTATGTGTTGAGGACCAGATCATATCCCCCTTTGGGGATTCATCTGGAGACAGTCTGTTTTTAGTCTCCTCAGGGAGACTGCTCTCTATCCATATAGAAGCTATCAATAGAGTCCGTTGAAATTTTTTGCTCATTTTGTCAGAGAAGAATCAAAGAAGACAAACTAGCAAAAAAACAAATGCAGTCTGCTTTTTTTGGCGGGGGTGGGTGTAGGGGTGGGTGGCGGGGGAGAAGAGGGCAGGGGAGGGTCTGGATGGTATTACCGAGTTTTCTCTACAGACTGTGGGGGGGCAACAGTGAGGCACTAATGGGTTAGCAATGGCTGAGCTGCATCTGTGCTCTGAGACTCTGAGACTCTTAGAGCATGCTGAGACACTGAGTGGGTGTGGTCAGATCCCGAGAGACCCTGACTTTTCAGGCTTATAGTCTTTACCTCCTGTGTTTACAGCTCCTCTGCTGGTCTACTGGCTTGCTGCCAAAGCAAAATAGCCATTCTGTGTTTTAAAGTTCTTTTCCACAGCTGAGATCAATCCTACCCCACTCTGGTCTGCTCAGTGTAAGCTGCCTTCATACTTTCACTGCCACTCCCTGCCCAGTCTAATCGTCCCTACCCTTGAGACCTTTTTTGGTGAATTTCAAGGATGTCTTCTGTTGGTAATTATTTGTGGGTTTTTCTTTTTTTCAGTCAAGCACTAATTCTGAGGCTTGTCATGAAATAAATTCTGAGAGCAAAGATGGAGATTAGGTAGATGTGTGTGTCCTCTCCACCATCTTGGGTGGAAGTCCCATAGAAATTTATGTTACTCTATAGAGAAATATGAAAAGAAAGAGGAAAGAAAAAGAAGGGGCTTAATAGAAGGGGAGGACAGAAGTAGTAGGGGAAAGGAGAAAAAAAAGTGAGGAAGGGGTGATAGAAGGGAAGGCAGAATGAAAAAGACAGTGGTAAAAAGCAAAACACTGGTGAGCAGGGACTGGTTGAAAAGAGAGAAAAAATGTATAAGCTGGCGAAAAAAATGTGGAGGGAAATACAAAATTGGTAATCAGAGCTGTGAATGTGAATGGGATGAACTCTTCCATAAAATGGAAGCAGATGGCAGAGTGGATTGTGAGAAACATTTGAAACAGAGAGATACACACACAAAAAAGGTAAAAGACTAGAGTAGAATATATTGTGCTTCTATTGAGATTAAAAAATAAAATCAGGGATTGCAATCTGGATCTCAGACAAAGCAAAACCAGATCTAATTAAAAGAGATCATGAAGAAAACTATATCTTGCTAAAAGGCACCATAAAGAATGAAGTAATATCAATACTAAACATATATGTAACAAGTGGTATAGCATCCAAATTCTTAGAGAAGTTAATAAATTACAGATAGAAATAGATAGCAAAACCATATTTGTGAAAGACCTCTACCTCCCTATCTCAGAATTAGGTAAATCTACCCACAAAATAAACCAGAAAGAAGTTAGAAGGTGAATAAAATTTTAGAAAAGTTAGATATGATAGATTTCTGAAGAAAACTGAATAGGGATAGAAATGAATAAACCTTTTGTTCACCATTACATTGCACATATACAAAAATTGAGCATGTATTAGGGAATAAAATACTCACAATTAGATGGAAAAAATCAGAAGTAGTAAATGCATCTTTTTTAGATTATGGTGCAATTAAATTTACCTATAATGAAGGGCCATGGGAAAATGGAATAAAAGCTAATGGGAAGGTTAAAAATCAAATCCTAAAGAATGGGGATGGGTCAAACAACAAATCATAAAAACAATCACTAATTTCATCCAAGAAAATAACAATAATGAGACAACGTACCAAAAATTATGGGATGTGGCCAAAACAGTACTTGGGGGAAATATTTTTTGTCTTGATAATTGAAAAAATCTTTTTCATTAAGCTTTTTATTTTCAGAACACATGTATAGATAATTTTCAACATTGATTCTTGCAAACTTTATGTTCCAAATTTTTTTCCCTCTCTTCCCCTATCTCCTCATCTAGATGGCAAGCAATCCAATATATGTTAAACATGTGCAATTCCTTTATACATATTTCTACAATTATGTTGCACAAGAAAAATTATATGTTAGAATTATATAGGAACCTTTAGATTTGGAATGAAAGAAGCAGAATTCATTATAGAACTGTCCTGAAAATAAGGCTATTGTCTAAGAAAAGCTATCTAAGGACCAGATAACCAATTCTGGGGGTTCAAAATGTGCTGATTAAATGGGTATTGAGAATGAGTTATTAGAACACAAAGTTAATTAATATTAGTGATAACTATTGCATTGCTCTAGTCTTGTGTTTCAGGATGCTTGATGTTTAAGTTTTGTTAATCATCTTGGTGATATGTAAATCTCCCTTTTAAAATTAGTCCCTTTTGAGTCCTTTAAGCATTTGATTTGCAGCTTGGAACTAATATAATCTGACTTGACATAATTATGATTGTGAATTTATGATAACCTTATAGATTTGGTTTGTAATGGATTGAGAGGATTAGAACAGCAATTGGCTAGTTGTGGAAATTATGAACCACACAGATTTCATCTTGTGAGTCTATCCTGTAACTAATACCTGTTCAATTATGGCTCTAGTCCAGTCTCTGTCTTATGAGAAACATTTATTCAATTATGGGAATTAGGAAAAATCTTTATTGCATTTTTTCAATCTTACCCTGTTTGTCTGGGAAATTGGATCATCTCTCCATATATGTGTTTTAGAGACCCTTAACTAAGGGACCCACACAGCTTCTAAACTTGTAGATGTGTACTCCTAGATCATCTGAAGAAAGATCATGTCCCTAATAGATAGCAGAATCCTCCAGAGGCCTAAAGGCCTCTCTAATAAGGACTCATTCATATGAGACAGCTGTCCCAAGATTCCAGAAGAGGGATGAGCACATTGTTATAGGGTTTTTGTTTTTTTGGTTTTTTTCTCCTCTTTCTTTTTGTATATGCACAACTACCAAAGCCCTAATTTGAATGTGCATTGACATTCTTGACCCCCTTTTCTTTATTCTGCTTTTAAATAAATAATGGACTAGCAATGATATCTGGAATATATTTCTCCAATAAGTCCTCTCAAGTAATTAAGCCCCTGTAAAGCATGTCATCTTGTGCAATTGATCTCTTGTGATATCTTGGCTCATACATACTTCTTTTTTATTGGCCATAAAAATAAGTGTTTGTTTTTCCCCCCCAGAGATCCTCCCTTTGGCAAAAGGAGAAAATATCAAGATATTAGGAGATACCTATTTTCCAGAGCTACAGCTTAGAGAGCAGGTTGTGTCCTGAACTTGACATACCAACAATCCTTTGCAGTCATCTTCTGGATGATCTCAGCCACAGAAAAATTTCAGAGTTGTTTCTGGTCATGAATCTTTGATATGATCAATTTCATTACCTTGTTGCTGTTACCTGCAGGCTATCAGGCTACAGCTCCCTGAATAACTATGTATGTATCTCCCATTTATGGCAGGGCTCCAGAACATGTGTGAACATGTTTACAAGCCATTTTCTTCACTTTGAATTTAAACTTTTGTTTGATTCCTGACTCTTCTGTCTTTAATATGCTCTGTTTGGCTTTAGCCACCCATAGGTTAGAGGCCAGTTCTATCTGTAGAATGGATATTATTTAAATTAGATAGTAATATTTGTTAGAAACTTTTTCTTTGAGATTATAAATAAATTAGAGGAACATAGGATAGTTTATCTCTCAGACTTGTGGAAGAGAAAGAAATTTGTGACCAAAGATGAACTAGAGACCATTACTGATCATAAAATAGAAAATTTTGATTATATCAAATTAAAAAGCCTTTGTACAAACAAAACTAATGCAAACAAGATTAGAAGGGAAGCAACAAACTGGGAAAACATCTTCACAGTTAAAGGTTCTGATAAAGGCCTCATTTCCAAGATTTATAGAGAATTGACTCAAATGTATAAAAAATCAAGCCATTCTCCAATTGATAAATGGTCAAAGGATATGAACAGACAATTTTCAGATGATGAAATTAAAACTATTACCACTCATATGAAAGAGTATTCCAAATCATTATTGATCAGAGAAATGCAAATTAAGACAACTCTGAGATAGCACTACACCTGTCAGATTGGCTAAGATGATAGGAAAAAATAATGATGAATGTTGGAGGGGATGCGGGAAAACTGGGACACTGATGCATTGTTGGTGGAGTTGTGAACGAATCCAACCATTCTGGAGAGCAATCTGGAATTATGCCTAAAAAGTTATTAAACTGTGCATACCCTTTGATCCAGCAGTGTTACTTCTGGGTTTATATCCCAAAGAAATACTAAAGAAGGAAAAGGGACCTGTATGTGCCAAAATGTTTGTGGCAGCCCTGTCTGTAGTGGCTAGAAACTGGAAATTGAATGGATGCCCATCAATTGGAGAATGGCTGGGTAAATTGTGGTATATGAATGTTATGGAATATTATTGTTCTGTAAGGAATGACCAGCAGGATGAATACAGAGAGGCTTGGCGAGACTTACATGAACTGATGCTAAGTGAAATGAACAGAACCAGGAGATCATTATACACTTCAACAATGATACTGTATGAAAATGTATTCTGATGGAAGTGGATTTCTTTGACAAAGAGACCTAACTCAGTTTCAATTGATAAATGATGGACAGAAGCTGCTACATCCAAAGAAAGAATACTGGGAAATGAATGTAAACTATTTGCATTTTTGTTTTTCTTCCCGGGTTATTTTTACCTTCTGAATCCAATTCTTCCTGTGCAATAAGAGAACTGTTCGGTTCTGCAAACATATATTGTATCTAGGATATACTGCAACATATTTAATATATATAGGACTGCTTGCCATCTAGGGGAGGGGGTGGAGGGAGGGAGGGGAAAAATCGGAACAGAAACGAGTGCAAGGGATAATGTTGTAAAAAAATTACCCTGGCATGGGTTCTGTCAATAAAAAGTTATTATAAATATATATTTGTTCACCAAATAAAAAAAAGAAACTTTTTCTTTGTTTCATTTTAAATTTTATTTATTTTATTAAGAATGTTGGAATCAGTTGTTCTTGGCGGGGGGGGGGGGGGGGGAGGGGGGGAACATGGATAGACTTTCATGAAATAAAACAATGAGAAGTGAAATGACTTGTCCAGTCAGCATTTTGTCAAAATCTGGACCTGACCCAAGATCTTTATGATTCTCTGGTCAACTCTCTATTCATTACAGTGGGCTATCTCTTTGATCATCATGATAGAAATGACCATTTCTTACATTAATAACCAATTGGAGAGATCCAGAACTTTTTTCTTTCCTGTTTCCTCATTCTTTACTCAAGTCAGCCCCTGAAGAATTGGGTGCATAATGAGATTGAATTTAAAATTCTCTTCAGTCTTGTTCAGATACCACCTAAGTGGGGAAGCCCATTATGTTCTAATTAGGCTTGGGTGGTGTATATCCTTAAAGTCTCCAGACCTGATAATGGTTAATCAATATTTCAGCTCTTCATTAGAAGAGGTCCACCACTCAGTATAATAATGTTCATTCTCTCATTAGTTGCTAACCTATTATACTGTATTGCTGTCTGTCTTTAAGCTCTCTTCCAAGGTCATAAAAGCTTTAATAGGCCTCAGTGATCTGTTTTTTTGTGCAGGAGAGCTGGCCAAATGACCATCCTTTTATTAATTACTCATTCATTATAATTAACAAAATTATTAGTTATGCAGAAATTATGTTTCTTGAACTTCTTATATACCACAATCATTATCATTTTTTAAAAAATTCAAATGAACTCCATACACATGGATTTCTATAGTGTAATCATTGGAACATCTCATTTCTCACCTAGCTACAGAACTGAGTAGTTCTCTAACTTTTCCATCATGCCTCAAGAAACTCATTCTTGACTTTCCCAAGTCACCTCCTCCCCTTTTCATCTTCCTTTGGTGTGTTGTCTTCCCCTATTGGATTATAAAATCTTGAGGATAGATACCATCTTTCTCTTTTGTACTTATCCTGCTTGGCGCATAATAAGTGTTTGATATATATTTATTGATTGACTGACTGGCTCCAAAATAAGAAAAAATTTAAACATGTCTTTCCACATTAAAGACTCCACAAACAATGGAAGAGTGCAATAAAATAGTAATGAACTGGATTAGGTGCAAGAAAGAGACTCTCAAGAGAAATTTTGGTTGAAAAAGATGAAAATTCCTTAAATGCATAAGTAGCCAACACACCCTTATAATATTCCGCTAGTCACTTATTCAGCGTTTTGAGAATAGTCTTAGTACCAGTAAGATTCCCAAGTTAGAACACTTTTTTCAGGTATTTATTTACTTATTGATCTATTCATTATTTTAGTTTTATAAAAATGTCATATAGGTTCCATTGCTTGCTATCTAGGGGAAGGGAAAGGGGGAGGGAGAAGGGAAGATTTGGAAGACAGGGTTTTACAAAGGTAAATGTTGAAAACTATCTTTGCATATGTTTTGAAAATAAAAAGCTGTTATTAAATAAATAAATAAACACTACCTCTGCAAGCCTCAGATTATTCAATAAAAAAATTAAGGCTACATTGATATCTAATACTCTTTCCAAGTTACTGAATGTTATAGAATAGTGGTAAAGGACAAACAGCTTATACCACATTAGCCAGGAAGTTAAAAATCAAACCAATGTTTAATAAATTAAATGTTAATTCTAATTTCAGCAAAATGGATATGTCTAAACCATTTAGATAAATATCTCACAAATTGTTATATGGTGGAACTTTGTCTTTCTGGAACATCAGGAAGCCCCCAAAAACAATTGTGAAGAAAACTCTGTACTTATCAAAAAGATAAGCTAGTGAATACTGGTAATTGATTGGTACACTGCAGGTGAATGCTGTGAAAACTTAATTCTCAAGTAAAGTTAGCATATATTATTGGTTGAAGCTATTATTGATTACTAGTTAAAATAATAGTACAATGGTACCCTGTATTTAGTAGCACCTGAGTTCAAATCCATGCTCAGACACTCACTAAGTAAGTAATCCTGAGCAAGTCACTTAACTCTGTTTGTCTCAGCTCTTTACATGTAAAATGAGCTGGAGGAGGAAATAGTAAACCATTCCATTACTTGCTTAGAAAACATCAAATAGTCAGGAAGAATGAAACATGACTAATTAGCTAAACAACCATAAACTGGGACAAGAACTTTACAACGCTATATAGATTTCTTAATTATTGAAAAATACATTTTTTGCAATGAAAAAAAAACAAAAATGAAAACAAAGTTGATCTTGTTTCCAACTGAAATTTTTCTTTATGATGAAATGTATCCTTTTCCAAAAAAATACAAACATGTGCAAAGATAGTATTCTGTCGATCTCTTTGGAGACCACATTTTTTCTACTATTGCATATTGCTGAAATAGTTGGTTTAATGATTATTCTACTTTATTTAAAAAAAATAAGAAAACAGATTTCAAATTTCTTAAAACAAGCAAAAAGAACTGAACCCAAATATTTGAATGAATAAAAATCAATGGCTGTTTTCTGAATATATACTGAGCAATTTCCTTATACCTCTAAGTTCAGTTTCTTAAATTCTGAGGTCTTATGTAGGGTCTTGTAATTAAATGTGGGGATTGCAAAATTATGATTTATTATCAGCAAATGTTTGATTTCTATAACTATTTCATATACTCAAACCCCTAGGGATATGTAAACATTTCTCCAGTGAAAGGGAGTTTGAGTAGCAAAAGTTTAAGAAGTCCTACTTAAAGTACTAAAAGGTAATATTATATTAGTTAAAAATTGCTCAAGTTGGTAATGGAATAAGTGGCCAGCTATTAATTTAAGCAAAGTGAAGTGATGTGAAGGACTTGTATACCAAATTGGAACAATATCAATCTCACATCAGTCCTGATATTCAAACTGTATATCATCTCCTCTCATTTGCATATTCTCTGGATACAAAACAATACTTTACCCAGTTCTCAAATAACTATCTATTCCCCATCTTTTTTTGGTTACAGTAATAATTTTCTTCTCTGAGGACAGATAGAACTTACGTTCTGATGACAATCAGGAAGCTGTATCCAATGCACATGATTCCCACCAGAAAGTAGGAGAGAGGCAATCTGAAATTCATGGCTCCAATCGTTCGTTTATTGTCGTAATAGCCGTAAAAGAGGACAGAATATTGTGCCATACCCTAAAACCCAAGGATAAAAAACCTGAAAGGAATATCATTAAATGCAAAAGAAAACAACAAAACATTTATTTTCAAACTTGGATTATGACTTTGGGCATGAAAGCTATTGTTTTTCTTTGGATAATAATTGCCCAGTTGATTGGCAACATCGATATGTATTCAAAATTCAAGACATTCTGAAATTCAAGATCCTTGCTGTTGTTATTATTTTTTCAGGCCTGCTCAACTGAAAATAGAAGTCACTGTCCTGACATAAGGCCATTTCTATAGCACTGTTACATTGATCAAGCTATCAGTCAACAAACATTTGTTAAGGCCTATTATGTGCCAGGCACTCTGCTAGACAAAGAAAAGATAGAAATGAAAGAACACCTGTCCTCAGAGATAGCTCACATTGCGTATATTAATATATAAAGAGAAAATAATGATGGCACAGTGGAGAGAATACCAGGCTTGAGATCAAATCTAGCCTTAGACATTTACTAACTGTGTGAGTTCTGAGCAAGTCATTTAACCCTGTTTACCACAGTTTTCCTGTGTGTAAAATGAACTAGAGAAGGAATGACAAAATACACCAGTATCTTTGTCAAGAAAACCCTACATGGGATCACAAAAAATTAGACATAACTGAAATGACTGAACAATAACAATAATGAATGGGACAATTACTTCAGCTAGTTGAGCTTTGGAAAGGTTTTATATAGAAGGTGCTTTTAAGTGTTCACTAGTAGAGGAACAATGCTGTATAAGAATACTTCCTCCAAAGTCTGCAACAGCATTTCCAGTCACCTCACTGGTCATGTGAAGTCCTGAAATGTAGCTTCTATATATTCTCATTAAGACACATTGATTATATTCATTTAGCCTTAAGTAGGATAGATGACTTTTGAGACATTTCATTTTTCTCTTCCTCAATATTTGAAAGTAGACATATTAACTTATTTCTTCCAATTCAATTTTTCATTAATTAATTCAATTAATCAAAACAAAAATCCATTGTGCAAGATTCTGGATGAGATGGATTTTTTGGTAAGTGAATCAAAAATAATCCCTATCCTCCAATGAATTTACAATTCACCACACCAAGAGTAAGACACATGCAGAAGTATAATAATATGAACAAATGACAGCTTTTTCTAGTACCCATATCAATTGGCATTTTGGAAGACATGAATATTTTCCTATATTATTAATAGCAAACTTCAGAATCATTTCAACCTTTCCTGCATTCAAAACATTATCAAATTTTAGTGCTTATTTCTCAAAAACACCTCATTTTAATCTCTTACACAGTACACACACATACATACATACACACACACACGAAATCTGTACTCAAATTAGAATATATGATAAATGTCCATCTAATTTTTACTTAAATACTTCTTGTCTTGTAAAAAGGACCCCTGAGGTATCTCATTGTACTTTAGGTTAATTCCATCAAAAGTTTTCTTGTTCCTTGCATTGCTTCTACCCATTGCTTCTATTTCTAATCTTTGTGTACAAGAAGAAGTATAATCCTCTATGTCCAAGAAAATCTTTCCAATACTTGAAGAAAGCTCTGCTTACAACTAAGTATTCCATTTTCTAGTTAAATATCCCTAACCATTTAGTATGGAGAAGAAGAAGAGGGCATGTGAAGAAAAATAAGGAAAATAAGCCCAAACCCAATGCTGAAGATAAATTTGCTTCCCTTTACAATTTTGCCTCAGATCAACCCTGATTTATTTAAGTATCCTGGAATGGATTCCTCAGATACATCACTTTTCATAGACTGCTGCCACCACTATTTTACTTATAGAGGTATTGAAAAATAATAAAAAGTCAAAGTGAAAATATAAGCAGGGGTTCTTGATCTGAAGTCCATGAGTTTGTTTTTTAAAAATATCTTTATAATTTTATTTTTTGTTATAACTTTTTATTTACAAGATATATGCTTAGATAATTTTTCAGCATTGACAATTGCAAAACATTTAGTTCCAATTTTTCCTCTCCTTCCTCCTACCCACTCCCCCAGATAGCAGGTTGACCAATACATGTTAAATATGTTAAAGTATAAGGTAAGCACAATATATGTATACATGTCCATACAGTTATTTTGCTGTACAAAAAGAATCGGACTTTGAAATAGTGTACAATTAACCTGTGAAGGAAATCAAAAATGTAGCAGAGAAAAATAGAGGGATTGGGAATTCTTTGTAGTGGTTCATAGTCATTTCCCAGAGTTCTTTTGCTGGGTATAGCTAGTTCAATTCATTACTGCTCTATTGGTACTGATTTGGTTCATCTCATTGTTGAAGGTATAATTTCATTTTGATATAATTGGTTGTCTTTGTATTCCTATGTGTTTATTTAATGTGTTTAAGAATTTTTCCTCTACCCCTAGAAAATGCACAAACTTCAACACATTTTTAAAGGTGTTCACGTTACCAAAAAAGAGATCAAAACCCTTGCTCTCAAGGAAGCTCAACAGAGAATTATCAGAAAGTTTTAACTCCTTAGTTCTAAGAGCAAACAGGGTAAGACAAAAGCAAGGATACTCTCAGAAAAATTTATGGCAAGGTAATTGTGTTACAAGAGTTTCTCACAGATATGTTATAACATTATTTTTCTTATGGAATTAATTAGTAGCTTGTTCAATTTCTTTTTCTAAAATGGGAATATTTAAGTAATTATTTTCTCCTCTGTTAATCTGGGAAATCTATATTTTGTTAGTATTCATCCATTTCACTTAGATTATCAGATTTATTGGCATACAGTTGGGCAAAATAGCTCATAATTGTTACCTTAACTTCCTCTTCAGTGGTGAAAAGTTCACTCTTTTCATTTTTGATACTGGCAATTTGATTTTCTTTTCTTTTTTAAATCAAATTAACTAAAGGGTTACCTATTGTGTTTTTTTTTCATAAAACCAACTCTTAGTTTTATTACTTCAATAGTTTTCTTTCTTTCAATTTTATTAATCTCACATTTTATTTTCAGAATTTCAAATCTGGCATTTAATTACGGGTTTTTAGTTATTCTTTTTCTAACATTTTTTTTTTAGTTGCATGTCCAATTAATTGACTTTCTCTTTCTCTATTTTATTCAAGTAGCTATCTAGTGATATAAAACTTCCCCTAAGAACTGCTCTGGCTGCATCCCATTAATTTTGGTATGTTGTCTCATGATTGTCATTTTCTTTGATGAAATTATCAATTGTGAATATAACATCGTTTCACCCACTCATTCTTTAGATTATATTATTTAGTTTCCAATTAATTTTTGGTTTATTTTCTCCCAACCCTTTATTACATGTAATTTTTATTGCATCATGATCTGAAAAAGATGCATTCACTATTTCTGCCTTTCTGCATTTGATTTTGAGGTTTTTATGCCCTAGCAAATGGTCAGTTTTTGTGTAAGTTACATGTACTGCTGAAATAAAAGTATATGCCTTTCTGCCCCCATTCAATTTTCTCCAAAGGTCTATCATAACTACCTTTTCTAAAATTCTATTTACCTCTTTAACTTTTTTGTTTATTTTGTAGTTTGATGTATTTAGTTCTGGTAGAGCAAAGTTGAGATCCCCCACTAGTACAGTTTTGCTCTCTATTTCTTCTTACAGCTCTCTGAACTTCTCCTCTAGGACTTGGTGCATACATATTTAGTATTGCTATTACTTCATTGTCTATGGTGCCTTTTAGCAAAATGTAGTTTTGTTCCTTTGTTCCTTATCTCTTTTAATTAGATCTATTTTTGCTTTTGCTTGATCTGCTGTCAAGATATCTACCTCTGCCTTTTTAACTTCAGCTGAAGCATTTCATGATTCTGCTCCAGCCTTTTACCTTTTCTCTGTATATATCTTTGCTTCAAATGTGTTTCTTGTAAATAACATTTTGTAGGATTCTGGCTTTTAATCCAGTCTGCTATCCACTTTGCTTTTATGAGACAATTCATCCCATTCACATTCACAGTTAAAATGACTAATTCTGTATTTTCTGCCATCCTATTTTTCCCAAGTTATATTTATCCTTTCCCCCTTTCCCTCCAACCAGTGTTTTGCTTCTGACCACCACCTCCCTCAATCTTCCCTTCCCTTTTACATCCCCTCCTCCTTTTCATATTCCTTTCTCCCTTCTATTTCTGTTCTTCCTTCTACTAGCCTCTTCCTTTCTTTCCCCTTTCCCTTCCTATTTTCCTATAGAGTGAGACAAGTTCCTACATCAAACTAAATATGTCTGATATTCTCTCTGAGTCAAATCTGGTGAAATTAAGGTTTAGACAGTGCTCACCCTCCTCCCTTCTTTCCATCAACTGTAGTAGGATTTTTTTTTCACCTCTTCATGTGATATAATTTATCCCATTTTATCTCCCCTTTCCTCTACTTCCAATACAATCCTTTTTCCATGCCTAGTTTCTTTTTTATATTATCATAATAAAATGAAATTATACCTATACCTGCTAAGTATACCCTTAACAAAATTACAATTCCCAAGAATTCTCATATCATCTTCCCATGGAAGGATATAAACATTTTAACTTTAAAAAAAATATAGTTATTGTTTTTTTTCTTCCCTTTTAACCTTTTTATTCTTCTCTTGATTTCTGTATTTGAATTTTAGGTTTTCTGTTCAGCTCTGCTCTTTTCATAAAAAAAAAAATTGAAAATCCCCAATTTCATTGAATATCCTTCTTTTCCCCTGAAAGAAAATTCTTAGTTGTCCTGGGTAGTTGATTCTTGGGTATAGTCCAAATTCATTTGCTCTCCAGAATATCATATTCTAGGCACTTCAATCCTTAAAAATAGAAACTTCTAGATTCTGGGTAATCCTGAATCTGGCTCCTTGATATTTAAATTGTTTCTTTTTGGATGCTTCCAGTATTTTCTCCTTGATGTGATAAGTTTGGAATTTAGCTACAATATTCCTTGGAGTTTTCATTTTGGGGTCTCTTTCAGGAGATAATTGGTAGATTCAGTAGCTATTTTACCCTTTGATTCTAGGATATCGGGGCAGTTTTCCTTGATGATTTCTTGAAAGATTTTTCTAGACTGTTTTTTTCATCATGTTTTTCAGGTAATTCAGTAATTCTTAGATTGCCTCTCCTGGATCTATTTTCCAGTTTGGTTGTTTTTTTACATTTTCTTCTGTTTTTTCATCTTTTTTTGTTTATTTGTCTTTATTCTTGATATTCTATTGAGTCATTCATTTTTATTTGTTCAATTCTAATTTTTATTGAATTATTTTCTTCAATTAGCTTTTTTACCTCTTTTTGAATTTAATTAATTAAACTTTTAAATGAGCTGTTTTATTCATTGAGTTTTTTTTCCCATTTCACCAATTCTATATTTTAGGGAGTTGTTATCTTTTTCCATTTCACCATTTCTGTTTTTCAGGGAGTTGTTTTCTTTTTTCAGTTCACCAAATCTATTTTTTTAAAGAGTGGCTTTCTTCAGATAATTTCTGTATTTCCTTTTACAACTTTTGTGCAAAGCTATCATTTCCTTTCCTCATTTTTCTTCTCTTTCTTAAGATCCTTTTTGAATTCTTCCAAGAGAGCTTTTTGAGCAGGAGACCAACTCATATCATCCCCTGACACTTTAACTGGAAATGTTTTACCTTTAGTGTCCTCGGGGTTTGAGGCCTCGTTTCCCTGTGTCCATAATAGCTACCTATGGTCAAAGCTCTTTTTTGCTTTTTTGCTCATTTTTAAAGGTTGAAGTCTGTTCTTAGGGCAAAGAGAGATTGTCCCAAGCCTCCCCTATAGGTGACAGAGGTTTCACACTGCCCTGGGGCTGGTGCTGCAGGTTTTTCCAGTGCTGGATGGATGTTGCCAAATCCCATTTGTTATGCTGGGCTTTGGGGCTACTATTTGCCTTCTATAGTTGTGTTGGAGGTATCACAGCTAGTCTGCTGATCCACTAGCTTCTGGAATCAGGGCAGAATACCTAACACTGTTTTATTTTGGCTAGGAGCTTCTCCGTAGATTTCCCCAGTGCACTCTCTACCCTGGGCCACATTCCTTCTCTTTCTCTTTCTCTTCTTCCTTACCCCAAATTGAGACAGACCTTTCCTGAAATTCTTCCAAAATATCTTCTGCTATAAATTTGTTACAATCCAAATATTTGTGGGTCCTGTCACTCTAATACCTGTTCAGAGGCTTGATCTGGTGTGAGTTCTGAGGGAAGCCAGGAAGAACTCAGGTAAAGATCTGTCTATTCTCCATCATCTTGACTCCTTCCCTTATGGAATTTTTTTTTAACTATTCATCATAGTATCAAAAAATAATATAATTGGTCCTAGAAAGGGCCTCAGAGATAGCCTAGTCCCAATTAGTTTTAATGATAAGGAAACTGAAACCCAGAGAGTTTAACTACCTTGCCTGCAGTCACATAAGTAATATTAATCACAGGTATGTTTTGAATCCAGGTTCTTTGACAGAATGCTTTTTCCACTGCCTGAAGTTTTTATGAAATGCTAAGCTCAATTGTTTCTAAATTGATGTAAGAATACATGTGTTAAGTTTAGTAACTTCTAAAAGGTCAGTGTCTTGGGTAAAAGTAACATTTGCCCTGTCTTCATTAAAGGCTTGGTCTTAAATATACGTTCAATGACTACTGCAATTTTTTTCCATCAAGTAGTCTTTTATATTGTGACTGTATTCTTTTATCAAAAGTCTTCATAATATCAATAATAATAATAACTGATATTTTATATGAACTATTCTCCCAGTGGTCTTCAAATCATACCATGTAAAAAGTTTATACTTCACTTAAGGTTAGAACTAATACTGCTAAAAAGAGTTCTAAAATGAATTGAATTAAATCGCAATGGATTGAGCCTAAAATAATTTGGAAACCATTCAGTTTACTCTAAATCCATATTAAAGTCAAGTCACTTCTACAGTTGGAGAAAATTTGATGATGGTTGCTAGCTAATGACATCTGCAAAGCTTTATAATGTATATAAAAACAAATATGGATATATACATCATACACATATATATATATACATACAAGCAATTTCACAAACTCTATATGTATGAATATACTATATGCATAAATGTAAGCACTACCAAAATTATTTAAACTTTCTCAATAGGTCATTGCAAATTTTAGCAAGATTCATTCATGGTGCTATGTTATTCAACATAATAAAAAAAATTGTAGAAATATAAAGAACAATACATTTGAAGGGAAAAGGGAAATATGGAAAGACTTGTGAATGACAGAAAGTAAATTCAATATTACCAGAGCAGTGAATATAGAAAACTGAGTGAAAAACAACAGTTCCTGATATTCAGAAGAAGATCCAAAGTAAATGTGTGTGTGTGTGTGTGTGTGTGTGTGTGTGTGTGTGTAGAAGGCAAATGGGGTTAAGTGAGTTATCCAGTTAAGTGAGTCATCTAGCTACTGTCTGAAATTAAATTTGAACTCAGGTCTTACCCCAGGGCCATTGTACATATCCAATTAACTGTCCCTAAACAATATACATTTTAAAATTTTTGATACCAAGATATATAAAATAATATCTAATTAAGATATGTATTGTTTAAATAAAAAAAAAAAAGTTGTGCCTTGTGTTTGATTACATTATTGGCTAATTGTTAATGGTTTTAAATATCAAATTTAAAGTAACAATAACAATCATAATTCTCTAAGAAGATTCTTTCATTGTCCCCAAGTGACACTCTCAGGGAAAATTTCTCATTTCAATACTTTAAAGATCTGTTATCAGGATGAACATACCAGCCACCAATACAGATCAAAATTCCATACTAAAACTTAGTAAATGATCTTCATGAGAGGGCAAAAACTCTATTATCCTGTAATTTACTTAGTAACCTTTTCAGCCTTAGTTAGGCTGATTCATAGATAGTAGACAAACAGTATACAGTTAGCCAAACCTTTGTAAAACTCCACTTCAATTAATTTATAGAAATGCCATGATGATTTTCACAATGAAGCACAATTAGAGCATAAAAGTGGATCTCCCTCTTTATGAAGGCAGTAATAATTATTATAATTCATCCTTTCTGAATAATCAAAAATGTGAATTAGACAGAGTCTGAGCTCTTGTTTATCATGGTAAACTCATGGTTTACAACTTATGAAAACAAGAATTTGTAAGCAAATAAGTGTAAAGGTATTTTAAAGTAAATATTTAACTTAAAGGAATGCTGGGGGTGGAGGGGAGAGTATCAATTTGGCAAGTTAATCCACCCCTTAGAGATTCAGTTTCTTCTGTCAAATAAAGGATTAGATTAGATAACCTTTAATGTCCTATCTACCTCTAAATCTATGATCCTATGTTCAATAGAATAGCAATTATATGGAGCAGAGTTCAAATCCAGTATCTGACATTTATTAGCTATGAGACCCTAGACAAGTTTACTTAAGTTCTGTAAATAAGGATAATCACCTGCAAAATAGGGATAATAATGGTACCTCATACTCATAAGTATGAATATAAAATGATATAATACTTGTGAAATGTTTTTAAAGCCTTAAAGTGACATATCAATGCTGTTATACATATGTGTATATATACATGTACACATATATATCTATAGATATAGATATATGTGTATGTGTGTGCATATGTGTATGTATGTATGTATTACCGGAGATAGTTAGCTACCTGGATTTATTTCAGGTTCCTTTATACAATTTTAATGGACATGAATGGAAGCTGCGAGATAAAGGCAGAACGATTCAATACCATCTTACTTCTAATAATGACCTATACATCCCAGAACTAGACCATTCTAACAAAAGACAAATAAGAAAAACTCTTGGGGATGAATTATATATAATGAAGTAATTTTTTAAAAGTGGGTGAAAAAAGGTAAAAAAGGAGAAATTAATAAAAATGGGGCATGAAAGGAAAAAGTAAGGAAGCAGATAGGGGTGGAGGACTAGTAATGTTGGAATTCTCCTCTGGATTGAGAAAGAAATAATGTAAATGTCTGAAGAGATTTAGGAGTCTTCTTAACTTCTAGAGAAGTAAAAAAACTGGGGGGTAGAACAGAAGAGGGACTTTTAGAGGGGTGAATAGATTAAGATAAGCAGTGTAGGGTGAGTAAGATAAGGGAGAGATTAAAATAAGGATTAAGAGAGAAAAGGGAAAAAAGTAAGAGGGTCAGGTAATAGGAATAAGGTAAAAAGAGACTGAGAAGGAAAATATGAATAAAAATAAAGATAGAGGGAAATTCAAAAATTAGTAATTAAAACTTTGAATGTGAATGAGATAAATTTACCCATACAATAGAAATGGAAAGAACAGATTAAAAATCAGAATTCAACAATATGTTGTTTACAAGAAACACATTTAAGAATAATACACACACAATTAAAATAGAGGGTCAGAATAGAATCTATTATGCATCAGCTGATGTAAAAAAGGCAGAAACAGCTATCATGACCTTAGACAAAGTTATGGTTAAAATAAATTTAATTAGAAATGAACAGGGTAACTACAGTTTGATAAAGATAACATAAACAATGAAGCAATATTAATATTATATTTATATGCATCAAACACTATAAGATCTAAATTTTTAAAAGAAAAGTAAATGAGTTACAGGTGAAGATAGATAGTAGTACTATAATAGTGGGAACTTTAATCTTCTCCTCTGAGAACTTGATAAATCTAAGCCAAAAATAAATTTTAAAAGAAATTTAGTAAGTGAACAGAATTTTAGATAGACCTGATAAGAGAGATATTTGGAGAGAATTGAATGGAAGCAGAAAGAATCTTTTCCCTAATGGTTTATGGTACCAATATAAAGACTGACCATCTATTAATTCATAAAATGTTCATAGTTAAAAACAAAAAAGCAGAAATTTTAAAAGCATTCTTTTTGGATAATAATGCAATAAAGTTAAATTTAATAAAAAGCCAAGGAAACATAGATTAAAAAATAATTGGAGATTAAAGAACCTAATCTTAAAGAATTTTGAATAATTTGCTATAAATTATTCTTGCTATCTATTAAGCCCTTCTTTTTTATGGCTACTGAACAAATATCATTAGCATACTCTAAATGCTATTGCCCTGGGATTAAATCCTGATCATACTGCCCTAATTACTCCTCTATTTTTTTCTCCTCAGAAACTAGGAACATCTCTTAAAAAGTATGCTTCTATCATTGCTCAAGAGTCTTCTACTCTCTTCCTTCTTTCAGAATCAATGGTTTCTTGTATTATGCATTATTTAGCTTTCAGAAGATCAATGGCAACATAATATAAAAGCATAAGATTTTAAGAGGGAAGATAGGTTTAAATTCCAACTTCATCATATACTATATAGATAATAATAATGACATTTACATATTATTTGGAAGTTTTCAAAGTTCTTTAAATATATTATCTGATTTGATCCTAATAACAAGCATTTTGTTGCTGTTATACCCGTTGTGCTATTGAGGTGCGGTTGAAAGAGGTTAATCAACTTAGTTAAGTTACAAAGTTACAAAGACTCTAAGGAAAGATCTGAACTCAGTTATTCCTGATTCTAAACCTTGGGTGCTCTATTGACTCATGAAAATTAGTAAAAATGTCTGTAAGAGATTTGGAGTAATGTCCTTTGAGTATCCTTCTGGTGTGATACAAAAAAAGAACTAAAAAAAATAACTCCTGGCCACTAATGAGTTGATAACATAGTGGGGAAGACATAGCATCAAAGTTAAATATATGAAGTTTTCCACTTAAGTATTCCCTTGTCTTTCTCCTTTCTTCATTTCCCATTCATTTCATTGTTGTTTACTTTCTTTAAGCTACTTTCCAAATATGTCATGAAATGCCAGACAACACCCCACAAACCCTCAACTTAGTTAAGGTACAGAGTTACAAAAACTAAGGAAAGATCTGAACTCAGTTATTCCTGATTCCAACCCTCATGCTCTATTACACCATACATAAGACTCATCTGCTCCAGATGTAATTTTGAACATAAGGTATGGTTCTTGTCTTATTGACAAAGATAAGTTCAATTCAAGAAATATTCTCAGTAAGTAGATATAAGCCAGTAGAATAATTAAAATATTCCTATCATCAATAAGTACTATAATATTGTACAGGGAAGATATTTGGGAAGGAAGGGGTAGTTCTTTCTTCAAGTCTGAAAATTTTGATTCTGTATGCCATAAGAAAATTTCAACTATTCTTGCCCCCCAAAATAAATAAATATTTTAAATAAAGAATAAACATTTGTAAACTCTCAGGGAAAATCAAAATAAATTGGAATGTCTTTTTTCACTTTCTTGTCTTTAAAAACATGAGGTATTTAGGTGCTTACAGGATACTACAGAAGATAAGGGATGGTTGATCCATGCTTTCAAGGAATTTACAATCTAGTAGAGTACAGATGTTTGTTTCTTTTCTTTGAACTCCAAGTATAGGTACATTCTGTACTCTACTATCTCTTTACTCAGGTTCCAACAATGTTTTCACTCAAAAATTTACTTTCACAGCTGGCTAGATTTAGAATATACTACAGCTGAGAAAATTCTCAAAATTGGATTGGATTTCCAATATGATGGAATGAGACTTTTGCTTCTGAAATGCTGAATATATTCTGGAAACCACATTCCTGAAGCTCCAGAAGTTTAGGTTCATTCTGGGTATTAGAGGAATGCTTCCCTGGAAAGACACTTACATTGAAGTCATATAGCACACCAAAGTTCTGGGCAGTTGCTTCTTCAGCTCTTGGGACCGTTTTTCTAGGTAAACTTCCATATGGCAAGCCCCATAATGCCTGTATAGAGAGAATATAAAACAATAGTTACTGTCTAGAGGCATGGCATAAGAAATATAGACAACCTTAATTTATTTTTTCAAAGTATATTCTTTTATATATTTGAAAATTGCTTGTTAGATGCAATATTCTGCCCAAAATATTAAAAAGCATAATTTACATGATTCCAATATTTTTAATGGAGAATTAATTTCTCATTTTTAAGACTGTCAGAAGTGACTTTGCTTTCTGTCCCTTTAATTATGATATGATCTCAAAATAACTACAAAGTTAATTTTAATTTATATCAGGCTTTAGACTACTAGTTCTTAACCAGGAGCCCATGAAATTAGTTTTTAAAATATTTTAAGAACTATAATTCAATATGTAATATTCTTCTCTAAAATGTAATCTTCTCTTGTTGAAGTTTCCTTGTGGTCTCTGGAGGCAGCCTTCCTTTCAGTTCAGTCATCCCAAATGCAGCCAGGTGTTAAAGTCTAAATCCTTTATTGTCTCAAAGTCTTGTCTCCTTTCCTGGGGCCTGGTTAGCTTTCTTTGAGGCCTATCTCTCTCCTTGGTTCTGAGAGCTTAAGCTCCTGTGGCCAGTCCTTTGTCTTCTCTGCTTCTGCCAGCTTCTTGAGGTCCTCCTGAATGTGTCTTGGTTTCTGTGGGGGAGGCAGGAGGACCTCCACCACTTCTCTGTCTTCCCTAGTTCTGATTCTGGCTGAGCTTGTCCAAGCTTATAACCTCTATCATCATAGGTGTGAATCTTGTAGCACTATAGTAAGTACTAAATACATGTATTGAACTAGAGAAGTGTTAAGCACCCTGCTAAACAACCATTGTCTCTATCAATTCCACTGATTTAGCACCTTGTTTCAAGTTCTGGCCCAAAACATCAATATAATTGATTTCTTTTATAATATTATTTTTTGCATTTAAAGACATAATTTTAAGAAGGCATTATTAAACTCAGGGAAAAGGACACACAACAAAAATTAAAATCCTGCTCCAGCAGATGCTGAACTATTAAAAGAAGAGAAAATGGGGTTATGGATAATATAGATTAATATAAACATAGATTTAGAACAGGAACTAACCCTAGATGTCATCTAGTTTTTTGTCTTACAAATAAGGAAACTGAGGTCCAGAGAGAATAAGTAACACATCAAAGTTCATCCGGATCATAAGTAGTAAAGCTTGGAATTAAAAAAAAAAATAGCTAGCATTTGTATAGCAATTTAAGGTTTGTAATATATTTTATAAATATTATATTATATATATTCCCACAAAGCCCCCTCTAGATCTCTTTCCATAATTAATGAACTTCCTTGAACCTAAAACATTTTCCTTTCTCACTCCTTCCTTCCATGTTCTGGCATTCACTGAGGCTAACGCTTTACTGATGAAACTGCTTTTCCTGACCTCATTTTCAGCACTGGCTACATTTTTCCTAATAACCCACAACTTACTGCTCATGTATTTTTTTGCTAGAGTATTTTTTGCTTCTCATTACCACTTCCAGACTCCCTCTATTACCATCAGTCAATAACTTCTCCTTTTGAGGTTTGATAAAAAAAAATTACTTATCTTATAGAGTTGTCATGAGGATCAAATAAGATATATTTTGTAAAATGCCTAGCACAGTACCTGGAACATAATTGATATCTAATAAATCTCTGTCTCTTTTTCTCTCTCTCATCTTTCCTTCCTTCCTTCCTTCCTTCTTTCCTTCCTTCCTTCCTTCCTTCCTTCCTTCCTTCCTTCCTTCCTTCCTTCCTTCCTTTTTTCCTTTCTTCCATCCTTCCTTCTTTTCTTCCTTCCTTCTTACTGTTGATCATGATATGTGAAACTCCAAAACTGAATTACTGCTTTGACCTGCCTCCTTTGATCTGCTGCTGAAGGGAACTAGAAGAAATCACAAATTTATGCTGATTAGTGCAGTTGCACTAAGTTCATTCTGCACTAGTTAACTAGCTATCACTAATTAGCTATTGGTTCATATCCCTTTTTCCTTTCTTTAAATTCCTTGAAAAAGTTATCTTTAAACTGATTATTTGCACTTTTCTTCTTATTATCTTCTGAACCCAAGTGTAATTTGACTTCTAATCTTATCATTCAAATAAATCTGCTCTCTCCAAAATTGTCAACAATTTGGTCAAATTTAATGACAATTTGATAAATTTTCATTCTTCTTTACCTCTCTTGAAACATCAGACACTATCAATCAACTTCTGCTAGCTATAATCTCCTCTCTGGGTTTTCATAATATTGCTCTCTTTCTTGGCCATCTTCCTACCTCTTCGACTTTCCTTCCTAGTCATCTTTGCTGAATTTTCATTGTGATCACTCCTTCAGAGTAAATATGACCACCAAGTCTTTGCTCTGAGCCCACTTCTCTTTTCTCTTTCTGTTCTCTCCTTTGATGATTTATCATCAAGAATGATTCCTCTGTGTGTGTGTGTGTGTGTGTGTATACAATCCTACTTTCTCTTCTGAGATAAAATCCTATGTATCCATTTAAAATTTGATGTGCCATAGACATCTGAAACTCAATATCACCAAAACAGAACTCATTGATTATGCCCCAATCTGTGTCCTTTGACCTCTCTTAGGATTAAGTATTTTTGTTTGTAAAATGAGGATGGTAGACTATAAGTCTCTAAGATTCTTTCTAGCTTCACATTTATGATCCTATGACCCTTAGCTCTTCTGAAAATTCCTATTTTTGAAGATACCATTATTCTCACAATTCCCCAGGTTTTCAATCTCAGTGTTGTTTTTCCCTCTTCATTTGGACTCACTTCATCTATTTTAATCTGTTGTCAAGGCTTGTCATGTCACAGGAATACACATATACCCCCCACCCACCCACACACCCACACACACACACATACACCCCTGAGGCAAACTTGTCCAAATGCCCCAAAAAATCAGAGCATCCCCACAAAGGAAGTAAGTCAGTCATCCCACTCTTCCTAAGGCATTAAAAAAATTTCCTTTTGAGTTATTGGTCTAGTGAGTAATCTATTTAAATATGATTTCCAAATTATTAGTCATAATCTCACCTCAGGTAACATAATAAGGCTAAATGTCAGTACAAAGAGAACCATATTCACTCCATACATCCACCGCAAGAAATGAAAATAAGAGGCAACCGATGACCCAAACTGGCCTATAGAAGGAGAAAAAAAAAAGAGTCAAAAGAAATTCTTATTTTTGCTACTTCTCTGAGCAAAGCTATAACATTTTAACTTAAAATATCATATGTGTTCTTTGATTCTAAAGCCAACACTTTTGTCTTGTTCATAGGTATAACTGAAAAGAATATTTATCAACCAGCCCTTTAAATTATATGGACAGATATTCCTTGTTTGGCTCTATTTCACCTTATGGAACTTAAGAAAGTCTACTGCTACCCATGTATGACTTGTAATCAAAGAATTTGAAGTAATAAACATAATGATTACATCAGCATAAAGGAAAGGATATTAAAACAAACTTGAATATGTAATTATAATGATCAAATGTACCTCTAGAGAAATCTTGAGAAAACGTAAGTAGAGAAGCAAGGAAATATGGGTGTGGAATACTGAAGTCAGATAGGGGAGTTGTTGAGTGTTAGTTATTTTGTTAATTTTTTTCTTTTACTTTTAATTATTATTCCAAGAATATGCTGGAGAGCAATTTGGAACTATGTCCAAAGAATTATCAAACTGTGCATACTTTTTGATTCAGCAGTGTTTCTGCTGGGCTTATATCCTAAAGAGATCTTAAAGGAGGGAAAGGGCCCCATATGTGCAAAAATGTTTGTGGCAGCCCTTTTTGTAGTGGCAAGAAACTGGAAATTGAGTGGATGTGCATCAGTTGGAGAATGACTGAATAAGTTATGGTATATGAATGCAATGGAATATTATTTTTCCACAAGAAACAATAAGCAAGATGATTTTAGAGAGGCCTGAAGAGATTTGTATGAACTGATAGTAAGTGAAATGAGCAGAACCAGGAGATCATTGTACATAGAAACAGCAAGATTATATGATGATCAATGCTGATGTACATGGCTCTCTTCAGCAATGAGATGATTCAGACCAGTTCCAATGGTCTTGTGATCAAAAGAGCCATCTACATTCAGAGAGAGGACTGTGGGAACTGAGTATGGTTCACAACATAGTATTCTCACTCTTGTTTTTGTTTGCTTGCATTTTATTTTCTTCATCATTTTATTTTCTGGTTTGATTTGAATTTTCTTGTACAACAAGTTAATTGTATAAATATGTATGCATATATTGCATTTAACATATATTTCTACCATGTTTAACATAGATTGGACTACTTGCCATCTAAGGGAGGGAATGGAGGGGAAAAACTGAAACATAAGATTTTGCAAGAGCTAATGTTGCAGAATTATCTATGCATATGTTTTGAAAAATAAAAAGCTTTAATAAAAATTTTACAAGAATATATTTGAGAGAGTGGGGCAGGCAAAAATATCCAGGAACAAATATGATGTTATTGTCAATGTTGCAGATTTGTTTTATTTTTATTACTTTTATTTATTACAAGACTGCCATTTCATTTTTTTTTAACAGAGGGATGAATTGATGGGGGAACTAGAGAGAATGTTATCAAAAAAAGAAGAAAGAAAAAAGGGTTAAAAGGGTCATTGAAGTATTTTCATATGCACGAAAGAAGGAAGAGCAAAAGGAAATATAGATAAGCAGTACATATTTTAAATGTTGAATATATAATTATTAAAAGTTAAAAAAAGTACATAAAGAGATTCATAGTTTTATCTATCTTCTTTTCCTTTTCCATTTAGTATGTGAAAATATTCTTTTTAATTGATATGCATTGAATTCAAATGAAAAAGAAAATGTTTAATGAATATGATATAAAAATAAAAACTTAATATTTTTAAAGAGGGGAAATTATTTAATCTCTAAAGTGCTGAAATACTAATTTGGATTTCAAATAAGTTAAGCTTTCCAGAGTTCAAAGTGTCAAAAGTCTTCAGAAAGCTGTTCAGCAAAATATTGTTAATACCTGTGGGTAACCCTTGGATTTTATGCTTATGCCTTTCACAAGCTTAGTATGCCAATAAAACCCTTTGGAAATCAAAATACCAGTCAGTTTCTTTAAGAATCTCTGTGAAGAGCTCTGAGGTATATATTTTTCAAGTTTTTTTTTCTTACCCTGTCCATAGATTTTCAGTCACCATTGGAATAGCAAGCAATTTCTATTAAAAAATTCAATCTTCACACAACAGTGCCTTCCAGTTTCAATATTTTAAGTGAAGTTGTTATAAGATTAAGTATTCCCCCCAAAAAAAGACTATGTAGGCAATTTATTAAAAGATATATTTCCTAGGAATTTGGTAAATAGCTGGATTTTTTTTCCCATCTGACTCTGATGGTTTGCTGTCCAGTAATCATAAAATAATCAAATTCTGGAAGTATAGACTTATAGCTATATGAGAACTTAGGGTCATCTAGTGCAATGGTTCTCAGACTTTTGTTTTTACTATCTTTATACCATTAAAAACTACTAGGGATCTGTTCAAAGAGTTTTTACTTATGTGGGTTATATTTATAGATATGTACAATATTAGAAATAAAAACTAATTTTGAATTTGTAGACCCTCTGAAAGGACTTCAGAGACCCCCAGGATTCTCTGGACCACACTTTCAGAACCACTGATCTGGTCCAACCCTTTCCTTCTATAGATGAGAAATAGACCCAGAAAGGTAGGCTCTATGATTTGCTCACAATCATATAGGCAGGAAATAATAGAAGTAGGATCAGAGCAGAAATCTCACTGATTTCAAATCCAAGCTTCTTTTCACAGCATCATGATACTATTTCAAATGTGATCTTTTCCTTGCTTAAACATATGAAACTGACCATTTGATTGCTTAGTCAAGTCATTCATACATCCAGATTCCTTCTCTAGTCCATCTTTTGCACTACTATTAAAATAATGTCCCCAAACTATAGGTATAATCCAGGATTCAACTCAGCTTCTTCCTTGTATTGGGTTCTTTCCCTCATCATTCAAATTCCCTTTCTGAATTATATCTTTCATATATATTTCCTAGGTAAAAATCTAGGTTCCTAGACACAGAAAATATTTTTTCATTTTCCATCTCCATAATCTACATTGAATTTAGTAAGCAATTAACAATTTTTAAAATTGAATTAAAATGTTTTGGGTGTCAGTTTATGAATTTGTCTTAATTTGATAGGACAACTTCTAAATAGAACCTAGGAAGTTAGTTGTATATGTTTTATTTCAGCTATCAGTTAAAATAATATGTTCTCCTTATAATTTTTATTTAATAGTTTGGGAAGTCATAAGTTAAATGTGATGTTTTTTATAGTTAAAATTTCATATTTTAGTAGTTAAAAATTTTGTATTTATAGAAAAAAATCACCTCATGCAAAAATCAGTACATATGCAAGAAATCTAGAAATTGTTGCTTCAAGTCATTTCATTATATGACTAATTATGGTAAAATAAAATGCCCCTGAGAGAAACATCCTATAGCTGTTGTGTGTGTAGGGCATGTGTGATCATAAGGACTGTGAGATATATGAATCCTGACCTTCTTTGCCATATATATGCCATAGATATGCTTTTCATGAACAGATGTAGAAATTTGTCCTATAAAATTCTCTGTAATAGGTCAGTTAATAAATATAGCTTAGTTTTATACAAATGAAGTAAAGTCCCATTATAAATGAGTTAGACATCTTCACAAGAAAATCTGGCTAGATCATAAAGATGGGAAAAGCCCATTCTTATTTAAGTAATTCATTTTTGCTATAGATGTCCTGGTAGCTAAGACTTTTCCAAGAGCTGAGATCACTGGAGACAAGAAAGGGGATGGAGTTATAGAGGAGCGGCACTTCTGGGAAGCAACTAGTTCAGGTCAAGGATGGGAAATTGAAAACTCCTTAATAGTACTTAAAATAACCTTGTTAGATTAAGCTTTGTTTTAAGGAATGTATATTTTCATTATTGACAAGCCTTTTATCTGAAAAAACTCAGGCGAATATAAGATGGGTGGCAAGATGCAACCTTGAAGAAGTGGCACAAAATTCATTGGTCACCTACAGGATTAGAGGTGCAAGTCAATAAGAGATAGCTTCCAGAAGACTACAATCATATCGTATCAGAAGAGATTAGGTTGACAGACTAAATCATTGATAATAAACAAATTCCTCTGGATTGTTTTTACTCTGGAGGCTCATATTCTTGAGCCTAGACTTTGCCAAGATGTTACAATAGGAATGAACAAGAAACAAAACAACTAAGCATGTGTGGTGTTGAATGGGATGAATAAGGCAGCAATGTCCATGAGCATGAAAGGTATGGAAACAATAAGAAATGCCTCTAACTAAAGACTTAAATTCATTATATGACAAGTTTGAGCAGCCTAGAATTTCCCATAGCTTTTAGCTGAAGCTAAATGAATTCCTTAATGAATTAGAAAAATCAAGGTTTTCTCTATCAAGGTCACAACATAAAGTTGTTTCCCAACTTATCTGAATTTCACATATCTTAAATTCACCAGAAAAATGCAAAACTATCCAAAAGGAATTTGGAGATTACTTAAACCAACTCTTTTATTTTCCAGAGGAAGAAAACAAATGGCTTGCCTAAAAATCACATTTCTAGTCAATGCAGCATTGAGAGTAGAATTTCTCTCCTCTAAAACCAGTGGTGGTTCTAATAGAATCATAGAATCTGAAGGTTGTGAAGAGACCTGGAAGGATTAATTGAGTTGCTACATAATATTGCTGTGAAGATGTTGCCAAAAGCATCCACTGTATATCTTGTTTTGAAATGCTTAACGTGTCACTTCCATGATATGGTAGAAAAATCTTGTAATTAAGACAGGACTATTGGCTTCAAATCTCCATTCTAGCACTTACTATTTACCACTTCTGTGGTTTTGAACAATTCAGTTGCTTAATCTTTTTTAGCCTCAGGTTACATGTCTATGAAAAGGACACAATGATACAGCACTTGTCTCAACAGTTATGAGAAAAATGTTTTACAAACTAAAATACTATACCAGAGATTTAGAGCTTAAGGTTCAACTAGTCAAAATCTTTCACATAACATGAAGAAACAGAATCAAAATATCATGTGACTTGATTAAGATCACACAGATAGTAAATGACATGGCTGAAATTTAAACCTAGACCCTTTGACTCTAGTACTCTTTCTACCATACCTCAGATAAAAATGAGCTATGATTAATTTAGTAATTTAAATTGTTTCCATTTTGAAACAAGAACTAGGACCAGAGACCAAAGAGAGTCACACATTACTAAAAATTATCCAATCATATCAAGGAAGTATCATCTAGGTTATCTTTTTATTGAGTCACTATTTTAATTACATACTATTTTACTTAACCAGAAAGAAGTCCTTTCCCCCTCCCCCCCAATTTTTAGAGAGAAAGGGTATGTGGGAATAAGAATCAGATCCTATTCAAAATCCCTGGATATCGAAACATTAGGAAATTGCAACAAGATAAAGCTGTAACTTTTTGATTTGGGCTTTCAATAAAAATTATTTCTTTATTTTCTTGAATTCCCTCGATAATTAAGGAAATTACTTAAAGGCTACCAAATTAACTCCTGATGAAGAATAAGGAGAGCAGAACCAAAAGCACAATATACATAATGACTGAAATCACTTCAGTGACTCAAAACAACATAATTCAGGTCAAATACAATGAGCATTAGTTCTCAATAATAGAGATTAAAAAACCCAACACTTGTATGTGGTCCATTAAAAATGGTAAATGGTAAGAGTGGGAAGTAACATTTGCTGGCAGTTATCATCTCTCTAGATTAGATGTTTTTATACTTTGCCTTTTTTAAAGGGCATAATAAAATGGATAGAACATTGGTCTTAGAACAGGAAGATTGGTTTAAATCTACCTTTGACCCACACATTGGTTGTGCAACCCTGAACAGATCACTTTACTTCTCAGTGCCATAGAAAATCCTATAACCCTTTAAGATTATAAGTTATAGAAAAAGGCTGACATTTATTAGAAGTTTCTTCATGAAGAAGTTTTAAAAACTTATCTTTATTTCTAAGGGAAAGGCAAGTGTTTTTTTAAGAATTGATGTATCAAAATAATTTTTTTTAAATTAATTAACTTTAAAGTACTGGAATCTGTCTTAAAATCCAGAAGTACTTATTAAATGTCTTTATTAGAAAATTGATTTTCTCCATTATTTGTATGACTGCTTCCTATCTTATCAATATATACTATATGGCAGAAATTTTAAAATGATCCCTAAAAGAGATTCCCTTTTATTAAAAATGTCACTATTAGTTATTAGAATTATTGTATCATATTCATAGGAATCACAGACATGTAATGTTATATTTGTCATAAAAATAAAATCTCTACTAAAACAAACATATGCTGAGGTATCGTTCACCTTTTGCAGAGCAGAAAGAAAACACAAAGTCACATCAGAAAAGATAAGTTTTAATCTAAGAAGTGAGAGTGGAGCTAAATGATTCTTTTTCCTGGGTTGATACATACATAATATGTATAGTTATTTATATTCTAGGAAGCTTCACAGCATGAAAAAGATGGCTATAAAAAATGTTGTTGGTTTGTTTTTTTTCTTTTTTCTTTCTAATGGGTCAAAGAGAGGGAAAGGCATTTTACAAACTTAGCAAGTCTGGCTGAAATCAATAGTTTATCTTAGGCAATCTTCCTTCTATTCTTCCCTTCCCATCACCATTATGATTTAATGAGCACTTACTTTCAACAGCTTTGATTTTATTTTCCCATGGTATACATGCCTGCTTGAAGATTTCAAAATCACGAAGAAATTTTGCCCATTTCTGAAAAGGAAAAACACAACATTGGTTTTCAAAGTGTTGAAAGTCAAATCAAATGAAGCATGAACTCCACTAAGACTACATGCCATATCAAGTGTGTGACATGGAATGCTCAGCCTTCTTGCAAAGTAAGAAGAAATTCTTGCAAAGTAAGAGGAAATAAAACATGAAGTTCCAAAGCCCTTTATCCACCACCCACCCCTATTCCAAGGCAAGAATACATTTGGTCAATTCAGTGGAGGAGAGCATAATATGGAGTAGATTGTAAGGTCCTTGGGGACAAGAACTGTTTTATATATATATATATGCATATATATGTACACATGCATGTGTGTGTACATACATATATATAAATATAAATCTAACATTGTAAGCACTTAAAAATGCTTATTGAGTAATTAATTGATTAAATAACAGATACTTTTCAATCTCCAGTCTGGGGGGAATCTTTATGTGGATAAGATGAGAATTAGGGAATCATAGAAGGTGAACATAGGAAGAATCTTAGAGGTCAACTAGTCCAAATCCCTCATGAGAAAAATGACACTCTGTCTCAGGTCACATTGTGAGTTAATGACAGAACTAGAACAAGAACTCAGATCATCTGAGTCTTAAACCAATTCTAACTTATTCTTTACTTGTTTCAGAGAAGTGCAAAGAATTCCAGAATTCCATACCATTACACAGACAGAACTAAACCAACAACAAGTTAGGTCTATGGTGTAAAATCATAAGCAAACATTTCCAAAGCAAACATATCCAAAATTGTGCATTATTTTCCACTTCGAACTTAGCTCCAGCCCCTCCTTGAAGATGTTCCTCATTTCCCATCAGCTATTGGTGTCCTCCCCTCCAATATTGCCTTGAATCTATTTGGTATATATTCATATATTCACAACTGGTCTTCCCTAATAGAATATAAGTTCTCTAAGATCAAGGACTATTTCACTTTTGTCATTGTATTTTTAGAGCCCATTGTATAGTAAGGATTTTTAAAAGAGCTAATATTTATAAAAAGCTATGTATCAGGTACAATGTCAAACACTTTACAATTATCTTATTTGATTCGTGCAGTAATCTGAAGAGATAAGTGCTATTGTTATTCTCATTTTAAAGATGAGGAAACTGAGGCAGGCATAGGTTAAGTGATTTGCCCAGGATCATAGAGCTAAGTAAGTGTATGAGACTGTATTTGAACTCAGGTTCAGGTACAGAGCTCTACTGAAATATCTAGCTGCCCTGTGATTGAATACTTAAATGATTAATTGATTTAGCATAGATTAAAGGAAGAAACTAATTAAAATGTGTAAGAAACAGCAAGGGTATACTGGAGTCTGCTCCAAATAGCTTGCACAAATTAAAATTTCAGTGTATGCATTTACACTTCAGAAATCTGCCAACATTAAAAATCAGAACTTGGTTTATTGTTTTATTGATTATCTAGAATTAAGAAAGTGATAGACAAGCTGTTCCTAATTCAATGAAACAAAAATGTGTCCTGTGTAAATTATTTTTTATTAGCAAGTAGTTAAGCGTTTATATAGAGTTATATAGCATATCCCTGGAAAGTAGGAAAGTTTACCTTGTAGTCTCATTGGAAAATAGGAAAATAGGGGTAAAACCAGGTGCCGGAAGATAACAGCAGGCATCTGGTTTTACCCCTATTTTCCTATCTAATCTATCTAATATCCTAGCTAATTTTGCATCTACAGAAAAAATATTCTATCCCAATGGCATGGCCTACTTGAGTTAATAAGATTGGAGACATATATTTTTCAGCACTCTTAAGCTTCATGTTCCTAAGAAAAGTGTCTCATTTGCCCCACCTTTAAGAAAAGATTTGAATGTCAAACAGTAACCTCTTCAGAATAGTGCATTTGCTTTCTCTTCTGGAAGCATCAGTGGTATAAAACAACTTTTACAACAGAGAAAGCAAATAAATCTGCAAGTGTGAGAGAGAAGGCCTAACTTTATAGGCAGATAGACATTTAGATCCCTTGGCTTCTGACCTATTATTTTAGAGAACTTTATGTAAGTTTCCCCACAATCAATAGAATTGAGTTTTTGAAACATTTTACAGATGACTTTGTCTAACTTCCTCATTTTACAATGAAAAGAGATTCAGAGAAGATTGTGATTTGACCAAGCTAAATTGTGAGCTCCTAAAAGAAAAAAAAATTTTGTATCTTTCTTTGTATCTCTAGTACTCAGCAAAGTTCTTGGGTACTTAATATTAGTAGACCCTTAACATATGATTTGACATTACTTGACACAGAGATACATTGTGGTATAAGTTTTGTGTTCTAGATCTGAGGTCTGAGGACCTAGGTTCAGCTTTATTTTTGATGGTTGGTTGCTACTGCTTTTTATCTTGGGCAAATCCTTTAACCTTGCTGGTTGTCTAATCATAATTCCGTGAAAAGAAGCCCAAGGTCACAGATGTAAATAGCATATCCCTGGCAAGCAGGGTAAAAATTTTCCTGTACCATGGTACAGGAAAAAGAGAATTGGATGTGGGGTCAGCAAGAATAGGTTCCCTTCCCAAATCTCCCACTAGCTACCTTTGTCACCTTGAGCAAGATATCTTTCCTCTCTGCACTTTCCTCTGTAAAATGAGGACTACATTGTGGTGATCTTTTTCTTCTTTAAAATATGTAATAAATATGATGGTTCTCTCTGGGAGAGGTGCAGGTTTCTCGGAGAGGTTTTCTTGGAGGCAGCCTTAGTTTCAGTTCAAAGTAATAATCACCCAAAATGCAGCCAGCTGGTAAAAATACAAACGTTTATTTTCTCCTTCCAAAGTGGCCTGGTTAGTTGAGGCCTCTCTCTCTGCTTGGTTCTAAGAGCTCCCTCTGAATGTCTCCAAATCCAAACGTTTTGTCCTTCAGCCTCTGCCTCTGCTTTCTTCAGCTTCCAGCCAGCACAAAGATGGAATGAATCTCTTGTCTCCTTCACTTGGGTCTCGGCTAGCTTTCTGGTGAGTCTTTCAGACCAGCTTGGTCTCAGTGGGGGAAGTGCAGGAGCCCAGACACCACAGTGGTGTGAGATGAAGATGAATCTGGTTGTGCCTCTGAGAGAGCTTTCTCAGTCTTCCACTGAACTCTCGACTTGTAGTTTCTTCCTCTGAAAACTCTCCTTCTGCTACCAGCCAGCCAAGTGGAAAATATTCCAATGAATTTCTCTTCACTGGGCTTAAATATGACTCTTCTGAGAGAATGGGATTATGGGTTTTCTGGTGCTCTCTGGCCCTAAGAGCTTCAAGGGAGGTGTGAATTCAGATATCTCATACTAAACCCTGAAATTTCCCAAACGTGTGAACTTCAATGAGTAAAGCTGCAAACACAAGCATTGTATCAATTAGTTCTACTTAGTACCTTGTTTCAGGTTCTGGCCCAAAACATCTTCTTGTAAGATCAGATCAATAATCTATCAACTCTAATGAGTTAGCAGTTGGTAAAGATTCCAACACTACATGACCTCCAAAGTTTTTTCTTCCAGCTCTAAATCTGTAGTCTCAATGGCAAAGCCAGGATAGAACTCTAGCCTTTTTCCTCCAAACCAACTGTTCTTTCCATGAATTCTACTAACATTTGTAATAGTATTTGGGGCTTCTTTGACAGAAAAGCTAATATGTACAACAAAGTACTTACTGCCTATTGTGCTATCCTTCTGCATTCCCCATTCCTTGCCCCACAAAGATTGATTGTCAGAGAAAATTTAAATGGTCTTTTAGTATTCTAGATGTATTAAAAACAGCCAAAGTATGTTTGGAAACTTGGGCTGTCTCTTTGGCTTCCAAGGATAAGCATGTAAGGGATAATATTTAAAAGTTGTGTAATTAACAGGAAGATGTAGACTTATCTTTTACTACTGAAAAAAATCCATCTATAAAAATACTTACTTTTTTCATCATCATCTTGAATGCAAACCATCGTTTTCCTTTTCCTTTCCCAAGTGCCCCTTCATTTGCACTTACAAATTCTTTGGCTTCTCTTGCAAGAGGAAAAAAAAAGAGAGAGAAGATGAGGAATATAAGCTGATGGAAATTACCTCCCCTCAACTAATTAAAAAATATATATATATATAACAATACTTCTTCAAATATAACAATACTTTTAGGACATTTGAAGAACTTTTCCATCTAACAGTATCATTGTTATAGAGGAACTACCAATTCTACTTTCCAGGGTAGTGGTGGTAGTAATTTGTACTTATCTTGCTCCAACTTACATCCTCTCTAGCCAAAGATGACTAATGTTTGCATATATTAGTGTGAAAAGATCCCAATACCTTCACTACTCCTAAATCCCAAGGATGAGACTGAGGTGGTAATTGTCTGCAAAACCTCCTGGAAATCTGACTAGGTCTCTTGTCATGTCATCCAGAGAACCACCATCAAAGAGTGTTTTATGGGTGAGAGATCAGAATCATTGACTTCAGAAATGGAAGGACTCAAACTCAATTTGACAAGGAGTTGGCTAACAAACATAAGCATGTCTATAGTCATCTACTGACCATGTTATTCAACTGACATAGCTTCCTTCATAAAAATTAAATCAAAAAAAGTATTTAAAGAAAGAGAAAAAAAAGTCATAATATTCCAAATTTATTTTGGACTTGCTTTTAATTTTCTAATTTGTGCTGATTTAATTTTCTAATTTTCAGATCCTTATATGTGAATCTGCACTTATTTTAATGGCTAAATATAACATATAAATTCTTTCAAGCTTTCAAATTCTACCTAGGAAGAAAAATCTACTTTTCAGTTCCTGTGACTTACAAGCAATAGCTTATATAAATGACACAAGGAAATATCTGAAAACAGCTAAAAGGCAGGCCTCGGCTACTCTGTCACTTTACCTATAAAGGAAATGAAAAAAATTTCCACAACATTTTGACCGTTTGTGAGCCGATTTTAATGCCAGATTCATTTCCTGGTTTTCATTGGCAGAAACAGGGAACAAAGTTAGGGCAGATTGACATCACAAAAAATGAATTGTCCAGTTTGCACTCCAGAAAAAGGCTGCATTTTAAAAAATCAAAAATAAGTTGTCCAATTCTGCCTAATAACATTTATTCTTGAATTTTGGATTCTTCAGAAAGTATACTGTGGTTGGTTGGGGCCAGATTGTCTACCTCTTAACTCCTATTTTACTTGAGCAGGAGTAATTTTAGCTATGTTTTCCTCAAATACATGTTTTTGTATAGGTACAGTTTTGGCTTATATTCAAAAATGAACCATTCATTGGCACATGAATTGAACCTACAAAAAATGGAAGTTCTGTGTAGATTTTTTACTCAAAATTACAAGGAATACATGATATGTATTTCTATATGTAATCATTTGAATACTCAAAGAATTAGTAGCAAATTATGTGGAATAATTTTACACACACACACACACACACACACACACACACACACACATACACACACACACACACACACACATACACACCTTTTATTTGGACCTAATCTGTAGAGAAGGGAGAGAGAAGAAAAAAATCAACTTATATGATAATGATTATATATTTAAAAGGAATAATAAATTGCTCATAAAGGATTTGTAGTTTCATGTGCAATTATCTTTTTTATTATACTATATTACGGAAATGCTTGCTTTACTTCATAAATTAAACATAAAACAAATATACATAATTAATTTCATTGTTATTTTATGAGTTATGTTTTTTCATAAAGGAAAGTGTCTAGAGTTTTAAAAGAAAATAAAAATCTTCAAACAGTTTGATGAATGTGATATATAGATACCATTAAAGCATATAATAATATAGACAAACATATTGCCTAAGTTCTAGGTATTTAACAATGTACTATCAATATTGTTCTACTAATAGTAGGGTGAGAAATGAGATAGTATAGTGAATGGAAGGTTAGCTATGAAATTAGGAAGACCCAATTCAAATTTTCTTAGATATATGAACCAACCAATTAGCAATCAAACATTTCCTTTGTACAAAGCAATAGAATATTTACTAGACATCTGTGTTTTAGGAATCACATGATGTGAAGTCACATAACCTCTCAGTGTCCCATAAAAATTCTCTATGACTTTAAATGATAGAGGTATTGCCAATCTGCATTGGTAGAGGGAATTGCCAATATAGATAGAATTACTGATCTGGATCCTGCCCCTCCAAAATTGGTAAAATATGAGCTTTGAGTTGCTTTTCTAGTTATGGTTCAGTCATGTTCAACTCTATGTGATCCCCATGGTCAGATATAGATATATATCCATATCTATGTGTCTAAACATAGACATATGGATATATAGATATAGATATAGATATATCTGTCAGTAGTTGAAACATGCAGTGCATGAAAGTGTTGGGCCTGGAGTTGTCTGCCTGACTGAAATCTCATCTCAAATACTTATCAGCTAAATGATTTGGAGCAAGATACTTAATGCTGCTTGCCTCAGTTTTCTTATCTGCAAAACAAGCCTATGCTTATGAGCTGGAGGTTGATACAGTTGGTGGTTTCAGAACAAGAAAAACTAAGTGGACCAAATTAGATTTTAGCCCAGACTGAAGCTTAAATATTTTTGCTTACATAATGAGAAGTGGGACTCATTGGAAAACATTCACACAATGGGAAAGATTGAAGCCAAATGAAAAAGAATGAGATGGATAGATAGTATCATGGAAAAAATTAACATGAGTTTGGATAGACTTTGGGAGATAGAAGAGCTGGCATGAGACTCTGGGCAAGTCATTTAACTCTATTTGCCTCAGTTTCTTCATCTGTAAAATGAGTTGGAGAAGGAAATGGCAAACCACTCCAGTATCTTTGCCAAGAAAACCCCAAATGGCGTTACAAAGATTTGAACATGACCAAAAAATGATTCAACAATAGCCAGAGGCAAGTCATTTAATTTTTAAGATTATAAAATTTAGAAGCTGCTTTAAAACTACAAATCACAGACAATTACCAATATGTTATCAGTGGAGGAAATTTCTACATTGGAATTTCCTTATATTGAGGAAATCAGAGATCAAGACTACCTATAATACCAAATAAGAAGAATATAAAGGACATCTCTTGGTCTTAAATCATTTTTATGTTACTTTCTAAATAAGTCTCCAATTGGAAAAATTTGAACATGCAACTAAACTGTGATGATCCTACAACATTTTCTTCACTATTATTGTCAGTGTTTTAATTGCTTTAAGTTGCAAACAAATGACACTGGTCTATGAGCTATTCAAAATGAAGAATAGAATTTAGCTTTATAATTAAATTAAGCATAATTTATAGTCATCTGATGTTATATGATAACTAGGCATAAATGTTCATTAGTTCATGTAAGTCACTATAATTAATATATGAAGTTTGACATAGTCTTCTGTTAGTTCTCTAGCAAGCATTTATAAAATGAACATATCAACAGATTTCCGATTGTTTATGTAATTAATCTTCATCAAGCATCAGTTATTAATAATCCTAAGTAATAAGGATCATTCATATACAAGCATTTATTGATAAGATTTGAGAATATTCTAGCCTCAAACTGGCCCACATTCTTCCTGACAAAGATCCTCTTGAATTGTACTCCATAAAAGTGGTATGCCAGAACTGTAATCCAGCCTCCACCTTTCTATGCTCAACCCAACCCTAGAACAATATGCACAGCTCTGAGTTGTAACCCCAGACCCTAGGACAAATAATTAATGGGGAGTCTACTTAAAGATAATAATACCTGGCCTCATGCAAGATTGATAAGCTTGTTGGGTTGGTAATTAGATCAAGAAAGTTTCTTAGGCTTTGAAAAAGGCTTTCACAGTTAGTTGTGGAAACACACTTTTTCCTAACTGACAAAATAGATAATTTACTTATAGCATATAATTTTGATTACACAGTGAAAACTCTCTATATACTCTGCAGTCTTGAACACTTCCTCAACTCAGGATATACCCTTTGTTGAACTTTGAGTTAGCTGAGCTGTATTTTCATTTTAGATTTGAAAAGAACTACTATTTTTTTAGTAAAATATTGAAATTTTCATAATCATCATTCAGTGCAAAATAGAAACATGTTCTGATGTTTTGAACTTTTTTGCTAGAAATTTCAGAGATGAGTGAAAATTTTTCTTTAGTAATATGACTCCATAGTATTATTGTTTTTTCTTATCTTATAGTACAGAAAACTTCCCAATGGTTCATTAACTTTTCAGAAAAATCAATGGAATTCCCATGATAGTAAAAAGCCAGTTACACCAGTATAACAAATTTAAACTGAGTGAAATACCTGTAGCAAAATTACATTACAACCACAGGGAAGAAAGAAACTAATGAATTTTTTTTGGTATTTTCCCATTAAAGAAGATGCAAAACCAAAAAGAGGAAGGAGAAACTTACAAAAGGAATTATTTATTCTAATTTTCATTTCAGGTCTATATTATATATAGGGGATGTATCAGGGTACCTCAGAGCAAAACAAAAAAGCACCACTTCCTCTTCCCACAAGAATAACTCATTCTGTGGTGTCTATTTAGACTAAGCTTTAATGTGAACAGTTCTTGGAACTAAATAACCAGGGGTGTAATTACTATATGGGGAAAAGCAATAACCCTGAACTTGAGATCATGATAGAAGGATCCAGGTGTCAGGCTACAGAGGCCCCAGTAATTACATAGCACAATACTATAAAATGAGACAAGGGTATTTTAGCCTGAAGTCTCTTGCAACAAAGGTTTACTACTTTATGCTACAAAGGCGTGTGTGTGTGTGTGTGTGTGTGTGTGTGTGTGTGTGTGTGTGTGTGTGTGTGTCTTCCTACTGAAGTGATTTGGCTTGATGGTCCAGTAGAAAAAACATTGATTGATCCTAACCCAACTCCTGACACAGAGACACATTTTTGAAGGATTTTTTTTTTCAGTAATCCCAATTCAGAATTTTTTTTCCCCTTCCCAATGAAGGGGAGAGGTATAAGTGAGGGAAAAAATGCACATTAACAGGGTGGAAAAGTTTAAAACAAAAATTTTTAAATCGTATTGGCTATGGAATCAGAGGACCTGAGCCTAAATGCTTCTTTTGATGCTTTCTAATTTAATTACTCATTCTCAAGCAATCTTTTAACCTTTCTAGGCCTCACTTTCCACATCTATAAAATGTGAGAGAGGAGAGAATTGGAATATTGGTTTCTAAGGACTCTTCCAGTTTTAGATCTATGATGCTATCATAACTTCTTGGGAACAATGGAGTTTGGTAAAAAAGTGATGTTTTGGCATCTCCCTAATTTAAAATTTGTTTTTGTTTTTGTTTTCATCAGTTAATAGGAGAGCTATTTTTCAAAATGATACTAATGTGTTGGCTGTCTTGAGCTCCATTCTGATTAAGCAGTTTATCTCATTTCACCTCTTTATAATCTCCATTGTGATTATAACCGTTATCAAAAACATAAATTTCAAAATGCATTTTGTAAAAGGTATGAGGAATACAAAACAGCACAATATCATCCCTTTGAGAGTCTTGAAAGGGACTAAAAAGTGAACTTTGTTAAGTATATTCAGCTGTATTGGTTTATAGTTTGGTTTTCAGTAACTCTTTTGACAAGTGTGGATTGAGTATCAAATCAATAGATAGCACTATACTTGGCACTAAGTTAGGTGGGGAAGTTAGGAAGAAAAAATACAAAGGAAATGCAATTAGGCTGACTATTAGTTCTTTGAAACTGGAGATGATTTGCTTTTCCCTCATTCCCAGATGAATATTGTAGCTCAGGAAATAATTTCTCCCACTTTGTGCTACCAATCATATCTAGGAAGAAGCCTTGGAAGTTTAATTATATAGAGAAGCCTCTGTGAACTTAAAAAAATAATTTTGATTCTTTCTGCCATGTTGATAGTAGATAGTAACTGGCTGACTTTCCTAAACCAGAAGATAGAGAAAAGAAGTGAATACATATTGGTTTTAGATTCTTGAAGGGATTCAAATATGAATCATGTCTCAATTCTTATGATAGGATTCAAGAGAGAGGCTTTTACAAACTTCATGAACAAGAACATGGTAATTAATTGCAATTACCATATAGATAAAGATCTTTGATTTCATGAGGAAATATGAACAGCTCATAGCTTATCTACCACTTAATTGAAAAGCCCTGAGGAGTAATCTGAGGCACACAAAGCTTACGTGACTAATTCAGATTCACATTACTAATGTAAGCAGAGATTGGAATTTTGGCCTTTTTGACAAAGCCCAGAACTCTGCCCACTACTCCTCTGTTGGCTCTATTTAGGCCAATTTTTTTTTTATTCAACTTGTGAATGATTTCATTCACATGGGGAACTCAAAGAGAAAAAATCCATCTACCAATGTAGCTCAATGTTTGCTTTGTAATCTGCAGTTTTAGCGAGTTGCTTTTGGTAGAAGTATCAACCATTGACAATAATAAGCCAAGAATGACTCAGACCAGATCAAAAATTAATTGGGGGGTGGGGGAGGGCAGCTAGATGGTGTAGTGGATAAAATGCCAGCCCTGAAGTCATGAGGATCTGAGTTCAAATTCAGTCTCAAACACTTAATACTTCTTAGCTGTGTGACTCTGGGCAAGTCACTTAATCCCAAATGCCTCAGGAAAAAAAAATTAATTGGGAAACATTTAACAAAATAAACAAAAATTTAATAGAATATAGATGATATTGATAAGCGATGTTCTAAGTTAGTATGTACCCTAGAAAGATTCTAATATGCAAGTTGGTGGCTCTTATTTTTTTTTTTGAGCATGAGAGAAATGGTTTAAGGTACTATGAAGTTCAATATCTTTGGCAGGGTCAAGTAGCTAGTACATATTAGAAGCAAGATTTGGACACATCTTATACTTATATCTTATACTGAGTATAAGGCCATCAGGAAGGATGCTTGTTAGTTCATAGGATACTAAAATTAGCTTGCTGGTGAGTTTTGATGTGTGTAGCATAAGATGTAAATGGCAACCTCTTATATCTCTGTCTCTCTGCTTCTGTCTCTCTCCCTTTCTGTCTCTTATCCTGTCTTTTTGTTTTTGTCTAACTCTGTTTCTCTCCCTTACCTTTCCCTCACTTAGCTATATCATTTTCTTCCTCTCTTCATGATCTTTTTTTCTTTTATAATCCTATTTCCTCTTATGAGATTCAACATGCAATGAATGGATGCCAAAGTAATCTCTATCATATTATAATTTGTCAATATTTGAGTTTGAAACTTCAGGAATTCTTCATGTAATGAATGGCTGTGAATTTCCCCTACCCTGCCTCTGCTATATTATATCTCCGTTCAATGTTGTCTTCTCTAGTCCAATCTACCCACTTCAGCCTAGTGTTTCCTTAACTGCTCTGCTTCTCTCCTTCTGGAAAGAGAAGAAAAAAAAAAAAAAAAAAGGAAGAATGTTCTAGCTGCCTGCCTAAGGAAATTTAAAACATGGCATGAATCTTCTCAGAAACATAGAGACTCACAATGATTTCTAATTTGTAGGATCTAATGGGATTTTCTCAGTCTTCACCCTTCTTGACATTGCAGCAGTTTTTGACATCGTTAATAACCTCTTTCCTTTATACTTTCTTTCTTTAGTTGGTGTGACATTTTACACTCTCCTGGTTCTCTTCCCACCTGTTATTTGTCAGTCTTCTTTGCTGGACTTTCTTTCATATCACTCTTACTACCAATGGAGGTCCCACAGGGTTCAACCCTGAGCCTTCATCTCTTCTCCCTCATCTATTGTTTTGCTTGGTAATCTCAAAAGCTCCCATAGATTCTTATTGTCTCTATTCTAATGATTTTCAGATTTGTTATCCAGCCCAACTTTCCCCTAACCTCTAAGATTCAAATCTCAAAGTGGGTGTCAGATTCAATATATCCAAAACTGAATTTTATCTTTCCTCCATTATTTCTTCTCCTTTTAGAATTCCTCTATTACTGAAGATATCACCATCCTTCCAGTTATCTGAGTGTAAAACTTAGTGTTATTCTCTATTCCTCACTCTCTCACCTCCCATATTCTCATCTGTCAATTTTACCTTCCTAATATTTCTCATATGTCTCTCCTACTCCCCTTTGACAACTGCCATCAATCACATAAACATTTAAACTCAGCTACAGAAAGCATAACTCTGTTGGTCTGGCTACACTGTTTGAATGCCAAAAAGACTATTACATGGAGAACTCACTCAGGTGACTACCGAGGGTGGTCAGAAAAAAATCCATATAAGGACATTTTCAATGTCTCTCCTAAGAACATTAGCACTGATTGTATGACATGGGAAACACTGGCACAGGACTGTCCATCACTTCATGCCCTCATCAGAGAGGATGCTGTGCTCTATGAGTAAAGTAGACTTGAATTAGCTCAGAAGAAAGCAAAATGCACAAAATTAGAGAAGCCACCCCAAATATCCATAGGGACTATTTGTGTCCAACCTGCGCCCTAAATTCTGAGCTTATCGTGGTCTGATCAGCCACAATTGGATACACTAACTTGAATCTAACATAATGATGTCATTTTGGTCCTTTTCAAGAATAAAGAACAACAGCCTAATCACTTCATGTTTGCATTATTGCAATAATCTGCTGGTTGGTACCTTAAATCTCTCCTTACTAGTGAATCTTAACTGTCAAACTCTCAAACTGATCTTCCTAAAGAACAGGTCTGAATATGTTACTCCAGTAGCTTCCTATTTCTTTCAAGATCAAATATAAAATTTTTTTTTAGCATTCAAAGCCTTTCATAACCTGCCCCATTCTTATCGTTTCATTCTTTCTATAGTTTATCCCTCTCCACATACTCAGTAATTCAAATAATGTTTCATTGCTATTTCACTCACAAGGGTTTCCATCTCCTATCTCTGCATTTTCACTGCCTCTCCCTCATGCCTGGAATTCTCTCTCTCCTTATTTCTAGCTGCTGGCTTCTCTGACTTTCTTCAAGTCACAGCTAAATCCATATTTTCTACAAAGTCTTTCCCTCTGATTAACTCCAGTTTATCCTGGGATTTCTTATTTATACATTGTTATTGAACTGATGATGAATATTGTCTCCCCCATCAAACTTTTAAACTCCCTCAAGAAAGGGTTTTTGTGTTTTCTCAGACCTTAACACAATATATAGCACATCATAGGCACTTAATAAATGCTTGTTGAACTGACAGAATGACATTTTATATCAACCAGCACCTAAGTAAAGAAAAAGCAGATGAAACCAAGATTTTACTGTCCTAGATTCAAGAAAAAAAGATTTGAAAATGTTAAATAGGATTTTTTGGCATAAAAAAGAGTCAGTTCTTTGAGGGAGAACCATCCCATCACAAAAATATACACATTCCATCATAAGCTAACATTGTAAATTTTGTCCTCCATGGGCCACTTCCTGATTAAGTCTAAGAGTAATAAGTGTGGTGGTGTGTGTGTGTGTGTGTGTGTGTGTGTGTGTGTGTGTGTGTGTGAAAGAGAGAGACAGAGAGACAAGAGAGAGAGAATATCAATGAGGATTTTTTTGTTATTAGATATTTACTTAACAAATGCATTTTTGAAAATAAAGGAAAATAATGTTTTGGTAATGAATCGAATAATGTGGGCCCCTTGGTTTCACACTGTCTATACAAAACTGCTTTCAATATTGTAAATGGCAGCACATGCACCAGCTTCCTAGTCTCTTCTCCAACTCATTCTGACTATATAATGTACTTTTATGTAGTATATTATAAATACCTAACATTAAAATTTGCTCATGTTTGATATAGAACTGTTGTGTTGTAAAACACAGAGCACATTCATGTGTAGCTCCTTGTCACTGATAGATGGCAAAAGAAAATATATTTGTTTGTCTTGAGTTATGATTCTATAAATATAGAGCTGTGGGTATGGAGTCAGGTGGAGAAAATTAAAACTATTTAGCACTCCAGGAGAAAATATATTGATGTTTCCTAGAATTCTGTTTCATTCAAACTTGTGCCCCAGGATAATAGGGGAAAAAAAGTCCCTCGCACAACCCATACTAAATTTCAAACATAACAAAATGTGCCAGAGAACTGGAATGCTGAATCTCCACATCCAACATTCCCGTTTATAACATTTTATGTCTGTATACGTGCTTATACAAGCAGGCAGTCCCCCAACTTGCAAAGAGATTCTGTTCCAAATGCTAATTTATGTCTCTTTTGGGAAATTTGGAACAAAGTTTCCCATAGAAAACATATAATAATTAGTGGCTTGATTCCCAGACCAGCTTACAAAAGCCTATTTAACCCATAATATTAGAAACTTAGTGTTAAAAGTATTTTGGAATTTATCCTGTGTTCCATTCCCCTCATTTCATTATTTTCAATTTTTATTTAAAAATATTTTTAAATAAAATAATTTTTTTTTTAATTTCTAATTCTGGGTTTCCCTATCTCATCTAGGCTAGAAAGACAGAGATCAGTCACAGCCCAAATCCACTCTAATCTGTAGGGAGTTTTGACCTCCTCCATTTCTCACATGAATTGGTTCTCCTCTCTTTACACAACCTCATGGCATGCATTTCTATATTAATCATTATATTAAGGCCAAACAGTGCAAAGTCCTCATTGACATAGTCCCCTGTAGCTTCAAACTCTTGAACTCTAAAGCTCCAAAAGCCTCAGTCTCCCTAGAAACAAGGATTATAGGCAAATGTTCCTCCGTACTATAGATAATGAAATTCAAGCCATGAAAACTGAATGATTTATCCCAAGTTATCTCATTAATTGCAGAATGTGCAGTAGAACAAGTCTTCCAATATCTAGTTCAGCTTTCTTGTATTAATATAACTATTTTGCCACTAATGTTTATTAAATACCACAACAGCATAATGTAATAAACACCAAATTGGCCTCGAGGCCAGAAAAACCTGGCTTCAAGTCCTCCTTCTGAAATACATTGGTTGTGTGACCTTGAGCATATTATTTTTTTCTAGCTCTAAGCAGACTTTGATATTGTTGATCACTATTTCCCTCTAACTACTCTCTTTTCTCTAGGTTGTCATGATCTACCTCTCTTTTGGTTCTTTCCTTCTATTTGCCTCCACAGCTCCTCTTCTGAATCTTAATCTGAATTATGCCTTAGAAATCCCTCCAAGACTCTTGGTCTTAGTGCTTCTTCTCTCTTGATGCTGTTTAGGTGACAGACTGAATATGAGGAGAAAGTGAAAATAAGGAGCAAAAAATGATGAAAAACTTGTGTGACTAGAAGAATGGTGATGTCCTTGAAAATAATAGGAAAGCTAGGAAGGAGGAAGAATTTTGGGGAAAAGATAAATTCTCTTTTGGATATGTTGACTTTGGGATGCCTAAGGTACATCCATTTTGAGCTGTTAAAAAGGCAAGTTGGTATTGTATTGAAGTATTGTAGTGTAGTTGTGTTGAAGTGCTGAAGTAGTTGTAGTGAAGTACTGAAGATAAGGAGGGAGAAAGAAGTTATGTTGTTTCTACCTTTGTAATATCCCTCATATATGTCCCTTTCTCTCTTAACACAATCACAGACTAGTACAAGTCCTTCTCACCTTGTGCCTCATCTATTCCAATAGACTATCTCTCCTCACTCCAGGTTATCCTCTATTCATCTGTCAGATATCTGATTTCCCTAAAGCATAATCAAGTCATCACCTGTAGAATAGATTATAATGACTTCCTACTGCCTCTGGGATCAATTAGAAAACCCTCTGGCCTTTAAAACCCTTTGTAACCTAGCTTCTTTACGAGATGTGCTTGACACAGGATTGCCACCTTCAATTTATAACAATATCTGCAAAATTCAATAAAGCAAAGCATAATTTAAAAAGCTATGCCTGTATAGTATATCAGACATTGAGAGGGTAGAATACAAATGTAGTGACTCAATTATGAGACTATGATTAAAATATGATTAAAATAAAAGCTAGTAAATCTGTTTCACTTGACATATCTAAATATAATTTATCTAAAAATATTTGGGTGGATGATCAAGTTGGATTTGATTTCTGAAGGCTTATTTCCCATCCGTGATTTTTTGGTGTTTTATGAGCTCAATCATCATAGTTTTTAATAGTTTGAAAATGAGATTGAATTCTAAATAAGAGCTGCTTTTAACTTTCAGATAATTATGTTTTATAAAGAGATCTGGTTTCTAGATTCTTTTGGTCTTGTGAGAGTGGTAACTATTTTGTATTTATTAAATTTCTCCAAGAACTACAAATAATCAGTGTCCCTTAATTTATTTCCCATTTTTCAGAATCAAAATCAGTTTGAATAAATCAGGTTAAATCTGTAGTAATTTTATTGAGTGTTATCTTCTCATCTTTATCTTTCTGATTTTGAACTTTGTTATAGTCAATTGATAATCTGACAACGTACAAACATGTTGGTAGCCAGTCATTTTCTGTCTATTAATTTTCTGTAATGTTAGAAGAAAGGTTTTTTGATAAAAAATCCAGCATGGTTTCATCAAAAGCAAGTAATACTAGTACCAACTTCATTTCCTTTTGTGACCAGGTAAGGCAAAGAAGTTATGGGGTTGGGGCATAATATAATACACATATTTTCAAACATGGCCAATGTGTTTATTTTTTTGATCTACTATGAATATAAGAAAGGGTTCCTATCAGGAGGTAGGGAGAAGATTGCTTAATACAGATTGATAGACATTTTCTTTTAAAGAGCATTAAAATATTTCCCAAAAAAAAAAAAAAAAAAAAAAAAAACTCAGCAACAGAAAGAAGCACAGAATGGTCCAGCACTCTTTCTAATGTATCTCCTATTTAACCTAATGCCTCCATTTAACCAAAGGATTCTAGATTTTAAGCTAGAGATGACATTACAGAACATTTAGTTGCCTTCATTTTATGGTTTAAGAAACCGAGAGCTAGAGAGGTAAATAACTTGTCCTCATCACAAATGTAGTAAATAGCAGAATTGGGGTTGGAACTTAGGTCAACTGAATAAAAAAGGAACTCTGAAGTAAAAGGAACAATCATAGAATATTCCTGAATCTCTAATGATGGATTAAAATTCACATATATTGTATGTATGTGTATGTGTAGGGTGGGATCTCTAAATCTCCTTTGGAAGGGAGAATAGAGATAAGGAGAGGAGATTCTTCCTTATATTTTCACAAACCAGCTATTTCTAAAGATAATTTAACTTACACACCTGTCAGATTGGCTAAGATGACAGGAAAAAATAATGATGAATGTTGGAGGGGATGCGGGAAAACGGGGACACTGATGCATTGTTGGTGGAGTTGTGAACGAATCCAACCATTCTGGAGAGCCATCTGGAATTATGCCCAAAAAGTTATCAAACTGTGCATACCCTTTGATCCAGCAGTGTTTCTATTGGGCTTATACCCCAAAGAGATACTAAAAAAAGCAAAGGGACCTGTATGTGCCAAAATGTTTGTAGCAGCCCTGTTTGTAGTGGCTAGAAACTGGAAAATGAATGGATGCCCATCAATTGGAGAATGGCTGGGTAAATTGTGGTATATGAATGTTATGGAATATTATTGTTCTGTAAGAAATGACCAACAGGATGAATACAGAGAGACTTGGAGAGACCTACATGGACTGATGCTAAGTGAGATGAGCAGAACCAGGAGATCATTATACACTTTGACAACGATATTGTATGAGGATGTATTCTGATGGAAGTGGATTTCTATGACAAAGAGACCTAACTGAGTTTCAATGGATAAATGATGGACAGAAACAGTTACACCCAAAGAAGGAACACTGGGAAACGAATGTGAACTATTTGCATTTTTTATTTTCTTCCCGAGTTATTTTTACCTTCTGAATCCAATTCTCCCTGTGCTACAGGAGAACTGTTTGGTTCTGCAAATATGTATTATTTCTAGGATATACTGCAACATATTTAACACATATAGGACTGCTTGCCATCTTGGGGGGGGGTGGAGGGAGGGAGGGGGAAAAACGAAACATAAGCGAGTGCAAGGGATAATGTTGTAAAAAATTACCCTGGCATGGATTCTGTCAATACAAAGTTATTATTAAATAAAATTAAATTAAAAAAAAAGATAATTTAACTTAGTTATGCCTATTGTTGCATATGGATCTTTATATTTATAGAGCATTACTGGCCTGAGGTTATTATCCTGTACATATAAAATAACATAATCACTAACTGGTTTTTGGTTCTAGTTTAAAGGATAGTCTTTTGTTAACTACCCAATGTTTTAATGAGAGTTGTCATGTGTTCTATTACCTGAGGCTGGGACCCATTTAAGAAGCAAGTATACAAGTTGAATACATATATTGTAAGGGTCCATTAGAGAGGCCAAGCAAACACAGTTAGGATGTAAGAGAGGCCTATGGCCTGGAGATCCCTGGACGTGATTGGCTATGAGTACATAAGGACTACCTTCGTGTATGGGATCTCCAGCCATGGTGGGAATCCTAAATACTGTGAAATCACTTCAGGAACTCTATCTCTGATTGGCTGGGCCTATGACCTCATGGACCCGATAAAGCTCCGTGAAGGAGGAACCTGACCCTTTTCACCTGGAACTCAGCCATAGGCCTGTGTTACATCCTAATTGTGCTTGCCTGGCCTCTCTACTGGACCCTTACAACATATGAAATGTAACTACTGTCTCTTTGAGATAGTAATCACAGTATTAGACCAAAATGAAAATGAAACATCACTTCAAAAGAATAATTGGAGGTAACAATAGATAGTCCATGTGCCCCTATTAATTAATTTGCTAATAGCTGTTTCTTATTTAGAGACCATTAGCTCACATTCTTCTTAGCTGTGCAAAATAAAATAAACAATACTCCAGATTTTTTTAGCAAGTAAATACTGAGAAATTTTTTCTTAATTATGAAAAAAGCACATACTTTAGGACTTGGATCTTCTTTTCCATCTTCCATGGTTGACACTTGACTGTAGCAATAACTTGTCTTTTTTCATCTAACTCTGCCTTCATTTTTTCCAATTCTTCTTCATCAATTTCATCATCTTCATCTCTTTAAGGGAGGAAGACCACATAAGATTAACAGACAGACAATTGAAGCTTGGTTTCAATTACCAACATAAAAAAGACTGATATTATCATTGCAACAACTACTTAGTCTTATGTCCTTGACTTAGAAAATTGAATATAGTACTGTAATCACTAAATTCTATCATTTGTATTTGCAACTTTCACCTCAAATTTCAAAAAAAATTACATTTAAGTGATACTTGCTTTTGTTTATTTTGTTTTTAATAATAGTCTATTTTTAATATTCTGAAACATTTCTTTCTTAGATAGATAGTCAACCATAGAACCAGATCTTTATGAGGAAATGGGACATATGAAGTTTTGAGGGAGCTTCCTTTTATCTTTTATCCCTTATCCATTCTGGCCATCTCTACTTTCATTTTCTATTCAAACTATAATTGCCAACAAAAGATAGTGGGATAAAAGTGGCATTATTTTCAAAATTTCAATTGGTCTTGTCTTAAGAAAGGAGAAAAGTTATAAAGTTAATAAAGTTATTTTGTGAGATAATGGATTTAAAGGTATCAAGGACCTTAAAAATTAGTCCAATCTCTTCATTTTACAAGTGAGGATACTACATCTAGAGAGATAAAATGATTTATCCAAGGCTATATAGGTAACCTTATGGTTATAAATAGTAGGGAAGGATTTGATTCTTGGTTCTCTGACTTCAAATTCACTGCCTCTTTTTTTTTTTTTAATACTACTATTACTCCTTATAAGGTTCAATTGTTAATTCAAATATATTTAATTAGAAACTGGAAAATGAATGGATGCCCATCAATTGGAGAATGGTTGGGTAAATTGTAGTATATGAATGTTATGGAATATTATTGTTCTGTAAGAAATGACCAGCAGGATGAATACAGAGAGGCTTGGAGAGACTTACCTGAACTGATGCTAAATGAAATGAGCAGAACCAGGAGATCATTATATTCTTCCTTCAACAACGATACTGTATGAGGATGTATTTTGATGAGAGTGGATTACTTCGACAAAGAGATTTAACTCAGTTCCAAATGATCAATGATGGACAGAAGCAGCTACACTCAAAGAAAGAACACTGGGAAATGAATGTAAATTGTCTGTATTTTTGTTTTTCTTCCCGGGTTATTTATGCCTTCTGAATCCAATTCTTCCTGTGTAACAAGAGAACTGTTTGGTTCTCACACATATATTGTATCTAGAATATACTGTGACATAGTTTAACATGTATAAGACTGCTTGCCATCTGGGGGAGGGGATAGAGAAAGAAAAGAGAAAGTCAGAACAGAAGTGAGTGCAAGGGATAATGTAAAAAATTACCCAGGCATGGGCTCTGTCAATAAAAAGTTATAATTATTAAAAAACAAAAACAAAAACAAATATATTTAATGAGGAGTGAAACACATATTGTGTGTGTGTGTGTGTGTGTGTGTATGTGTGTGTGTGTGTGTAGGTGAGCACGTGTATGTGTATCTTTGTATTTAAACCAACATAGAAGATTTCTTAATTATTGAGTAGTTGTAGTTTACTTTATCCTCTGTACTTGTATTTATCTGCTTTAAAAAAAAAGCCTATGTGAAAACAGAATGATATATTTTCAAAGTTAGCAGTGGGACTAATATTGTCTCTCTTTCTGCCTCTCTTTCTCTTGCCTCTCTCTGTTTCCGTCTGTCTATGTGTGTCTCACTGTTTCTGTCTGTCTCTGTGTTTGTCTCTAGCACTCTAGAAACTAGAGGTTTCTAGAAACCTCTCTTTCTGCTCTCTGTCTCTCTCCTCTTTCTCTGTTCCTTCACATTAATCTCCTTCACCTAAACAATAAAAATAAAATGCAATAAAGGACAAAAGTCTATTTTCACAAGGCCACTTGTGCAGTTGGTTCTCAAATTGGGCATCATGGCATCCCAAATCACCAACAAAGGAAACACAAAAATACTACATCTGTTGGAGGTACCAATGAGCTCAAAAGTATTTCACAGTTTCTATATTTGATCATGCTATATTACTTTCTTTATGTTCTAAAATGAGTTTCTGATTTTCAGGAAATTGAGTTTTCAGATATCTGGGAATCATTGAGACCCAGAATTTCAGGGACAGAGGTTCATGCTAGGCTTTCTAGTCAGTCCAGAATTGGTGCTTTAAGAATACTCTTCAGGGGTGACTTTTGGATCCAGTTTAGGAATAGCTGAAATAAGGGTTCACCTAATAGTCACACCACATCTGGACTTGCACTTGGTAACCAGTTAGGAATTGTACTCTCTCCAGAAACCAAGCTAGTTTTGGGATATGTCTGTACCTTAGGGTCTTTTCCCAGTTTTGATTTTTTTTTTTTTTTTGAGTAGGCAAAATAGGCCATCTTTTGCCTCTTTTCTTACCTAGCTTTAAATCACCTAAGACAAACTGAGACATGGAAAATACCTTAGCTTTAAAAAACCAAAGTATTTCATTGAATTTGGTGTCATGTTTTCCTGACCTATGTCTTGCTACTGGATTCAGGAGGAGAGAGTGAGGCTTATGAATTTGCTCAGTTTTGCCTCAATCCAATTCACTTGTAAATCAAGACATCATCCTTCTAATATCACTGGCCCTCTTTGAGAACAAAGGACAAACAACAAGTTGTTGACAAACAACAAGACAACAATGTCTATCAACATCACTACAGATGTTCATTGCATTCTTTGCAGATTCTTTTGATTCTTTACTATTCTAAAACTTTGCTGATCAGTAAACTTGTGTCAGATAAAAAATGGAGTTTAATAAAAAAGACATTTTAGAAATCTATCCAAAAAAAGAGAAAAGAAATGTTCATTTGGTCTATAATGCTTGGTCCAATTAAGTATAATGGGAAAAAACTACAGATGTTAAATTAGAAAACCATAATATAATCCAGACTCTATCAAATACTAGCTGTGACTCATTAAATTATTGAACTTCTTATCTCCAAAATACTTACCTCTAAATCTATGGTTTTATGATATTACTCCTGACTCGATTATTATTTAACAGCATCACTGTTGAAAAGTGATCTTTTATATAATCTTTTATATATAGGGGAGTCATGATTAGATTTGAGGTCCTGTGAAAAAGATCAGGGCTTTGAATGAACTACAAGCTTATTATGAAGCAACAGTGTGATGTAGAAATTTTCTAAAAATATCCTATATTGTACTGAGAGAGCCTGTTACTTAGAACAAAGAAGCTGATGCTTCCATTATATGTTGTCTTAGTTGGGCTGCATCTGAAGCACTGTTTTCAGTATGCACCTTATTTTAGGAAAAAATGTAGACATGCTGATGGTGAGAAGATTAGAGAATATGTTAAATAAATATCAGAGGAAAGAACTGGGAGCATGCTCCTTAGCTTTGAAGATATTTGAAGAATTTGAAGGGCTGTCTGTCATTGGAGGAGGTATAAATTCATTCTGCTTGGTCTCCAGAGTCAGAACTAGGAACAAAGGAATAAAATGTAAGGTCCTCCCTAGAATATAAGCTTGTTGAGGACATTTTATGTTCTCAGTGCCTGACTCATATTAAGTTCATTTTTTATAATAGCTTTTTACTTTCAAAATACATGCATATAGTTTTCAACATTTACCCTTGCAAAACCTTGTGCTCCAAATTTTTCTCCCTCCCTTCCCTCACCGCCTCTCCTAGAAAGCAAGTAATCCAATATTGGTTAAATATGTGCAATTCTTCCACATTTATCATGCTGCATAAGAAAAATCAAATCAAAAAGAGAAAAAAGTGAGAAAAAATCCTAGCAAACAATAACAATAAAAGTGAAAATATGTGTTGTAGTCCACATTCAGTCCCATAGTCCTCTTTCTGTATGCAGAAGTCTCTCTTCATCACAAGTCTATTGAAATTGGACTGAATCACCTCATTGCTGAAAAGAGCCAAGTCCATTACAGCTGATCATCACATAGTCTGGTCGTTGTGTACAACATTCTCTTGGTTCTACTTACGTTACTTAGCATCAGTTCATACAAACCTCTTCAGGTCTTTCTGAAAATCATCTTGTTGATACTTTCACATTTAGTTCTTAATAGATGGTTATTGATAGATTAATGGATTGATTGTGTCTGAAGAGAGGAAAAATTTGTGCTGAATATAAAAAAAAAACTTTTTTAAGTTTTTAAACTATCCAATAAAGCTATCCAAAGCCTTTCAAATTAAACTATCCAAAAGTGGAATCCACTTCACCCTTTCTTTGAAGGTCTACTCATTATTGAATATGTTATAAAAGTATTCTTGGATCAATACATATAATAATAACTAGTATCTGAAGCTCTTTCCAAGTCCTAGATGAATAAAAAAACAAATAAATGAAAAAAGGATTCATTAAGTAATTACTATTTGCTAAAATTCTGACCTCAGGCTAACAGCCTATGGCACTATGTTAACTTTTTAATTATTAACATTCAGACTGAAAACAATCTATTTTACTTTGATTACTCAGATAACAATCTGTATTATGAATTGTCTTCTTTTGTAACTATTATTTAATATATATTGCAAAAAATATTATGGTAGATACTATAGTGAGCAAAGAATAAAATCATGATGGTAACAACATCTAGATGGGAAAATTTCAAGGCAAGTTTTTTTTGTTTTTTTGCTTTAAAAAGCAACATTTTCCCAGCTGTCTTTGAAAAAAAATAGTTTAATAAAATAGTCAAAATACTGAAAACATTTTTTATGCAATCCAGACTATCTAATTTAAAGAAATTATTTGAGTTATTTTGAACCTCGATTCAAGCCCCACTTTTAAGATATTAGCTGCCTGGTCCAGGTCAACTAAGACACCATCTCTTTCAGTTTGGTTTCCATATTTATAAAATGGAGAAACTGATAGCATCTACTCCAGATGAAGTGTGAAAATCAATTGATGTAAAATGTGTATGAAGCATTCTGGAGACTTTAAAGTGTTACAGAAATGTTATCTATTATATCTATTATTATTATTTGGAGATATTTTTCAGCTGTTGGTTAGATGAAAAAAATCATCTTATGCTGAACTTCTCACAGCTCTGAACACATACCTAAAGTTGGGTCAGGAAAAGCCAGTGATATTATTAGACACATTCTAAACTATATTACAAGGCATTGTTCTTTAACTGTCTCCAAAGATGTCAGCTTTACAAGCTTTGATCTTTAGTAGGTTTCAGATATTTTTTTAGTGCTTGGGAAATTCACATGGGTATTGTTTTGGTCTTTTAATAAGGATCCTCTAGTTAATTAACTGAAATGAATATGTCCTCATTTGTTTACTAATCCTCTTCAAAGCATGTGTGCTTATTGTTTTGTTTTCCTATTTAAAATGCAAGTTTTAGTCTTTGGGAAAGAAAATGGGCTTTAAATTAGAGAACAGAGTTACTACTTATCACAAGTCTATTATTCTTATAAGACAAAAATATTAACAAGGCAGCAGAATAGATCCTTCCAGAGATGTCTCCATAAATAAAGACTTAGTTACATTTGTTATTTTTACAAAATAACTTTTTAAGAAAGTCTGTAGTTCCCAGAGCTAGATCAATAGCAAAAAACCCAACCAACCAACCAAACAATACAAAACAAAACAAAACAAAAAACAACTCAAGAAGGAAAAGTAAGGGTCTTAAGTCTTGGGCTCTGCAGAGTAATGTAAGGTCCACTTGGGGAATGTTTTCCCTATAAACCTTAATATACACATACCATTATCCCTTCTACATTGCAGCTGTCCTTACCACTATTTCTCACATGCAGAAGGACCTGAAGTTGGAGAAGGGTGTACCTGAGCCAGTTTTCCAGGGGGGGGGAGGATTATCCTGGGAGAAATGGAAACTTCCACTCAAATTTACACTCTCTGTATCCCCCTCCATTTTAATCTTTATCTGTCTGTCTCTTTAACTCTCCCTCTCTCTGTCTGATTCTCTCTGTATCTCTATTACTGTGTATGTCTCTCTTTGTGAGTCTATGCTATTCGGTATGTGTCTCTATATCTCTTTCTGTGTGTCTCTCTTTGTATCTCTCTCTGTGAGACACTTTTTCTTTTTCTCTCTATTTCTCACTGCTGCTATTTCTTTCTCTGGCTATCTCTGTGTACTCTCTTTCCTCCAAAAGGCTGAGAAAACTAGACAGTATCAGTTAGCCTTACATGAAAGTATTTCATGTAACCTTCTGAGATTCATTAAGCAGGCAACCCAAATCATTAAATATATTCTTATGACTCCTATATTGTATCTCTGGTCATTATTCTAATAAAGTGTGTTGGAATGCATCTTTCCCATTAAAAGAAGCAAGATAAGACAAGTATATTTTTATTATGGAAGAATTGGACTTGTGGTGTCATTTGTCATATGGAACTCCTGGGAAAGGAATAAGATACAGAATGAAAGGAAAGAAAAATTGAAGAAGGAGAAGTTCTTGTTTATTTAACTGGCCTTATACTTATCTAATGCTTAGCTTTCTACATCTAAAATCAAAAATTAGCTCCTCTCCAAGAAATGTTTCCCCTACAAACTTCAATACACATATCCTTTCTACATTGCAACTTTCCTTATCACTATTTCAATATAGTGTGGATCATCATAAGAAATTAAATGGGAATATTGAGGGAGTTTTGTGGAAACTGCAGATGATACACAAAGGTCATCAGACAACACAGAACCCATGAAAAACTCAACCAAAATTTTACAATAAGGTTCTATAAACACTCTATAAAAGAAAAAGAAACATTTAGATTTCTCCCCTGGTATGAAGGGAAAACCAAAAAATTGCATTCAGATTTTTAATTCTTCAGGGATGTGCAGTCCTTAGCTCCCACAATATGCAAGATATAATAACTGTTCAATCTCTACATGCACTCCAGTACCCCCTTGGCACTTCCAAAGAGAAGTAATATCAATCTTAATTTACTTAGAGTGTATTTATGTGTATATGTGTGTGTGCATATTTCTGTCTTTCTCATATGACTTTTTATTCCAGAAACTAGAACCAAATTATTATTTTTACATCTTAATCAATCAACAAGTATTTTTAAAACATCACAATGCCAGAAACTGTGTGGGAATTGGGAATACAAAGATAAAAATAAAAAAGGCTCTACTCTCAAGAAGAATATATTCTACTAGAAGAAGATAACAAGTACTTGTATAAGTATACACAAAATAAATACAAGATGATTTTGTTAGGGAAAACTGGAAAATTAGAAAAACTTTCATATCGGAGGTGGTCACTGAGCTGAGTCCAGAGGCAGAGATAAGAAAGGAGGCCATTCCAAGCCTAAAGAACAGCCTGTGCACAATTAGGAAGTATGATTCCCAGTAGGGTCTAGTGTAGTCCTCTGCACAGCAAGAGGCTTAATAACAATTGGATTGTTTCAATAAAAACCATCAAGTGATACGAGTAATAAATTAAATAAATAGTTCTGTTTTATTTCTTCAGTGGGTACAGGCAGGACCTACTGTCCTTTTATGAATGACTTTACAAAATGAATATAATTGGCCATGGCTGTATATCACCATAACTCCTGCTGTTGGGGGAAGTTGACACTGGTCAATTGCTTGACTTCAGGAGCTCTGATCTATAGTAGGGAAAAAAGCCAATTTGCCAACTTCACTAAATCTGGCACAAATATAGTGGAACTCTAAGAGCAGAAGATCACCATGTTGCCTAAGGCTGAAATGACCTAGGTCAGAAAAAAATAGAACAGATTAAAGTTATAGTTAAAATTAAAGTCTGAAGTTAAAAGTTAAAATCAGAAATGGGATCAAGTGATGAGTGATTATTGCACTGCCAATATGGACAAGATAGGGAGACCCAATTTTAAAAAAACAAAATCATACAAAAAACTGAGCATTATACCATGCAGAGATAAAAAGAGGAAGAAGAAGAAGAAGAAGAAGAAGAAGAAGAAGAAGAAGAAGAAGAGTCAAAACTTATCCTCTAGGAGTTTATACTCTAAAATGGACAAAGAAATGAATTAATAAATAATTTGCAAGTAATTATATAGATTAATAACTTTGAGTGATTTGGATCTAAGGAAATGAGCTAATGGATAGAAATATTGTATCTTCATTTTAATCCTACTTTAAACTGATGATAAATGCCTTTAAAATAGATTTTATCAAACTTAAAAAATCACGAGTTCCCCTTTTGTGCCTTGGAGGTATAACATACCAAAATACCCACCATTTCTACAAGTAGCTTTGGCTACCAACCTTGTGTACCCAACAAGCATGGTAAATACTAATAACATCTTCTGGCTATGTCTTTATTTTAATATTAGTTTCTAATTAAATAACCAGGCAAATTAACTTACGCTCCTCTCTTCATTTTCCTCCTCCTCTCTTTTTCCCTCGCTTTTCTGGTTTCTTCATCCTCAGGTTCAGGTGGCGGGTCATCCTCATTGATAACATCTCTGTTCCTTTTTCTCTGTGGTCTCATGCTCTTTCTTCGTGGCAACTTGTCTTCCTTCTCCTCTTCACCTACATGGAATATTTTATAATTCAGTGAGAAAATCCACAAATACAATCAACATTCCTATATGATAATCAGGATCAGTTTTCTCATGAGCTGATTATGGAGCAATTCTCAATACAGCCTAAGAAATCCTTGTCCCAATTATTTTATAGCTCTTTTAAAACAAACAAAAAACACACAAAGCAGGATGAGGTAGTGGAAAGAAATAAAAAGCTATCCTCAGAATGAGAAAGGCATGGATTCAAGTCCTGTCTCTGACATATATATTCACTCTGTAACCTTGGTTAAGTCATTAAACCTCTCAGTGGCCTTTGGCTACTCTCTAAAATTTTATATTTAAGAGTTTCAAAACAGGTGCCTGTCTATAATAGTAGTTGGGAGTTTCCTCAGTGAAATTTCTAGATGTCAATAAAATTACAAGTTGTATTGTTTAAAAGAAAAGAATTATAGCGAGTTCAGGTGGAAAAAAATCTTTTTAGATAGTGTTGTCCAATTTGGTTCAAATTTGAACTTTTATGGTGCTTCTACATTCCAGTAATTCTTAAAGTGAATGAATAAAAAAAAAAAAAAAAACATTTATTAGGTGCTTATTATTTGCCCAGTGCTATTAATTAGAAAAATAGCTTAGGGTTAAATAATATATTGTGAATACATTCTGCTTCTAAATCATCCCTTCAAATAAAGTCATTTTTAGTTGCAATGGAGTTTAACCATTACCATTACAGTGGTAAAAAGGCAGAAGTGTCCACTTTATTTATTGCTTCAAACATTGCTAAATTTATTTTTCATATACCCTTAGGCTATTAATAAAACACAAAGAAACAACAAGGAAAATAATAGGAAACAATTCCATAAATTTTTTTGTTACCAATAGCTATCAGTAATTGCCTTGTATGATCATTACTTTCCTTTTCCATTTTAAATTTAGTAGGCTTCAACAAAATGAACATCCAAATACATAAAATTATTTTATTTAAAATACTAAGTTCTTTTATGCAAAATTTTTAAATGTATTCATTAACTTAAAAAAAAGATAAAATTTTTTATTTCCATAAACTATTTCACTACATTCTTGTTCCTGTTCCCCTGCCTTCTCTCCTTTTTTCTCCTTTTTTTGCTTCCTACTTTTTTCCTTCCTTCTTTGTTTTTTCTTTTTTCATTCATTCCTCCTTCCCTTCCTTTCTTCCTTCTCTTCCTATTCCAAAATTTGAGTTATCATTTGAAACTCTACTTTATCTGCATGTTGAGATTATATGAATAACATGACGAACCAATTTTTATGATCTTCACACTCTCTCAAACTTTTTCAAAATTGAAATTAAGTGCAAGAGATAAAACCATTTCAGTTATCTCCATGGTATAGGATACGAAGAATTAAAATGAAGTAATGATTCAATAAGAAATGGCTAATAATGTTATCTCTAACAAGCTAATTTGTCAGATATTTTTAGTGATTTGGTCTGGTTAAAAAATCCTGCCCAATTCCTCATACAAATTTTGTTAGTCAAATTAGTACCAAATGTATAAGGAGCACAATGAATCTTCCTTATAAGGAGAGCAACTCTTAGAACTAGTTAGCATTTTGACATTTATGGTACAAAGGTCCTTCTTAAACTCTTCTGAAACTTTCAGAGGCCTGCTTTGTGTGAACTACATAGTTTCACATAAAAATGGAAAATCAGTTACAACTTATTAAATGCTAATGTGCTAACAATGCATATTGTTGCTGTTCTTGGTTTTTATCGTGTCCTATTAAATAAGCAGCTCTAATCTGACAAGTCACTACATTCATAAATTTTGAGGCCCTGGCCTGCTTCCATGGACCTAGCTTCCCTCTATGGTGGCCCCTGGAAAATGAGGATTACTACAAAATTATATCTGGGGAGACACATAATTAATATGATGAATTATTACAGTGAACTATTCATTAGTTGCAACTTCATGAAGACATACAGTAAACAATTTCTAAATGTCCTCTATTTAAATCCTTCTTTAGATATAATTCTTTATTTTGGCTCTGATAAAATCAAAGTCTTTTCCTATACAATGAGCCTTTTCTTATTCCAACCCAAGTATAAATTTAAAAAGATAAAGAAAGAGATAGAGAGAGAATGTTTTTCATGTTACTTCAGTAAAGGCAGAGTCTCCAAAAAATAGCAATCTAGCATATAATAATATATAATAACTGTCTACATAAAGTCAAAACACCAAATCAATTTAAAAAAATTGTCAATTGAATATAAAAGAATCCATAGAGACAGTTTTTTGAGTGAACTAACTGGTCAACTCAGACAAAACGGTCAGTCTTGTAACATTATGACACCTCAGCCTTAAATCTAATCTTTGAATCCATGATGGCTATCCATCTGGAAGAGGGGTCAGCAGAGAAACATATTTCCTTTCTGCTGCCAATATCCTTCAATAATGGACTATGATGCAGTGGAAAATGTGAATCTCCAGACTGAATAGTTTCAGAGACAGAGATTAACAATAGTTTTCATCTGCCTCCCATAAAACCATCAAAAACTCTGACAATGGGCATCTATAGTTTAATAGTTGTAAGCCAAAAATAATCTTCCTCATAATTATTAGTTTCAATTTAACAATTGTCTGCAAATATTAATCTATCCCTGCTTACCTGAGCTCTCTTCAGTGTCATCATCTTCTTCCACTTCTATTTGCACTATCAAAAATATAAAAAATAAAGAGTTGAATTTTCAAACAACAAACATTTTAAAATTTTTTTCTTAAGAACTTAAACATCAAAAAATGAGCTTTTTCATATGTGTAACAGAATAAATATACAATAACACGATTGCATATGAAATTGAACTCCATTTTATACTACTTTTGGGGTATTTTTTTAAGGATAAAATAAATTGTACACATTATTTTCAAAACTGCCTTACTTTTTATCTGTGGTTCCTTCTATGAATCTTTTTTAAAGGAATCTTTCAATGGATTTCTGTGTGTGTGTGTGTGTGTGTGTGTGTGTGTGTGTCTGTCTATCTGGCCATTTATTGCTAACTCAAACTCCACTAATGTCACATATTTACAGCAGAGGGGAAGAAAACTTCTGGTACAAGAAGTATTGTCAAGCAAAATAAAGCCCATGTTCAAAAACATGGGCAGAGCCCATGATGGTAGAGAGCAGACACGATTCTCTGTGACTTTCTCTGATCTCTGACTTTCTCAAACCAACAACAGAGTAAGTCTTTAAACTGGTTTTGAAGTCAAAAAATGCACAAATATTTGGAGTACAAATTTCTAGAAGAAGTTATCTTGGAAGATCTTCACAACAGGTCTGTTTTAAATGGGCAAGGGGACAGTCTGCTGAGCTCAGACCACAGAATAGGGAGCAAGAAGCTGAGGCTGGGAGTCAAAGCTTTGTAGCTTCCATGCACCTGGGAATCTTCTGTGAGCCTCTTAGGCCATTCTGTCCTGGTTGCAAGCAGGTAGTTTGGCACATTTGCATTTTATATAAGGCAAATTGTAAACTACTGAGCTCCCAAAGAGCTGGACCTATCCAGGATTACCCAGTACCAGAAATCAATCAGCATAGCAGCCCCAGGGCAAATTGAAGCAGCTGTCACTCCTTTGCATTGAACAGATCTCAAGCCATAAAAGAAAATGAATTAAAAAAACAAAAACAAAAACTCTCACCATAGACAGCTTTTATGGAGAGAGAGAACAGACCTCAAATCCTGAGTTTCTAAAGGCAAAGCAACTCCAGATGAAGCCCCAAAGAAAGATATGAGCCTGTACCCATTTCACAAGGCTTTTTTCAAAGTTTGCATAAAGTATCATAAAAAGAGAGTTAGAAGAAAAATGGGGAAATGAAATGAGATCATTGCAAGACGGAATGGAAAAAGCATATAATGCCCTACAAAAGAGATATAAAAAAGACACCAATTCACTGAAAAACAAAATTTGTGAAATGGAAAAAGAATTCAGTGAACAAAAAAATACAATTGGTCAACTGAAAAAGGAGCTAAAAAAGCTAACTGAAGAAAATAATACACTAAAAGTTAAAATGGAAAAAATGGAAGTGAATGACTCAAAAAGACTTCAAGAATCAATTAAACAAGAACAAAAAAAATGAAAAAATTAAAAATATGAAATATCTCTGAGGAAAAACAATTGACCTGGAAAACAGATCTAGGAGAGATTATCTAAGAATTATTAGACTTCCTGAAAGCCATGATGGAAAAAAAAAGAACCTAGACATTATTTTACAGGAAATCATAAAAGAAAACTGCCCTGATATTTTAGAATCAGAAGGTAATATAGAATCCACCATCACCTCCTGAAAGAGATCCCAAAATTAAATCCCAAAGGAATATCATGGCTAAATTTCAGAACTATTGTACCAAGGAAAAGATATTGCAAGCAGCCAAAAAGAAACAATTTAAATACTGAGTGTTGTGCCACAGTTCCCTTTTAATGTCCTGACCAGTTTCCCTAATTGTCCTTCTCAGTTACTCTGCCTCAGGTTATAACCATTCCCTTTTAATGTCTGATAGGATAAAGGTCTTATATCTTAGACATCATTAGAATATCAGCAGCCTCTCTGGGACTCCCTCTATTATGTCATCCTAGATGCCTGCTTCTATCGTCATTCTAGGTGCCTCCCCCCATTAGGTAATCCCCATCCCAGGTACTTCCCCCTATAAATCTTGTTGCTCTATAAAAGAATCTTGTATCCAGCATTCACTGCTGGATTCTTAGAAACGATAGTCTCAATAAGCCCTTGGACCAAACCATGGATTCATTTTGTCCCAGTAAATTTCTCCCTTTTAAATAAATTACTAAAAACTCTCTAATCTCTATCCTGCCTCAGTTTCTCCAGTATTACATTTTGGAGGCTTCCCACCGAGATATTAGAAAATGAGAGCAGGATTAGAGAATAGAGACATTCAGATCTATGCCTTGGGTCTCAGGGCGGCTGGGGATCTGGGTTCTTTGCTTGGAGAGGCTGGCCCTCTGGAGATTTTTTTCCCAGAGTCTCCAGTAAAAAGAGCAGTTTTCAGTTGCAGCCATGTCTGATGATGGACACCTTCATTTAGGCCATGGGACAGTAAGTGTAGATGTCTGTTTTAGGACACAATCTGATGTATTTATCTGTCTGTCTGTGTTAGCACCTGTATTCTCAGAATAATAAAATACTGATGGGCATTAAATTCTGAGAAGGATATTCAGCATGCTGGATAATACCCTCTGGTTTTGTGTCTCCTAAAACACATCTGGTCTAATCTGATTTTGAGTGCCTTTTTGGGAACTATCTGGTTACCTATTTTGTCTGTCTATGCTAGCATCTGGATTTTCAAAATAACAGGGCACCAACTGGCGTATTAAAAAAATTATGAGAAGTAGTGTTGAACTGGACACAATTGGCATTACCTGGGTGTCTCCTAAGACATATCTGGTTTTATGTGCCAGTTGGCACAACTCTGGGCATTCTAGAGTATAAATCTGGATGTCTTTTTAAGACGCCATCTGCCTCTGGTTTTGATGTTAATGTCTTATTGAATATTGTAACTGTGCAATCTATGTATGTGATTTGTATTCAGTGTGATTTGTCTGTCTGATTTGTTAATTTAAGAGCTTTGTTAAGTTTAATAACAATGATTAAGAAATTTGGGAATTGGTTATTTCAATGTTGCAATTATATGTAGTATAAAAATTGCTTGTGATTTTAAACTTTTTAACCTGTTGTACTAATTTGTGAGTAAAAGAAACAAAAAGGCAAATGTTTTTTCCTTGGAGCAGGTTTTCAGAGCCTGCTAGAGTAAAGGACAATAAAATCTTATCTGATTGAAACTCAGGCAGGAGAAAACATTTGATTAGGAATTTTAGGATGATTCCAAAATTGTGGGAAATAATTTCACTGTTGCAGGCTAGAATTAGTTATCTTTAAGTATAAGATCTTAAAAGAACAATAGCTTGTTAAAGAAGTTCTGTTAACTTGCCTGAAAGGGGTCCTGTTTCTGATTAGGTAAAGGATGTAGCAAAAAGGATCTGACTTTTCTGAAGGCTCCAACCCTGGCCAAAGTTGAGCTTAGGAAAAGTTCATTGGGAATAATGGCCACATGGAGCCAGAAGGACAAAAGAAACTGTGCTGTTTAATGAAATTCATTATTTGAAATATGATAGGAAAAGCAGTTTTATATTATTGGGAATTTAAAATTGTATTTAGTTTGGTTCAGAGTTTGTTACTTATATTATAACATTATAAGTTATGCTTTAAATCCAGCTCTGCTGGACATGTGGGTTTTATGGAATCTTCCATAATCCCCCCGCCTCAGCCCCCATTGCTTTCTGCTATTTTAAAGGTTAGGTGGGGTAGGAATCTTTTGTCTTCAAAGGTGAAGATTAAACTCACACCCACCCCCCCAAACCCCTCGCTGCTCTCTGCTACTTCAGGTATGGAGCATCTAGTTAGCCTGGGGTGCAGTTTAGTTTGTCTTCCCTTCCCCCTGCCTCTTTAGAGGTGGAATGGGGAAGGGCAGCCACATAGAATCCTCTACTTCCCTCTCCCTCTAAACTGTGTTCAGTAATTTTTTTTTATCAAGTTGTAGCCACCTGATTCTTGGCTAAAAGGAGCAAACTGATTTGTATAAATATAAGCTTATGGTAAATATGGTTAATATTTATGTGAAACTTTGGTTAATGGAATTTGTTATTAAAAGTAAAATTTCTTGGGCTTGTAGTTAATATGTCCCTGCATTTTTTCCTCTTGTAACTGATTTCTATAATCAGAGCAATGGTCAATAAGAATGCAATTCAATTATGTCATACCTTGCTATTTCCAATCTGGTTATCTGTAATCATTATATCCTAAATACTTGAGCAAATAAATATTTAGTCTGGTCATCTATCTGTTACTAGATATTTTGTCTGGATATTCAAGGTTTTTTTTTTTTTTTTTTTTTAGGTTTCTAACTAATGAGAGGCCACATCTTGTAGCAGTCCTTGTAGACCAGTCTTTCTATCTCAGACTGTTCTAACCTTTCTTTGTTAGATTTGTGGGGTTTTTTGTTTCTAGATTTGGTCAAATTACAGATATATTGACTAGCTTCTGGGATTTAGATCAAGCTTTGATTGTCAGCACGCCACACCACACCCATTCCCTCTCTCTGGACTGAGCATCTCTGCCCATCTTCAGCAGGAAGAAATTTTTGAGAAGACCATTATCCCTGCTCCTGATGTAATTTGGACTGATATGAGGGAGTGGGAAAGTGGTTGAATTATTGTTAAAATTTTAACTGTATTACTGTGTTTAAGATTTGGGATGAAAATTGTTAAACTTGTATGATTATTGCTGTTATATTTGAGGGATTTTTAGTCTGTTATATATATGTATATGTATAGAAATTTTGATTCACTCTTGGGATTTATATGTGGGATGCTTATTTGATAATTCCTTTATGTGAGAAAAAAAAAGGAGGAAGAGATAGGACATTGGGGAAACTGGTGCGCTTTCTTAGCCACTTCTGATCCACCTCCTATTTACTATTTCAGATTTAATTGGAAGTCCTTTAAAAAATCCTTTTCATTTTTTACTCCTTGTTTAAATTTACCGGACTATGATTTGGTGGTTATGCTTTAACTTTGAAATCCCTTATTCTGTTGAAATTGCCCTGGCAGACTCAGTTTTGGGGATTACTTTTTAAAAACAAGCAGAAATCAGACAACTGTCTTGGGATTGGCAGTCTCTCTGATGTGTTCTTCCACTCCTGCAACCACAGTTACTTAATTAGTATTTCAGCATTCTCAAAGGACCTTGCATTTTGGTATCAGACCTCTAAAAGTTTGGGGTTGCCTGTCTTGGTCTAACTGTGCATACATGCTCAGAAATCTGGATCCTAGTAGCAGCTCCTTCTATTGATAGGGGATAGGTGGAGCTACTCCTGGCCCCACTTTTCCCCCTTAACAGACTTGGAATGCCCCTCAAGACAGCAGGACTGTCTTGAGCACTGCTATTCCCTATATAAACAGAGGCAGAGTTAAAATGCACAAATGACCACAGATCATGATCACCACATGATCACAGTGAACTGTCCATCTCAAACTGGATTCTCTGGCTAAGATGCTCCCCAACTGCAGAGGACCTGACATGATTGCAATAGGGAGCCTTTGTATTGCTGATTAACTCTGGGGTTATATCTTTGCCATAAGTCCTTGCATTGTTCTAGCTTTATTTTAGTTTTTATTTGGTTTATTTACTTCCCATAGGGTTGGTAAAAATTATGGTGCTAACACCTTCTAGAGGAAGATAATTCAGTGATTTGAATAGTCAGAAGAGAGAGTGTGGAATGTTGTGCCACAATTCCCTTTTAATGTCCTGACCCACTTTCCCTAATTGTCCTACTCAGTTTCTCTACCTCAGGTTATAACCATTCTCTCTTAATGTTTAATAGGATAAAGGTCTTATATCTTAGACCTCAGGCTATAATCATTCCCTTTTGATGTCTGATAGGATAAAGGTCTTATATCTTAGACATTATTAGAATATCAGGAGCCTCTCTGGGACCTCCCTCCATTATGTCATCCTCATCCTAAGTGCCTCCCCCAATTAGGTCATTACCATCCCAGGTACCTCCCCCATTATGTCACTGTTCTTGTTATCCTATAAAAGAATCTTGTATCCCACATTCACTACTGGATTCTTGGAGATGATAGTTTCATTCAGCCCTGGGACCAAATCATAGATCCATTTAGTCCCAGTAAATCTCTCCCTTTCAAAAAAAAAATTAATAACTCTCTAATCTCTATCTTGCCTCAGTTTCTCTGGGCTTTACACTGAGGAGCCACAATTAGGATTACCCAGGACCTAGCAGCTGCCACCTTAAAGAATCAAAGGGCCTGGAATCTGATATCCTGAAAGGCCAAAAAACTTGAATTATAGCCAAGAATAAACTATCCAGCTAAAATGAGCATTATCTTTCAGGGAAGAAGACAGACATTAAATGAATTTCACCTATTTCTAATGAAAAGAGCAGAACTGAACTAAAAATTTGATCTCCAAACACAGAACTCAAGAGAAGCATAAAAAGGTAAAAAGGAAAGAACTCTTAAGAACTATATTTAGAGAATGCAGGTATAATTTCATTTTATTATGATAATATGAAAAAGAAACTAGTGGTAGAAAGGGGATCATCCTGGAAAAAGAGGAAAAAAGAGGTAAAATAAAGGAAATTACATCTCATGAGGAGGCAAAGAAAACTTATTATTATTGAGAGAGAAGTGGGGGGGATGAGCACTGTGTGAATCTTGCTCTTATCAGATTTGGCCACAAAATATAACCAAATATATCAGACATATTTGGTTTCACAGAGAAACTTGTCTCATCTTATAGGGAAGTAGGAGGGAAAGGGGGAAAAGAAAGGGAAAGACTAATAGAAGGCAAAACAGAAGAATTAGGGGAAAAGTGTAAAAAAGGTGGAGAGGCTCTAAAGGGGGAGGATTGTTTGAGGGAGATCGTCATTAAAAGCAAGATACTGGGGAGGAGAGAAAGGGAAAAAGAAAGAGAAAAGCATAAATTAGGGTAAATAAGATGGTAAGAAATACAGAATTGGTTATTTTAATTGTGAGTGTGAATGGGATGAACTCCTTCATAAAACGGAAGCAGATAGACTGGATTAAAAGCTAGAATCCTACAATATGTTGTTTACAAGAAACACATTTAAAGTATAGTGATACATACAGAGTAAAGATAAAGGGCTAGAGCAGAATATATTGTGCTTCAAGTGAAGAAAAAAAAGTAGGGCTAGCAATCCTGATCTCAGATCAAGTAAAAGAAAAGATTGATCTAATTAAAAGAGATAAGGAAGGAAAGTATATTTTACTAAATGGTACCATAGATAATGAAGCAATAGCAATATTAAACATATATGCACCAAGTGGAAATTCCTAAAGAAGTTAAGAGAGATGCAAGAAGAAATAGATAGCAAAACTATACTAGTGGGGGTTCTGAACCTTGTTCTCTCAGAACTAGATAAATCAAATCACTAAACAAATAAGAAGTTAAGGAGGTAAACAAAATGTTAGAAAAGTTAGGTATGATAGATCCTATTGGAGAAAATTGAATGGAGAAAGAAAGGAGTTTACTTTTTCTCAGGGGTTCATGGAACTTATACAAAAAATTGACCATGTGTTAGGACATAAAAAAACCCTCAAAATCAAATGCAGAAAAGCAAAAATAATAAATGCATTTTTTTCAACTCATGATGCAATAAAAATCACATGCAATATAAGGCCAGGAGAAAATAGACCAAAAGTTAATTGGAAACTAAATAATCTCATCCTAAAGAATGAATGGATGAAACAGCAAATCATAGACACAATCAATAATTTCATCCAAGAGAATGACAATAATGAGACAACATACCAAAATTTGTGGGATGCAGCCAAAACAGTAATATGAGGAAATTTTATTTCTCTACATGCTTACTTGTATAAAATAGAGAAAATCAAGAAATTGGGCTTGCAACTAAAAAAGTTAGAAAAAGAACAAATTAAAAACCTCCAATCAAATACCAAACTTGAAATTCTAAAAAGAAAAGGAGAGATTAATAAAATTGAAAATAAAAAAAAGTATTGGATTAATAAATAAAACTGAAAGTTGGTTTTATGAAAAACCCACAAAATAGATAAACTTTTAGTTAATTTGATTAGAAAAAGGAAAGAAGAAAATAAAATTGTTAGTTGCAAAAATGAAAAGGGAGAACTTTCCATTAATGAAGAGGAAATTAGAGCAATAATCAGGAGTTACTTTGCCAAACTTTATGCCAATAAATTTGACAACCTAAGTGAAATGGAAGAATACCTACAAAAACATAGATTGTGCAGATTAACAGAAGAAGAAATAAATTACTTAAATAGTGCCATTTTAGAAAAAGAAATAGAACAACCTATTAATCAACTCTCTAAGAAAAAATCCCCAGGACCAGATGGATTTACATATGAATTCTACCAAACATTTAAAGAACAATTAACTACAATGCTATATAAACTATTTGAAAAAATAGGGAATGAAGGACTCCTAGCAAATTCCTTTTATGACATGGACATGGTACTGATACACCAGGTAGGATGAAAACAGAGAAAGAAAATTATAGGCCAATCTCCCTAATGAATATTGATGCAAAAATCTTAAATAAAATATTAGCAAAGAGATTACAAAAAAGAAAAAAAGAAAAGAAAAAGGCAAAAAAAAAAAAGAAATGCTAGTTTTGGCAATAAAAGAAGTAAAAGAGATTCAAGGAATTAGAGTCGGTAATGAGGAAACCAAATTATCACTTTGCAGATGATATGATGGTATACTTAGAGAACCCTAGAGAATCAACTAGAAAACTATTAGAAATAATGCACAACTTTATTGAAGTTGCAATATACAAAATAAATCCAAATAAATCATCAGCATTCTTATATAACTAACAAAATCCAACAGCAAGAGATACAAAGAGAAATTCCATTTAAAATAACTGTTGATAGTATAAAATATTTGGCAATCTATCTGCCAAGGTAATGTCAGGAACTATATGAGCAAAACTACAAAACACTTTCCACACAAATAAAATCAGATCTAAACAATTGGAAAAATATCAAGTGCTCTTGGATAGGATGAGTGAATATAATAAAGATGACAATACTGCCTAAACTAATCTATTTATTTAGTTCTATACCAATCAAACTCCCAAGAAACTATTTTAATGATGTAGAAAAAATAACAACAAAATTCATCTGGGAGAACAAAAGGTCAAGAATTTCAAGGGAATTAATGAAAAAAAAAATCAAATGAAGTTGGCCTAGCTTTATCAGATCTAAAACTATATTATAAAGCAGTGGTCATCAAAACCATTTGGTTTAGATCAGTGGAATAGATTAGGTCCACAGGACAAAATAGTCAATGACTATAGTAATTTAATGTTTGATAAACCCAAAGACCCCAACTTTTGGTATAAGAATTCACTATTTGACAAAAACTGCTGGGAAAATTGGAAACTAGTATGGAAGAAACCAGACATTGACCCATACATAACACTGTATACAAAGAAAAAGTGGAAATGGGTTCATGATCTAGGCAAAAAGAATGTTATTATAAACAAATTAGAAGAACATAGGATAGTTTACCTCTCAGATCTGCGGAGGAAGAAGGAATTTGTGATGAAGAAGAACTAGAGATCATTATTGATCACAAAGTAGATAATTTTGATTATACTAAGTTAAAAAGTTTTTGTACAAACAAAACTAATGCAGAGACGATTAGAAGGGAAGCAATAAACTGGGAAAGCATTTTTACATTCAAATGTTCTGATAAAGGATTCATTTCTAAAATATATAGAGAATTGATTCAACTTTATAAGAATTCAAGCCATTCTCCAAATTGATAAATGGTCAAAGGATATGAACAGACATTCTCAGACAAAGAAATTGAAACTATTTGTGGTCATATGAAAAGGAGCTGCAAATCACTATTGATCAGAGAAATGCAAATTAAGACAACTTTGAGATACCACTACACACACCTCTCAGATTTGCTAAGATGACAGGAAAATATAATGATGAATGTTGGAGGGGATGTGGGAAAACTGGCACACTGATACATTGTTAGTGGAACTATGAATGGATCCAACCATTCTGGAGAGCAGTTTAGAATTATGCTCAAAAAGTTATCAAACTGGGGCAATGAGGTGGCACAGTGAATAGAACATCAGACTTGAAGTCAGGAGGACCTGAGTTTAAAACTGGCCTAAGACACTTAACACTTCCTAGCTGTATAACTCTGGGCAAGTCACTTAACCCCAGCTTCAGCAAAAAAAAAAAAAAAAAGTTATCAAATTGTGCATACCTTTTGACCCAGCCTACTGGGCTTATATCGCAAGAGATCTTAATGGAGGAAAAGGGACCCACATGTGCAAAAATGTTTGTGGCAGCCCTTTTTGTAGTGGCAAGAAACTGGAAACTGAATAGATGCCCATCAATTGGAGAATGGTTGGGTAAATTGTGGTATATGAATGTTATGGAATATTATTGTTCTGTAAGAAACAAGCAACAAGATGATTTCAGAGAGGCCTGGAGAGATGTACATGAACCGATGCTAAGTGAAATGAGCAGAACTAGAAGATCACTATACATGGGAATAAGAAGACTATATGATGACCAATTCTTATGTCTGTGGCTCTCTTCAACAATGAGATGATAAAGAGTTATCTACACTCAGAGAGGGAATTATGGGAACTGAGTGTGGACCACAAATAGCAGTCTCACTCTTTCTATTGTTGTTTGCTTGCATTTTGTTTTCTTTCCCAGTATTTTTTTTTCTTCTTGATCTGATTTTTCTTGTGCAGCAAGATAACTGTATAAATATGTATACATATATTGAATTTAACATATATTTTAACATATTTAACATATATTGGACTATCTGTCATCTAGGGGAGGAAGTAGGGTGAAGGAAGGGATAATTTGGAATAGAAGGCTTTGCAAGGGTCAATGTTGAAAAATTACCCATGCATGTTTCGCAAATAAAAAGCTTTAATTAAAAAAAAAAAACAAAAAAACCCAAACCTAACTTTTTTCATCCTTTTGGTTTTTGTTATCTTTCTTGCTTTATCAGAGAATAATTGATTTCTGTTTGGTCTATTCCAATTTTCAGTTAGTCTGTTATTTGACAAAGATTATTCCATTTATTTTTCCTTCTCCCCTGCCGCCAACCTTTTATTTCATCTTTCAATTTTTTGTTTTATTTCCTTTAGGAATTCATGTAATCCTTGTAGAAAAAAACAATTTTTCCTTTAAATTTCTTCTTGTACACTTGTTATATTCTCCTAATAGTCTGGATTTGGGACTTCCATGTATTTACAGTAATTGTTTATAGTGACAGGTGTTTTCTTTGGTATAACCATCTGACCTGCTTTAGGATCCTTATTTGGAACTTTATTCCAAGGCTAAACTCTGCCCCAGGGGACATGCTGGAGCCAGCTGACACCAAGAGAAACCAATACTTTTTCAATGTGAATAAATTACATCTTGGAATACTAGAAATCAGGGTTTGATTTATTGTTTTGTTAATTGTCTAAACTTAAAAGCAACAGGGAAAATGTTAAGAATGCAAATAAAATTTAAATGCATCCTTGGTTTTTTGAGAGCTGGTTGTCATAACAAATAAAATAAAAATTAATAATGTAAATAATATAAATAATGTAAAAATATATTAAAATAAATAATTAAAAATACTGATTTTCCAGAACATATATGCTCTAACTTCTTACTATGCTTTTGGATGAAATCAATAGCTCTTCTTCAATTCATATCAGGCTGAATGCCCAGGCTTCCTGACTTCCAAATCTTGAGGTTAAGTTCTTTGGATCTTTGAGATGGGGATGATGGATCCTCAGGGCAGAACCAAGGACCCTGAGTCCTGGGATTCCTCTAGGTACTGCCAAATCTGTACTAGTTGCTACCATCTTATCCCCACTATTTCAACTATTCTGAAGCTTTCTGAAGGCACTTTCTACTCTAGCTGCCTCAGGATATACTTTTGTAGGCTTTAAGTTGAGTGCATTCTAGGCATGGGAGATTCCCAGTTTAAAAAAATAAAGAAAGGAGATTGAATGTCATGTGAGGAACATTAACAAGGCTAGTTTGAAGTCAAGAAGACATGTAATTTATAATAATAAAGTTGGAAAAGAAGGTCAAAGTCAGCCTGTAGAGGTGAAACAGAAGAGTTTATATCTGATCCTAGAGAAGTTAGGTAGCACAGTGAGTGAGCACTGGGTCTGAATTCAAAAAGATGCATCTTTGTAAGTTCAAATCTGGTACCAGATTTATGAGCCTGGGCATCTTAACCCTCTGTGCCCCAGTTTTTCATCTGTAAAATAATTTATAGAAGGAAATAGCAAACCCCAAGAAAACCCCAAATGAGGTCATAAAGTGTCAGATAGGGTTAAAAGAATTGAACAGAGGCAACAGGAGTAATTGAGTTTATTGAATGTAAGTTAGACATTTACTTTTGGAAAATGATTGCAGCAATGGTAACTGGATAAGCAATTGATTGGATAAAAAATGAGAGAGAATTGAGACAAGGATATTCACTAGGAAACTCTTGTAGTACTCCAGGTGAAAGTTGATAAAGAACTGAAAACTAAAATGTGATTGGGGAGAAGATATGCAAGAGAAATATTGCGATGTTAGAAAGAACAAGATTTCACAACTGATTGGGTGATTGGGTGAGAATAATTTAGGATCATGCAGAAGTTAAAGTTGAATTCTGAATGATTAGAAGGATGGTGGTGTTCTAAAAATAAGAAAATGAGAAATGGACTAGATTTAGAGGGGAAAAAAAGGAAGTCAGTTTTGGACATTTTGAGTTTTAGAAACCCATTTGCCTTCCAGGGTTATGAGCATGAAAAAAGATAATATTTTTTTCAATGTTTAGCACAGTTCCTGGAACACAGGAGATACTTAATAAATATTTGCTTCTTCTCTTCTTTTTTAAAAAATATTTTCATTTGTTTTTATATATCATATATTCTTTATTTTACTTTATAATATATTTTTATTTATCATAACAACTTTCTTTTCTATCTATGCCAATGAAAACATAGATTTGTACCAAAAGCATTAATATCAACATTGCTGTATATAATATATATACATTCCATGTACGTATAATGCCCTCTTTATCCCAGGGACACCTAAATCTTGCAGAATAACATTATTAGTTGAAAATGCCAGATTAATTCTAATGCAGCTATAACCAAAAAAAGGCCATATGAAGTTTTGAAAAAATGACTTGTTAGAAGTCATTCTACCATCTCAAAGCCATAGAACTAATGGAGATGGCAGCTCAGTGCAGAGTAGAAGAAACTGACTTTAGAAAGACAGGTTCAAGTCTTGCCATTCTACCTCTGCCACTACTAAGATCCTTGGCTAGTTGCTTTTTGATGTACCCAGACATCTCTAAATTGCAAAGAAAAAGTGTCAATATGCATTGGTAAAGGAAGTTCCTTAAGAAAAGGTTCAACTAAACTAAAATAAAAGATTTAGGGACCTTAGAAATTATTTAGTCCAACTTGCCAAGTTTTACAGAAGTAAAAGAAGTCATAAGTGACAGGACTCAAACCTAGTGGCCCTGACTCCCAGTTCAGCTGCAATATTCCATTACAATTTACCCCATTAGGGGCAGCTAGGTGGCTCAGTGGATATGATATGGGTGAACCCTGAAACTGTCCTCTCTGATTTGGGGGGAAGGAAGCCATGGGGTGAATTCTTGAGAAACTCTCCTCTGGGAGAGGCCTGCCTCAGGAAATCAAGATAAAGAGGCTTCATTCTGCTATCTTTGTGGTTACTAGCTGTACCTTGTATTGGATTGAAAATTAGTCCAGGACCACTCCTAGTAAGTAGCTGGAACTTAAGTGGTCGCATTCAACTGGAAATCTAGATGTGTGACAACATTGAAGGAATTTCATTAATTGATTTCTTATAAAAAAAGGCATTTTAAACTCATAACTTGTAAAATGTTCAAAGCAGGAACATGCCTTGTCAAGGAACCTCTCCTAGGCATAACTACTTGCCAAGATTCCTGCCCGCTGTGAAGAGACCTTCTTCTCAGGGATAATAACCTCTTGTTATTTCTCTGCCAGTATTTCTCTGCTAAGAACATTATTTCTCTGTTAGGATCTCCTCCCTTGGAAGTCAGTCTTCCCAGCAAAAGCTGACTTCTGCAGTGTCAACAATAAAACTTCCCCTTTTTTGCCACTAATATTTTGGGTTTGTGAATTCTTTCATATTGGATCTGTGCTGACCACACCTCAACTCTCTATACTGCCACTAACCTCATCATTTTGGTTCCCTGACCAACTGAGATCCCCGAAAACCTGGACAAGATAGAGCCTTTTCTTGTTGTTTTATTCTATAGCTTGACACTCAAATATTTGGGAAGATTTGAATCATTGGATCCCCAGGCTCAAGCATAATTCTCTCAGGGATCCCTGATTGAGAATACCTGAATTCCAGTTTCAATTGATCAAGGATGGACAGAAGCAGCTACACCCAAAGAAAGAACACTGGGAAATGAATATAAACTGTTTGCATTTTTGTTTTTCTTCCTGGGTTATTTTTATCTTGTGAATCCAATTCTTCCTGTGCAACAAGAGAACTGTTCGGTTTTGCACACATATATTGTATCTAGGATATACTGTAACCTATTTAACATGTATAGAACTGCTTGCCATCTGGGGGAGGGGGTGGAAGGAGGGAGGGGGGAAATCGGAACAGAAATGAGTGCAAGGGATAATGCTGTAAAAAATTACCCTGGCATGGGTTCTGTCAATAAAAAGTTATTTTTAAAAAAGAGAGAGAGAGAGAGAGAATACCTGAATTCTCTGACAAAAAGCCTCCTTACTCAGGGAGCATTTTGTTGTCTCTCCATGTCTAGAGATGTCTAGAGATGGATGAGGCACTATAAAATCGGGGAAATTAAGGCTTTTTTTTTTTTTTTTTTCAAAATGGGACAAAGCACTTCTGTTTCAAAGTTCATATGGAAAAAACAAAAGGTCAAGAATTTCAAGGGAATTAATGAAAAAAAAATCAAATGAAGGTGGCCTAGCTGTACCAGATCTAAAATTATATTATAAAGCCGCAGTTACCAAAACCATTTGGTATTGGCTAAGGAATAGATTCAGTGGAATAGGTTAGGTTCAAAGGACAAAACAGTCAATAACTATAGCAATCTAGTGTTTGACAAATCCAGAGACCCCAGCTTTTGAGACAAAAATTTACTGTTTGACAAAAATTGCTGGGAAAATTGAAAACTAGCATGGCAGAAACTAGGCATCGACCCACACTTAACACCATACATCAAGATAAGGTCAAAATGAGTTCATGACCTAAACATAAAGGATGAGATTATAAATAAATTAGAGGGACACAGGATAGATTACCTCTTGGACCTGTGGAAGAGGAAGGAATTTATGACCAAAGAAGAACCAGAGACCATTGTTGATCACAAAACAGAAATTTTTGATTACATCAAATTAAAAAGCCTTTGTACAAACAAAACTAATGCAAATAAGATTAGAAGGGAAGCAACAAACTGGGAAAACATCTTCACAGTTAAAGGTTCTGATAAAGGCCTCACTTCCAAAATATATAGAGAACTGACTCTAATTTATAAGAAATCAAGCCATTCTCCAATTGATAAATGGTCAAAGGATATGAACAGACAATTCTCAGACGAAGAAATTGAAACTATTTCTAGCCATATGAAAAGATGCTCCAAGTCCAAATGCAAATTAAGACAACTCTGAGATACCACTACACACCTATCAGATTGGCTAGAATGACAGGAAAAGATAATGCGGAATGTTGGAGGGGATGTGGGAAAACTGGGATACTGATACATTGTTGGTGGAATTGTGAATACATCCAGCCATTCTGGAGAGCAATTTGGAACTATGCTCAAAAAATTATCCAACTGTGCATACCCTTTGATCCAGCAGTGTTTCTACTGGGCTTATACCCCAAAGAGATACTAAAGAAGGGAAAGGGACCTGTACGTGCCAAAATGTTTGTTGCAGCCTTGTTTGTAGTGTCTAGAAACTGGAAAATGAATGGATACCCATCAATTGGAGAATGGTTGAGTAAACTGTGGTATATGAATGTTATGGAATATTATTGCTCTGTAAGAAATGACCAGCAAGATGAATACAGAGAGGATTGGTGAGAGTTACATGAACTGATGCTAAGTGAAATGAGCAGAACCAAGAGATCATTATATACCTCAACAACAATACTGTATGAGGATGTATTCTGATGGAAGTGGATCTCTTCAACAAAGAGATCTAACTCAATTTCAGTTGATCAAGGATGGAAAGAAGCAACTACACCCAAAAAAAAGAACTGGAAACTGAGTGGATGCCTCTCCATTGGAGAATGGCTGAATAAATTGTGGTATATGAATATTATGGAATATTATTGTTCGGTAAGAAATGACCAACAGGACTATTTCAGAAAGGTCTGGAGAGACTTATATGAACTGATGCTGAGTGAAACGAGCAGGGCCAGGAGATCATTATATATTTCAACAACAATACTATATAATGATCAATTCTGATGGACGTGGCCATCCTCAGCAATGAGATGAACCAAATCAGTTCCAATGGAGCCGTAATGAACTGAACCAGCTATGCCTGATGAAAGAACTCTGGGAGATGACTAAGAATCATTACATTGAATCCCCAATACCTATATTTTTGCCTGCCTGCATTTTGGATTTCCTTCACAGGCTAATTGTACAATATTTCAGAGTCCGATTCTTTTTGTACAGCAAAATAACGGTTTGGTCATGTATACTTATTGTGTATCTATATATACTTTAATATATTTAATATCTACTGGTCATCCTGCCATCTAGGGAAGGGGGTGGGGAGAAGAAGGGGAAAAATTGGAACAAAAGATTCGGCAATTGTCAATGCTGTAAAATTACCCATACATATAACTTATAAATAAAAAGCTATAGGCAGAGACAAATTCAGCATGAAAGATCTCAAAACCGGAAAACTTACACTAAGACAGCATTATAGGATGCTACTTAAATTTGCTGGAAGAAAATCAAACTCCCTCCTTCCAGTCCCTCTAGAGACAAGGGAGCCTCCCTTTGTATCCCTATGCAGTCCTAAATCCCTTTCAGAACAGGACCTTATGTCTGGCAATATCTCTTTAACTCTATCTCTCTCACCTGAACTAAATCCTGGGACTTCCAGCTTTTCTTCTCCTCTTTAGGATATGTCAAATCTCTTCCAGACTGAGGAGAAACCTGGCCATCGTTCTGGGCACCCCACCCAGCCTTTTGAGGGGTCCAAGGCCAACGCTTTCCTTGATCTCCCCTGGGAAGATGTTAATGTTAATATACGGAGAAAGCTGCAGAAGTCAGATTTGGTCCCTCAAATTTCTCCCTTAAAAACAGCTGTTAGAGTCTTTAATAATAGGAATCAGGTTATAGCTGAGGAGAGAGGCCACGAAATGAAAGCGAGATTTGAAGAAAAGTCCCTACTCTTGGCTGCTATTTCCAGTAATCACAGAGGTTCGTGCTCTGCTCTAAGTGTCATGGAAACTTCAAGGAGACTCCTTGTCCTGAGTTCGAGCAGAAGGAGCACTGGAGGGACTACCTACAGGGATAGGTCCGGCTCTTCTCTCTCCCCCTCCCCACCCCCCCCCACCCCCGGCCCCTGTCCCCTTCAATGTCCTGTCCTCTGGCAGGATTTTGGGGCTTGATCAAGTTCCCCTCACTCCACCACAGCAGCCCAACACCCAGCCGTCCAACACCTGGTTGCCAATAAGATGGGAGGAGCTTCTCCTTCAGGGCATTGCTCTGCAATTCTGGTCTCACCTGCCCCTCCCGGCATAGAGTAGTAATTGCAGGAGAATTTAAGAAAGGCCTTGAGATCTCTCCTTTGCCTTGCCAGCTTGGTGACTTGTCATTTAAATGCTCGTTTCTCTTATTGGGGTGTGATTTAATGATGAATTAGGAACCCAATTCTCTCTTCTCAGACCTTGAGAGAAATTTTTAGTTAGAAACTAAAGTTAGAACTTTTAATTAGAAAGTTAGAGAATGAGGCTCCTGATATTCTAATGATGTCTAAGATATAAGACCTTTATCCTATCAAACTTTAAGAGGAAATGGTTATAACCTGAGGCAGAGTAACTGTGTAGTTTAACCATTAGAATATCAGGAGCCTCTCAGGAATCTCCCTCCATTGTGTCATCCTAGGTGCCTGCCTCCTTTATGTCATCCTCATCCTAGATGCCTTCCCAATTACGGCATCATTCTTGTTACCCTATAAAAGAATTTTGTATCGGTCATTCACTGCTAAATTCTTGGAGACAATAGTCTCATTCAGCCCTGGGACCAAACCATGGATCCATTTAGTCCCAGTAAATCTCTCCTTTTCAAATAAAATATTAAATTGTTCTCTAATCTCTTTCTTGCCTCAGTTTCTCTGGCATTATACTAGTTAAAAAGATATGCTATGTTCAATCAGAGAACATGCTCTTTTATATAAAATGAAAGTCTCTGCTAGTCTTCTTTCAGTCAAAGAGGAATTTCCCAAGGAAGTATTTTCCATGCTAAGATCAGCCTTTCTGCAAACTGTGATTTGTTTACATAATATACCAACAGCTGAAGCCAAAGAATAAATGCTGGCATAATCATGAAACTCTCAAATATATCTGATGCAAGTAAAAAGAAAAACTGCCCACCATAAACTGGACTGGTTTGTACTAATCAGTTTTAATTGATTAATGTTAATTAAATATTAGCTAACATTTATAGAGCACTTTAAAGTTTGCAAAGCACTTTCCATATATTATTTTTTTTTTTCTTATAACATCCAAGAGAGAAATAGGTGCTAAAATTATCCCTATTTCATAAACAAAACAAGGAAATTGAGGGGAAAAGAAGTTAAGTGACTTGGTCAAGATTACTCAGTAAGTACTTAAGGCTGGATTTGAACTTAGGTCTTCTTGAGTCCCAATATCACAGCACAAAATAAGAATAGGATTAAATTCAGCAAATTTTTTTCAGGATTTTGGATTAAACAGCAAAATCAAATATCTTCTTTGCTGAGCAGGGAAACATGCAGTGAAAAAAATACTGAACTTGGAATCCCAAGACTTGAGTTTAAATCCCAACCCTGCCATGTATTACCTATGAAGCTTTGGTTGAGTCACTTCAACTCTCTGGGCTTCAGTCTTTTCATGTACAAAATGAGGAGGTTGCACTAAATTATGTTTAAAATCCCATAGTCATTTGAGAACAAAGTGAACCAGATGTTCTTCTTTTTTTTTTTTTTAAAAACTTAATAGCATTTTATTTTTTACAATTACATGTAGTTTTCAACATTCATTCTTGTAAAATTTTGAGTTCCAAATTTTTCTCCCTTTGATGGGGGTGAACCCTGAAACTGTGTCCTCTTTAATCTATAAAAGAAGGGAGATTTGGGGTCTCAGGCTCTCCCCTGGGAAAAGCATACCTTCCCAGACAAGTCCTTCCCAAGTTAAGTAACCTCATTTAATTGGAGACCTTGGTCAAATCACCCTCCATTGAAATAGAGATCTTTTGGGGGTGGCCCAGATCCCCATCAGGGGAAAAGCCTTGGAACTTCCAATTAAGTCATTTTATTCGATTGAGATCTCTGTCTGATATTCCTTTATTGATTAGCCCAGACAGCTCCCAGCTTTAGGCCAACATTTGCCCAGGGGTCTGTTAAACACACCTTTGCAAAATTCCTGATGAGGAGTTTTGCCCAATAAGAGAGCTTCTTCTTAGTGAACAATAAACTTCACTTTTCTGCCTTCAGACTTTTTGGGTTTGCAAATTCTTTCACATTGGACCTGTGCCTACCAGAGGGGATTCCCCACCTTAATTCTCACATCTCTTCACTACCACTAGCACGGCATCACCTTCCTCTTTTGTCTCTTCTCCCGTCAGGAAGCAATCTGATATGGTTATTCATGTACAATCATGTACAATTTTAAACACATTTTGGTATTAGTCGTGTCGTGAAAGAAAAAATTGGAACAAAAGGGAAAAATTGTAAGAAAGAAAAAAAGAAACAAAAGTCAAAATGGTATACTTTGATCCACATTCATAGTTCTTTCTCTGGATGCCGTGACATTTTCCATTCCAAATCTATTGAATTGTCTTAGGTCACTATATTGCTGAAACTCACTAAGGTTATCAATAGTTGCTGTTACTGTGTACAATGTTCTCCTGCTTTGGTTCACTTCAGTGTCAGATGAACCAGATACTTAAGAGAAGGGAATAGAGTCAAAGCCAAGTATTTTCTTCTAAAACAGAGACAATTTAACAAGAATAATAACTAAAGAAAGACATAGTAGATTAGCGAGAACAGAATCTATATTGGAATCTGGAGGACCTAGATTCATAGCCTGTTTATGCCTTATGTGACTTTGTGACAACACAGTTCTCTAAACTTTCAGTGCTTTAGGCAGTGATCTAAGGCCACAGATTACAGACAAATGAAGTGCTGCCCAGCATTTGGTGAAAGGCATTTTCACATCTTGAGTTCCTTATATTAAAGAATTCACATTTCTAGACCAAGATAAAAAACAAACAAACCAGGAAATAAAGACAAAATGAGATTTTGCTATAATTGTGAATGTAGGCTAAAGAAACTGCAGGACAGCTTTTGAACAAAGAAACAACCTGAAGAAAAAGCAATACCAGAAACAATGTGGTAATAGATTCAGAGATAGAGGAACCTAGTTTCCTTATCTACAAAACAGATCAAACAAGATAAACACTTAGCAAAGTACTTGGCACACATAATAGATACTACATAATTCCAGCTCTTATTATTATTATTATTCTTTTGTAATAAATTTTGTTAACCTGGATTCTAATCTTGTCTCTGACACTTTTGTGATGCTAGACAAATTGATTGAATCTAATTTGTTGTTTATTTTTCAATCTTGTATAAAATGGATATAATACTTATGCTAATTACTTCACAGTGTTGTTATAAGGCAAGTATTTTGAAACTCTTAAAGCTTTTTTTATGCTTTAACCAAACATATGAATTACTACTACAACCGTACCCTCCTGTCCCCTCAAAAAGAACTTGATCTATTGTAAAATGAATTTCAATTTTTTAAATCCAATTTAGAACAATGAATATTTATTAAGCATTTACTTTGTGTAAAGCTTTGTATAAAAATGGATTAGATGTAATCTTTTCAAAGAGACCACAATTCAAAAGGCAGAAGCATAAATTCATAATAATTAGTATTCAAGAGAAAATGAAAGAAGTAAAAAGAAAAGGTCTCCAAATAAAGTACAATGAAGACATTTAAGCAAGAAAATATCAGATTCACCTGACAAGGAGTCACGAAAGGCTTTATGGAAAGTAATCTGGGTCTTGGAAGAAGGAAAGGACTTCAAAAAATGAGGTTGAGGATGCCGTGACATTTTGCATCCCAAGTCTATTGAATTGTCTTAGGTCACTATATTGCTGAAACTCACTAAGGTTATCAATAGTTGCTGTTTTTTTATTTTATTTTATTTTATCTTAGGCAAAGGAGGGAGATTGGTTAAGCAAAGTCATGGAGATGAGAGAAGGTAGAACAGGAAAAAATGTGGAGTAGTAATGTTTGGCTAAAATGTAGAATATATAACGATTATAATAATATAATGTAATATGTAATATAAATAAGATAATAATATAGCCAAACAAGGTAGAGTAAAGTGGACCAGGAATGCCAGTCAAAAATTTATGTTTTACAGACAGTGGGAAATTTTTGGAGCTTTTTGAGTATGAAGTGACATGATCTTATAGTATATTAGGGAGAAAACTCAGGCAGAACTGTACAAGATGGATTGAAGAGTGAACTGGAGGAAGGAAAATCATAGGCTATTACTATAGTCTAAGAAGAAAGAAATAGGGATTGCACAAGAATGGCTACAGAGGGAATGGAGATGAGGAGGATGGATGCAAGAGATATTGTGGAATTAGGATGGCTAATACCTGGCAAGTGTTTAAATATGGCAGGGGGAGAGAAAGAAAGAAGAGATGGTGCTTTTAACAGAAATAAAAATTTATAAGGAATAAAGAAGTTTAGGGAGAAATGATAATGGTTACACACAACAATTTACTGAAGGGAAAAAACTCCTTAGAGAGTAGAAATGGCCAAATGGAAAAATAAACAGAGAAAATAAATCCTTTAAAAGTACAATTGAAAAAATGAAAAAGGAAGTACTCACTGAAGAAAATAATTCCTTAAAAATTAGAATTGAACAAATGGAAAACAATGATTTTATGAGAAATCAAGGAACGCTAAAACAAAATCAAAAGAATGAAAAATGGGACTTCCGGCCAACATGGCAGAGAGGAGGCACACATATGCTTAAGCTTTGCGTTTTCTCTCAGAATTTATTCCATGACAAGCCTCTGAATTAGGTTTGACTGAAAAAACACCCAAAAATAATTACCAAGAGAAGAAGACATCCTTGAAATTCGCCAGAAAAGGTCTGTTTTTGCTCGATGGGTTTTAGATCACATGCAGGCTGAGAGGAGGCAGCTGACAGCTGAGCAGACTGGAGGGGGGTGGGGTATGTCTCAGCTGTCTCTGTGGGGAGAGCTTTATAACAGTATTAGATACTTTGCCCTGACAGCAAGCCAGTAGACAAGCAGAGAAGCTAAAAACACAGGGGGTGAAGACTATAACCCCAAAACCTAAGGTCTCTCGGGACCTGGCGACACCAACCTGCAGTGTCTCAGCATGCTCTCAGTTTCAGAGCAGAGTCGCAGCACAGCCATTGCTGTCCTGCTAGTGCCTCACTATTGCTCCCCGCAGTCTGTAGAGGAAGCTTGGTAACACTACCCAGCCCCCCCCCAAAATAAATAAATAAAAAGCAGATTCCATTTGGGGTTGGGTTTTTTTTTTTTTTTTTTTTGGTAGTTTGTTTTCTTTGATTCTTCTCTGACAAAATGAGCAAAAAATTTAAATGGACCTTAACCATTGATAGTTTCTATATGGACAAAGAGCAGAGAACAGACTTTAAACCCTGATGAGACTAAAAACAGACTATCTCCAGATGAATCCTTAAAGGAGGATATGATCTGGTCCTCAACACAAAAAACTCTCATAGAAGAAATTAAAAAGGCTCTCACAAGAGAGCTAGAAGAAAAGTGGGAAAAGGAAAGGGAAGCTTGGTAGGAGAGTCTGGATAAGTCATCCCACTCATTTAAAGATAGAGTGGATAAATAAATCAAATCCTTGAAAATCAGAATTAATGAACTGGAAAAAGAAAATAGCTCTCTTAAAAATAAAATTGGTGAAATGGAAAAAAATTCCATAAAATAAAACAACTCACTTAAAAACTCAATTGGAAAATTAGAAAAAGATATTTAAAAAGTGAGTGAAGAAAATCAGAATTGAACAAATGGAATTGAATGACTCGAGGAAACACCAAGGATCAGTCAAGCAAAACCAAAAAAATGAAACAAGGGGAAAAAGTGTTGAATACCATCTTGGGAAAACAACAGACCTAGAAAATAGATCTAGGAGAAACAATCTGAGAATTACTGGACTCCCTAAAAAATATGATGAAAAAAAGAGCCTGGAAGCTATTTTCCAGGAAATTATCAAAGAGAACTGCTGAGAAGTTATAGAAACAGAGGGTAAAATAAAAATTGAAAGAATTTATTGATCACCTACTGAAAGGGACCCTAAAATCAAAACTCAAAGAAATATAGTGGCCAAATTCCAGAACTATCAGACAAAGGAAAAAAATACTTCAAGCTTCTAGAAAAAATCAGTTCAAATAGAGAAGAGCCACAATAAGGATTACTCAAGATCTAGAAGCTTCCAGGTTAAAGGATCGAAGGGCCTGGAATATGATATTCCAAAAGGCTAAGGAACTTGGTATGCAGCCAAAAATAACTTACCCAACCAAAATGAGCATTTTTTTTTTCCAGGGAAGATGCACATTCAACGAAATAAGTGAATTTCATCTATTTTTGATGAAAAAACCAGAACTAAACAAAAAAAGTTTGATCTACAAATATAAAACTCAAGAGAAACCTAAAAAGGTAAAAACAAATCTTGGGAATTATATTTCTGCTATGAAGATATATAAAGAACACATGTATACTTTGTTCTAGAAACTAGAGGTGGAAAGGAAATTGTACCTGGAAAAGGGTAAAGTGGGAGTACCACATCTCATGAAGAGGCAAAGGAAACCTATTATATCTGAAAGAATGGAGGGGAATGAACATAATGTGTATCTTACTGCCATTAGAATTGGCTTAAAAGAAAATATTTAGACATATTTGTTTTATGGTGAAACTTCTCCCACTTCACTGAAAAGTTGGAGTGGAAAAGTGAAAAGGGAAGGAATAAGCTAAGCGGAAGGGAATACAGAAATTGGGAGTAAAAGGGGTAAGATAGGGGGAGGAACTCTAAGGTAGGAGAAAGGATACTAAAAAGGGAGGGCTGTGAGAAGCAAGTAGTGCTCACAAATTTTATACTGGGGAGGGGAGTAAAGGGGAAGGAAAGGAGAAAATCATAAACAAGGGTTAACAAGATAGCAAGTAATACAGAATTGGTAATTTTAACCATAAATGTGAATGGGGTAAACTCCCCCATAAAGAGGAAGTGGTTAGCAGACTGGATTAAAAGCCAGAATCCTACAATATATTGTTTACAGGAAACACACCTGAAGCAGGGAGATACATACAGAGTAAAGGTAAAAGGTTGGAGGAGAATCTACTATGCTTCATTTGAAGTCGAAAAAAGCAGGGGTAGCCATCCTCATCTCAGATCAAGCAAAAGCAAAAATTGATCTAATTAAAAGAGATAAGGAAGGACACTATATTTTGCTAAAAAGTAGCATAGATAATGAAGCAATATCAATATTAAACATATATACACCAAGTGGTGTAGCATCTAAATTCTTAAAAGAGAAATTAAGTGAGCTACAAGAAGAAATAGACAGCAAAACTATATAGTGGAAGATCTCAATCTTGCACTCTCAGAATTGGATAAATGAAACTACAAAATAAATAAGAAAGAAGTCAAAGAGGTAAATAGAATACTAGAAAAGTTATATATGATAGACCTTTGAAGAAAATTAAATGGAGACAGAAAGGAGTACACTTTCTTCTCAGCAGTTCATGGAACCTATACAAAAAAAATAATACCATATATTAGGACATAAAAACCTCAAACTCAAATGCAGTAAGGCAGAAATAGTAAATGCATCCTTTTCAGACCACAATGCAATGAAAATTACATTCAATAAAAAGCCAGGGGAAAATAGACCAAAAAACAGTTGGAAACTAAATAATCTCATACTAAAGAATGATTGGGTGAAACAGCAAATCATACACATAATAACTTCACCCAAGAAAATGACAATAATGAGACATCATACAAAAATATGTGAGATGAAGCCAAAGTGGTAATAAGAGGAAATTGCATATCTCTAGAGGCCTACTTGCATAAAATAGAGAAAGAGAAGGTTAATGAATTGGGCTTGCAACTAAAAATACTGGAAAAGGAACAAATTAAAAACCCCCAGTCAAATGCTAAACTTGAAATTCTAAAAATAAAAGGAGAGATCGATAAAATTGAAAGTTAAAAAAAAAAAACTATTGAATTAATTAATAAAACTAAGAGTTGGTTGTATGAAAAAACTAACAAAATAGACAAACCCTTAATAAATCTGATTTTAAAAAGGAAAGAAGAAAATCAAATTGTTAGTCTTAAAAATGAAAAGGGAGAAACTCGCCATTAATGAAGAGGAAATTAGAGCAATAATTAGGAATTACTTTGCCCAACTTTATGCCAATAAATTCAACAACTTAAATGAAATGGAAGAATACCTTCAAAACTATAGCTTGCCCAGATTAACAGAGGAAGAAGTAAATAGACTAAATAGTCCCACTTTAGAAAAAGAAATAGAATAAGCATTAAGCAACTCCCTAAGAAAAAATACTCAGGACCAGATGGATTTACATGTGAATTCTACCAAACATTTAAAGAACAATTAACTCCAATGCTATATAAACTATTTGAAAAAATAGGGATTGAAGGAGTCCTACCAAATTCCTTTTATGACACAGACATGATATTGATACCTAAACCAGGTAGGTTGAAAATAGAGAAAGAAAACTATAGACCAATCTCCCTAATGAATATTGATGCTAAAATCTTAAATAAAATATTAGCAAAAAGATTACAGAAAATCATCCCCAGGATAATACACTATGACCAAGTAGATTTATACCAGGAATGCAGGGCTGGTTCAATATTAGGAAAACTATTAGCATAATTGACTATATCAATAATCAAATTAACAAAAACCATATGGTCATCTCAATACATGCAGAAAAAGCATTTGATAAAATTCAACATCCATTCCTAATAAAAACACTTAAGAGGATAGGACTAAATGGACTTTTCCTTAAAATAGTCAGGATCATATATTTAAAACTGTCAGTAAGCATCATATGCAATGGGGAAAAATTGGAACCTTTCCCAATAAGATCAAGAGTGAAACAAGGTTGACCACTATCACCATTACTATTCAATATTGTATTAGAAACGCTAGCCTCAGCAATAAGAGTCAAGAAAGAAAGTAAAGGAATTAGAGTAAGTAATGAGGAAACCAAACTATCACTCTTTGCAGATGATATGATGGTATACTTAGAGAACCCCAAAGATTATACTAAAAGGCTATTAAAATAATTGATAACTTTAGCAAAGTTGCAGGATATAAAATAAATCCCCATAAATCCTCACACTTTTATACATCACCAACAAAATCCAACAGCAAGAGATACAAAAAGAAATTCCATTGAAAATAACTGTCGATAGCATAAAATACTTGGGAATCTATCTACCAAAGGAAAGTCAGGAATTATATGAGCAAAATTACAAAACACTTTCCACACAAATAAAGTCAGATTTAAATAATTGGAAAAATATTAAGTGCTCTTGGATAGGCTGAACGAATATAATAAAGATGACAATACTCCCTACCTAATCTATTTATTTAAAGCTATATCAATCAGACTCCCAAGAAAATATTTTAATGATCTAGAAAAAATAACAACAAAATTCATATGGAAGAACAAAAGGTCAAGAATCTCAAGGGAATTAATGAAAAAAAAAATCAAATGAAGGTGGCCTAGCTGTACTTGATCTAAAATTATATAGCAGCAGTCACCAAAATCATTTGGTATTGGCTAAGAAATAGATTAGGTGATCAGTGGAATAGGTTAGGTTCACAAGACAAAATAGTCAATAACTATAGCAATCTATTGTTTGACAAGCCAAAAGATCCTAACTTTTGGAATAAGAATTCATTATTTGACAAAAGCTGCTGAGAAAACTGAAAATTAATATGGCAGAAATTAGGCATGGACCCACACTTAACACGTACACCAAGATAAGATCAAAATGGGTCCATGATTTAGGCATAAAAAAATGAGATTATAAATAAATTAGAGGAACATAGGATAGTTTAGGAGGAGGAAGGAATTTTTGACCAAAGATGAACTAGAGATCATTATTGATCACAAAATAGAAATAGACATTTAATGATTGATCATATCAAATTTAAAAAGCTTTGTACAAACAAAATTAATGCAAACAAGATTAGAAGGGAAGCAACAAACTGGAAAACATTTTCACAGTTCAAGGTTCTGATAAAGGCCTCATTTCCAAAATATATAGAGATTTGACTCTAATTTATAAGAAACCAAGCCATTCTCCAATTGATAAATGTCAAAGGATATGAACAGACAATTTTCAGATGATGAAATTGAAATTATTTCAACTCATATGAAAGAGTGTTCCAAATCACTATTGATCAGAGAAATGCAAATTAAGACAACTCTGAGATACCACTACATATCTGTCAGATTGGCTAAGATGACAGGAAAAAATAATGATGAATGTTGAATGGGATGCAGGAAAAGTGGGACACTAATGCATTGTTGGTGGAGTTGTGAATGAATCCAATCATTCTGGAGAGCAATTTAGAATTATGCCCAAAAAGTTATCAAACTGTGCATAGCCTTTGATCCAGCAGTGCTACTACTGGGCTTATATCCCAAAGAAATACTAAAGAAGGGAAAGAGACCTGTATGTGCCAAAATGTTTGTGGAAGCTCTTTTTGTAGTGGCTAGAAACTGGAAAATGAATGACTACCCATCAATTGGAGAATGGTTGAGTAAATTGTGGTATATGAATGTTATGGAATATTATTGCTCTGCAAGAAATGACCAGCAGGATGAATACAGAGAGGACTGGTAAGACTTATATGAACTGATGCTAACTGAAATGAGCAGAATCAGGAGATCATTATATACCCCAACACTACTGTTTGAGGATGTATTCTGATGGAAGTGGATTTCTTCGATAAAAAGTGCTAATTTAGTTTCAATTGATCAAGGATGGACAGAAGCAGCTACACCCAAAGAAAGAACACTGGGAAATGAATATAAACTGCTTGCATTTTTGTTTTTCTTCCCGGGTTATTTTTACCTTTTGAATCCAATTCTTCCTGTGCGACAAGAGAACTGTTCGGTTCTGCACACATATATTGTATCTAGGACATAATGTAACCTATTCAACATGTAAATGAGTGCTTGCCATCTGGGGGTGGGAGTGGAAGGAGTGGGGGGGGCAAAGTCAGAACAGAAGTGAGTGCAAGGAATAATGTTGTAAAAAATTACCCAGGCATGGGTTCTGTCAATAAAAAGTTATAATTATTTTAAAAAAAATGAAAAATGGAAGACAATGTGAAATATTTCATTGGAAAAACAATTCCCCTGGAAAACTGATCCAGGAAAAATAATTTTAAAATTATTCTACTACCTAAAAGCCATGATTAAAAAAAAAAAAAAAAAGAGCTTAGGCATCATCTTTGAAGAAATTGTCAAGGAAAATTCTCCTCAAATTCTAATACCAGAAAGTAAAAAACTCCAAAGAATAGTATATCCCAATTCCAGAACTCTGAAGTCAAGAAGAAAATATTGTGGGAAGCCAGAAATTACAATTCAAATAATATGGAGTTACAGACAGGATGACACAAGATTTACTAGCTTCCACATTAAAGTATGGGAGGATTTGGAATATGATATTCTGGTCAGGAAAAGTAGATAGAATTACAAACAAGGATCACCTACTCAGAAAAATTGAGCATAATCTTTCAGAAATAGACATTTAATGAAATAAAAGGCTCTCAAGCATTCTTGATGAAAAGATCAGAAATAAATAGAAAATATGATTTTCAAATACAAAATTCAAGAAAAGTATGAAAATGTAAACAGGAAAGGGAAATAGTAAAAAACTTAAGATTAATTTGTTGACTTTCCTACATGGAAAGATGATACTTGTAACTCATAAGAACTTTCTCATTATTAGGACAATGAGAAGGAGTATGAAGGGCACAAATGTTAGTTGAATGTGAAGGGATAATATTTTAAAATTAAATTAAATTAAAGGGTGAGAGAGGAATTTGGAGAAAGGGAATGGGAAAGGCAAGGGTAAATTATCACACATAAAAGAGGCAAGAAAAAATTTGTAAGTGGAAGGGAAGAGGAAGGAGATAAGAGGCAGTGATTGAAGCTTATTCTCATCAGAATTGGCTCAAAGAGGAAATAACATACATACTCAATTGAGTATAGAAATCTATTTTGCCCAATAAAAAATAGGAAGGAAAGAGGATAAAAGAAGGTCGTGCTTAGTGATAGAAAGGAGGGCAGATTGGAGGATGGGGTATTAAAAGCAAAACCCTTTTGAGGAGGGATAGGGTAAAAGAAGAGAGAGTGGAATAAATGGGAAAAATAATTTAGCAATAGCAATTGTGAAAAAAAGTTAAAGCAAGTTTCTCTGATAAAGGCATCATTTGTCAAATATATAGAAAAATGAATCAAATTGATAAAAATAGGAGCCATTCATCAATTGATAAATGATCAACAAAGTAATCATGGCTATATATGGCCATATGAAAACATGTTCACTAACTCACTATTGATTGAAGAGATGAAAATTAAGACAGTTCTGAAGCACTACCACATATCTTGTACATTGGTTAATAGGACAGAAAAACAAAATAACAAATATTGGAGAGGATGTGTGAAAAATGGACATGAATGCATTGTTGGTGGAGTTGTGAGCTGATTCAACAATTTGGAAATATACCCAAGGAACTATAAAACCTTTGACCAAGCAATAACACTACTAGGTTTGTATCACAAAAGAAATAAAAACAAAAAGGAAAGGGATCTATATGTACAAAAATTATATCTCTGGTAGCTCTTTCTGGGGGCAAAGAATTGGAAATTGAAAGGATAACTATCAATTGAAGAATGGACAAATAAATTGTGGTTTGTGATTATGAGGGAATATTTTTGTGCTATAAGAAATGATGAGCAGGATTCTCTCAGGAGAACTTGGAAAGACTTCCATGAACTGATGCAAAGTGAAACGTATTGTGTACAAAGTAATATAAGATGATCATGTGTGGAATGAAGAGATAAGGTGAAGAACTTATAGGAATGTTTAAATTCTTTTTCTGTATTTTTTATTATTTCTATGTCTCTGTGACCTGCATAAGTACAGTGTGTACAAGCCAATATTTACTTAAAACTTTAGATATATTTACTTAACCAGAAATGATGACATTTATCCTTGTTCAGTTTAGATTATTAAATGCCATCAACTCAGTAATCTGAAGTTTGAAGGTCTGACTGATGATTCCTCTCAGAATCAGGGAAACAAAGCATTCTGTTCTTATCTGCCTTTGGCACCAATGTTTAGCATTCAGTTAGGGGAGAGGGCATCTATTTCTCAAAGCTCCCCAATTTATGATATAATCTTTTATAAAAGAACCTATAAAAGCTGTATATCTTTACTAATTCTTTAGCCCTTTTACTGCAAGCTTTCTCTCTTTCCCTCCTTGCAGTGGAATTGCTCATTCACATGAAAATTTATTAATAAACAACCTTTCTGCTTTCTATTCAGTGATCTCTGAATAGTTATTTTGGGTAAGGATCTTCTATATCCCTCATGATCAGTTGTGAATTATATAATTATTTTCAGCAATACAATGATCTAAGACAACTCTGAGGAACTTATGATAAAAAATGCTATTCACAGCCCAAAGAAAGAATTGGTATCTGAATACAGATTGAAGCATACTTTTTCTTTTAGTTCTTTATTTTTCTTGAGGAATTTTTTTTGTCTATGTTTTCTTTCACAACTTGACTATTATGAAAATCTTTTGCATGACTATACATGTGTAACCCAATAATAACCATGTATTCTCAATAGGGGTGAGAGTGGGGATCTGAAGCACAAAAGTTTTTTTTAAATGAATGTTAAAAATTCTATTTACATATAACTGGGTGGGGGAATAAAATACTAAATAAATATAACAAAGAATGGCATGAATGAATAACAAATGAGTAAATGAATAAATAAATTTACACTGAACCTAATCAAAGGATTCCATAGTGTTTGCCTGCTATATTCATAGGCTTAGGATGGAAGTGAGCACAGCTAGGTGGTACATTGGATAGAGCACCAGTCTAGGTTTCAAAAGGACCTGAATTCAAATCTGATTCAGACACTGGTTATATGATCTATTGCAAATCATTTAACCCTGATTGCCTAAAAGAAAAAAAAAGGAGGGAAATGACAGAACTTATTCAGAGTTTAAGGTTATCTTAGGGAAACTAATAGAAACTCAAAATTGTAAAACAGAACATTATGGATATGGTTAACCATAGGGCTAAGATTGTAGAGGGAAAAAAAAGTTGTCATAAGTCTTTTCAGACTGAGCACAGGAAATCAAGGAGCCAAAAGTAATGATGAGGGTGAAAGACATATATTAAACAGGTTTAGGTGATTGTGTTCAGAGGAAAAAAAATCAGAGTTATGGGACAGTTTCTGGTATTACTGACATCTCACCATTTATATTACAGGATAGCCTTCTTTTTTTTTTTAAATTTTATTTTATTTAATAATAACTTTGTATTGACAGAATCCATGCCAGGGTAATTTTTTACAACATTATTCCTTGCACTCGCTTATGTTTCGTTTTTTCCCCTCCCTTCCTCCACCCCCCCCCCCCCAAGATGGCAAGCAGTCCTATATATGTTAAATATGTTGCAGTATATCCTAGATATAATACATATTTGCAGAACCAAACAGTTCTCCTGTTGCACAGGGAGAATTGGATTCAGAAGGTAAAAATAACTCGAGAAGAAAATCAAAAATGCAAATAGTTCACATTCGTTTCCCAGTGTTCCTTCTTTGGGTGTAGCTGTTTCTGTCCAACATTTATCCATTGAAACTCAGTTAGGTCTCTTTGTCATAGAAATCCACTTCCATCAGAATACATCCTCATACAATATTGTTGTCGAAGTGTATAATGATCTCCTGGTTCTGCTCATCTCACTTAGCATCAGTCCATGTAGGTCTCTCCAAGCCTCTCTGTATTCACAGGATAGCCTTCTAAGCCATTGCTCAAGACTAGAAAAATACAGGCCCTCTTTAAAATCATTCAGTCACGCTTGTTTTTCATAAAACCTAATTAATTGCAGAGATAATCTTAAAGGTAATTATTGCTACTGTGGCTGCAGTCTTTTCTAGAAAGCAAATAGAATGTAACTTCCTCTGTAATTATCTCCAGTTTAGCCTTTATATATCTTGTTTGTACATAGCAGTTTTCATGCTGTCTCTATGAGATTATGAACTTCGGGAAAGCAGTAACTGTGTTTTGCCTCTTTTTGTATCTTCCAGCACATAGCAGTAATTTAATAACTATTTTTTGATTTGATTCCTTGACTACAAGGACTTTTTCTTTTTTTGTATCCCTAATACTGACAAAAATCCATAAAGACACCCAGAACTCTTGTACATTGTTTGGCTTCTCACAAGGTTTGGCTGAAATCAATCATCAATCTTTTTTTTTGGTGAGAAAGAGAACCAACAGATCTTACTGTCTATCTCTATGTCCTTCAAACTCACTATTTATAAATGCAGCCTAATGAAACTTAGACCTTGCCTTCCACCCCATCTTTAGACAGGTTTAAGTTTTTAATTAATTTTAACTGAGATTTAAATGCTTCTTCATTTGCTTTGATAGTGAGTTTTCTTCTATTTTGTCTCCTCTAAGCTCCTTGAAAGTAGGGAATGTCTGGCTTTTTCTAATTACATCCAACACACCGTTTAGCAAATCGTAAGCTTAGTAAACTGAATAGTAAATTTAATGGATTTTTTTTATTCATTCATTCACTTATTCATGTGTTTTTTTTTTTTTGGTTTGTTTTATTAAAGCTTTTTGTTTACAAAACATATGTGTGGATAATTTTTCACCATTTACCCTTGCAAAACCTTTTGTTCCAAATTTTCCCCTCCTCCCCACCCCCCACAACTGGAAGGTAGTCCAATATATGTTAAATATGTTAAAATATATGTAAAATGCAACATATATATATACATATTTATACAGTTATCTTGCTGCATAAGAAAAATCAGATCAAGAAGGAAGAAAAAACTGAGAAAGAAAACAAAATGCAAGCAAACAACAACAGAGTGAGAGAATGCTATGTTGTGGTTCATACTCTGTTCTCATGGTCCTCTCTCTGGGTGTAAATGACTCTCTTAATCACTGAACAAGTGACACTAGTTTGAATCATCTCCTTGCTGAAGAGAGCCACATCTATCAGAATTGATCATCATATCGTCTTCTTGTTGTTGTGTATAATAATCTCCTGCTTCTGCTTATTTCACTTAGTATCAGTTCATGTAAGTCTCTCTAGGCTTCTCTGAAATCATCCTGCTGATCATTTCTTACAGAACAATAATATTTCAAAATATTCATATACCATAATTTATTCAACCAAAATTATTCTCCAATTAATGGGCATTCACTCAGTTTCCAGTTTCTTGCCACTAAAAAAAGGGCTGCCACAAGCATTTTTGCACATGTGGGTCCCTTTCCCTCCTTTAAGATCTCTTTGGGATATAATCCTAATAGAAACACTGCAGGATCAAAGAGTATGCACAGTTTGATCATTTTTTGAACATAGTTCCAAATTGCTCTCCAAAATGGTTGAATCCATTTACAATTCCAACAATAATGTAGCAGTGTCCCAGTTTTCCCATATCCTCTCCAACATTTGTTGTTATCTTTTCCTGTCTTTATTAGAACCTTTGTCATTCACTTATTTGTATGCATGGGTTAAAATAAATTGAATTCTGGATAGTCTTTGCAGGAGGACTTATGTGGGACTTAGAAAAATAATATATTTACCTCTTTCCTTCCTTCCTTCCTTCCTTCCTTCCTTCCTTCCTTCCTTCCTTCCTTCCTTTCTTTCTTTCTTTCTTTTTCTTTCTTTCTTTCTTTCTTTCTTTCTTTCTCTTGAAGAATAAGGAAGAAGAAGAAAGAATTTCTGGTCTGAGAAAGCCTATATACTCCTTTTTCTAACTCCATAAAGTCATAAGGAAATATTGCCAATCATTTTTTTCCTGTCCTTAAGCCAGCGGGTACATCATTTTATTCTCATTTTCTTTGTACAACATTACATTTAATTCCTGTATCTTTAACATTTTTCTACCTCAGCATTTTAAAGGGCTTTTTTTTTGTTCATCTTGTTTCATTCATCACATTCACATACTGAAATGTTGCTATTTTCAATTTAAACTCTTTCACTTATAGAGGTATGGGATTCAACTTCATCCTTGAAATGTCTTTAAAAATATATAATATACTGCATGTACTATGCTATATATATTTAAAATCTTTGATGTCTTGTCCTACTGACAGATTAATTTTTTACAGGCCCTAAGTCAGTGACCTCAGCTTGTCACTGTTAATTTGTCCAAGTTAATTTTTAAGTGCATCTTAGCAAGCTATATACTTTCTCTAGATCTCAATTCCTTCATAAGGGTACTGGACTTAGGTACTCTCATTGGACTCTTGTAGGTTTATAATTCTGTCACTTCAGAATGATAAAATGATGAGACAGAAGGCATTAACTTAGGGGTCAGGAGGCTTGAAATTTGCATTTGACTCTTCTATTACCTAGCTATTGTATAACCTTGAGCAAGTCATCTGAACACTTTGTGATTTGGGTTCTTTTCTTGTAAAGTAAATGGTTTAAAAAGATGATTTCTAAAGTCAATTCCAGTTTTGAAACTCTATGACCTTTTGTCTACTTCAGTGCAAAGAATGCTGAGGAATCAAAGATCAAAAACACATAACTAAATTGTCTTTTTAATGATTAAACTCATGTAAAACAAAACAAAAAATGTATATGAAAATAACTCATGGAATCCCTTGATGGAGACCAAAAGATCAATTTTCCCTCCTGATATGAAGCCTGGAAGAATGTATTGACACTTCCTTTCCATTTCTTATTTGGAAAAATAGTCCATATAAGTTCATTTACTTACTTCCAGCAGCTGTTTCCTAAAACCTATTGACCATGGAGCCAGGGAAAAGTTTTTTGTTAATAAATGTAGGAAACAAAACAAATTGTACTGAAGGAATATGATTAAGAGAAACATGTGAAAAGAGTTGAATTCTTAGCAACACAGACCTTTATTTCATGCAAATGGTGCCAGTAATAAAATATAATACAAGGTAACAATAATAACACAATATTACATCATAAAGAAATGTTTCCTTCAAAAAAACCTGAAATTCTTCTAGGTTTCCTTTTTTATCCATAGCATTGAAATTGGTTTATGATTGCAAAAATGCTCAATCTCAATAATAATCAAAGGTATGCAAATTAAACCAATTTTGAGGTACTCTTTCATATCCATAAAGTTGGCCAAAGTAAAGACAAAGAAACTCGATTGCTGAAAAACAAATACACTCTTTCATTTCTGGTGGAATTTCAAACTGTCATACAATGCACTGTGAAATTACAAATATGTTACATCATCTAACCCAATAGTTCTATTTTTCAAAATGTACTCTGATAGTATTATCAAAACCAACAATAACACAAAATATTCCTATGCCAAGATTTTCATTGTAGCATTATACAATTGTAAAAGAATTGTGAAAGAAAAAAATTAGATATCCCATGATAAGGAAGCAGTAACGTAAAATATAATAGGATTCTATATAATGTGATTAGTAGTAATAAATAGGAAGAATGCTAAAACATTTGAAAAAAATCTATGAAATAATGAGGAAGGGGAAAAGAAGAACAAGAAGAATGAAATACATTTTAAGAGGAAAAGTAAATGAGAATGAATGGACAATTAAACATATTAATGGAGACAGAACTAATAACTGAAAAATTAATATAGTTAATATGTTGAAATTTATTCAGTGTAAATAGATACTAAACTATCATGATTTTGTTGTTTTTTCAATTTTTTTTAACAAATACTTAATTTTTAAAAGAAAATTCATTGGAATTTTTTTATCACTACACTTAGCATAAAAACTATGTTTAAATGAACTTAGACTACTATGTTCTTCGAACAGATGTTTGTGTCATTGGGCCATTGACTCAAAAACCAATCATTCATTTATCCTCAACATTTATTGCACATATGGTGGGGATGCAGGATAGAAATAAAGAAAAATGTACATGATAATTTTGTTGTGTATTTGAAAGGAATAGCAAGTTATGTATAGTAGATTTGCAGTTGCATGTGTAATCATCTTTTTTATTGTACTATTATGGAAATGCTTGTTTTAAAATACAAATTTAAAATAAAAAATATAATCACAGTATCTCAAAGAAGGAAAGGACCTTATAAGTCTTCTAGTCATCTAATCCAGATGTTAGCTAATCTATACAACATTCCTGACACGTGGTCATCCAGTTTTTGCTTTAAAGTCTCCAGTCATGACAAGTCCATCAAAGCAGTCCATTTCATTTTTCTCTACTCACAAAGAAGTTTTTTCTTACATTGAATCACATGCCAAATACCCAGAAAAATTCAATGTGCTAAAAATTAGGTTGTTCATGATTTAGAAGAGATGCAAATTTAGAACTTTTAGAAGCAAAAGAATCTTGTAATTTAATATAGTGCAAACACTCTAGAACATTCTCTTTTTAAATAAACCATAAACTGTTCTCTTTTTAAATAAACCATAGCATGAAAAGGTGCTCTAAATCACTATTGATCAGAGAAATGCAAATTAAGACAACTTTGAAGTACCACTATACATCTCTCAGATTGGCTAAGATGACAGGAAAAGATAATGACAAATGTTGGAGGGGATGTGGGAAAATTGGGACACTAATACATTGTTGGTGGAATTGTGAAGTGATCCAACCAATATGGAGAGCAATTTGAAACTATGCCCAAAGGACTATCAAACTGTGTAATAACCTTTGATCCAAGCTTACTGGGCTTATATTTCAAAGAGATCTTAAAGGTACAAAATGCACCCACATGTGCAAAAATGTTTGTGGCAGCCCTTTTTTGTAGTGGCAAGAAAGTGGAAATTGAATGGATGCCATTAGTTGGAGAATGGCTGAATTAGTTATGGTATATGAATGCTATGAATTATTATTGGTCTATAAGAAATGATCAGTAGGATGATTTCAGAGAGATCTGGAGAGATTTACATGAACTGATGCTAAGTGAAATGAGCAGAACCAGGATTACTGTACATGGCAATAACAAGATAATACAATGATCAATTCTGATGGACATGGCTCTTTTCAGCAATGAAATGATCTAGACCAGTTCCAATGATTTTGTGATGAAGAGAGCCATCTACCAGAGAGAGGATTAGGGGAATTGAGTATGGATCACAACATTGTATTGTCACTCTTTTTGTTGTTTGCTTGCATATTTGTTGTGATCTAGTTCAGATGGATCTGAATCGGTCCCTGTTCGGGCACCAAAATGTGGTGAGCTTTTTCTTCTCAAAACGCAGCCAGGTGATAAAAGTTCAGATCTTTTATTATCTCCAATATAGCCCGGTTAGCTTAGAGGCCTATCTCTCTGCTTGGTTCCAAGAGCTCTCTCCGAATGTCGCCAAATCCAAAGGTCTGGTCCTTCAGCCTCTGCCTCTGCTTTCTTCAGCCTCCAGCCCCAGCTCCATTCTTCATGTCATTCCAGTGAAATCTCGACTTGTAGCTTCTTCCTCTGAAGAACCTCCTCGACTGGCCCATTGAAGCTCTATTTATGCTCAAGAGAGGGATTGTGGGTTTTCTCCCATAGTGCTCTCTGGCCCAAAGAGCTTCAAGGGAGGTGTGAACTCATTGAACTCCAATGAGTAAAGGTGTGAACACAAGCCTTGTATTAATTAGTTCTACTTAGTACCTTGTTTCAGATTCTGCCCAAAACATCTTCTTGTAAGATTAGATCAACTCTAATTAGTTAGCAGTTAGTAAGGATTCCAACACATATTATTTTCTTTTTCATTTTCTTTCTTTTTGATTTGATTTTTCTTGTGCAGCAAGATAATTGTATAAATATGTATGCATATATTGGGGATTTAATATATATGTTTACAATGTCTAACATATATTGGATTACTTGCTATCTAGGGGAGGGGGTGGGAGAAGTGGGGGAAATTGGAACACAGTTTTGCAAGGGTTAATGTTGAAAAATTATCCATGCATATGTTCTGAAAATTTAAAAGCTTTAATTAAAAAAATAATAAAATGAACTATTGAACAATTTAAAAATAAATAAATAAAATAAACCATATTATATCTGGCTTTTATGCATGTAACAATGGCATAATTTGGTTCATGGTAAGGGATTTTGTAGCAAATTTAACAGGTCACAATTCTTTTTTCCAGTTTAAAGATGGAGGCAAAAAGAAAGGGGAGAGGAAAGGATAAAGGAAAAAGGAGCCAGGGAAAGAGAAATGGGCTAGACATGGGGAAGAACATGGCTCTGTAATTATAGAACTTGGGTTCAAATTCTAATTCTGATATTGAGCCAACACTACCACCACTTTCACAACAACTAGCATTTATATAACATTTAAAAAATTAAAAAGGATTTTACAGATATTTTTATTCTATCCTTGTGACAACCCTGAGAGGGAGGTGCTATTTCCATTTTAAAGATTAGGAAACTGAGGAAGACAAAAGTTAAATGACTTATCTAGTCATCAATAAATATCTGAATCTGGTTTTTTTGAATCCAAGACCAGCACTCCTATCTATCGTACCACCTAGTTATTAATCATTTAACTTCTCTAAGTTTCAGTTTCCTCTTTAAGATAAGTGTTTATACTTTGTAACCTCTGAAGTTTTCAAGATTATTCATTATTATTCTTTGATTTATAAGAGGGCAAGGAATAATGATAAAGAAAAGGCAATTAAAAGATAAGTGCATTTAAATGAAGTGAGCAAAGTATATTACTTTTTTATCTAAATTAGATCTACAAAAAATGAGAGGGGATTTTTCTATTCTCTACCTATTTAGGTATAAAGAAAAGGTAATATTATGGCAATGATGTCAAATCCAAATAGAAATGGGGATCATTAATTTATATATAAAGACCTATGGATCACAGATTGATCCACATTAAAATGTAATTCTACTTATATTTTAATGTTTTTAAACTAATTTTCTTAAATATTTTCCAACTTTATTTTAATTGGTTCATATTGCATTCAAGAGTGTTGCAGGATGCATGTAATCCACTGATCTCATGGTTGGCATTTTTGTTCTAGAATCACTAAAATTGGAGTCTGGAAGACATTGGCTAGAATTCAACCTCTAACACTGACTTTATCATGTGACTTCATGGGCAAGTCACTTAACTTATTTGAGTCTCACACAATCACCAAAGATTCATTGAGTAGCTTATAGACTCATTATGATTTGGACAGATTTTTGAAAATTGCAAACGACCTACTTAAACAGAAAAGTCTTTGATATGCCTCACTCTTCCTCAAACATCAGAATCTACCAATGACATTTCTCTCTGACAGAAATTTCAGTTTACTCAAGTGGAGAGGTGATAAATGCAATAATGTTGATTAGCCTTTTTTCTTGAAGCTGATTTTTCAAGGTCCAAACTCTTCTTTGCTGCATCATGGAACTTACTCAGCCTTTATTAAGGAACCATTACCCTTGACTTTTTGAAGAATAAGAGGAAAAAGAAAACAAAAACAAAAAGATATGTCTCCTTTAGGCACACATTTTATCTTTTTTTATGCTTTAATATTACATTTAGGCCTTGAAAAATGCTAACTAATGATGATTATGAGTGGAAAAAATCTTCAGAAATTAAGCACATTGGAGATAATGTTAGAAAGTGAAGTCAGAAAGACAAAGCTGTCACTTAAGAACTATGTGACGGGGTAAATCATTAAACTTCCCTGGGCCTCAGTTTCTTCATCTATAAAAGATGTTGGACAAATTAATTTAAAGTTATCTATCAGTACTAAATTTATGATTCTATAAATAGGAAATTATTACAAAATTAAACTAATATGTGTTAAGTACATAATATATGCAAAGTACCTGTGCTAGGTCTTAAGAGATAACACAGGCAAGAATAACAAACTGTCCTTTCCCTGAAAAAACCTATATTCTACAATAGTGTAAGAAAATCACAAAACTTAATGACAAGTAATGTCAAACTTGGTTTGTGTGTTGATTAATTTTGCTAAATTTATTTTTTCCCTTTTTATTATTTAGTGTAAGGGATGACTTTCAAAAATGAAGAAAGCAAGGCATATTGAGAAATATATGTGATATAATGCAAAATAAAAATTATAATTAATATCTCACCACTCCAAATAGTTTAGTTATGAGACTTGTACAAAGAGAAATAGAAAAGATGAAAATCTTTCCATTGATGTTAATGTTGGTAGATATGAAATAGGAAGATTGAAAAGATTGAAAAAGAAGAAAACCAAATTGTTTGGAGTTTTTTCCCCCAAAATCTTGGTTTACTAATGTCAAAACACCATATACAATGGCTAAAAATTAGAAACAAAAGACGTACCCACAAATACATAATGGCTGTACAAGTTGTGGAATGAATGTTATTATGCCATAAGGAATGACAAGTATAAAGAATTTAGAGAACCATAAGAAGACTTGTATGAATGGTTATGGAAGGAAGACTATCAAATTAAAAGAAAGCTACCTAAAAATGGTAACATAAGACAACTTCAAAAGGCAACACTAATCAGATCAAATATAAAGCACAATATTGTTCTAAATGACCAAGGTTAAACATACATTCTTTTTTTTCTATTAATAAGTAGTCATTTATTAAAAGAAACAAACAAACAACAACAACAAAAAAAAACAAAAACAGACCTTTAAGTGTACTGCTCTTCTGGCTTCAGATGTGTCCCTAGGCAAGTCATATAATCTGTTTGCCTCAGTTTCTTCAACTCTAAAATGGAGATAATGACACCTACCTTACAGAATTGTTGTGGAGATCAAATGAGATAAACTTAAATGAAATAAATGCTCTAGTACAGTGGCTGACATATATAAATGTTTATTTTCTTCCCTCCTGACATTCAAAATCACTATATTAAGCAGATTTTTTTTTTGCTTTTTATTCTGTGTGTGTGTATGTGTATGTGTATTAAATAAAAGATACTATTAAATCAATGGGAAAGCAATATGTGTTAAAATGATTTTTTTAAAAAAGATGAATCTTACCCCACTAAATATAATGATTTATCTCTGGTGAATATAGAAACTATGCAGGTATGTTTTCAATGCAGACAAGAAGATACTCTTATTTATACTTTTTGTTGTTGTTGTTGTGAATCTAATGATTGTCAGGAAAAGAGTAAAATACAGTGTTGTGGAAGCCGCTGATGAAAGTAAAGCATTGGTGACATCAAATGCCCAATAAATATGAAAACAGCAATTTTCTTTCAATCCAGTTATTTGGATAGAACTATAGAATATGACTACATTTAGTTGGATAGAATTATAAAATATGACTATTCAAAGATGAACCTTAGGGAACAGTTGTAAAAATGGTATGCAGACCATGACCTTGGGAAGTTTACTTTGGTGGGTAACAGATATAACACATACACAGCTAAATAAATAAAAGATATAAAAACTGGACTTATGGTTTCAGTGCGAAGGAAACTCCCTCTTTAGTTGACACCCTTTTAGTAGCATAGTCTTAAAGCAAAGGTTCTTACTCTTCTTTGTACCTTGGGGTAGTCTAATAAAGCTTATCTATATCTTTTCTGAATAATGTATTTAAGCAAATAAGAGATTATAAAGGAAACCAGTTATATTAGAATACATCACAATATATTTATATAGAAAGACATAGATATAGAGATGTGTGTATGTGTGTGTGTGTGTGTGTGTGTGTGTGTGTGTGTATTTCCCCAAGCAAGTTCATTGATTCCCTATCCTCCTCTAGGTTAAGAATTCTTAGAGTATCTTAAGAGTTATAGCATTGGGAAGTAATATGACTTGCCCAAGATCACCCATTTATTATGTGTCACAGGCAGGAGTTGAACATTTCTGACTTTTAGGTCTCTTGTTTTATGTAGTTACAGTAAATTCCGAAGTTTGTGCATACACAAGGGAATATGTAATCAAGGGAAGCAGGAAACTAGGAAATATTTTTTTCAGCTGGTATTTCTGATAAAGGCTTCCTTTCTAAAATACATAGAGAACTGAGTCAAATTTATAATGCAAGTTGGCAGCTTTCAGATGACGAAATTAAAGGTATCTTTAGACATATTTTTAAAAATTCCAAATCACTATTGATTAGAAAAATGAAAATTAAAACAACTCTGAAGTATCCTTTTACCCCTATTAGTTTGGCTTATATGACAAAAAAGGAAAATGATAAATGTTGGAGATAATGTGGGAAAATTGGAAAATTTATGTATTGTGGTGGAGTTATGAACTGATTCAACTATTCTGAAACTACATACAAAGGACTATAAAACTGTTCATACCCTTTGTTCCAAACAATACCACTACTAGGTCTGTATCTCAAAAAGACCACAAAAAATATAAAAAGATCTACATGTGCAAAAATGTTTACAGTAGCTCTATTTATGGTGACAAAGAACTGGAAATCAAAGGGATGCGCATCAAATGGAGAATGGCTGAACAAATTGTGGTATATGAATGTAATGGAATACTATTGTGCTATAAGTAATGATGAGCAGATTTCAAAAAACTCTGGAAAGATTTACATGAACTGATGCTGAATGAAATGAGCAAAATCAGGAGAATATTTTACATAGTAATAGCAACATTGTACAGTGATCAACAATGACAAACTTAGCTCTTTTTAACACTACAATGATTTATGACAATTCCAAAAGACTTATGTTGCAAATGTTTTGTATAAATAAACCTGGGTCTTCTCCGTGGGGTTGGGGGGTGTGGGGAAAAAGGGGAATAATCTGGAACTCAAAAATTAAAAAATGTAAAAATTGTCCTATTTATAACTAGGGAAAATAAATATGAATAAAAGTCAAAGCATACTATTTTCATTTTGCTTTTGTTTTTTTTCTTTCTTGTCGTTTTCCCCTTTTGTTCCAATTCTTCTTTCACAACATAACTAGTATGTAAATATGTTTAATATGAATGAACATGTATAGTTATATCAGACTGTTTGCTGTCTTGGGGAAAAGGTAGAGGAGAGAGAGAGAAAAAAAAATGAAACTCAAAAGCTTAAAAAAAAAGTGAATGTTGAGAATTCTTTTTAAAAGGGGAAAAAAAATTAAAAAAAGAAAAGAAAATTGTCTGAAATGTTAGAACAAGATCAGAAAGTGAAAATAGAAAATATTCACCAATCTGAAAGAGATATTACAAGAGAAATCTACAGGAACATCATAGCCCAATTCCAAAACCCCCAGGTCAAGGAGAAAAAATATTTTTTCTTGTTGCTTGTAATATTTTCTCCTTGACCTGAGGGTTTTGGAATTGGGCTATGATTATTTTTTCTTGTTGTTTATAATAATTCAAATGTGTAAGAGACACAATTAAAATCACATAAGATTTAGCAGTGGCTACATTGGAAGACCACAGGTCTTAGAATACTATATATATTAAAGAGCAAAAGAACTGGGGCTATGACCAAAAAAATTATACCCAGTAAGTCTTAAGCATAATTTTGAACAATAATAAAAAAGGATATTGAATGAATTGCTAGACTTTCAGGATTTTGTTGCAAAAAGATCTGAACTTAAAATTTGATATATATGATTCAACAGAAATATAAGATAAACAATTGATTACAAGAAGCTCAATAAAGACAAATAGTTTTATGTTTTATATGTGGAAATGTAAATGATATGTCTAAGATTGTCATTAGTAATTGTGTACTTCAAAAGAGAGATTGGAATAGAGCTGAGTATGGAGTGATTCCAAAAATCAAAATCACATAGGAAAAGGTAAAAAGAGTAATGTTATATGAATGAGGTTTGAGAGGAAAAATTAATACTAAGGAACTAGATGGGGGAGGAGGGCTGGTAGTTCCAAAACCCTATTCTCATCAGGAATGAGTTAAAGAGGAAACTATATATATATAGAAAGACATCAATGTTTTTTAAACATCATAAATAAGAGAGAGAGAGAATAGTATAAGGTGGTGCATAGAATGGTGTGTGGATTAATAGGAATAGAATAAGGTGTGTAGATTATTGGGAGTGAGATAAAGAGGGAGGACATGGGTAGGAGGATGGGATAAAGGATAGGATTCTTGGAAGTGGGATAGGTTAAATAATAGCAAGGCTGGCCAGTGGGTAGAAATAAAGCAAATAAAGTCAGCACAGATAAGAAGTAGGAGATATATTCAAACATAATCAGGAGCAGAATTTGTTAGGAAAATACAGCAATAGGAATCAGTGATCTCAGATAAAGCTAAAATAGATTTAATCAAAAGAGAAAAATAGGGCAACTATATTATATATCAGTTATATTAATCAGTATTATTTTAGACTATTTAAATAACCAGACAGTTTTAGGTTGGAATATGCCATGGTGTAGGAAATGAAGAATTAATGGATTTTTAAAAATAGGGAAAGATTTAAACTTATAAAGGTTGATGTCATCTATCTTCAGAGAAACAGAGGACAAACAACCATAGGATGACCTTATATAGATGTACAAGAATGAATGTGTGTGTGTGTGATTATAGATAGGCCTCTCTATAAATATATTACATATACATATATATGTATATGTGTGTTTATAAATCTATCCATGCTTAATTGTAGCCTTCTTGAGGGAGGTGGACAGGGAAGGAAAGGGGGAAAAGAATAAAGTAAAAAGTACACAGCAGAAACAAGAAAATCTGCTAAGAAGCAAAAAAAATTAAAATAAAATAAAAATAAAAGATGAATAGCTCTGAACACAATATATAATTTTTCTTATAAAAGCTTTCTTGACTCTCATGTTCTGCTGTGGACATAGCAATTTTATTTCTTTTCCTATTTTTTCTTCTTTTAAATTAATTTTATATATATGCATTAGTGTAGCAAATCATCTGAGCTTATTCCCTAAATATGCATTACAACTTGCAGGTTAAGTCCCCAGAAAGGTTGTTGCTTCTGCTTTCCGAGTTCTCTAAGGTAACACATCATCCTAATGCGAGTTCATGTTGCACAAGAAAAGTCAGATCAAAAAGAGAAAAAGATGAGAAAGAAAACAAAAAGAAAACAAACAACAAAAAAAGATGAAAAACATAAACCTGTTATGCTGATAACTAGGGACAAAGGCTGCCTTATGAGCAAAATGAAAGTTCGCTGTTGTCAGAATCCCCATGTCAAGACCACCCCTCTCTTTTTACTCCTTTCTTTTTACTATTAGGAGATAATCCTGTTTTCCACAGTGAAGATGCAACCTAGTAAGCAAGCTGAGTTTAGTGTAACAATGGTCCTTTGTGATAATCCTTTGGATGAGCACTGATACAATTAAATCTCAGAACTAACTGAGCTCAGGCACACACACACACACACACACACACACACACACACACACACATCTTTGGTTTTATTTTGCTTATTTTATTTTATTTTTCAGAGATAACCATGGTTGTGATGACCTGAATGAGATGTTCCATATTCTGAAAATTAACAGCAGTTGCTAAAACTCTGGGACTCTTTGGTCAGTTGTTTTCAAAGCTCACATTGTCTTCTTCTTCTTCTTCTTCTTTTTCTTCTTCTGCTGCTTCTTCTTCTTCTTCTTCTTCTTTTTCTTCTTCTGCTGCTTCTTCTTCTTCTTCTTCTTCTTTTTCTTCTTCTGCTTCTGCTTCTTCTTCTTCTTCTTTTTCTTCTTCTGCTTCTTCTTCTTCTTCTTTTTCTTCTTCTGCTTCTGCTTCTGCTTCTGCTTCTTTTTCTTCTTCTTCTTCTTCTTCTTCTTCTTCTTCTCTTCTTCTTCTTCTTCTGCTTCTTCTTCTGCTTCTGCTTCTTCTTCTTCTTCTTCTACTTCTTCTTCTTCTTCTTCTTCTTCTTCTTCTGCTGCTGCTGCTGCTGCTGTTACTGCTGCTGCTTCTTTTTAAATAATAGCCTTTTATTTTCAAAATACATGCAAAGATAGTTTTCAACATTTACCCTTGCAAAACCTTGTGTTCCAAATTTTTTTCTTCTCCCTGTCCTCCTACCTCCTCTCTCAGACAGTAAATAATCCAATATATGTTATTTTTTAAAATTTTTTATTTAATAATTACTTTATATTGACACTCGTTTCTGTTCCGATTTTTTTTCCCCTCCCTCCCTCCACCCCCTCCCCTAGATGGCAAGCAGTCCTTTATATGTTGGATATGTTGCAGTATATCCTAGATACAATATATGTTTGCGGAACCGAACAGTTCTCTTGTTGCTTAGGGAGAATTGGATTCAGAAAGTATAAATAACCCGGGAAGAAAAACAAAAATGTAGATAGTTTACATTCGTTTCCCAGTGTTCTTTCTTTGGGTGTAGCTGCTTTTGTCCGTCATTTATCAATTGAAACTCAGGTCTCTTTGTCAAAGAAATCCACTTCCATCAAAATATGTCCTCATACAACATCGTTGTCGAAGTGTATAATGATCTCCTGGTTCTGCTCATTTCACTTAGCATCAGTTCATGTAAGTCTCGCCAGTCCTCTCTGTATTCATCCTGCTGGTCATTTCTTACAGAACAATAATATTCCATAACATTCATATACCACAATTTACCCAGCCATTCTCCAATTGATGGGCATCCATTCATTTTCCAGTTTCTAGCCACTACAAACAGGGCTGCTACAAACATTTTGGCACATACAGGTCCCTTTCCCTTCTTTAGTATTTCTTTGGGATATAAGCCCAATAGAAACACTGCTGGATCAAAGGGTATGCACAATTTGATAATTTTTTGGGCATAATTCCAGATTGCTCTTCAGAATGGTTGGATTCGTTCACAACTCCACCAACAATGCATTAGTGTCCCAGTTTTCCCGCATCCCCTCCAACATTCATCATTATTTTTTCCTGTCATCTTAGCCAATCTGACAGGTGTGTAGTGGTATCTCAGAGTTGTCTTAATTTGCATTTCTCTGATCAATAATAATTTGGAACACTCTTTCATATGAGTGGTAATAGTTTCAATCTCATCCTCTGAAAATTGTCTGTTCATATCCTTTGACCATTTATCAATTGGAGAATGGCTTGATTTCTTATAAATTTGAGTCAGTTCTCTATATATTTTGGAAATGAGGCCTTTATCAGAACCTTTAACTGTGAAAATGTTTTCCCACTTTGTTGCTTCCCTTCTAATCTTGTTTGCATTAGTTTTATTTGTACAGAGGCTTTTTAATTTGATGTAATCGAAATTTTCTATTCTGTGATCAGTAATGGTCTCTAGTTCATCTTTGGTCACAAATTTCTTTCTCCTCCACAAATCTGAGACATAAACTATTCTATGTTCCTCTAATTTATTTATAATCTCGTTCTTTATGCCTAGGTCATAGACCCATTTTGATCTTATCTTGGTATATGGTGTTAAGTGTGGGTCCATGCCTAATTTCTGCCATACTAATTTCCAATTATCCCAGCAGTTTTTATCAAATAATGAATTCTTTCCCCAGAAGTTAGGGGCTTTGGGTTTGTCAAACACTAGATTGCTATAATTGACTATTCTGTCTTGTGAGCCTAGCCTTTTCCACTGATCCACTAATCTATTTCTTAGCCAATACCAAATGGTTTTGGTGACTGCTGCTTTATAATATAATTTTAGATCAGGTACAGCTAGGCCACCTTCATTTGATTTTTTTTTCATTAATTCCCTTGAGATTCTCGACTTTTTATTGTTCCATATGAATTTTGTTGTTATTTTTTCTAGATCAATAAAATATTTTCTTGGAAGTCTGATTGGTATAGCACTAAATAAATAGATTAGTTTAGGGAGTATTGTCATCTTTATTATGTTCGCTCGGCCGATCCAAGAGCACTTAATATTTTTCCAATTATTTAAGTCTGACTTTATTTGTGTGGAGACTTTTTTATAATTTTGCTCATATAGTTCCTGACTTTCCTTTGGTAGATAGATTCCCAAATATTTTATGGTATCAACAGTTATTCTGAATGGAATTTCTCTTTGTATCTCTTGCTGTTGGGTTTTGTTGGTGATGTATAAAAATGCTGAGGATTTATGGGGATTTATTTTGTAGCCAGCTACTTTGCTAAAATTATGAATTATTTCCAATAGCTTTTTGGTAGAATCTCTGGGGTTCTCTAGGTATACCATCATATCATCTGCAAAGAGTGATAGTTTGGTTTCCTCATTGCCTACTCTAATTCCTTTTATATCTTTCTCGACTCTTATTGCCGAGGCTAGTGTTTCTAATACGATATTAAATAATAATGGTGATAGTGGGCAACCTTGCTTCACTCCAGATCTTACTGGGAAAGGTTCCAGTTTTTCCCCATTGCATATGATGCTTACTGATGGTTTTAAATATATGCTCCTGACTATTTTAAGGAAAAGTCCATTTATTCCTATGCTCTCAAGTGTTTTTATTAGGAATGGATGTTGGATTTTATCAAATGCTTTTTCTGCATCTATTGAGATGATCATGTGGTTTTTGTTTGTTTGGTTATTGATATGGTCAATTATGCTAATAGTTTTCCTAATATTGAACCAGCCCTGCATTCCTGGTATAAATCCTACTTGGTCATAGTATTATCCTGGGGATGATTTTCTGTAATCTTTTTGCTAATATTTTATTTAAGATTTTAGCATCGATATTCATTAGGGAGATTGGTCTATAATTTTCTTTCTCTGTTTTCAGCCTACCTGGTTTAGGTATCAGTACCATGTCTGTGTCATAAAAGGAGTTTGGTAGGACTCCTTCAATCCCTATTTTTTCAAATAGTTTATATAACATTGGAGTTAATTGTTCTTTAAATGTTTGGTAGAATTCACATGTAAATCCATCTGGTCCTGGGGATTTTTTCTTAGGGAGTTGATTGATAGTTTGTTCTATTTCTTTTTCTGAGATGGGACTGTTTAGGATATTTACTTCTTCCTCTGTTAGTTTGGGCAAGCTGTATTTTTGGAGGTATTTTTCTATTTCATTTAAGTTGTCGAATTTATTGGCATAAAGTTGGGCAAAGTAACTCCTAATTATTGCTCTAATTTCCTCTTCATTAGTGGTGAGTTCTCCCTTTTCATTTTTAAGACTAACAATTTGATTTTCCTCTTTCCTTTTTTTAATCAGATTTACTAAGGGTTTGTCTATTTTGTTGGTTTTTTCATAGAACCAACTCTTAGTTTTATTAATCAATTCAATAGTTTTTTTACTTTCAATTTTATTGATCTCACCTTTTACTTTTAGAATTTCAAGTTTAGTGTTTGACTGGGGGTTTTTAATTTGTTCCTTTTCTAGCATTTTTAATTGCAAACCCAATTCATTGACCTTCTCTTTCTCTATTTTATACAAATAGGCCTCTAGAGATATGAAATTTCCCCTTATTACCGCTTTGGCTGCATCCCATACATTTTGGTATGATGTCTCATTATTATCGTTTTCTTGGGTGAAGTTATTAATTATGTCTATGATTTGCTGTTTCACCCAATCATTCTTTAGTATGAGATTATTTAGTTTCCAATTATTTTTTGGTCTACTTCCCCCTGCTTTTTTGTTGAATGTAATTTTCATTGCATCGTGGTCTGAAAAGGATGCATTTACTATTTCTGCCTTACTACATTTGAGTTTGAGGTTTTTATGTCCTAATATATGGTCAATTTTTGTATAGGTTCCATGAACTGCTGAAAAGAAAGTGTATTCCTTTCTGTCTCCATTACATTTTCTCCAGAGATCTATCATATCTAACTTTTCTAGTATTCTATTTACCTCTTTGACTTCTTTCTTATTTATTTTGTGGTTTGATTTATCTAATTCTGAGAGTGCAAGGTTAAGATCTCCCAGTATTATAGTTTTACTGTCTATTTCTTCTTGCAGCTCTCTTAGTTTCTCTTTTAAGAATTTAGATGCTACCCCACTTGGTGCATATATGTTTAATATAGATAGTGCTTCATTATCCATGCTACCCTTTAGCAAGATATAGTGTCCTTCCTTATCTCTTTTAATTAGATCAATTTTTGCTTTAGCTTGATCTGAGATCAGGATGGCTACCCCTGCTTTTTTGACTTCACCTGAAGAATAGTAGATTTTGCTCCAACCTTTTACCTTTAACCTGCATGTATCTCCCCGCTTCAGGTGTGTTTCCTGTAAACAACATATTGTAGGATTCTGGCTTTTAATCCATTCTGCTAACCGCTTCCTCTTTATGGGGGAGTTTACCCCGTTCACGTTTATGGTTAGAATGACCAATTCTGTATTACTTGCCATCTTGTTAACCCTGGTTTATGCTTTCCTCCCTTCTTTCCCCTTTCCCCCCCTTCCCAGTATTAAGCTTGTGAGCACCACTTGCTTCTCACAGCCCTCCCTTTTTAGTATCCCTCCTCCCGCCTTAGAGTTCCTCCCCCTATCTTACCCCTTTCCCTCCCAGTTCCCGTATTCCCTTCCCCTTAGCTTATTCCTTCCCTTTTCACTTTTCCCTTCTCACTTTTCAATGAGATGGGAGAAGTTTCACCATAGATTGAATATGTCTTAAGATTTTTCACTTAAAGCCAATTCTGAAGGCAGTAAGATACCCACTATATTCATCCCCCTCCATTCTTTCTCTCGGATATAATAGGTTTCCTATGCCTCTTCATGAGATGTACTACCCCCACTTTACCCTTTTTCTGGTACAATGTCCTTTCCACATCAATTTCTAGAACAAGGTATACATGTATTCTTTATACATCTATATAGTCAAAATATAGTTCCCAAGATTAATCTTTACCTTTTTAGATTTCTCTTGAGTTCTATATTTGTAGATCAAACTTTTTGTTAAGTTCTGGTTTTTTCATCAGAAATAGATGAAATTTGCTTACTTCATTGAATGTCCATCTTCTTCCCTGGAAAAAGATGCTCATTCTCGCTGGGTAAGTTATTTTTGGTTGCATACCAAGTTCCTTAGCCTTTCGGAATATCATATTCCAGGCCCTTCGATCTTTTAATGTGGATGCTGCCAGATCCTGGGTGATCCTTATTGTGGCTCCTTGATACTTGAATTGGGTTTTTCTAGCCGCTTGCAATATTTTTTCCTTCATCTGAGGGTTCTGGCATTTGGCCACTATATTCCTTGGTGTTTTGATTTTAGGATCCCTTTCAGTGGGTGATCGATGAATTCTTTCAATGTTTATTTTTTCCTCTGTTCCTATGACTTCTGGGCAGTTCTCTTTGATAATTTCCTGGAAAATAGTGTCCAGGCTCTTTTTTTCATCATGTTTTTCTGAGAGTCCAATGATTCTCAGATTGTCTCTCCTGGATCTGTTTTCCAGGTCTGTTGTCTTCCCCAGAAGGTATTTCACATTTTTCTCCATTGTTTGATTTTTTTGGATTTGCTTGACTGATTCTTCTTGTCTCCTCGAGTCATTCAATTCCACTTGTTCAATTCTGATTTTCAGTGAAGTATTCTCTTCACTCACTTTTTTAAAATCTTTTTCTAATTGTCCAATTGAGTTCTTTTGTTCTGTGGAATTTTTTTCCATTTCGCCAATTTTGTTTTTTAGAGAGCTGTTTTCTGTTTCCAGTTCACTAATCCTATTTTTCAAGGATTTTACTTCTTTATCCACTCTCTCTTTAACTGACTTCTCCAGGCTCTTTTGCCAAGCCTCCCTCTCCTTTCCCCATTTTTCTTCTAGCTCCCTTGTGAGAGCCTTTTTAATCACTTCTATGAGGTTCATCTGTGCTGAGGAACAGATGCTCTCCTCCTTTGGGGATTCACCTGGGGACTGCCTGTTTTTAGTCTCCTCAGGATTTAGAGTCTGCTCTCTATCTGTATAGAAGCTGTCAAGGGTTAAAGTCCTCTTCAGCTTCTTGCTCATTCTGTCTATTAATCAGAGACAAACTACCAAAGAAAAACAGAAAAAACTGGAGTCTTTCTTTGGGGGGGGGCTGGGTGTGTTATCGAGCTTCCTCTACAGACTGCAGGGGGCAGCAGTGAGGCACTAGCAGGACTGTGCTGCACCTGCGCTCTGAGATCCCAGAGCATGCTGAGTCACTGGGGGGGGGGGGGGGGGGCGGCCAGGTCCTGAGAGACTCCAGCTGTTTGGGGTTGTATTCTTCAGCCCCGGTGTTTTTAGCTTCTCTGCTGGGCTGCTGACTTGCTGCAGGTTCCAAACCTGTAGCGAAGCTCTCCCCGCAGAGATGGCTGCGATCACTCCCCACCCCCTCTCCAGTCTGCTCCCGTGCTCTCACTGCCGCTGCCCGCCGCCTGCGCCCGATCTAAAACCGCCCCAGCCCTCCAGTAAAGACAGACCTTTCTTGGCAGATCTCAAGGATGGCTTCTCTTGGTAACTATATGTGTGTTTTTTTCAGTCAAGCATTGATTCAGAGGCTTGTAATGAAATGGATAGTGAGAGAAAGCGTGGAGCTTATGCAGCTGTGAGCCTCCTCTCCGCCATCTTAACCGGAAGTCTCCAATATATGTTAAACATGAGCAATTCTTCTATACACTGTTCCATAATTATCATGTTGCACAAGAAAAGTCAAATCAAAAAGAGAAAAAGATGAGAAAGAAAACAAAAAGGAAACAAACAACAAAAAAAGATGAAAATACAATGTTGTGATCCACCCTCAGTCTCCATAGTCCTCTCTCTGGGTGCAGATGGCTCTCTTCATCACAAGTTTATTGGAATTGGCCTGAATCACCTCAATGATGAAAAGAACCACATCCATCAGAATTGATCATTGTATAATATCCCTGTTTCCATGTACAATATTCTTTCAGTTCTACTCACTTCATTTAGCATCACTTCATATAAGTCTCTCTAGGCCTTTCTAAAATCTTCCTACTGGCCACTTCTTATAGAACAATAATATTCTATAACATTCATATACCATAGCTTATTCAGCCATTCCCCAACTGAAGGACATCTACTCAGTTTCCAATTCTTTGCCACTACAAAAAGGGCTGCTACAAACATTTTTGCACCTGTGGGTTCTTTCCCCTTTTTTCATAGTCTCTTTGGGATATAGACCCAATAGAGACACTGCTGGATCAAAGGGTATGCACAATTTAGAGAATAGAGCCCTTTGAGCATAGTCTCCAGAATGGTTGGATCAGTTCATAACTCCACCAACAATGTATTAGTGTCCCAGTGTTCCCACATCCCCTCCAACATTTCTCATTCTCTTTTCCTATCATCTTGGCCAATTTGAGAGGTATGTACTGGTACCTCAGAGTCATCTTAATTTGCATTTTTCTAATCAATAGTGATTTAGAGCATTTTTTCATATGACTAGGAATGGTTTTAATTTCTTCATCCAAAAATTATCTGTTCACACTCCTTTGGCCACTGATCAATTGGAGAATGACTTGTATTCTTATAAATTTGAGCCAATTCTCTATATATTTTAGAAATGAAGCCTTTATCAAAACTCTAGGATATAAATTTTCCCCCCAGTTTTCTGTTTCCCTTCTAATCTTTGCTGCATTGGTTTTATTTGTAAAAAAATTTTCTAACAATATAATCAAAGTTATACATTTTGCATTTCATAATATACTCTAGTTCTTCTTTGGCCACAAATTTCTTTCTTCTCCACAGATATGAGAGATAGACTATCCTTTGTTCTTCTACTTTGCTTATAGAATCATTCTTTATGTCTAAATCATGATCCCATTCCAACCTTATCTTGGTATAGGGTGTTAGGCATTGGTCAATGCCAAGTTTCTGCCATCCTATTTTCCAATTTTCTCAGCAATTTTTGTTAAATAGTGAGTTCTTATCCCAGAAGCTGGGGTCTTTGGGTTTATCAAACACTGGATTCAACTATTCTATTTATTAGCCAATATCATATGGTATTGATGACTATTGCTTTATAATATAATTGTAGGTCTGGTACAGCTAGGCCACCTTCATGTGCATTTTTTATTTCATTAATTTCTTTGAAATTCTTAATCTTTTGTTCTTTCAGATGAATTTTGTTACTATCTTTTCTAGCTCTGTAAAATATTTTATTGGCAATTTAATTGGAAAAACACTGAATTAAGTAGATTAATTTAGGTAGGATGATCATTTTTATTATATTTGCTTAGCCTACCCATGAACATTTGATATTCTTCCAATTGTTTAAAACTGACTTTATTTGTGTGGAAAGTATTTTGTAATGTGTTATGTATTCATATAGTTCCTGACTATATCTTGGCAGGTAGACTCCTAAATATTTCATATTATCTATAGTTGTTTTAAATGGAATTTCTCTTTGTATCTCTTGATGCTGAACTTTGTTGGTAACATATAGAAATACTGATGATTTATGTGAATTTATTTTGTATCCTGCAACTTGGCTGAAGTTGTGAATTGTTTCTAATAGTTTCTTGAGTTGATTTTCTAGGATTCTCTAAATATGCCATCATATCATCAATTTCTTTTTCTAAATTGGGGCTATTTCCTCCTCTATTAATCTGGGCAAGCTATAATTTTTAAAGTATTCATCCATTTCACATAGATTATTAGAGTTATTGGCATAAAATTGGGTAAAATCACTCCTAATTATTGCTGTAATTTCTTCTTCATCAGTGGAAAGTTCACTCTTTTCAGTTTTGATAGTAGCTATTTGATTTTCTTCTTTCCTTTTTCTAATCAAATTAACTAAAGGTTTATCTATTTTGTTTTTCCTCCCATAAAACCAACTTTTAGTTTTGTTTATTAGTTCAATAACTTTCTTATTTTCAATTTTATTAATCTTCCTTTTTATTTTCATAATTTTAAATTTGGTATTTAATTGGGGATTTTTAATTTTTTTTCTAGCTTTTTTAGTCACATGCCCAATTCATTGATCTTCTCATTTTCTATTTTATGCAAGTAAGCATCTAGATATTTAACATTGCTCCTAAGAACTGCTTTGGCTGAATCCCATTACTTTTGGTATGTTGTCTCATTATTGTAATTCTCTTGGATAAAATTATCAATTGTTTCATGTTTTGTTGTTTCACTCACTCATTCTTTAGGATTAGATTATTTAGTTTCCAATTAATTTTTGGCCTATTTTTTCCTGACCCTTTATTGTATGTAATTTTTATTGCATCATGATCTAGAAAAGATGCATTTACTATTTCTGTCTTTCTGCATTTGATTTTGAGGTTTTCATGCCCTAATATCTGGTCAATTTTTGTGTAGGTTCCAAGTACTGCTAAGAAAAAAATGTATCCCTTTCTTTTTCTATTTGATTTTCTCCAAAGCTCTATTATACCTAATTTTTCTAAAATTTTATTCCCTCCTTATCTTCTTTTTTATCTTTATCTAGTTCTGATAGAGCAAGGTTGAAATCCTCTACTAATATCGTTTTGTTGTCTATTTCTTTTTGCAGCTCTCTGAACTTCTCCTCTAGGAATTTGGATGCCATACCACTTGGTGCATGTATATTTACTATTGATATTACTTCATTATCTATGGTACCCTTTAGTAAAATGTAATTTCCTTCCTTATCTCTCTTAATTAAATATATTTTTTGCTTTTGCTTGATCTGAGATCAGGATTGCTATCCTTGCTCTTTTTTTTTTTAAACTTCAGCTTATGCTAAAGATTCTGCTTCAGCCTTTTACTTTTACTCTGTATGTAATCACTTTGCTTTAAATGTGTTTCTTGCAAACATATTTTCTGTTATTTAATTATTATATTATATAGGTGTAATCATATGATTTCTTTTATCTAATTATTGATATAGTGAATTATGTTAATAGTTTTCCTAATATTGAACTAGTCCTGCATTCCTGTTATAAATCTTACTTAGTCATAGTGTAGTGGTCACAACTTTCTGTAATCTCTTTGCTAATATTTTATTTAAGATTTTTGCGTAAATCTTCATTAGGGAAATTGGTCTATAATTTTCTTTCTCTGTTTCGACCTTGCCTGGTTTAGGTATCAATACCATGGATTCTGGCTTTTAATCCAGTCTGCTATCTGCTTCTGTTTTATGGGAGAGTTCATTCCATTCACATTCACAGTTAAAATTAGTAACTCTGGGAACAAGGGATTTGGCAATTATCAGTGCTGTAAAATTACTCATGCAGATAACTTGTAAAGAAAAAGCTATTAAAAAATTTAAAAAAATTAGTAACTGTTTCCCATCATCTTATTTTCCCCAAGTTATACTTTTCTCTTTTCTTTCCCCCTTTTCCTCTTCCCCAGTGTTTTACTTCTGACTACCACCTCCTTCATTCAGCTCTCCCCTTTTACGGCCCCTCCCCCTTTTTTATCCCTTTCTCCTACTTCTGTTCTCCCTTCTTATTAGCCTTGCCTTTTGCTTTCCCTTTTCCCTTCCTACTTCCCTATAGGATAAGACAAGTTTCCCTATCAAACTGAATATGTTTGATATTCTTTCTTTGAGACAAATCCGAAGAGATTAATGTTCACACAATGCTCATCCTCTTTCCTTCTTTCCCTCAATTGTAATAGGTCTTTCTTGCCTCTTCATGTGATATAATTTACCCCATTTTACCTTCCCTTTCTTCTACAAGTACAATGCCTTTTCCACCCTTAGTTTCTTTTTTTATATCATCAAAATAAAGTCAAATTACACCTACATCCTCTAAGTATACCCTAAAGATACAGTTCTCAAGAGTTAAACATATCATCTTCCTACATAGGGATGCAGATTCCCTTTGCAAAACAAGAAAGTTAAAATTCTGAACACAACTGAAAGGAAAACTGAAGTCTGAATCAGGATAATGACTCGTCTTAAATTCAGGACAAGGAATGAAATGCATCATCTGCCTATCAATAGAGAAACAGGAAATGACAGGTGCAGGTTTACATATGTGTTATGAAACATGTCACTACATTGGGTGACTTTGTTTACCTTTTTTCTGTATCACCATGAAGGATTCCATAGAATGTGTGAAAGTAAGGGAAACCATTCAGAAAAGCATCAATAAAACTTTTCTTTTTAAAGAAACACACAAAATATACCTTCCTCATTTATTTTACCAATTCTGGCTAGAAGGCCCTGAATTTCTTGGAATCTTTATTAAATATTAGAAATGCTTAAGTTATAATTTTAAAATACTATAGCTAACAATCAATCAAATGAATTGATGTGATGATGTGACATGAGATAAGAGATTTAAATACAGAAAGCACAGGGGAACTCAACTAGTCTCTTTTGTTTTACAGATGAGGAATCAGACCCACATAAGGATAATAATTTACCAAATGGCAATAATTTGCCAAATGGCAAATGGCAGGTGTAGGATTTGACCTGAAGTCTTCTGACTACAACTTTAGCACTCTAGTCACAATACTACAAAGGAAAACCACTTGCCAAGAATGGGAAGCAATGGTCATTTGGAGTCCTCTATAGAAAAGATATTAATGCTTCTAGAGAGATAGATGAGGATTTTTGGTCTGACCAGGACTAATACATTAGATACTAAAATCATTCTGACATCATGTTTATGGGAATAATTTAAGACCAGTTAGGAAGTTATTGCGGTAATCTAGGCCATGAGGGTTTGAACTTGGGAGGAGACAGGATGAATGAAGAAAAGGAAACTGTATCTGAGAAATTTTGAGGAGCTAGAATCAATGGGATTTGTCATTTGGTTAGGTATGGGAATTGAGAGTAAATGAAAGCTCAAACTATATACTATGAGTTTTTTAACCTGAGTGATTGGGAAGATGGCCATTTAGTCCTAGACTTAGAACTGCAAAAACCTGAGGATGTTTCATTGTAGCCCAGTATGAACTCAGGTATTTTATTCTAAAGCCACTTTCCTACTTAAGAACCACAGAAGACAAGGAAGAGAGGAGGAGGAGAAGGAGAAGGAAGAAGAGGAGGAAGAAGAGGAGGAGGAAGAGGAGCTAACATCTTAAGCTTTGAAGAGCTCTTTATCTAATTTGATCTTCATTATTATGCTGTGCGTTAAGTGCTATCATTCCTATTTGTCAGATTGAAAAAACAAAAGCTGAGAGGTTGTGATTTTCTCAGCCGCTCCCAAATAATTTTTAATGGCTAAAACAAGGTTTATCCCTATGTTTTCCTGATGTCATCATTTCCAGTACCTCTTCTAGGGGATCTTTCCTGATCTACTCCAATTGTTAGAACTCCCTCTTGCATCACAGGGGAAAAATATTTACTTGGTATATTTTGTATTATATATTTGCTCCCTTAGTCATTTGTTTCTGAGGCAACTAGGTAGCTCAGTGGACCTGAAGTCAAGAAGTTCTAAATTCAAATTCAGTTTCAAATTTATTAGCTATGTGATCCTGGACAATTCACTTAACCTCTATGTGCCTCTGTTTTCTCATTTGTATAATGAGGATTAATAATAGTGCTTGTTTCCCAAGCACTGTCACTATTATAAGGATAAAATGAAGTGATATTCAAAAAGTATTTTGCAAACTTTAAAGCACTATATAAATGCTATTTATTATCGTTGTTGTTATTCATCTTCATCATCATCATCAACTGTTAGAAAAGAATGTAAATTTTGTAAAAGTAAATTTGCTATTTTCAAATTTGCATCCCTAATGATTAATACAATGCCTGATATATAGTAAGTGCTTAATAATGTTACTTGAATTAAATTGAGACTGGGATCATTCACATACATCTTGGAACCTTCCCAGTCTCCCAAGATAAGTCCTAGCAAAAAAAAAAAGGGGGGGGGGTCAATTGGGAATGGAAAAGACCTTTTCTCCTGAGAGTCAGAGATGATATTCACTCACAATTTTATTGGCTTTATTCTTCATTAGTTTACTCCATCTTCTATTTTTGTGCCAACATACTCATTGTTGGCACATGTTCATGTTAACATAAATTTCAAAAATTTATAGAGAGATTTGAACATTCTGGGTTTATTTTCACATCTTATACAGGCTTCTTAAGAATATTTGTGGTAGGATGATTTCAGAAAGGCCTGGAGAGACTTACATGAACTGATGCTGAGTGAAATGAGCAGGACCAGAAGATCATTATATACTTCAACAACAATACTATATGATGATCAATTCTGATGGATGTGACCCTCTTCAACAATGAGATGAACCAAAACCAGTTCCAATAGAGCAGTAATAAACTGAACCAGCTATACCCAGCAAAAGAACTCTGGAAGATGGCTATGAACCACTACATAGAATTCCCAATCTCTCTATTTTTGTCCACCTGCATTTTTGATTTCTTTCACAGGCTAATTATACACTATTACAAAGTCCGATTCTTTTTGTACAGCAAAATAACTGTTTGGACATGTATACATATATTGTATTTAATTTATACTTTAATATATTTAACATGTATTGGTCAACCTGCCATCTGGGGGAAGGGGTGAGGGGAAGAAGAGGAAAAGTTGGAACAAAAGATTTTGCAATTGTCAATGCCGAAAAATTACCCATGCATATATCTTGTAAATAAAAAACTATAATAAGAAAAAAGAATATTTGTGCTACTTACTGCTGGAGTTGTGAATTGATCCAACTATTCTAAAGAGTAATTTGTAACTGTGCTCAAAGGACTAGCAATATCCCTGCTAGGTTTCTATCCCAGACATACAAAAAAGTGGGGGATGAAGACCTATTTGTACAAAAATATTTAAGGTAGCTCTTTTTTGTGGTGACTAAAAATTGAAAATTAAAGGGATGGCCATCATTTAGGACATAGCAAAATAAGCTATGTTATGTGATTTTAATGGAATGTTATTGTACCATAAGTAATAACAAACAAGGGGCAGCTAGGTGGCACAATGGATAAAACACCAGTCCTGAAGTCAGAACAACTTGAGTTGAAATCTAGTCTCAGACACTTAACACTTCCTAGCTGTGTGACCCTGGGCAAGTCATTTAACCCCAATTGTCTCAGCAAAAAAGAAATAACAAACAGAATGATGTGAGAAAAACCTAGAAAGACTTACATGAACTGATGCATAATGAAGTGAACAGAACCAGAAGAATGTTGTACACAATAATAGCAAGGTTATTTGATAAAGAATTATGAATGACTTGGCTATTCTCAGTAATGCAACGATCCAAGACAATTCCAAAGGATTAATGATGAAGCATACTATCTACATCCACAAAAATAACTGATATTAATTGACTATAGATTGAAGCATGTCATTTTTCACTTCCTTCCTTTTTTGTACTTCTTGTAGTCTTGTACAAAATTATTGAAATGAGAATGTTGCAACCCTACTGACAACTTCAGGCACCCCCACTGAGGAAACTTGACTCACATGAAGTAAAAGTTATTTTTTATTGAAATTTTCTATTTTATTGGCTCCACAAATATTAGGAATAATAAATATATCCTGGACTGATTAGATTCTACTGTGAATCTGCAACCTACAATTACATCAGAGTGCTCTATTAAAATGTTAGTGTCCAGTTTATTGATATTTCTAATTTTCTTTCCATGAAAATAAAAATAAAAATAGCTATACATTTCCATGCATTAATTCCTTGACAATTAATTCTAATTTTTCTTTCTCATGTAGAAAATAAAAGATACCTATAAAAGTCAAATTAAAAAACAAAAGAATATTTTCTATAATTAACTGAAGGCAACTAAAGCTTTGAAAAATACGCATGTAGGAGGTGAGTGCTGGACCTGTAGTTATGAAAGCTTGGGTTCAAATTTAGCCTCAGACACTTGACTAACTGTGTGACTGTCAGGAATTCACTTAATTGCCATGTTCCTCACTTTTTTCATCTATAAAATGGAGATTAAAAAAATCACCTATCTCTCAGGGTTGTTCTAAGATTAAAATGAGATATTTGCAAAGTGCTTTGCAAGCATTAAAATGTTTTATAAAGGCTAGTTGTTATTATTAATAAAACAGGAACCTAAGACACAAAGCCCAGGAGTTTATACAATGTTAAACTATTTGAAGAGAATATAAATGATATGTTAGACAAACCACATATTATGAATTATGTAATATGCTAACATATCTTCCTTGATCTTGTGTTAAAAAAAAAAAACAGAGCAAAGCTTTGATATATAATGGGTGCCTGATAAATGTCTCTTTTTTAATTGCTAGCAGTATCTACAGAACTAGAAAGGATTTGATTATGTCTTTGTCAACCCATTTCATCTGTGACTGTTACCACTATTGATAGCCCTCTTCTAGATACTCTCTTCTGTCTAGGTTTTCAGGACATCAGGAGAACTGATTGGTTCTCCTACCAATCAGACAGCTTCTTCTCAGTCTCCTTTGCTGTATTCTCATCTGTTTCCTTTTCCTTTAATACTATTTTACTTAGTTATCTAATCAGCTTCAGTGAATTTCATTACAAGTTTTATGTTGATGATGCTCATTTGAGCTGGAGGTCTCTTAGCTTAAACTCAACATGTTTAAATGTATTACCTCTTCTCCTAAATCCTTCCCCTCTTCCTAATTTTCCTTATCATGGTTGAGAATACCACCCCCACCTATCCTGGCTCCCTATCTAGTTATCACCTTTGACTTCACTATCTCCCATCCCCAAATCCAATTTGTTGCCAAGGTCTGTCAATTTCACCGTTGCATCTTCCATCTTTCAAAGAATAAGTCAGTTAATAAACATTTATTAAGCACCTGCCATGTGCTAGGGACTCTCTTTCTCTGTCTTTATCTCTATCCATCTGTCTATCTATGTTGTTTGTCACTTCCTACATTACCTTGTGAGCTCCTTGAGAGCAGGGGCTGGTTTTTTTTTTCTTTTTTTTGCATGTGCAGTGTTTAGCATTGGTCCCCAGCTCGCAGTATGTGCTTAACAAATGTTTATTAATTGAGTGATTATTGTCCTAGGAGAGAGGTAAATTTGGAGAAGGTTGGACACTAGGTAATAAATTTTGGCCTTGACATTTCAAGCAAACATCTCTTTTTCTACTCAGTCATGGAAGGATTTTGATATGTGTAGCTGGAAGAAAAAACCACACCAGGCAAAATATCAGTATTAGCACCATTCCTGCAGAGTACTTCTTGCTCACCTCAAAAACAAAGTTCAAGTGCCACCCAAGGCACAAAACTTTTGCAGATTCCCTTCCTTACTATTACTCTATTCCTCTGAAAATTGCTTCAAATTACTTTATATATGCTTTATATTTACTTCTTCATGTATGACTTATCTCTCCCAGCAGAATGTAAGTTCCTTGAAGGCAGAAGTAGTTTATTTTTGTCTTTATCAAGGTCACCTATGTGAGTCACAATCTCTCAGTTCTTTAGAGCTAATGATTTGATGTCAAACTCAAAATACAAACAATTCCACAGGTGACAATATTGACTTCGAAAACAACAAATTATATTGTATACTATTTTATTTTGTTAAAATTTGACTTCCAAAGCAACAAATTAACTTCATCTATGTTGTAGAATATTTTTATTTTGTTAAAATTACCCAATGATATTTTAACCTGATTCTGATGAGTTTGACCCCTCTGCTTTAGAGAATTCTTTGACATAATTATCTATATTGATAGTGATAATTTCAACATCCAGGAATATATTGCATGAAATGGAATGGATGGGAATACCTGACAATCTAAGGATACTATAACTACTAGTTCTTTGAAAGTCAGTCTCCAAATTGTGCATAGGACTAAGACTTCAAACAGTAGCAATTTATTAGAGTACCAGTCCCTATCCCTACTACTAGAACATAATATAGTTCCTTGTACATTATAAATACTTAATAAATGTCAACTAAATTGTATTAAATTGAATATTATATGTATAAGGTGAAGCCTATGCCCTCCCAAACTGGCATAAACCTTTCCTCATTATTTTATAGGGTTTTGTATTTCAGGTTATGTTAGCAGTGTTTAGAGATATTATTATATCATACTTATTAAAATCCATTTATGACCATTTGACTTGTGTGAATTTGAAAATGAACATTACATTTTTATTCAATAATTACTGGTTAACACAGAAATTCATATTCATTCTACAAGTGCTTCAATAGCATCTGCTCTGTACTAAGCACCATGTTAGACACGAAAAATGCAATATGTAAGATGTGACTTTTTCAACATTTTAAAACATTTTTATTCTCTATTCATTTAAGATATTCTTTATTTGTTCAATTGCATCTTTGGCTATACTAGTCCCTTTAGTAGTAAAATCTGGAATGTTCAGTCTTGTGAAAAACACCAGGAAGCTGCCAGAAGTCAGCAGCAGAGTCCCCTTTAAAAAGGGACACACTAAGATCAAGAAAATGAGAGCCTAAGGAGTGGTTCAAGGATATTACAAGCAGATCAGAACCAATGCCAAATAGGCAGGGATGGATACAGGAAGAAAGAAGCCAACCCACATTAAATATGAATACTATATTCATCAATATTGGCCTAAAATATGAAATCTTATAATGGGGTTTATGGCCATAATTTTAGAATAGAATAGCATATGAGGAGAAATGCGTATTTTCCTTCTGTGCAAGCAGGCCATAGTGTCATAAATTTATAGTGGTACAGGTCAAACAAGTAGAATATCATCACTTAATTTTTAATTTAAAAAATGAGGTTCAGATAATTTAAATTTCTTTAAAATAATTCCTTAAAATAATATCACAGATAGTAAATAGCAAAAAAAAAAAAAAAAGACTGAAACTGAGGTCCTTTGGTTCCAAATACAGCATTTTTTCAGTTGTGCCAACTTTTTTTCTTCATTCTTGTCATTGTCTCCTCATGTCTTGTCATTTTTCAATATTTAGATGATGAAATTAGAACACATTAATGTAACCACCAGTCCTTTGAAAGCCAGTCTCCAAATTGTACATTGAACTAAGGTGTAGACTTCAAGCTATAGCAATGTATTACAATATCAGTCCCTATCCTTACTACCAGAGCCTAGTATAGTTCCTTGTGCATTGTAAACAATTAATGTGTCAACTAATTTGTGTTAAATTGAATATTATACGTATATGTTATACGTATAAGATGAAAACCATGATGAGGAAGGTTGTGGAGGAGAACAGTTAATAGTAATAATAATAACTTGTAGTTTTCTCTTATAAGAGATGCCTGTCTGGGAAGGGAAAAGACAGAGGAGTAGGGATAGAAGGGGAAATATCAATGGTATAAAAACAAGAGTTATCAATTTAAAAAATTTATTTTAGAAAACTTATATTAAACTATTTTGGTGCCAAATAACTCAAAACCTTTCAAAATTATTTTCTTGCCTGTGACATAGTATGAAAAATACAGAATAATTTCCATTTTGAGATGGACAAACTGAGGTAGGGTTAACTTAAGTAAACCAGTTCATAGAGAAAAGAAGAGAGCTTAAAGTCTCCTGCATCTCAATCCTATGCACAATTTGGACACTAGCTTTCAAAGGACTGGTGATCACAGTATGTTTAGGTATTTGTTGGAATACATGGAGCCAACTGATAGTGGCTGCTAGAGTTCCAACCCAGAATGTATGTTCTCTTGTGAGAGGATGATACAAGGAGACTGAGAGACAGTTGCTGTTCTCTGACCACTTTGAGAGATTGTTGCATTGTCTGACCTATCTCCTCTTCCCTCTGCCTCCAATTTATGTCATTTCCAGTCTGCAACATCTGTGTCAGCAAAGGCTGCTTTGCAACTCCTTCAGATGTTATGATCCACAGCTGTGGAGGCTCTCGGATAATTGACCTGTCCCTTACAGGTATTCTCATTCATCCATACCTTGTCAGATATTTTCATCCATCTCATTTCATGACATTAGCACAATCCATCCCCATTTCATTTTTAGGCAGTGTAAAGATACTGTCATCGATTGTTTGATATGTGAAGTATTTCTGAACAACTTAGTTCTACACCTATAAAATTACATTATAATAATTCCAGGTTGGATTTCATATATACATGAACTCTTAGCCATGGATATACTTCCTTTTGAAAGTTTGTGGTGTCTAAACAGAAATAGTCCATACAAAGAGATGTTTCAGGAATACTAATCTGAATAGTATGTAGAGTATAGATTGGAAAGGGGAAAACCCCTATCTTTTATCACATCTACTTCAGCCCAAGGTTGTAGCCTGTCTGATGGGGAACTTAATGGATTCTCTGAAGTAAAAATAGCCCAAGATATGTGAGGTAAGGAAAGGGAAGAGGTATGTGAATAGCACCAAAGTAGCAGAGGCAAAAATTGTTTGTCAGGATATGAAGGTATAGTCACAACAGCCAAAAATCAAACAGTATAGAAGAATATTAGGTTAAATAGGGAGTCTAAATGCAAAATATAAAGATATCAAAAGGTAAGAACCCATGGACATAATGTTTTACCTATTTGTCTGCCTTGAACCATGGATCTTTAGAACTGGTAGGTCAGATACTAGCCAAGAATTCTTGCAGCCTGACTCAGAAATAGACATTAGAAGGAGGGAGATCAGTTGGGAGCTGAAAATAGCCTGGACAAGAAGCTTCAGAGGTCATCTAGTACAATGCCATCATTTTATAGATGAGAAAGTTTATAGATGAGAAAACTGAAGCTCATTAAGCTTTAATTGACTGCTTCAATATCATATAGTTGACAAGTTGCAGTCAGTGCTTGAACTCAGGACCTTTAATTGAAAATCATGATCTTTTTTCTATAGCACACAGGCTTTTTTGTTGGAAGATTTACATACATTCATATCATCAAAATTGAGTCATTTACTTGAACCAAAGAAATAAAAACTGGAAGTATGCCTAGACTACTTGAGATGGTTTTAACTACATGGAAGATATTTGAAGAGCTGTGGGGAAGGGGGAGAAGCTGTTTCCATTCCAGGAGAATGGAGGATTAGAGCATATATGTACACTGTGTTGGTCTACTACATGTCTGTGAGCAGGCTCTTCCACTGCTAATGTAACCAGAAAAATCAGTGCTTTAAAAAGACCAGCCTGAGCACCTCAAGTAGATTGTTTCCTGAATTCATACCTGAGAGTTAAGAATTCACTTGCATGTCATAGCATCACCTCCTTGACGTCATTCTCTTTGAGAATGGGGAACAGACAATAATCCAGTGATTAGGAGTTTCCCCATTGAGGATGACACAACACAGCTAATTTCCTTCCTTCCTCCCTCTCTGTTCTAGGTACAGAGAGTATAGTCTTGAACCAGGAACTCTACCCATGGAGAATTGAGAGACTTGTAGTCTAGCATCAAAGCTCTGGGAAGAAAGGTTCCAAGTACAAGCACACTACTCCAGTGTGGTTTGGGATGTGAACTCAAAAGGGTTAACACTATGTAGAAAGTGAGCTATGCTATGACCTTATTCCCTCCAACCTCCCAAAAGATTGAAGCAGTTTGAAGGAGGGATTATGACTCAAGATATTAGGGGAAATGTCAATGTGTTTGTACTTCCTGTATCCTTGAAGTAAATATTTCTTTGTAAAAGCTAATCTGATCTGTGGTTAAATCCATCATGCTAGTCACTAGACTTCTAAGAATGTTGGGACTATAATTGGTGGGGGCTCTAGACAAAGGTGGTAAAGAATCTTATCCAACCTTCTCAGTGAATTAAGGATGGAAAAAAATGTACCAGACTCACCCTAAAGTTAGTAGGATCAGAACTTGCCACATTACACAAGGAAACATTCATTTGCTGGAACATTCTAAGGTTATCTCATAGATATGGCCTAAACAGCCATCTAAGTAACCCAAGAGATTTCAGGATAGAAACAATCTCCCTAATAAAAGTATCTTTCTGATGACCTGTGAATGGTTCTGAAAATCCCATCATAAAAACTTGGGAGATAACATGGTTCATGTCAGGCCTGAGTCTGAATCCTTGTTCAGTTACTTACTGTCTTTGTGACCTTGGACATGTTACTTAATCTTTTTGAGATTCAGTTTCCTCATCTAGCCTCAGACACTTACTAATTGTGTGACACTGGACAAATCATTTCATTTTGTTTGCTTTAGTTCCTCATCTGTTTTAAAAAAAAAAAAAAATGAGCTGGAGAAGGAAATGGCAAACCACTTAGTATTTTTGCCAAGAAAATACCCAAAGGGTCATGAACAATAAGACACAACTGAAACAAACCAACAACAAAATTCATTGACTTTAAAATGAGGGGGAATTTTATGAACTGAAGCAAAATGGAGTAAACAGAAACAGGAAAACACAATGACTTAGACAAAATGTAATGACAAAAACCCAACAGAATTAATCAAGATTAAATGATTTAAAATGATAAGAACAAAACGTGGCCCTAAAGAAGAGGGATGAGAATGTATCTTCCTTCCCTTTTTTGTTGAAGTAGGGGATTATAGATATGGAATACTACACATAATATTGAACTTGGTTTATGTTTTAATTAATTTTACTTTTTTTTTCCTTTAAATTTGTTGTTGTTTTAAAAGAGATGCCTCTTTTGGAACAGAATGGAGGAGGGAAATATTGGAAAAATAATAAAATGAGAAGTTTGATGTCTAAGGTCCTTACCAACTCTGAATCAATGACCCTTTGGTTCTATCTTTTGAAAGAATGGAAATGATTTTTAAAAAATTACACAAATCTCTCTTTAGATAGTTACTATGTGATCCTAGCCAAGTAACATCCTCTCTGTCATGCAGGTTTTCCACCTATAAAATAAGGGTATTAGATTCAATGACTTGCTAAGTTCCATCTCTAAATTTATGACCTTATGAAAAAGCTAGAAACAACAAGAAAAGTAAAAACTAAACTGGAAGCTAGTTATTAGTCATTTGCATCATAATGTAAATTTATTTGTTTTTTCCAAACTGATGTTAGATTTTTGAAAAGGAAAGGAAAAAAAAGTTGAAATTGTCTGCTAGAAGTAGGTATTAAAAGGGCAGACTAAAAATAAAGAGATGAGCAGAAGATAAGGTTTATCTGAAGTATACTAGAGACCGCTGGAGACATCTAATCAAGGTCTTTTGAAATGCTATATCAATATAAGAAGAGTTCCAAGGAATTCACTAGGTGGCCTATACAACTCACTATGTATCTTGTCCACATTCTTTTGTGTCAAAACAATATTTTAAAAAACTGAGAGTTTCTATTAAAGAACCATATTTGATGGTCTTCTTGCCTTTAGATAATGAGTCTTTAATTCCATATTTTTGTGAACGGGGTAGTAAGAATTGGAAAAAACACAGGTACTTCAAACAAGTAAACAGTAAAGTAAAAGGAGTTAAGACTTGGGGACAGAGAGAGACAGAGACAGAGACAGAGATGGAGAAAAAGAGACAGAAAATGAGAAATTATACATATAGCGAGAGAGGCAGGAGTGACCAAATAGGTGAAAGAATAGCAGAAAAAGCTCTCAGGAGTTACAAGTTAAAAGCAAGTAGACCATGAGTTGAGTAGTGATTTGGTGTCGAAGATAAAAAGCAAATGTGGTTCTGGGATCCATAAACCAAGGTTCAATTTGGCTGTAACTTTCCTAATAGCAATCATATTATTATCTGCATAAAGCTTCAATAACAAGTCAGGAATTGCCACCAATAGTTGACAATTAAGTGTAACAAGTCACCAAGTAAGGACCTGGAAAATGAGAGCATAATCAACCTAAAAAATACCACAAGAGATTAAAGAACTGGGACTTTTTGTGTGTGCATGTATATATATAGTTTTTAATGGAAGCTTTTTTCTTTTCAAAATATATGCAAGGATAATTTTTCACCATTGACCCTTGCAAAACCTTGTATTCTTACCTCCTCCCCTTCTCCCTACCCCCACATGTAGATGGCAAGAAATCCAATATATGTTAAACATGGTAAAAATATATGTAAATTTAATATAGGTATACATATTTATACAATTATCTTGCTCCACAAGAAAAATCATGTCAAAAGGGAAAAAAAGAGAAAAAATAAAAGAATGTAAAACTCAAGCAAACAACAACAAAAGAAGTGAAAATGCTATGTTGTGATCCACATACTCAGTTCCCACAGTTGTCTCTCTGGGTGTAGCTGACTCCTCATCATAAGATCATTGGAACTGGCCTGAATCATCTCATTATTGAGAAGAGCCAAGTCCATCAGAACTGATCATTCTATAATCTTACTGTTGCTGTGTACGATGATTTCCTGATTCTAAGATAGTTCATAACCCCTCACTTGGCACCTAATCATATTTAATCTCTTGGAACCTTGTTTCTTGCCTAGTTACTTCATAATTCTTAGGAACTGGATTTGAATGTGGCCTCAGCATGACTTTAGGCCAATCATTTAACTTGACTGGGTCTTGATTTTCTCTTCTGTAAAATGAAGAAATTGGGCTAAATAATTTCTACAATACTCTTCTGCTCCAAGTAAATTGTTAGGGAGATGGAGATAAAGATGATACATTCCCCAAAGCAATTAGACAATATATACTTGACATTCAACACATATATGTTTAACAATGGAAAGATAAAGGTATTAGGATTATTTATATTCATTTGTTGTTTTTGTTATTCAGTTGTGTCTGATTCTGTGACCCCATTTGGGATTTTCCTGGCAAAGATAATGGAATGGTTTTTCATTTCCTTCTCTAATTTTACAGATTAGGAACCCAAGGCAAACAGGATTAAATGACTTGCCCAGGTTACATAACTAGTAAATATCTGAGACTGGATTTGAATTCAGGTCTTCCTGACTCTAGGCCAACATTCTATTCTCTGTACCACCTACCTTCCTATATTAATAATATTATACAATAAAATTAATATTAACAGCTAGCATTTATGTAGAGCTTTATATAAACTAATATCTCATTTGATCTTCATAGTAAATTTATGAGGAAAGAGTTATTATTATCCTCACTTTTCAGTTGAGAGAAAGAGGTAAGTGTCTTGCTTTAGGTCACACAGCAGTAAACATCTGAAGTAGGATTTGAACTCAGGTCTTGATAATTGAAAGTTAGGGATTCTATCCTCTATACTATCCACTAGACAGTCAAGTACACTTTAAACTTTGCTTTCAAAAATATACATGAGTCTTCTGCAGAGAACTGCTACTAGTTAGCATCTCCACTAAGGCCAGAAAAAGTAAGGAAAAAAAAAAGATACCTAAGTAGATTTATCTCTCCAGATGAAAATACTTTCTATCTGGGCAGATTTACAAATAATCTCTAAAATTACCAATAATCTCTTAATTACCAAATCTCATTACCTTTTATTCATCTTTCTCTTTCTCTTTGTAGCTTTCAACACTATTGACTATGCTCTTCTTTTGCATACTATTTTCTCTGGCTTTTCAAAATAATGCTTGCTTGGTTTCTTCTCCTGCCTTTTTGTCTATTCCTATTCCTTCTCTTTTGCCATATCATTTTCCATATCATGTCTCCCAGTTATGAATATACCACAAGATTGTGTCACGTACACACTAAATGTTCTCCCTTGGTGATTAAGAGTGGCTACAAAGTGGCTAGAAGCTGGAAAATGAATGGATGCCCATCAATTGGAGAATGGTTGGGTAAATTGTGGTATATGAATGTTATGGAATATTATTGTTCTGTAAGAAATGACCAGCAGGATGAATACAGAGACGCTTGGAAAGACTTACATGAACTGATGTTGAGTGAAATGACCAGAACCAGGAGATCATTACACACTTCAACAAACAATACTGTATGATGATATATTCTGATGGAAGTGGATATTTTTGACAAAGAGAAGATCTAATTCAGTTCTAATTGATCAATGATGGACAGAAGCAGCTACACCCAGAGAAAGAATACTGGAAAATGAATGTGGACTACTTGCATTTGTTTTTCTTCCTGGGTTATTTTTACCTTCTGAATCCAATTCTTCCTGTACAACAAGAGAACTATTTGGTTCTGCACTCATATATTGTATCTAGGATATATTATAACATATTTATCATGTACAAGACTGCCTACCATCGAGGGCAGGGGGTGGAGGGAGGAAAGGGAAAAGTCGGAACAGAAGTGAGTGCAAGGAATAATGTAAAAAATTACCCATACATTTGTTCTGTCAATAAAAAGTTATTAAAAAAAAAAAAGAGTAGCTACAAAGAAGGAAATAGAGCAATTAAGACACTCAAAAGTTCACCAAAAAAAACTGAGAAATGAAATCTTGGTCTTAAATGTCTGTACACAAATATCTCAAAGAGAAATGAGAGGCTCTCATCTAGTTAGTATCAGAGTTTCCTGGAATAGTGGTATGAACGGGCAGCATTTTGGATAGGTATAATATTAAAAACAAAACAAAACAAAAAAGCCCAGCAGACACTAAAGAAGTAGGGATAGTAATAAAGAAATCTTCATATGCAAAAATATGCATATTTATATACATTTCCCTCTTCCCAAGGAGGTCATAGGATAGAGAATATTTTAGTGAAGAACAATGCATAGAGAAACAGAAATGATTTTGACATTAGACTGCATAGGTCAGAGTTGTCAAATACACATGGGTTACTTACTTCCAAAGTACAAGTACAAAGTTAGGAGGCAACTAAATTAAGATGTACTTGGGAACTATTTCATAAAATAAATAAAAATTCAATAAAAGATTAATAATATTTTCTTAGTAAATATGTGTCCATAGGGATCTTTATGAACTGGTTAGTTGCCTTCATTTCTATGTAGGCCACCTGAACAGAAAAAGGAAATAAAGTTTAGGAAACAGAGCATAAGTCTGATATAAAGATATGATGTAGTAGTAATGGGGAACCTTGATCACCCAAACAACTATTATTGCCCTCTCTTTATAACTAATTACCCTAGATAGATGATTTGTCTTAGTAAGAATTTTTTTTTTTTAGTGAGAATTTAATGAGAATTTCATCCTTCAAATCATGGAGGGATCAACAGGAGGAAATTCTCTTTCAAATCTGATTTACACTAACAGAGAGTAATTGATTGTTTAAGCAAAAACATAAATGGAAATTCTGGAGGAAGGAGTAAACTCTTCCTCTTGGAGTTTATGATAGAGGAGAAGAAAAGCAGGCAAAGTTTAGTAAATATCTCAGATTAAGGGTAAGCAGATTTCAAAGGGTTCAAAGGAAATATAGGTAGAATCCCTTTAATTAAAATATTACAGGGGAAGCCAACTGAGAGACATGCAAGATGTTTGAGACATGAAAGATGTCCAAGAGAAAATTCTGAAGACTCGAAAGGAATTCCAATGAAGGAGGACAATGGAATTTAGCAAAGTAAACACCATGTGGATGTATAAGAAGTTCACTAACTCACTTTCTACTCACACAAGATTTAGTAGCTTCCACATAAAAGAAATGGAAGTCTTGGAATATAATATTGTATTATAACTAAGAATTATCTACCCAGTAAAACTAATTGTAATCTTTCAGTAGAAAAAATAGATATTTAATGAAATAGAGGACTTTCAAATATTTCTGATATGAAGACCAGAGCTGAATTTGACATTCAAACAGAAGACTCAAGAGAATCATTAAAAGGTAAACATGAAAGAAAAACAATAAGGGGTTCAATAAAGTTAAACTGTTTATATTAGTATTTGAGAAGATGACACATATAACCCTTAAGAACTTTATCATTATTAGAACAATTAAAAGACAGAAGATTGAATTAATTGTAGTAGGATGATCTCAAAAAAAAAGGTAGGGGTGAGCAAGAGAAATATGCTAGGAGAAAGGGAAAGGCAAGGTTAAACGAAGAAAAAATTTTCTCACATAAAAGAGGCCTATAGGGAAGAGATTTTATAGTGAAGGGGAAAATGGACTTTAGAAAAATATGACAAAACCTATGTGGATTGATACAAAATGAAATGGGATCATTTGTGTACAGTGATAGCATTATTGTCATTATGATCAGTTCTGAAAGACTTGTCTATTCTGCTCAATGCAATGATCCAAAACAACTCAACAAAGGACTCATGTTGAAAAAATACTATCCACATCTTAAGAAGAAAAAATGCTGAATTTTGAGTGCAAATTGAAGTATAATTTTCTTTATTTTTCTTACTTTTAAAAGACATATAGCTAATGTTGAAATTTTGTTTTGCATGATGTCACATATATAGTTGATATATTGTTTGCCTTCTTAGTTTGTGAGGGAGTTGTGGGAGGAAAGGAGAGAATTTGGAATGCAAAGTTTAAAAAGAAAAGAATGTTAAAAAATAAATAAACAATAGTGGATTATTTTTTAAAGTCTCTTGTAAAGAAAAGGACATAGCTTCTGGAGATAGAATAGATCTCCTCTGGAGAATTGTGTTTAGTTTTAGACACCATGGTTTAAAAAGGACATTAATAAGCTATGGAGAATTCAGAGGAGGGGTAACAAGGTGGTAAAGAGTCTTGAATCAATGTAATATTGGTTATATAATTTGGGCATTTTTATTTTTTAGTTGAGAAGATTCAAGGTCCAGGAGTATGCTAGTTATATCTAAGCATTTAAAGGATTAAATTTTTTTTTTAAATTTTGCCCAAGGGCAGAACTATCCCACAACATGTGGAAGTTGCAAAGAACTAAATTTATTTAGACATGATGCCAGAAAAATATCTTTTTAACAATCCTAACTGTTCAAAAGGGTAATAGACTACCTCAAGAGATGGTGGGAGTGTTTTCCCTGGAGGACTTCAGCTAAAGTTAAGATAACCATTTACTGAGCATGTTAAATACTGATTGCTTTTGTACATGGACTATATTATCTGGCTGTTAAGTTTTTACCTTTCCAATCTATTTCCTCCTCTTTCTACTCTCCATTCACCAGACAAATTGGTCTTCTTGTTATTCATCAAACAATATTCCAATATGACAGCTCTGCATTTTTGCTTTGCCTTTTTCCCATGCCTGGAATGCACTAACACTTTAACAAAACTTCTTGTTAACTTAAAACCTCTGCTTAAGCTACAATTTTGACCTTAATGCCCAAAATAATTTTTTATTCATTTTGTATATATTTTATAAATATTGTCACTTCTCTCTCTCCCATTAAGAGAATAAAAAATCCTTGAAAACAGCATAATTTTTAAGAAAAACAGATCTTGCTAAGACTAACTTTCTTTACTTCTTTTTGACAGATTACTGACCTAGTAGGAAAGGACAAGGTAGTGTGATAGACTAAGAACTAACCTCAGGATCAGCAAAGATTAATTCAAATATTGCTTCTGACACTGGGTATGTAACCTTGGGCAAATGATTTAACTTTTCAGTGCTCTCTAAGTTTCAGAGCAGTTACCAATTTTCATGGATAAAGGTAATTTACTCAACAAGATTTCTCAATGCTGATGAAATCCTAGATCTGGACCAAAAAGCAAACTATACTAGACTGGTAGATAAGGAGAAACTGTGGATGATGTTTATCTAGGTTTTAGCAAAGCTTTTGGCAAAATCTGTTATTCTTATGGAGGAGAAGAAAGAGATAAGGACTAGAGTACTATATGGTTAAGAAGAATAAGAATTAGTTGAATGGACAGAATCAAAGTATGTCCATTAAAAGTCTAATGTCACCTTAACATGAATTGATTAAGGTAGGGTATCTCAACCCTTTATGTGTGATCCTGTAAGCTTTTATCTTAACTGGCATGGATGGCATGCTTATTACATTTGCAAATGTACATAAAAAATAGAAAATATAGGTAACATGAAGAATTAGAAAGCAGATGATCTTGACAGGAGAAATCATTGGATTAAATCTAATAAAATGAAACCTCATAAGCATGTGTGGCTCAGAATAGTGAGTGGTCACCATTTAATAAAAAGCTAGAAATATCTCTAGGGGTAAAACAAAAGTTTGTTATACGTTCTCATAAGAAGCAGGTATCCCTCCAGTCAAGCAAGCAATTGAAAGGAGTAGGCACCTTTTTGGGATAGGTTTTATACTAAAATAGTCCCTAACACAAATACCCCTTCCACCCCTACCATTATCCTCATTGGCTGAGGGTCTTATATTCTAAACGCGGGAACTACCTAAGAAATTGAACTTGGCCAATAATTACTTAGTTGCCCATATTTGATAGAAGTAGGAAGAAAATGATGTCATGGGAGGATAGCAGGAAGGGGACTTAGGTATGCCTTACTCAAGGACCTTCAGGCCTACTCCATCTCTGAAGTAGATGAAACCTTACTCAGTTTTCACAACTGTTTTGAGAGATATCTCGTTCAAGCATAAATATAAGATGATACAACTATAAGATAGAGGAGATAGGACTTAAAAGAAATTCATCTGAATAAGATGTGGAATAATATAAAGCCAATAAAACTGAAAGTGATGTAAAGAGAGTATACACAACGAAGAAGTGACAATCCTTTTTGTACTCTTCTTTGTTTATTCAACTCCTAGAATATTGTACTGGATAAATTGGAGAGCATCCAATTAAAGGTATTCTCTTTTAGGTGACCAGAATAAAGGTTTGGATATAATATGCTAGAAGGAGCAGGGATTAGGAATGAGATGAAAGAAGATTTAGGGGAGAGATAATTTTTAATTTTATGTGATATTCAAGATAGAAAATTTTAATATTGTATTCAAGTATTGAAGGACTATTGGAAGAGGAAGAAGAGAAAGATGAACTAGTAGAAAAATAGAATTGTAGAGATAGATTTAGGTTTAGTACTATCCCAAAGTAACATTCATTCACTGCAAAAAGTTCTTACCACATAAAGGTCTGCAAATAGAGATAATATGCTGATATGTCAGGTATGTATGGTTGAGGGTTGGAGGAGATGCCTTTTCTATAGATCTGGTTAGAGCTATAGATCTAGAAATCTTTTGACGTCCCTCCCAATTCTTAGAGTCTGTGATTCTGTGTGGAAGTAGAGAAGAAAAGAATGGGTAATTATATTCAAGATAGAATTGGTATTTGGTAATTGAATCATGTAGAGAATATTGAATAGAGAATAGAGAAATGAATCAATGTAGAGAATAGCCTGAGGAATAGCTATTGTTTTCATTAGGACTTGGCAGAATATGTTAATTGCTAATTAAAGGCAGCTGAATGAAATAGTGACATACAGAGAAAAGTCAGAAAATCTATCTTGACTAAATTCATTGCTTAGGAGTTACCGGCAACTAACTATCCCAGAACAGAGAATGGGGGCAGGGAACTGCTATTTATTAAAGAGTTGAAAAAGCTTTCAAGAATCATCAAATTAATCAGGAAGTTTTCAAACTAAAAATTGTTTCGATACAGGAGCCGCCTGCCAGTGGCTGCTGGAGGTCTAACTCAGACCTGTAGAATGGATCTCTTCATGTGAGAAGATGATGACAATGATAAAAGGAGACTGAGAGGCAGTGGCTGTTCTCTGACCTCCCTCCTCTTCCCTCTTGCCTCCAGTTTATTTCATTCCCAGTCCACAAGGAACATCTTCGAAGGCTGCTTTGTCACTCCTTCAAGTGTTATGATCCATGGCTGCAGAGACTCTTGGAGAATTGACCTGCCCCTTCACATAGGCATGGTCCTTAAAAAATAGACAGAGATAGAGAAGACTGACCACATTAATGTGCCAATCTAGATAAAAATAATAATAGCTAACATTTATAAAATATTTTAAGAACTGCAATATATTAACATATATTATCTAATCTGATCCTCACAAAAACATTGTGAGGTAAATGATATTATTATCCTAATTCTATAGGTAAGGAAAATGAGACTAAGAGTTTAAATGACTTGCCCAGGGCTAACAAATATCTGAGGCAGGATATGAATTTGGGTCTTTCTGACTCTAAGATCAGCATTCTATCTATTATGCCACTTAATTGCCAAAAATAAGTAATAATTGCCAGAAAATCCTAGAGATTAGCAACTTCAGTCCTAGAAGGTGAGAAGCCCAGTGATTCCCAGAAAAATATCTAAGAAGCAAGTAACAAAGCCCATGGCCTTTGATATCCATGTACAAATGCACAAAATACAGATTTAAAAGAAAGCAAAAAGCACTAATGCAGATAGGTAAATTCTAATCTTCTGGGTATCCTTGAGATTCCATGGGATAGAACTCATGATTGAATATGCCTATAGCCAGGTATATCTCATTCAAAAGGAAAAGAATAACTAAGTAGGAGTAGAGTAACTTTGAATATCATGAAAATAAAACTCTTGAGAAAATCTAGGAACTGGAGGGGGGAAACATAATGTAGAGAATTTCATTCAATGAAAAACAATAGAAATGATGAGAAGAACCCCAAAACTCTCTCTCCCTCAGACTTTGGGGGGAAAGCTTGGGAAACTCCCTCAGAGAAGCTCTCTCCTGAAAGACCCACTCCAGGGAATCAAGTGGTTTCATTCTGTTATCTGGGTGATAATAGTTAAATCCAGGATCACTCTTACTTAGCCCACGCTGGAGATAGAGATTTCTACACAACTCTATTAAGTTGGAGATTCCTTATTCTGATTCCAACTCAAACTGCTCCCAGCCACCACCAAGAGCTACCCATATAACAAGCTTCCTTCAGGTCAATTCCTTGTAGAGGGCCAAAAGCAGGAATCATGCCAAGAAATCTCTCTCTCCTTGGCATAACTGCGACCCTCTGACCACTGAAAAGACATTCTCTTTTCAACATTACTCCCTCTTTATCTCTCTCACCTACAGGACCCTACCCCTCTTTACCTCTCTGTTGGGATTTCTCTGCTAGATCTTTACTTCTCTGTTGGGACTTTGCCACTAAGGAAGTCAGCCTGTAAATGCTGATTTCTCAGTTCTAATAATAAACTTCTTTTGCCAGTTTAATTTTTTGGGTACATAAATTCATTTTCTGAGCCAACCAGAATGGGGTTCCCACAACTCCCTATTTTGCACCAAACTTTATCAGAAAGAGAAATCAAATCAAATCTCCAAGTATACATTCCCTGAAAAAAAGCATTAACATAACATTGTAGGAATATCTAAAAGAAGGAAGAAATTGATCACTAAATAAGCATTTATTGTTTATGTTCCCATCATTAGTGTGAGAAATACTGAAAAGTTGAGTGTCTATAGTGTTGCAAGCTTTGAGACAGTGTAGGATAGTGAGTACCAAGAGATTAGATAGACCAAGAGATTTTCAGAATGTGAGAGGTTAAGGAAGATTAGGATTCATAGAACAATTAAGTGATCAATAGAAGCCTTGAGCAAACAAGGAATTGGGGGGATAGGAAGGCACAGGTGGATTCAGCCAATCAGAAAGACTTTTGTGATTTTGAGAAAACCATAAACTAAAGATAATATCCCAACTAGTTTGGACTGGATGGGCAAGGATTGTTTTGATATTCATATGCTAGTATTAGAAATAATGCTTTTGACACTGAAAATCAGATATCAAGGAAAATTTATTTAAGAAGAATCTTTATGGGGAATGGCGGGGCATGTTTTATACATATTAAGGGGAAATATGTAGTGGGTGAATCTGAAGGATTGTAACCTGGATAAAACAAACCACTCCTTTCTCTGAAGGGAGGGGCAGTGTCACATTAGCAAATATAAAGGTTCCCCCATTTCTGTATTCAGTGTTCCCTCTTCCTGAAGAGGAGTGGGTCCGCTTTTGGCCAGAAATGTTAAGACAATTCCTTAAGATTCTTCTTTAATAAGTTTTCCTTGATATCTAACACTAGTATATAAATACAAAAACAAGCCTTACTCTCAAGGAACTTAAATTCTGTTGGCCAAGGCAACAAATATAAATGTGTGTGTGTGTGTGTGTGTGTGTGTGTGTGTGTACACACATATATATGTTAGGATGTATAGAATAACTATTAAAAAAAAATACAAGATAGCTCAATGTAAAGAAGTTGAGAAAGGAAGGCACTAGTACTAGAGTTCAGAAGTAGAACTCTAGAGAGTTCTACTTCTAGAGATCAAGAACTCAAGAGAATATAGTACTTGAGCTGTATTTTGAGAAGAGTAAGATTTCATGAGATGGAAATGAGTAGAGCGAGCATTCCAGGAATAGAGGCCTAATGAATGCAAAAATATGAATATGAGAGATAGCAACTTGTGTGCAAAAAACAACCCAATTTGACTAGATCAAAGACTATAAGAATAGGAATAATTTATTAAAAGTATAAAAACATGGAGGTCGAGAAACATAAGTTTATGAAACAAAGCTAGAACAAGGCATCTGTGAGAGATCTCTCATTTCCAAAAGGGCTGTTAAGCCCATTTTGATTTACTTTAATAGTTTTATTTTTCTAAAGGAGAAAGAAAATACATGGAAAACTAGAATTCTGAACTTAATTCTGAAAAACAAGAAGGAACTGTTTGCTGAAAAAGAAATGATGGGAAACTAGGTAGGAATTAATTCATCTTAGAATTTGTGATAAAGAAAAGAAAAGGTCAGACATATACTTTTGAAAGAGGAGTTTTTGGAGAGTTCACAAATAAGTAGAATAAGTAGAATCCAGTGGTCTAAAATTCTAGAGGGAAAATGAACTCAAGATGAATTTCTTTTGCTATTGTTTTGATCCTCCCCTCAGTTTTTACTCTCATGATGTTGTGGAAGTAACAATTATTTGTTAATGGTTATGCCAATGCAATTTAAACTCTGATAGATCTTATGACTATAGAAGGACTTAATGAACCTATTGATATCTGCCATCTGAGGATCAGTCTGCCTTAGTTCAGAAGCTGATCAATAGGCTGGCTACAGGGCCATGAATTTTTCAGTGACAGTGACTCTGGAAGATCTATTGTCATGGAAAAATTGAAAATTACTTCTATGAAAGTAGCATCTATTCCAATGGGATAACCAATTGCTAAATTACAATAGTTAGCGTTGATATAATACTTTAAAATTTGCATGGCAATATACATCTGTCATTTCATTTGAGCCTCACAACAATCCAGTATACAATATGATCTCCACTCCATTTTGTAGATGAGAAAATTGAGACTGAGAGGTTAAATAACTTGCCTAGAGTACTACATCTAGCTAACTTCTGAAGAAGGATTTGAACACAAGTGGTCTTGACTTCAAGTTCATTCATTACAAGTACAGAGGTACTATGGTTCCTTTGTGTACAAGCTAGAGAGATGAAGCTTATATGACAACACAATTTGGTAGATTTGGAATATCAAACACTCTCAAGAATAGGGATTCTTAACCTGGGATGCAAAGCTGTGGTTTGTTTTTTAACATTTTGATTGCTATTTTTCTTATAATTGGTTTTATTGTAATCATAAGTATTTTATTTTATTTAGTTTAACATTAGAAAGATCAGCCATATCAATTATATAAAGTAAAATTATAATTTTATTTTAAAATAAAGTTCTCCATCCAATTATCTCCATTCTCTTTGTCTTAAAGATTTTTTTTTTAATGCACTGTTGCAATTGCAGCTTTGTCTTTTGAAGTATTCTTAATATTTTTTTTTCCCTTTAAGTGATCAAATATCATTCTGAGAAGGACCCCATAAGCTTCATCAGATTGTCAAAGGGTCCATGAAATTAAAAAAAAAAAACAATTTTAAGAACCTCTGACCATAAATCTTTATTGACTTGATAGCATTTTGGAGGAGGGCCTCAAGTGGAATGTCCCACTCATCTGTCATGGTCCTATGCTGTTCTGAATTTTTGTCAATGATTGAGATAAAGGCATAGGTGACAAGCTTCTCAGATGCAGATGAAATGAAGATCAGAAGAAGTTCTAATTCATTATGTAATAGAATTGGAATTCAAAAAGATTCAGGTTGGAATAATTGACCAAGCCTAAAAATCTGCAATTGAAAAGAAATAAATTAAATACCACTGCATTTAGCTTAAAAAAAAAAAAAAAATCAGTAGCATACATACAAGAGGAGAGAAGTGTGGTTAAGCAACAGTTCATGTGAGAGGAAAAAGACATTTGAATTTTTCCTAACTAAATGAGCTAATTAATAATATGAATCCTGGCTGCTAACAGCCAGAGACCAAGTCAGCTCTTTACTCCTTAATACTGCTACTATGATGGCTCTTCTCCAGATTTTTTTCTAGTTCTTAGGTTATATTAAAAAAGAATAGTGTCCAAAATAAGGGAGGTGATAAGGAATTCTGCCTTAGTCAGAACTTATATGGAGTAGAATTCTTTGTGCTCAAGATTACATTTGAGGGAGGATATTAAGAAGCAACACAATGTCCAGAATGTGAGGTAAGTCATATTTGTATTGACTGAATGATTTAGGAATGTTTAGTCCAGAGAATACTCATTCTACATATGATTGTTATCTTTTAAGTATTTACGAGGTTGCCAAGTGGAAAAGAGATTGGGCCTATTTTGCATGGCCTTAATTTAAAATTTTTTTCCATAATTTTTTGAAATATTGTACAACAATGACCTTTACAATTTTTTAGTTTGATATTTTATTTTTTCCCAATTACATGTAAAGCAATTTAAACATACTTCAAATTTTGAGTTCCAAATTCTTTCCTTCTTTCCCTGACCTCCCTCCCCCATTGAGAAGGCAATTTGACATGTTATTCATGTTCAGTCATCTGCATGACCTCAAAGAAGGTTTACTACTACTGTTAAGAGTAGTAGCTAGAACTTTCAGAGGGATAAGCTTCAATATAATATTAAAAAAAACACTACCAATGTTTTGTGACCAAATATATAGTCAATATATTTTACTACCAATATATAGAGCTACCCATGTGAAATGGGCATGTCCAGGCAGTAGATTATCCTTTTTTGATCTTTGACTAGAGACTAGGGAATCACTTGTTAGGAATATTATAAGGAGAATAATTGAGCAGACAACAAAAAAAATTTCTGACCATAGAAAGTTACTATGGTGACAAGGAAGATCAAGGGCAAGGAATGGTCAGTTGCAAAATATTTTTGAGGATAGACAGGGTGAAAGAAGAGAGACAATAGAATAAATGGGGAAAAATACAGTTAGCAATAATAATTTTAAATGAATTTTGAAATAAGTTTCTTTGATAAGCCTTATTTCTTGAACATGGAGGGAACTGAGTCAAGTTTATTAAAAAAAAAAAAAATGAGCCATTCCCCATTTGATCAAAAGATATGGTCCTTGACAAAAGGGCTATAAATTCATGCATATCCTTTGACTTAACAATAGCACTACTAGGCATGAATACCAAAAGAGACTTAAAAAACAAAAGGAAAATGATTTAAATATACAAAAATATTTGTAGCAGCTCTCTTCTCAGGGCAAAAAATTAGAAATAGAAGGGTTGCCCATCAATTGAGGAATGGCTGAATAAATTGTGGTTTGTGATTGTTATGGAATATTATTGTTCTATTGGAATTGATGAGCAGGATGTTCTAAGAAAAAAAAAAAAAAACCTGGAAAATTCTCCATGAACTCAAGCAAAGTGAAATGTACGAAATGTACTAAATTCTTATTCTCAGCAATACAAGACTTATGATGAAAAATCCTATCCATATCCAGAAAAGAAACTGTGTCTGAACAAAAAATGAAGCATTCTCTCTCTCTCTCTCTCTCTCTCTCTCTCTCTCTCTCTCTCTCTCTCTCTCTCTCTCTCTCCCCCTCTCTTTTTCACTCTCTTCTTCTTCTTCTTCTCTCTCTCTCTTCATCTTTCTCTTTCTCTTTCTCTTTCTTTTTCTCTCTTTCTCCCTTTCTTCTTCTTCTTCTTCTTCTTCTTCTTCTTCTTCTTCTCTCTCTCTCTCTCTCTCTCTCTCTCTCTTCATCTTTTTCTTTCTCTTTTTCTCTCTTTCTCCCTTCCTTCTTCCCTCCCTCCCTCTCTCTTTCTCTCTGTCTCTCTTTCTCTCTTGTACCTAATTTTTCTTGAGATTTTTTTTATTGGGGAGGGAGATTTATGTTTTCTTTCACAACATGACTTTTATAGAAATGTTTTGTTTAACTTCACATGTGTTTCTTAATGAGGAGCTGAGAGAGGGAATAAGGATGAAAGTCTGAAATGCAAAAATTTTAAAAACAAATATAAAATTTTTTGTTTTAAATGTAATTGGGGAAAATATTAAATAAATGATTTTTTAAAAATAGCACTTTACCCATAGGGTTGTTGTAAAGATTAAATGAGATAATACAAGTAAATCAATACATGTGTTAGCAATTTTGATTGATCTCAAGACTTTTATTATATTGTCACTGTAGCTGAAGTTTATTTGCCTATAATTGGAAGGGTCAGACAAATGATTCTTGAGGTTTCTTCTTATTTCATGACTCTCACAGAATGACCAAGTCTGAGAAACAGAAGGGAGCTGCATGGCCTGTACTGGGTTTGCATGTCAGATTTTCACTGTTGTCATAGACCTTTTCTATGTTGCTTTCAGCTGGGAAATTTCTATTTCATCTTTTTGGGTATTCTGACATTTTAAAATTTGTTTAGTAATTATTTAAAGGAATTTGGAGCAGTTTGAGGGACAGGTTGGGTGAGTGCCTGACTTTACTATGCTATTTAGGCTCCGCATGTGCATGAAGTACTATTAAAATGTTTTTATTAAAATTATTTCTTTTATTATGAGGTTGGAAGGGATTAAGTGACTTGTCCGTGGTAATTTAGTTAGTAGATGTATAAGGAAGAATTTGAATCCATGTCATGAAACTCCAAATTCAGCTCCCTTTTTCCCCCCAGAAAGGCAATGAAGTAGGAAGAGAAGGAAGAATGCAAGTCATAGAATCAAGAAAGACTTGGGTTTAAAGTCTAACTCTGGCACTATTTGCATGACCTTGGTCAAATCCTAAACATGTGAAACCCTCAGTTTTTTCATTTGTAGAATGAATATAATAATTCTTGAAATACCTACCCCAAAGGATCATTGTAAGAAAAGTGCTATATAATGAGTATTATTATTAGAAACTTTTTTCATCATAACAGATCAAATCTTAATTAAAGGATAGTGACTGTCCTTTCTTTTAAATGCTAATTTATTTTTCCATTTTGATCTATTACTTTTATTTATGAAATTGAAATACATAGTATTATAACAAAATAAAGTATCATCAGTAACACTAAAAATGTTTGGTGTTCCAAGTCCTTCATAATGTAGTCCAGACTTCTTATACTTTACACCCTCCCACATGTATTCTGTGACCCAATAATACTGGTTACTTATCTTGCTATTCCTTGAACAAGGCCCTTTATCTTTTGATTCTGAACATTTTTCCTGGCTATTTCCTCAGGCTTGGAAAGCTTTCCCTTCTCATTTCCCCTTAGTGGTTTCCCTGGCTTCCTTCAAATACCAGCTAAAATCCCTAAAATCCCTCCCTTGGTCATTGAAAGGGCACTATCTCGGGCAAACTTCGACCTGGAAAAAACCTTAATTTAGAAAGGCCAAAGTCATCCACTGCATCCCAAACCATGATTAGTCATCTTGACATATCTTGTCATTGAATTTCTGTTAGAATTCTTACAAGGTGCTAAGTCACTGGAATTGATAGAGACGATAATTATCTAATTTAGCCTGGTTCAGTATGATTGATCTGATCTTATAAGGAGATGTTATGGGCCAGAACTTGAAACAAAGTATTAAATGGAATTGAGGAGACAATATAATTTAGCATTGATTTAATCCTACAACAAAAAATGGTTCCCTAGTAATATAATGATTGGTGTATGCTCAGTGTGGGGCATATAAGGAGGAGGTCTCAGGGCCAGAAGGACAAGCTCACTAAAAGAGAAGCCCACTAGAGGATAAGCCCACTAAAAGCTCTCAGAGCCTCAGCCATGATTCAGTAGAGGAGATTCATAAGCCAGAGAAGGCTGCTTAAGCTCTCGGAAGCAAGACTACAGAAGGCCTCTAAGAAAAACTAGCTGAGCCCCAAGTGAAGGAGACAAGATTTTGAAGGAAACAATAAAGGATTTGGACTTTAACTCCTGGCCACATTTGATTTGACTATTGAACTGAAAAGAAACCAGTTCCCAGAGAAGATTACATTTTAAAGAAGAATATTACAAATTTCAATGATGACTCCAAGCAACTCTCTCACTTAATATTGGATATTAATTCATATGCAAGTCATTACATCACCAATAGTGTCATTGGTCCACTCTGAGAATGAAGGACTAACAATAACAAAAAATGCCATTTTGCTCTGCATATTTGGTAGACAGTTTTTCCTCAAGTTATATCCTTCTGAATATCCCTCTGGAAGTACTATCTACTACTCTTAACTTCTTTCTTTAAGGTCACACAGATGACTTCACATGTGTAATCTGTGTCAAATTGCTTGCCTTTTCAATGAGAAAAGAAAGGGGGATAAGAAGAGGGAGAGAGAGAAGGAGAGAATTTAGACTCAAAATTTGAAGAATGAAATAGTGCCAGAGCTGGCCTTCCAACTCAGGTCTTTCTTGATTCCAGGACTACTATTCTTCCTCCTTTTTCTTCTTTCTCTTCATTGCCTTTCTGGGGGAAAAGGAGAGCTGAATTGCTTTTTGAATTACTCTTGATTTTAGCACTTTTCCTCTGTTGAGTATCTCCAATTTATTCTGTATATGACATGTTTGTAACATAGCTTTTTGCATGTTGCCTGCCTCATTAGACAGCAACTTGAGAAAAGGGATTATTTTTTAACATTCTTTGCATTCCCAGAATTTAAAATAGTGCCAGGCACATAGTAGATACTTAATAAATGTTTATTGACAGATTGAGAAACCTTTGATAAAAAGTAAAGTGATTTTATATATATATATATATATATATATATATATATATATCTCACACATACATACATACAATCATGTATTTGTGTCAAATGATAGTCATCTCTAGAAGGGAAGGAAGAGAAAAAAGAAAAAAGAAATTTACATGATTATTTTATTAGATATTTAAAGGAACAGCAAATTGTACATAATAGATTTGCACTTTCATGTGCAATCATTTTAAAAAATTATACTATGTTATAGAAATGCTTGTTTTATTTCATAAATGAAAATACATTTAAAATTTTAAGCTATTAGTTATCATTGTTCATTTAAGTTCAAATTTTTAGTCAATTTGTTGATCAGATGATAAGCATTTAGTAAACACTTAGTATATTCCAGACATTGAACTGAGCATTGTGATAAAAATTTTGGTGCCAAAATTGAACCCAAATATCCAGACTCCAATCACTTAAATCTTTTGTTTCCTGGATTCTCTTATTTGTATTCCATAGGTGCAATTTCGCTATATCAGAGCAATGATGTGTTAATTAGTTTCTGTTTATATAACACACTAATGATACAATGCTTTTGCCTAATTATCTGTCTCTCCAGAGGATTTAAGGAGAGACTAGACTGGTATAAATATACACACTAAAAAAATTGTCTATTTGTGATGGGGAAGTTAAAGAAGCAACAGAAGGAAACCTTCAGACATAAACATAGAGGATCTGTTTTACAATCTATAAAATGGCCTCATAAAGGAACAAAGGTAGAAATTTAGACTACAAAACCCCTATCTTTAGGTAAGGATGCTTCATGATGCAATTAAATTGGTCAAAGTGTGTGTGTAGTTAGGCTTAGGAATCATGTAGCCTTTTGGACTAGAAAACTCTTATTCATAGGCTTTAGACTAGAAAACTCTTATTCATAGGCTCATGAATTTAAAACTAAAAGGGACCACATGGTCTTTTGTAATGTTACAGATAAGGAAAATGAGTTCCAGAAAATAGTAACAGAATAAGCAATTGAATTTAGGTCTTTAAACTCTGGTTCTAATATATGCAACATTGGGCCATGTGATTTCTCTCATTTATATATATAGCCATAGCTATTGATTTATAAGCCTAAAGAACCAACTAAATGAACTCTTGTTCATGCAGTGCCCATGTAAATGGAAGCAAAGCTGCTGTTAGGAAAAAGAAAAAGAAAAAAAAAAAGAGACAGATACATATAGACTGGGGAAGAAGTTATTTTCTGAATAGAGCATTATAGTTTGGATCTTAATTCATATATTTACCAGCTAATGTGGTCTTATGCAAGTTCTTAATGGTCCTGGGCTTCAGATTCTTAATTTATAAAATGAGGGATTTGGATAAGATGACTTCTACGGTTTTTGTCAGCTCTTCATTTATGATTTTATGAACTCATAAGATAGGACCACTTTCATCAGCAAATGGCAAGCTAGTCTGATCATGGGTAGGAAAAATAACTCAAGAGCAGGCCCAATTGTCAATCAAAAGGGAAAAGGTTCAGGAAATCTGTGTTCAAAGTAAAGTAATCTTGGGAAATGGAAATTCATGTCTGAAGTTCAGTAATACTACAAAAGCTGTAACACTCAGAATATCATAATATGCCTTGTGGAGTGGAACCACAAAAGTAAAAAGGTATAAAACCTGAAAAATTTGAAAAAGGTATGAAAAATGAAAAGGTATGAAAAAGACATTGCTTCAGGATGCATTTAAACTGGGCAAAGGGTTTGTGTAGTCAGGCCTGAAAGTCATGTAGCCTTTTTCTGTTGTTGGAAATCCCAGAATTTAAAAGGTCAACATATTCTACTTTACATAAAGACTACTGAGCCTATAGTGCTTTATTTGGTTATTTAGGGCCAGAACTGTCTGGGTCTGAGGAAGCTATTGATAGAATTTCAGATCACAGAGAGACCATCGGTCCCCCTAATTTGTCTGTAAAACCCCAAAGGTTTAAGCCAGCTGTACATTTTTAAAACCTGTATTGGTTCATCTAAATTAGGTTATTCCTTGACTCTATATAAAATAAAAATCTTTTGTTTCTTAGATTTGGAAGGCAGCATACAATAGTGGAAAGAACCTTGTATGCAGAGCTAAAGGAAGGACTTAGGTTAAAAAAAACTATCTCTGAGACTTAATGCCTTTTTAAACTGGCCACTCTCATCCTTAACTTTTTCACTTCTGAAATGATGTGGCTTGTATTTGATAAGTGGCCTCTGAGGTATCTTCAGATTTAGAGCTATAGTGATTGAACCTCAGCTAAGGGTAACATCACTTCCCTAGGTAGTAAACATGGAGGATCATGTCATAGATTTTAGAAATGGAAGATATTTTAGAAATTATCTGGCCCAGTACTTTTGTGTGTCTTTAGGGGAATCCTTTCTGAGAATAATGTACATAGAAAAAAGTACATGAGATTTCAAAGGAAACTAATTTCACTGAAATAGTCATCCTAATATATATAAAGGCCACATATTCTCAGGTTTAGAATCTCTAATTAGTCCCACCCCCTAATTTCACAAAAAAGGAAAGTGAATCCCTATTCAGAGGTGCATGCAAATGACAGAGAACAGACTAGAGGTCAGGTCTCCTGCCTTCAAAATCAGCGATCAGTAGTTTTTCTGCTTTGCATAAAGACTTTAATCTTTTGTCACTCTTCTAATTATCCTTATCTTAATTCTGCAGAACATCCTCACGAACAAAGGTCAGCTTTGGAGTCAGGAAAAACTGGATTCCAGTCCTACTTTTGACACATATATGTCAAATTATATGACCATGAAGAAGTTACTAAATCTCTCAATACCCAAATTCTCTAAAAGATTATTATATTATTGAACAGTATCTAATCTGCATTGGTAGAAATTTCCTCACCAAGTGCTTCTTGTATCAATGGTGGAACATATATGTAACATTGGTATGGTAAACAAGTGTATGTATATGTGTATGTATATCCATCACTAATTCAGAAAACATGTGTGTGTGTGTGTGTGTGTGTGTGTACTGAGGAAGCAGGAGTGAGGAGAGAGAGACAGAAACACAGGAAGAGAGAGAAATAAGACAGCTTTATATATAGCCTTAGAATAAGAAGCCCTAAACTTGAGATTTAAATACGACCTGTGACACTACTAGCTGCATGATTATGGTCAAGTTCCTTAATCTCTTGGTGTTCCAATCACTATCATTCTAAGTTGCAGATCATAAGACCACAGATTTAAAGTTGGAAGGGACCTCAGAGATCATCAAGTACAGCCCTCTTAATTTGCAATAAAGGAAAGTGAGAAGCAGAGACTCTGACTTACTTTTTCACATACGTATCTGAGGTAGAATTAGAATTCTGGGTTTTCTGACTTCAAATGTTGTGCTTTATATACTGAGATGACAATGTGCATCAGTGAAAGGGCTTCTATGGCAATCCAGGTTTTCTCAACACCCCCTCCCCCCTAAAATACATACATACACATACAAACACACACTCAAAACACAAAACTTTTTGTACTAGTTATAATATAAAGTATTTTGCAAATATTTGTTCTTGTCTAAAACAATTGTCTATTGTGTAAAATATTGAATGTTTGAGGTAACATACCTAATGCACCTTAGCTCCATGATAAATATTGAACAACAAACACAATAGCTATTGAAGCAAAATATCCCAATCAAGATAATGGGGAGCCTGGAGAGGTTGGATAATGGTCCCTTGGTTGCATTATCTTTTACTTCAGATCATTCTGCAAATGTTATAGTTCATTGATGATGAATCCAAATTACTTTGAGACTACTCAGTTTACCAACACTCTGAAAAGCCTATAGAATTACATAAGATTTGGATCTTGCCTCAAAATCATGAAAAGTGAACCATACCGTGGTTAAAGCTAATGTGTGATTCTGCTCCATTATGAAAAACCTCCCTGGGAATGTGCACAAAAGTGTTGAAAGAAGTACTCTTTCTGATGACAACAAAAATCTTTGGATAATGGTTATCATTAAAATATTCCAGTTGTTTGTAGTCAACTAAATGCCTGAGTCCATTCAATAAGATAGGACTCAGATTCCAAAGATACCCTAAAGTCAGATTACTTTAATAGATTATCTCTTAATGATGTCCTCATATTCATTTACCAGTCTTATATTAAATACATCAAATCAAAAGATGATTTTCCTCAACAATTCTTGTACATTAAGATTTTTATTGTAGGAGAGTGTATACTTTTTCTTACAGGGAGAGAGAGAGAGAGAGAGAGAGAGAGAGAGAGAGAGAGAGAGAGAGAAAGAGAGGAGGAGGAGGAGGAGAAGAAAAAGGAGAAGGAGGAAGGAAGGAAGGAAGGAAAAAGAGAGGGATGGAGGGAGGAAGGAAGGAAAAGAAAAAAGAAAAGGAAAAAGTTTTGACTAGTCATTTTTTTTTTTTTTTTTTTTTTTGGCGAGAGAGTAGATAGAGTCAAATAGCAAACAGCCTTCTATCAGAAAAAAGCACACCAACGTCCATATAACCACTGCCATCAGGTCAGTGGTAGGAATTTATTCATTCTAGGGGTCCTCACACTTTTTAAATGGGGGGCTAGTTCACTGTCCCTCAGAGAGTGAGGGCCGGACTATAGTAAAAACAAAAGCTTTGTTTTGTGGGCCTTTAAATAAAGAAACTTCATAACCCTGGGTGAGGGGGATAAACGTCCTCAGCTGCCGCATCTGGCCCGCAGGCCGTAGTTTGAGGACTCCTGAATGGGAAGGTATGTCAGAGATCATGTAGTCCAACCTCATTTTACAGTAGGGAAAACTAAATTACTTACTTAAAGTCATCCATGTGCATTCATAAAAAGAGGCATTTAAACCCTACATTGAGAGATATTGTGGTTTCCACTGCACTGCATTTAATTTTCAAGAATGTGTTGAGCAGTACCCAGAGTAAGTCACACGAAATATAGCATAACTCATTCCATTTATATTGCCTAGCCCTTCCTCATCAAAAACTTCTTAAGTTTTATGTCTCTTTTCTTTCCCCTTCCCTAATTCCCCTTCATTGGTATTTCTGACTTTTCTTAAATTTCCAGTCTTAGAATGAACACATGCTTGCATGTGTGTGTGTGTATTGTCCTAAAACTCCACAAACTGAATTACCTATAATTCATTGTCATTTCAGTAATTTATTGGTTTGAAATAGTCTAAATTACCAAAATATATCATTTTTACCTGATCCTGATTTTCCCATTAGAAGAGAAAATGCAGCAGACCATTAAATGTTTCTCAGTGTACTTTTTGGATTCCCTCATTAGGGAAACCAGAAATTGTCATGATAAAATATTAAAAAAGTAAAAGCAAATGTGAACTTTACCAAATTTCTCAAGAGCAAAGAAGGAGCCTTCCCAGAACAGAATATGAAAATAAAAAAAAATAATCCTATCAGAGATTAAACCCCAAACTTTGAAAAGCCTTCTAGAATAAACTGCCCAAGATATGAGAACAAGATAGCATTCTCTTAACTCATGCTTTTTCTTTTAAATTACCTTTTTTGGGTGGCATCTTGGCAATGTGTGATCAAGCTGCCTCAGCTGCCGACTGGCTTTGAGAAAGACAGTAGGTTGAAAGATTAAGTGCTTCAGGGCAAGCATCTACTACATCAACACAATTTTTGCCTGTCACTAACAGTGCTCTCCTGGTGCCATTTCACAGTCTGAAATGTAAGAAGGTACTAATTTTCTTACCCATTAATTTTTCATGAATGTTTAGCTTAGCATTTCAGGGTGCAATGCTCAGGTCAAAATGGCTACATTTGGGGGTCTCATTAAAAACAAAACTAAATGGAGCATGAATCCCAAACAAACCTAATTTGGCATTATCATAATCTCATATATGTTAGCCTAACTATATTTTATGCCTCCCCATTGTGCCTCCTCCCTTTATAAAGCTTGAAGCTAATTTCATTTCTTTAGGGACAACTTGGGTGACATAAAAAAATGTCAAGGAACATTGGCCATTTTTGCACCTATGAAGTTTTATATAATTATTTAATTATGTTTCATATAACATATGAGCTATAGGTATAATGAATCCTTTGTCTAGAGCTCAGCACTAAATATTGTTGGCTATATTTCGCATTCACATGTGAAGAAACTTGGGGGCATGATATATATAATGTCCCAAGATTTCTGAAAACTAATTTTGGTATAGGGGAAGTCTGCTATTTCCACAAGGAAATTTTACATTGTTTCCATTAGAGATAACTTCTGGTGTACGAATAATTTCTCTGAAACAGGAGAAAAAAATCCTGTTTCTGAAAAGAAATTAAAAAAAAAAAGTATTGCTGAACAAGAGGCTATTCTTTGAGATAGGGAGAGTACTGGCTTTCTCTGGTTACTCAGATGATAACAGCAACACTAACTCTAGTCTTGGCTATCAAAATGCTTTTATCAGGAGGGATCTAGGTAGTCCATTTACACTGCAACATAGTTTGTCTCTCAAATAGAGTTGTGTCCAGATCCAAGGTCTAGGCTGTATGTTTAAATAAACTTTCCAAAAAAATCACCTTGCCAAGGAAGTCATCCAAAATCAGGAACTTTAGGATGGGCATTTTTTTATTAACAGATTGAGATGTGGAAAGAAGGCCTAGAGGAGGTCTGAAGGACCTCTGAAGGAGCTGGGTAATTTCCTCAGTAGGATGGTAAGTTACTCATTACTTCAAGAACAGCAAAAGACATGAGCACTTGATTATAATTCTAAAATGATCTGGAAAGGTACCAGAGATAGACAGATTGCTGTTGTTTAGCAAAGAGTGATGGCTGAACTCAGAGCAGAGAATATTAGAATGTAGTAAGAGTGTAAGAAGTTGTGGTGAGCTGTGTATTACTTGGTGTGAGAATAATGAGAATCCAGAGAAAGAGCAGAAGAGATTAGAAAAAATGGTAGTCTTTGTATTGGATCATCTAATTCATTAACTATACTTATTTGAAAATGGGATACGAAGGGGTGTAGTTTTGTTTCATTTTCTTTTGCCTTCTGTATAGAGATATGAATTTCTGGGTTGGTTGGCTGAAAAACTCCACAGAATAGGAATAGGAATATAGAATATAGGAATAGAGTCTTAGTATAGGAGCAAGCAAAGATAGTTGGGAGATCCAATTTCATTTTTGAGACAATTGGAGTTAAGTGACTTGCCCAGGGTCACATAGCTAGGAGGTATTAAGTGTTTAAGGCTGGATTGAACTTACATCCTCCTAACTTCAGGGCTGGTGCTCTATCCACTGTGACATCTAGCTGCCCCTGATCCAATTTCCTCTTAAACTACTTATCAGAACTCTTGTCAGGTTAGCTTGCTTCCTATTATCATCCTCTTGGAAGGAGCTATCTAAGGAAACACTTGGTAACTTACTTTAAGACAGAGTAGATGCATGTTATCAGTGTGATATGAGGAGCACTGGACAGGGCTTTTGTCATGAAATAGCTCTCTCATTGCCTGTCATGATGTTTGAAATTCATTCCTTTGGGTCTTAAGGACTTTTCAGTTTGAAAGAGTCCACTATTAAATGACTCCCCATGGAACAAGTCATTTGATCTTGCTTGGTCTCAGTTTCCTCATCTGTAAAATGAGGGAATTGGAAAAGATTATCTTCAAAGGCCCTTCCAAATCTAAGCCTATGATTTCATGATATAAATTTTTCTTAGCTAATATTAAGCTTAACAGTGATATTTTGGCAGCTGAAAGTAAAATCTTATAATAATGGAACAAAGGCTGGGTGCCTGGGATGAGCAGTATGCAGAAGGTAGGAGGACAGTTCTGACAGGGCAATCAGGAAACTACCAAGGAAATACTTATGATAAATATAGAGCTAGAAAGGGCCTTAGAGGTCATCTATTTCCCAGCTTCATAAACTGTGGGTCTCAATCCCATATAAGGTCTCATAACTGAATGTGGGGGTCACAAAATTATGATTTATCATCAGTAAATGTTTGCTTTATATATCTATCTTATATACCTAGACCTGGGGTCATGCGAAATTTCTTGGGTGAAAAGGGATGAAAATCCCTGTTCTAATTCACATGTTAGGACAGTGAGATCCAGAAAAGTTGTCCAAAATGTCAAGCTAGGAAACAGAAAAGGCAGCCATTTGAACCCTGGTTCTTTGCTTCAAATCCAACACTCTTTCCACTCTGCCAGGATGACTCAAACATTCTTTAAGAAGTCTGCTGAAGGTAGTTCCATTCCTACATAAGGACAATATTTTGGCAACTATCTAGTTCAGATTCAAAAGATTCTCTACATGGACAGAGTTTTCACCTAACTAAATATTTTCAGAGATATTTACTAGGTACACACTATATGCCAGAACTGTGTTAAGAGGAGACAAAAAGATGAGAGAAAGGAGGAGAAACATAAACAGAGGTAGAGAAGCAGAAAGAGACAAACAGAAAGACAAAGAGACAGAGACAGAGAGAGAGTCAGAAAGATGAAAGGAGACAGAGTAAGTCAGAGACAGAGACATAGAGAGGAAGCAGAAACAAGGGAAAGAAGTTGCCTTTAAGAAACTTACATTCATTCCTTAATCATTTTATCTAGAGAAAAAGTTGTGAATCATCATCATTATAATAATATTTGTAGTGTTTAATGTTTGCAAATAATTTTTCAGGAGTTAGGACAACAACCCTATGAAGTAGGTACTATTATTAACCCCATTTTTACAGCTGAAGAAACTGAGGCATACAGAGGTCAAGTCATTTGTTTGAAATCACATAGATAGCAAATGTCCCAGGAAAAATTTGAATTCTTCTTCCTGACTTCAAGTACTGTTTTTTTTTTTTTTTTTAATCTTTAGGATCGCCTAAATTTTTTTAGAAGTAAGTCTTTCCAGGACTTCTAGAAGAAGTTCATTCATAATCCCAGGAATGGTAGATTCACTCCATTGTCTCCTTAACCCCCTAAAACCCTCTTCCAATGCTTTATTAAGGCAGTAAGATAACTTTAAGTCTTCAAAATTGATGTGAGGGAAGTACAAGCCTATCAAACTAAAAAGGCTTTAAATACAGGGTGCTGACTATAGGCTCATTTCCAGGTTGGTAGTATGGTAATGGATTTTTCAGTAATTCTTTCTCTGGAAGACTATTAAGTTATAGAAAGATTAACAACCGTGAGGACAGAAATAGCCATGACAACTGAATTAAAGATTCTTCATGGGGACCATAGATCTAAAAAGATTTAAAAGGACAGATCTCATCCATGTGAGATCCCATCTCACCCCATCATTTTACAGAAGATGAAACAGACTCAGGGAGTTTAAGTGATTTGCCCAAGTCAATCAAGAAGTGGAAGGCAAAGGCAGAATTTGAGCACATACTTTGATTTCCAAGCCAATGCTCTTTCCACTATACCATGCTAAATGATATGATAGATGAGCATTAGACTTGGAGTCAGAAAAACCTGAATTTGGATGCTGCCTCAAGAGCTTCTTAACCTCTGTTTGTCTCAAGTTTCCTCATCTGAAAAATTAGAATAACTCCCTCCCATAATATATGTAAAATGCTTTACAAATCTTAAAGTCCTATATTATTGTTAGCTATCATCATCATTACCACCACCACCACCATCATATAATGTTTTATAATTACTTGAAATATTTATTTACTATGGCATTCTTCCTATTCCTTAAGCAAACCTTTTCCCTCCTACTTCTGCTATAACTAAAAGAACATATGAAAAAGACATTTTAATAGAAATTCTCATGTAAATCTAATCTTACTTAAAATCTAATGTTACCTAATATCTATATACCTAATATGTGCAAAAATGTTTATTGCAGCCCTTTTTTGTAGTGGCAAGGAGCTGGAAACTGAGTGGATGTCCATCAGTTGGGAAATGGCTGAACAAGTTATGGTATATGAATGTAACAGAATATTATTGTTCTAAAAGAAATGATCAGCAGGCTGATTTCAGGAAGTCCTGGAAAGACTTACATGAACAGATGCTAAGTGAAGTGAGTAGAACCAAGAGAACATTATACACAGAAACAACAAGATTATGTGATGACCAACTGTAATAGGCTTGACTCTTTTCAATAATCAGGTGATTCAGGGCAATTCCAATAGACTTGTGATGGAGAGAGCCATCTGCATCGAGAGAGAGGATTATGGGGACTAAATATGAATCACAATATAATATTTTTACCTTTGTTGTTGTTGTTTACCTGCTTTTTTTCTTTCTTAGGAGCCAACACATCTGTACCAAGGGAGCAGATAATGAGACATAGCCAGAAACAGAGATGGGTTGTATCTCTGAGACATTTTCTTTTACTGATTATTAAGGGCCATGCCTGGATGAAGGGGGAAGTCAATTCTTTGAGAGCCTCCGCAGTTGTGGATCGTGACACTTGAGGAAATTGTAGGGCAGCCTTTACTGACACAGGTGTTGCTTGTGGATTGGGAATGAAATAAATTGGAGGCAGAGGGAAGAGGAGAGAGGTCAGATAATGCAATTGTCTCTCAGTCAGGTCAGAGAACAGCAACTGCCTCTCAGTCTCCTTGTATCGTCATCATCCTCCCATAGGAAGAGATCCATTGCACAGGTCAGGACTGGCAGGTGGCTCCTGTAACAGTGATGACTTCACTCTTTAAAGATCAGATATTCTGACAGTTACAAAAACTCTCTATAGAGTCGCTCCTTTCCTATTCATTTTGATTCCTTTGAGATAACATAATAGCATTTATAGCCAACTTTAAGGTTTGCAAAGCACTTTGCATATGTTAAATCATTTGATCTTAACAACTCTATTAGGTAGGTGGTATTATTATCTCTGTTTTGTAGATGAGGAAACTAAGGCAACTAGAGATTAAACAACTTATTCAGCATCATATAATTTCTGATAAGGATTTGAACTCAGATCTTCCTGACTCCAAGTTCTATACTTTATCCACTGTAAGACCCAGCTCAGGGGAAACAAGTGAAGAAATTGAAAGCCAGCTTCAGAGTCTGAAAGATCGGGGTTCAATATCTGTCTCCAATACATAATGACTGCATGGTTTTGGACAATATACAACTTCTCAGTGTTTGCAGATAACTTTGTACAAAGGTCTAATCTAGTCTAAAACACACACACACACACACACACACACACACACATGCACGCACTCACACTCTTATTCTGTTTCAGTAGGAATTTCATGTGCATAGCCCCCAAAAAATATTCCTTCCATCCTCTAGGAACAGAAAGAGGAGACATGAGTACTCTTTGGACAGTGTCCACTAGTTTTTTAGATTCAGAACCCTAGCTTTGACAGGGCAAACTTAAGTGATATTTACTATTGAGTAGTCCCAGGAGCTAAGAGAAAAGTTCTCAGATGTTGGGGGAAATGTTTGTATTTGTGCATTCTTGTTATATCTTCTAAATAAAAGGTTGTTGATTTTGATCAATTAAATGAACTGGGTCACTAATCTCTTCAACTAAAAGTTGAAATAACATCTCAGAATAGGAGCTCAAACTTCTGTCAGATAAGGGCATTACCAACCTTTCAAGTATAGCCTCAGAACTCTGAGAGCGAGTTGTAGCCAGCCTAGTTCTGGAATAGAAAGGCCAGAAATCTCACTCTAGACATAAAGGGTCTACTGATGACTTTACAATAGAGAGAACAACAATAACAATATCAGGCAGTATTCACTGAGGAAAGAAAATGAATTTTGTCCATCTCTTGATATACTCAGTCTGGTATGAGGATTTGCTGAGTCCTTTTTAGAGCTGCTCATCTGCCTTTAGTGTCCAACTTCTTCCTATATCTCATCTGAGGCTTCAGAAAGCTGATGGCCTAACCCAGATTGAGGATAACTGATAGGCCTCAATACTGTCAGTGAATGTAAAGACTTCTCCTGGTGAATGAGTAGATAAGAACAATTTGTTTCAAAAGCCATGAAGGCAGCTGAAGCAGACTCTATAGAGGACTTAGAACTTGATCAGACATTAAAGATGTCAAGGTTATCCACTGTATCCCAGATCATTTTCAATCATCTTGATTTTTGTCTTACCATTGGACTTTGATAACTTTGGAAGAGAGTATGAGGTTGATGATTTTGTGCAGTTTTAATCTTACTTAAATCTAATTCACTTTCAACTCAAGACATCACTCCATGATATCACTGGTCCTCTTCAAAAATGAAAGATGAACAACAACATCAACTTTAAATATTCATGCACCTTTTGAATTTGAAATAAAAACTTGAAAGTCAATCAAGAGTACTAGTAATGAGTATTTTCTATTGAAGGACACTGACATTACCTATCTTGAGCCTGGCATATCTTTTTTTTTCTATTTTTTATTATTATTATAGTTTATTATTTACAAAACATATGCATGGGTAATTTTTCAACATTGACCCTTGCAAAACTTTCTGTTCCCACTTTTCCCCTCCTTCCCTGTAAAGTCCAAGCTAGCTCCCTGGTGGCCTCAGGATCAGCCAGAGTCAGGATAAATGAAAGTCCAAGGACTCATATCAAATAGGTAATTAGCCCTAAGTGCTTGGTTGTCTGATTTAAGTACACCTTTTCATAGTTTCAGCCCTTTACACTTCTCCCCACTCCCTCCCCTAGATGGCAGGTAGTCCAATACATGGTAAGTATGTTAAAGTACATGTTAAATACAATATATGTATACATTTATGCTGTTATCTTGGTGCACAAGAGAAATTGGATCTGGAAGGTGAAAAAACCTGAAAAGGAAAACAAAAATGCAAGCAAACAATAACAGAAAGAGTAGAAATGCTATGTTGTGGTCCACACTCATTTCCCATAGTTCTCTCTCTGGGTGTAGCTGATTCTCTTCATTACTGAACAATTAGAACTGGTTTGAATCATCTCATTGTTGAAGAGAGCCACATCCATCAGAACTGATCATCATATAGTCTTCTTGTTGCCATGTATAGTGATCTCCTGTTTCTGCTCATTTCACTCAGCATCAGTTCATGTAAGTCTCTCCAGGCCTTTCTGAAATCATCCTGCTGGTAATTTTTTAAAGAACAATAATATTCCATAGCATTCATATACCACAATTTATTCAACCATTCACTAATTGATGGGCATCCATTCAATTTCCAGTTTCTAGCCACTACAAAAAGGATTGAGAGCCTGGCATATCTTTTGGAGATTGTCCAGAATTTCTTGCAGAACCATAGAAGCATAATCATAAATTGTATGGCTTAGCTATTATCAGTTGGAAAGCCACAGCCCACTTTATTGTATAGCAGTGAGACCTCATTGCTGTTTAGATAAATCTAGATACTTGATAATACATGAATGGAAAAGGTAACATTGAATATGGCACCAAATTCTAAAATAAGTATCTATAGTTACAAGACAAATAAAGATCTTTTTCACAAGTCACTGTATAGAAGATTTGAGCTATTTAGCAGAAACACATTTTGATACCCATCAATGTACCTTAAATGAAATAACTAAGAAACTCCTCTGAGCCTATTTGGATATCTGATTTGCTGTCAATAAAAATAAAATAATTTTCTATTGCTCATCATCAAGAAACTATTAAATACAAATTATTTCTCTATTTTGGAGAGTATATATAGAGAAAGGATCATGATAGGTGGGAGAGGGATTCAATTCATTTGCCATAATGCAGTGTTTTAGTTTTTATTTTTAAAAACTTACCTCATTTCCCTTTGACCACTAATTCTATTGCTAGAAATATAGCCTGATGATGTGACTTAGGAGAGCAATTGTTGGTTCCAATTGATGTGTTTCAGGTTTAGCAGCAAATATTAGGGTTCAGTCATGTGAAAAATTCAAAATGGCCATTTTCTTTGGCAAAAGGTAGGTTTATTTAGAAGAAAAAATTACAGACAAAATAAGAGGTACAATAGATACCAGGAAGATAAATATGAAATAGAGTTGGGAGAGCATATAATTAGCAAGGAAAAGGGGTTTTAACCTTACATGATAGAAAAGACAAGTTCCCTAGTGGAATTCACAATTAACGAGGGGCAACACTATGAAGACTGAATATGCCCTTAGCTGGCATACTAAATCTATAGAGGAGTTTAATACCCTAAAATAGTTAATTAGTTATAAGGAAGAGAAAATATGGTAGGGCATGAGAGGAGAAATACCATGTGGCATGAGGGAAGGATAAAGAAAAAGACACCATAAGACAGAGTGTTATGGTGGATTAATCCACAAGGGGTTCAGCAAATAATGGTGTGAGTCATAGACAGATTTATAAAGGAAATTTAATCTCAGTGGTTTGACATAACTTAGATTTCTGACTAGACCTAGAAAGGTACATCTGCCCACAACCTCCACATAGGGGGCAAAGGAGGGGAGGCTATGAGGCTAAACTGATTGACATTAATACTCTTCCCTGTCTACCCTAAGGAACAATTTCCTTTTTACCAATAACAGCTGTTTACTCAGGACTTCATCACTGACAGTATAATTTAAAAAATCTTTTTCATAGTGACATCATATAATTACAAAAAAACTAGACGCAAACTAGATGAAAATAGTTAAATAAATTTTGGCACAATAATGTGATGGATTAATATAGAGCAATTAGGATAAAAAGTGTGAAGAATAGAAAAAAGTCTAGAATGGCCTTTGTTAACTATGGCAATGGAAAAAATAAAAGCAAAACCAGAATAGAGTAGAAAGTAATAACAATGATCATATGAAGCAAAATGAATGACAAGGAAGAAACAAAGAATTCTACTGGGCACTTATAAATTGAAACTGAAAAAAAAAAGTGTTGATACTTCATACATTTAAATTAATTATTTTACATGCACATGACTAAGCAAATACAGTTGTTTGTAGTAATGCTTAATTTTAAGATTCTATTAAGACTTACTTTTTTTTATTAAAGCTTTTTATTTTTCAAAAGATATGTATGGAATTATCCATTTCTCCCCCACTTCCCCTTACCCTTCCCTAGATGGCAAGAAGTCCAATATATGTTAAACAAAGAAGAAAAATATCAAATAAACCTTTGTATCTTTAAAAAAAACTTTTTGGCTTTCAGGTCATCTATTGAAAAAAACATTTATTAAACACTTTGTTTGGGGGTGATACTTAAATAAATAAGACATTATGCCTTCCCTCAAGGAGTTTAGAATCTAATAGGTGTGGTAAGATACACTGTTGAGGTGCTGGGTTTTGTTGGCAGAGAAAGAATGAAATATTGATAGAACTGCTCCCTATGACAGGGCATTGATAAGAATTGGTTTAGCTTCATGGTCCCACACTCTTTGGAGGTTTCCCTTCCACCTTTGCCTTACTCCTGTGAATGGACCCACCTTGTGGTCCTGTAGGAAATCTGTCATGTCCCATTTAAATTTCCCCCATAAATCTGCCTATGGCTCATGCCATCTTGTGGGTGCTAAATCCCTTTAGAATTTAACCTGATAGCTAAGGGCATGTCCCAACCTCATTGGGTGTTCCCTTTCTCCTTATTAATTATGAGTTCCTTTTCTTTTCCATCATTAATTATTAAAACTCCTTTCTATGTTATGTGTTCTCTTAACTATATCTCATATTTATCATTCCTGGTTTTATTGTATCAATTTATTTTGTTTATAATCTTTTCTAAATAAACTTGTCTTTTACCAAAGAGAATAGTCATCATGAATTCTTCACATGACTGAATCCCAACATTTGGTGTTGATATGAATCTGAACATTTGGTGTACATCATTCAATACTACAGTCACATCATTTGGTACCTCAACCATATCCATACATTAAAAAAAAAAATCTGTAATGTGATAGGTGTATAGATGATGATCCTCCCGCTAATCCTGAGGTGTCCTGAGATGTCATTCAATAGAAAAATTTTCTCAGTCTTTGGGGAATTCTTAAATTTACATCCTTCTATTAAACTCAAATCAAGATGAGGCAAAAAATGATTGCAGAGGGGCATCCAACATGATTTTCCACCTTACATTTCAAACAACCCATTAACCTTAAAAACAAAACAAACATGTGCTATCAAGGAAGTGCCTTTTAATTTTATAACCACCACAGGACATTTCTTTTTTACATATTGGTATAAATTTTATTTGATAATGAGATTTTTTTAAAAGATTCTTTAGACTATTTTGACCTAGTTTTTAATATAGAGTAAACTTGGCCATTATACCAAAAATAAAATAAAAGTAAAGCAAAGTAAAGCTCATAATGTTATTTACTTTATTAATAGAGATTTTTGAATGAGTTTACATAACAAGAAGAAGGAAACTAAATTGCCTTTAAGTTAAAGGTAAGCACAGTGAACAATTGGAAAGGAAATGGGATCTTTTTTTAAAGTCATTTCTTTAACTGTTAAAGGATAACTTGAGGGTATGAAGTTCCTTAATTTGTTTCTCAATATGTGTACCTAAGGAAGGATACTCATTTTCATAATGAATAAAGTAATTTCAGTCCTGAAATTCAAACTGAAGACATCTGTGAAGATTTATGATGAAATATGAAAGATACTGCAGACATTCAACGTTATGTCAAAAAAATCTTCTAGAAAGGCTCAACATGGTGGTAGAATGGAACAGATTTGGGTTTATAATTCTAAACATATATCCTACAACTAATCCCAGCTAACAGAAAGCACTAAAGTATATTATGCTTACCCTGATGGATTATTCTAAAAAGTAATTAGGCTTTTAACATTTTTGTTTTTTGTTTTGTTTTGTATTTTTAACTGAGGCAATTGGGGTTAAGTGACTTGCCCAGGATCACACAGACATTTTTGTAATCCATGGAGACAGATGGCAAATAAATCCAAGCAACATTGCTAAATTCCTTTTTATTTATAAACTACTGGGAGTATATTTATAATAATGAAGATGGTTTCTCATATCAAATTTGTTGAACACATTCTTGAAAGGATCATTCAGTTCAACAAATATTTGATAAGCAGATAGCATGCCATTTGATGGCACAGTGAACAGAATGCCAGACCTAAAGTCAGAAAGACATCTTCTGAAGTTCAAATTTGGCCTCAGATACTTTCTAGCCATGTGACACTGCATCCTGTATCATAAGTAGTCATCTTGACTTTTGTTTTTCCACTGGACTTTGATGACTCTGGAAGAAAGAATGAGGCTGATGATTGTGTATGTAATTCTGCCTCACTTAATTCCAATTCACAAGCAAGTCAATTATGCCAGTTTTTGAAAATGATGGATAAACAATGAAATAGCTATGTTGTTTAACATATATTGGATTATTTGTTGTCTAGGGGAGGGGGAGGGGAAAAAGAGGGGAAAAAATTGGTACACAAAGTTTTGCAAGGGTGAATGTTGAAAATTATCCATGCATGTGTTTTGAAAATAAAAGGCTTTAATTAAAAAAAAAAAAGTTGTGTGATCCTGGACAAATTACTTTATTCTGTTTGCCTCAATGAAATGTACTGGAAAAGGCAATGGCAAACCATTCCAGTAACTTTGCCAAGAAAATCCCAAATAGGTTGCCAAAGAGCTGGACATGACTGAAAAACGCAATAAGCAAAAAACCCAGAGTTTCCATGAATGAAGAGTCAAAAATAAGAAATTCTAGACCCTGAAGGAATTTATAATCTACAGAGAGGATATAATATGTACTTAGTCTGTCAATAAACATTAATTCAAACTATAAAGTGCTAGATACTGTACAAAGTTTGGGAAATACAAAAACAAAAAACAACAAAGAGCTTACAGTCCAATGGGTGAGGCAAAAAAGCAAACAAATATATACGCATAAACTAAATACAGGATAAATAAGAAATAATTAGCCAAAGAAAAGTTTTAGAATCAAGAGGAGTTGGAAGATGCTTCCTGTAGAAAGAAAGATTTTAGTTGGAACTTGAAGGAAGGCAGGAAAGACAGAGATGGAGTGTTCAGAGATGGGGAGAGCATTCTGGTCATAAAGGAGAGCCAGAAGGGATGGGGGAGAGACAGAGAAAGAGAAAGAGAGAGATGGAGGGGGAGAGAGAGAGAGAGAGAGAGAGAGAGAGAGAGAGAGAGAGATACACGGAGACAGAGACAGAGACATAGAGATACAGAGACAGAGTCAGAGAGACAGAGACATGAGATGGGGGAGGAGGGGAAGAAGGGAGGGAATGAGGGGACAGAGAGGAATGGATCCATAAAAAGAATTGTTAATACTGGCCCTCTCCATTGGCTTACCTGGTTCTCTAATAATTCTTTTGGCTAATTTTAAAGACGATTCCAGCTATTGCCCTTCCCCTATAGGACAATTTTAAATTCTAGGAGGACATAGAAACCAAAGCAAACTTGTTAGAACTTGAATAAAACAAATCTAAATAATTTTTGGGTTCAAGCCTGAGAATATGAGTTTTAGTACACGAGTTTTATGAGAACTATTAGTGTTTCCCTGATATCTTTCCAATTGCCTTAAATTTACTTTGTATGGATTTTATATTTATCATATATGAATATATTGTTATCCCTCATAGAATATAAGGTCTTAGATGAAAGGAACTGTCTTCTTAAATTTCTACAACCTAACACTGGGCCCAGCAAATAATAGGTGTTCAATAAATACTTATTGAATAATTTATTGGTTATAAAAAATAAAATGATGTTTCAAACTTTTATAGAAGGAAGGTTTCTATTAGCAGGACTTAGGCCAGGAGCTGTCTCTCCACAGATTCTGAAGAAATCTAATTTATTAGTTAGACCACCTATGTCAAATCTATGGAAAGACATGGTTAGACAGGATTAGTAAACATAGATGGGTAATGAGCTCCATGACTGGAGTGCTCTCCTAGACCAATAAAACCACAAATCCATTTTAATAATTTCAGCTGCTAAGATGACTTTTTGGTCTAATTTCCCATTTCTCAGTTGTGTTCTAGATTAAGTGAGCTTGTGAGGCTGCTAAATTCTAGATGAACTAGAGTGCAGCCTCTTAAACTGAGATTTACAATCCCTATAGGATATTACAACTGAACGTGAGAGTCATAATATTATGGCTTATTATAGTAAATGTTTGATTCATATGTCTATTTAGTATACCTACACAATCCAGTTCATGTGAAAATTTCTTTGGTGAAAAGGGATCACAAGTAGTAAAAGTTTTAAAAGTCCTGTACTAGAGGATAATTAGTAGTGTTTTGTACAATTTTAATCTTTCTGTTTTTTCAAAGGCTAAATAGACCTCATATCTAACATGTAGGACAAAGGACTCTGCCAGGGAAGTTAAACTTAATGATTTACTTTGGTTTGCTTCATCAAAGAACGAAAAAAGTCAAAGGCAGAATTCAGGGTCACATGTAAAAAATGATATGTATGCTGACAGTTGATTAGGAAGATAGGATCCTTTCAGGCAAATCTTTGAAAAGAAGAACTGCTTCCCTTTATATCAGTTAAAGGAAGTCTATTATTTTATAAAGAGGAAAAAAAAATCTCCTTGAAATTAACCAAAATATGCCAGATTCCAAAGGTGATCTCTTGCTATATGATGACTACTGAGGACAAATGAGAAACATGTCACTGGAGTATGCTAATTCTGATTTCACAAAGAAAAAGAAGAGAGAGAGATGTTTTTCTAACATGCCTTGCCTTTATTTTTCCAATAAAAATCTCTATTGGAAGCCACAGTGATTTAAAAAAAACTGAAGAAATCTGCCTACTTGGAAGTCTGATGTGTGAACTGGTGATCAAATGCACCAAAAATAGCAGAAAATCTTTGAAGCTCTGTTCATCCTATTTATCACATAGCTATAATTCACACATGCCTTCTGTATGCCTTCTTTGGGGTAAAAAGACATTTTGCATCTATCTGCCAACCAGAAGAACTCAGAGAGTCACAGAGCTGATGACCCAAGAGTATTTATACAGAATAAAACTGTCAAAATTTCCCCTTTCCCCTCCCCACCACATCATCTCAAACCCCATGGCAAGATGTTTGTAAGTACACATGCTACAATTTTCCCTTCATATTATAGCCAGTGTCATGTCACTTTGTATCTATGTGTTTATAGGCTTGATTTTCCCCCCATCTATAAGGCCTTCTTTGCCTATATCCCCAAAGATATTCATGACTTTTCTATCCTTCAAAGATTCTTTCCAAATGAATATCGAAGTCACTGTTCCTCCCCACTCCCACCTTTATTCCAATGAGTAGGAAGCTCCAAGAGAAAGAAGGGATTTGAGTTAGAGGCAAGGTTTTCAGAGACAATAGTAATATTTGACCACCAATATTTCTTTGTTCAAAAAGCTCCAGTGGCTCCCAATTGCTTCTAAGATAAAATTCAAATTCATCAGGTTGGCATTTAAAGCATTTTTTAAAAATTGGTTCCAGATTGTCTTTTCAGGCATTTTCTGTATTACTCCCCTTGCAACATTTGATTGCCCAACCAAACTAGCCTGTTTTCTGTATCTTAGCCATGCTATTCAATCTTCTTTCTACTGTAAGCAAGTCATTTAATCTCTCTCAGCCTCTTGGCCTCTCTCTCTTGGAATCCCTAGTTTCTTCCAATACTCCCCAAAAGTTACTTGTAGCTTATTCTTTCCTCCCTTCCTTTCCCTCTCTCCCTTTTCCCTCCCCCCCTCTTATTTTTAAACACCTGGTATGTTCCAGGAACTGTACTAAAGACTGAATATACAAAAAGAGGCAAAAGAAAGTCCTTTATAAAGAACTTTCAGTCTAATAGGGGAGACAATATGCAAACAACCATATGCATAACAAGCTATATATAGGATAAACAGAAAATAAGTAATAGAGGGAAGGCATTGAAATTAAATAGGGGTTGAGGAAGACTTTCTGGAGGAGGTAAGATTTTAGCTGCAGCTTATATGAAGGAAGAGTGGTTGGTAGTTGAAGTTAACTCAGAGAAAGGGAAACATCACTCAACTAAGTCAATTCATTTTGTTCACAAACGGATATCTTTGTTGAATGTTCTTCCCCTCCTATAGTTAAGTAAGTCATTTGTTAAATGCTGAATAACCTATGAGTGTTTTCCTTCATTCCGATATCAATCGTACAGTACCAAGGCACTAACCTGAATCACACCTAGCCCAGAATATTTTTCATCATATCCTTTCATGAATTTGCTACAGAGGCACTCCATAATGAGTTAAAGCTCTTATATACTTTTCCCTGACATTGTAATGATACCAGTAATATGTATAAGTAATCTACATTCAGTTTCATCATTCTTTCCATTATAATGTCATAATCATCAAATATATTATTTTTCTAGTTCTGTTTGCTTGACTTTGCATCAATACATTTAAGCATTCTCATGTTTCATTTTATTCTTCATTTTCATAGTTTCATTGACTGATTTAATGTATCAGGCACTGGTATTTGGATATGGACATTTGTTTCACTTTCTCAGTATAATTTCAAGATTCTTCCTAGAATAGTTGGATCAATTCATAGTTCCACAGTATAGTAATGTATTTATCTTTCTACAACTTTTTCAACATTGACTATTACCATCTTTTGTCATCATCACCACTTTGTGGAATATAAGATGAAATAGAATTGTTTGAATATGAATTTTTCATATTAGTAGCAATTTGGAACAATCTTTCATATTGTTAATAGTTTGAAAGTGTTCTTTTAATAACTGTTTTTATCCTTTGATCTTTAAAGAACTGTTAGGTCATATTTTTAATAACAGACCTTTATAAGATATTTGATACAAAGTTTTTTTTTTTTCTGTTCTACTACTTTCTCTCTTATTTGCATTGATTTATTAATGCAAATACTATCTTAAAATTTCATATAATCAAAATTATATCATAGAATTTTTATCCTACCACCATGAAAAAATCTGATTCTCTGGTTCCTCTCCAATTTCTTTTTTTTTTTTTTGTATAACTTTTAATATATAAGTCACATATCCATTTTGAGCTTATCGTGTTACATAGTGTAAGATGTTGGTTTAAACTGCCTTACAGTTTTCCCAAAAGTTCTTTCCCAACGAATTTATTTTCTCAGTTTTCTGTAACATTCAATTGTTTTGATTCTTCTTACAGGTTTATAGTATAATTTTAGGTCTGGAAGTACTATTTACCTTTCATTGGTAATTTTCCCCTCTTATTTTCCTTGAAACTCTAAAACTTTAATTCCTGCAAATAAATTTCATCAGGATCATACTCATAACACAAAGTCCCAAATCAGGAATTGAAACCTGAAGGTGTTAAGAAACAGAAGAAAACTGGACACAAAAAAAGAAATACTATTGGTTAAGGAAGCCCAAGAGATAAAGTTAGAAGAAAAGAGTACATGTTGATGTTCAAAGAAAAGAATGGCTTGATCACAAGCACTACAAGAGCAGCCAGAGGAAATTAATTGAGAGAGAAAAAAATTTAATCAAAGCTCTTAAGGAAAAAAATGCTTAAAATGGAAGGTAGGAAAATCTTACTCAAAGAAGTAGACTGAAAAAATAGAATAAAGCACACAACTCATTGATTTACTCAATAATAATAGTTACAAGAACAGTTAAAAACTAAAAAATTAGAAAGGCATTTAAGATTTATGTTAAGAAAACAATCTGGAAAAGAGGTCAAGATAAGGTAAATAAATTAATTAACATATTTTAACATAATTTGAGCAGCTAGGTATATATTGTTGGTGTTATTTTTGTTTACTTGTTTTTTTAAGTTATGTCTCACTTCACAATTCTATGTGGGGTTTTCCTAAGATAGTGGAGTGGTTTGACATTTCCTTCTCTAGCACCATTTCCAGATGAGGAACTAGGGTCACACAGCTAAGTATCTGAGATCAGATTTGAATTCAGAAAAGTGAATCTTCCCGATTCCAAATCTAGAGTTTTATAAACTGCACCACCTAAGCTGCCAAGGAGAATTCCTCCTCCATATGATAGACCTTCAAATACTTAAAGACAAGCATTCCCCAGAGTCATGATTTCTCCAAACCAAACATGCCCAATTCCCTCAACCAGCCCTCATATATTATGGATTCAAGATCTTTCATATTGTTGACTGTCCTCTTTGCAATACTCTCCAACTGATCGATGTCCTTCTCCAATTCCACATTTTAAAAAATTCACATTTCTGGAACTTACTCCAGAATTTGGAGTAAATTTGCCAATTTGCAATTTGCCAAGAAAAAAAGAAAGTAATGATTGCTGAAGATCTGAAGGAAGATATGGAAAGAGAGGCAAGAATATGGAAAAATGTCACCCTTAGGCCCTTCTAATGTGTATTAAATGGTTGGAAAAAATGAGAAAAAAATCTTGCAAGTGTATTTCGTGTCTTTTTTTTTTCTTGTTCTTTGCTAATATCCCAACTTATTCTGCTCCAGAGTACAAACTCATACGAGAACAAAACATATATCAAATTACCCTCCCTTTCATCAAAGTTGTCATTTATCTTTATTTTACTGAGCTTCCTCTTCATTATTTCCAAGCTCAGTATGTTCTAAATAAGATTATTTGTTCAATAATTTTCATTCTAAGCTCAGATACATTGAAATCATTTTCTATACCCATTTTGAGGGGTTTCAGAATAATGATTCTCCATGTTTGCTACCCTACTTTACCCTACTAAATGCTAGTCACGATCAGGATCAGTATGGAATATATTTGGCAAGAGACTTCTACTGCCTCTAATTATACCATTTACATGGGAAAATATGACTAATCCATACTCATAAGGTAGTTTCACAGCTATTTACCTCATTTACACAAGCAAAAATATTAACTCTTTGGAAGTAAGGCAAAATCTCGAGAACCATAAAGGATGAAGTTAATTAGAATTCCATGAATTCACCTGGTTTCTATTTGGACATTGCTATAACAGTAATGGGCATGGTCAACCTGAGATATAAAAAGGCTCTTCAAAATCATGAGTCAGGTTGCAAACTGCTAGAAGAATGACTAACAAAACATATGTGTGTGTATGTTTTGATATGTATATGTATATGTATATGTATGTATGTATTTGAGAGGAGAGTGATATATATAGAAAGACATTTAATTAATGTATGATATGAAACCATCCCAGAGTGGCAAACTTTATTAGCCATAGCTCCAAATTTTACACATGGGTCTCCATTAAAGATAACCAGACTATTACATGATTGGCGATGGATTCTTGAAGAGGTTTCTAAAGTTCCTCTTAAAGGACCAACTATCTTTACAGATGCATCCAAACATAATATTTGTGCTGTATACTCTTGTGATTTAAGTATAAAGAGAGTAGTCAGAACTCCTTTTCAGTTCACTCAGCAGAATGAATTGTATGCAATCATTCTAGCTCTTACTTATTATCCAGGAGATGTAAATATAATATCTGATTCGGCCTATTCAGTACAAAGAATTACCATAGCCCAAATAAAATTTGTAGCCTCTAATATATAAAAGCTCTTTAAGGAACTTCAAGAGCAAGTGAGAAAGCATCCAGGTAAAATTTATATCTTGCATGTCCACTCTCATAGTGGACTTCCAGGTCCTATTTTTGATGGTATTATTTCAGGAAGCCCAAGAATCTCATTTTAAATATCTTCAGGCTGCTCAAGCTTTACGTTTACTATTTGGAATAATAAGAGAGGAAGGTAGGAGCATAGTAAAAGCCTGTACAGCTTGCCTTACTTTCCATGCTCCTATACTGTCTCCAGGGAGGAACGCTTGTGGTTTGAGACCCAATGAAATCTGGCAAATGGATGTGACCCATTATAAATCTTTTGATTGTCTGTCTTTTATCTATGTTGTGGTAAACACTTTTTCAGGATTCATTTTTGCAATGCTAGCAGCAAAAGAGACAGTCTGAGTGGTCACTGAATTCCTTATACAAACATTTGCAATTATGGGTGTGCCACAAGCAATAAAAACAGACTATGGACCTGCATATACTTCTAAACATTTTGCACATTTTTGTGCACAGTATAAGATTTTACACACCACTGGCATACCTTTTAATCCTCAAGGACAGACAATAGTAGAGAGGAGAAACAGAGACATTAAGACGCTCCTCCAAAAACAAAGAAAGGGGGAGCCACAGGTAACCCCAGAGAACTTCTTTATACTATTAACTTCTTGATTTTTGACAAAGATGCACTGGCTCTGGCAGACAGGTTTTATAACCCACTGGAAGGGCAGTGTCTAGTGTGAGCAGCTCCACTGTCTTTAGATAATCACCAGGTGATGTGGAGAGACCCAGAAAGTGGTGAATGGAAAGTACCATATAGATTAAATGCTTGGGAGAGAGAGGTTGCTTGTATCTGCACAGATGGAGAAGGAATTAGATGGGTGCCAATGAGCCATATTCGCCTTGTCCATAGAAGAGAGATGGAGCATACCCTTGAAACAAAGTAGAAGACTCAAGAAACATTGGGTGGTTCTGTTGCTGACTGTGCCCACCACTGAAAGAGCCTGGTAGTTATGGCATTTGACTCATGGATAGCAAAAATTGTAGGACTTCAATACCCTCAGGAATTATTGGATTCTCTGAGACATGATAAGGTTGTTGTAAGACTTCAAAACCCTCAGGAATCATTGGATTCTCTGAGACATGATAAGATTGTTGCAGGACTCGAAAGCCCTCAGGAATCATTGGATTTTCTGAGAAATGATAAGACAATAGTCTTCCTTATGCAGTCTTCCTTATGCAGGACTCCAAAATCTGCTGGAATCGTTGGATTCCCTAACACATAAAAGGACTGTTGCAGGACTTCAAAAACTTGGGGGGATCATTGGATTCCCTGACATGTGAAGCAATGGACAATAGATTGGTTTTGGACTATCTCTTAGCTGCTGAAGGAGGCAAATGTGTGACTGTTGTTTACATACTCTCCTTCTAGGACTTATGAAAATCTTTTACAACACCATGTTGATCTATATTGTTTGTTATATTACTACTTGCATGTACAATTCATGTATGTTACACCACATTGAGCCTGCACTGGCTGTGGGAAGAGTCATCACTAATAGCCTGTGCATTATTGCTATGTGCTTGTATAATACCTGCCATGCTAATGGGTTTGTGCTTACCTGTTTCTAATAAGACCCTTCAGCCCAGAAATCCACTAGCAATCTCCACTTCCCTTTGGTACTTTTCATCTCCCTTCCTGAGATGTCAGGGAGGGTGTGATCATCTCATTTTTAGTGCTTTCACCTCTCTCCCTGAGAAGTCAGAGATGGCATGACCACCTGTGTTCTAAAACAAAAGAAAGCAGGAGATGTAAAGGGCTGAAATTCTTGAGTTCATGCACTGAGGTCAGACAACCAAGCACTTAAGGCTAACTACCAATTGGACAATACTCTATTAGTATATGCTTGGAAAATGGCCCTTTTCACTATTCTGTGCTGGCTCAATAACTGGTGTATACAGAGAATTGTAGGAGGGACTAGGGAGTGGAGTAAGACTAGCCAGAGTCACTTCTGGGGGGGAGACAAGAAAGATCATGGAGATTCTGTGTCCATCCAACTCACTCTTACCTTTAAAGACCAAGAATAAAGATCAAGAACTTTTGCTTATCCTGATTCCGGCGGATTCTAAGGTATCCAGGGTGTTAATGCGGTTATCACACATTGACCCACACTTAACACCATACACCAAGATAAGGTCAAAATGGGTTCAGGACCTAGGCATAAAAAATGAGATTATAAATAAATTAGAAGAACATAGGATAGTTTACCTCTCAGATCTGTGGAGGAGGAAGGAATTTATAACCAAAGAAAAACTAGAGATCATTATTGATCACAAAATAGAAATTTTTGAGTATATGAAATTAAAAAGTTTTTGTACAAACAAAACGAATGCAGACAAGATTAGAAGGGAAGCTATAAAAACTGGGAAAACATTTTTACAGTCATAGGTTCTGATAAAGGCCTCATTTCCAAAATATATAGAGAACTGATTCTAATTTATAAGAAATCAAGCCATTCTCCAATTGATAAATGGTCCAAGGATATGAACAGACATTCTCAGACAAAGAAATTGAAACTATTTCTAGCCATATGAAAAGATGCCCCAAGTCATTATTAGTCAGAGTAATGCAAATTAAAAAAACTCTGAGATACCACTACACACCTGTCAGATTGCCTAGAATGACAGGGAAAGATAATGCGGAATGTTGAAGGGGATGTGGTAAAACAGGGACACTAATACATTCTGGAGAGCGATTTGGAACTATGCTCAATAAGTTATCAAACCATGTATACCCTTTGATCCAGCAGTGTTACTACTGGGCTTATATCCCAAAGAGACCTCAAAGAAGAGAAAGGGACTTGTATGTGCAAGAATGTTTGTGGCAGGTCTCTTTGAGTGCCCAGAAACTGGAAACTTGAGTGGATGCCCTTCAATTGGAGAATGACTGAATAAATTGTGGTATATGAATATTATGGAATATTATTGTTCTGTAAGAAATGAACAGCAGGATGATTTCAGAAAGGCCTGGAGAGACTTACATGAACTGATGTTGAGTGAAATGAGCAGGACCAGGAGATCATTATATACTTCAACAGATGTGGCTCTCTTCAACAATGAGATGAAACAAATCAGTTCCAATTGAACAGTAATGAAGTGAACCAGCTACACCCAGCAAAAGAACTCAGGAAAATGAGTGTGAACCACTATATAGAATTCCCAATCCCTCTATTTTTGTCTGCCTGCATTTTTGATTTCCTTCATAAATTAATTGTACACTATTTCAAAGTCCTATTCTTTTTGTACAGCAAAATAACTATGGACATGTATACATATATTTTATTTAACATATACTTTGACATATTTAACATGTATTGGTTTACTTGCCATCTTGGGGAGGGGATGGTGGGAAGGAGGGGAAAAATTGGAACAAAAGGTTTTGCAGCTGTCAATGCTAAAAAAATTACCCATACATATATCTTGTAAATAAAAAGCTATAATAATAATAAAAAAAAAAATTACCAATATGAAAAAAAAAAAAAAACTTAGCTCAAAAACAACTTCCTTTTGGAAGCCTTCCTCAAATTCTTCAAACAGTAATGACCTTTTTTTAACTCAATGTCAAAAGTGCTTCTCTCTCTTCTTTCTGTGTGTGCGTGTGTCTTTGTGTCTCTTGCCTCTGTTTTTCCACTTATATAAAATAAGCATATATATATTAATATGTCATATTGAGATATATTTATATAATACATAATTAATATATAATATATAATTTATAACAAAATTTTGAGTTATCAAAGTTAGGCTTTTTCCCTCTAGTATGAGTAATGTCATTGAACAACACTATATGCTCCATGTAGGTATGATTTATCTATTCTCAGAATCTACTTCCAGTGCTTAACATAAGTTAGTGTTTAATAAATGTTTTTTGAATTAAAAATTGGAACCTGGGATCCAGTGCTCTTTACACATTGGATGTTTAACAAATGTTAATTGAATTTAAATTTAAGACAAGGGCATTGTAGATTCTATTCATTGGTCACTGTCATAAATGTCTATTCTTTGTTGTTATTTTTTTCCTCTTAGACTATGCGTTCTTTGAGGCAAGGAATGTGTCTTTTACTATCTATAGTACCTAGTGCTTTAAACAAAGTAGCAGAAACATAAGCAATTTCCTTCTCTAAGATCATAAATGTCTGCCATAGCAAACATTAAATTGTCAAAAAGAAATTCAGTTGAATAGAGAGGAGTGGTCTTTTTATGAAAAATACAATTTGGGAACAACAAGATATGATTTGGGGAAAGATCTTGGGACACCCTGCTATTTTTAAGGGAGATTAAAACTCCCTTTTGGGGAGGCAATTGATGGCCACATATTAATATTAATTTATGAGATTTTATAATTTAATTATAAAACTGGGATAGATTTCAAATCTCTATTTGGGAAAGACTAATTAGTAGGGAATACAATTTTATTGAAAAATAATAACTGATTTAAAAAATTTTCAATTCTATATCTTGTCCAATTGATAAAAAAAAATCTCGACATTGATAGGAGAAAAAGGTTTTTTCAAAGTGAAAAGCTTTTCTTTGTATTCAGCTAATTGCTTTGATTTTGGGGGATGATATGTCTTGGTCAGCTTTTCAAAATTGGTGCTATAATTATGCATCTTTGTTATTTGGCATAAATTAGAGGGAGTCTTATCATTTGCCAAATTGGATAGAAGCTACTTAAATCACAAGATTTTTTTGTTTTAATTACATATCTTCCTTTAAAAGGGTGGTAGAAATTAGCATCCTTGAAAATCTAAATTAATCTTTGTATCTTTTCAGAAAATTTTCAAAATGGCTCTCAATTTGTGATGACGCTCTGATCTAGAATAAAGAGCAATATCTTTTCATTTGAGTGATTTCTGAAATAAGAAGTCTAGACTTTCATGATCAGAAATAGAATATATGCCCAGAATCCTTTACATAGTCATTCTCAAGTCTGATAGTGAAAATTGAACCAACATAGTTTAAGAAAAGGCTAAGGACAAATGGCTAGCATTTTTTCTTTAAAAGCCAGAACACCAAATAACCTCTTATACAATAAAGAGACTAAACATTACCAAATAGTTCTGTGTATACCATAGCAAACAATTCTCATAGTAGTAAAAAACAAAACAAAACAAAACAAAACAAAACAAAAAACCCAAAGAATTCAATGAGAGTTAAAAAAAAAAAAGTATAAGCTTAAATACAATGATAAAAAATAGAATAAAAGAGGAAAAAAGAATAAGGTTTCAGCAAGTTCCTTGTTTTCTGGTATTCTGGGTAAAGCAAACTTTTATATCTTTAAGATATATCATTTTGGGCAAACCAACTTACGGTATCCCGAGATGTTTAGTCATTTTTCAATCATGTCTACTTCTTCCCCATTTGAGATTTTCTTGGCAAAGTAAGTTTACCATTTTCTTCCTCAGTTCATCTTATAGATGAGGAAACTGAGGCAAATAAGGTTACACTAATTAATTAAATAATTAAATAGATTAATTATATTATATAGTTAGTTAATGATTAATAAATTCAGGGTCACACAGCTAATAAGTTTTGAAGACCAGATTTGAACTGGGAAAGATTAATCTTCCTCAGGGACAAAAGAAACATAACTAAGACAGTACTTTCAGGGCATTTCCCCAGGATGCTGCTATCTGCTGTTATAGATGTTCCAGTATAATTTTCAGATATCTCCTCAGGTCAGTCATGCTTTCTAAGTTATCTAGAAAAGTGATCATATTAAAGCTTGTGATACAGAAAGAACCAAAGAACCCAGATGTAATAACATAGCTTCAAGATTAAGGAGAGTTAAAAGAAGATTAAATGATTAAATTAAATAGCTATGTCTCCAGAGCAAAATTAAGATTAAAATCCCTTCATTTTAGACTTCACAACCCTCCATTTGCCATTATACATAGATACCTTATTTCCTTTCTAAGAAGTTACTCACATTGAACTAAAATAAATATGATTATTCATTGTGACTAGATCCATGGAATCTGGGGCCCTGCATATGAAATAGAGAAATCATTTAAAGATAAAAATTTTCTAGATTGAAGTGAAATATAACATTTCTTGAATCTGTATTTCAAAATAAATAGAATATAATACAGATTCAAGGAACACTATGCTTCACTTTAATGTAGAAAATCACTTGTGTACAAAGTTTTATGACATCAGGCAGAGAGATTCCATGAACAGTTAGCAGGAAAGTCAGACAGGTAATCAGAGATGCCTCTGTCCTTATTTCTCAAAACCAATCCAGGCTCAGTGTAAGTAGGACATGGGTGGCCATCTAGCCTTCATTTGTGACAGAAAATAACTCTCTTTATTCTCTGCTTCATTCTTGCTTCATTCAGCTGTGACCTCAGGTCCCACAATCCTCCTTTCCAAAAAAGTAGTTCTATACTACATTTTCCACTGACTTTCTCTAAGATCTTTGAATGTGGGCATCTTTGTTTTGCTTCCATAGCACACATAGGTGAAAATATTTTGGAATTTTTTTTTCCTTTTCAAAGTTATCGCTTCGAATGCATATCTCTTTGAAGCTAGTTTTCTCTTCATTTAATTACACTCTATCTGGCAATCCAATAATTTGATGCTTTGCCCTTTCAAATATAATTAGGTATGTTTGAAGGTCCATTTTACCTACTTTTCTATTGCTTGCTTTGAACATCTTATCACTGTTTACTTCAAGTTTCAATCATCCCTTTAGAACTGCTCCTTTTCCCTCTCCTAAAAAAAAAGCATTCTCTCCACATTAAGTAGAAGAACAAGGACCCTTCTATTTATATAGTGGAAGTCAGGATAATGTTCTCTGGAGTTGAGGTTGGGCCCAAGGGGAAGGGGCTATAGTCTTACCACAAAAGCTTGTGATATCCTTCCACTGCTTATTAACTCTACCCATTCCCTCTGCTATGCAAGTTTCTAACCTTTTCACTTCTAAGCTGTAAATAAGCCTCTCAAGATATTTATAACTTAACTTGTATAGGGACTCCATGGCAGCATACCCAACTCCTGCCTGTCATGTCATCTTGTGGCTAAGGCAGGCGTCCCTAGACAGTTAACTCTTCCCTTAAAAAGAATGATCTGTGAATAAGAAGCACAGCACTTTTTTTTTTATTTTGATGGCATTTAGGGAGATACACCTTTGAAGTATCAATGAATTATAATGCATTGAAAACCTCTTTACATTATTTTCCCTATTTCATATTTGTATATTATCACCCAGGATCACAGCATCTTTCACTCCTCACCCAACATATGCAATGAGTTGATAAATTTTGTAATTTTTCCCTTTATAAACTTTTGGAATATGTCCTTTTCTCTCCTCTTGCCCAGTCACCCCTCTAGTGCAGGACTTCATTACTTGGACTATTGGAATAACCCCTCAATAGGTCTCCCTGTCTCATCTCTACCCTAGATATCAAAGTGATTTTCCAAAAGTGCAAGCTGATGAAACTCATAAGAATGTCAGTTTAATTCATACTAACAATGTACATGACAATCAATAGATGTTACCTTAAATGTGAAATTATATAGACTAATAGACAAATTACACAATCTTAGTATTAAAAAAAAACCCTCAATACCACATTAATATTCATTATTGGTAGGGGGAAATATAATTGAATCAGAAGTCAATTTACTGTAAGAAAAATAAAACAACATAAAAAACATTGTCTTCTCAAAAAATGCTAGATCCAAAATTATATAAGAAAGCAGTAATCATCAAAGTTATTTGGCATTAGTTTAAAAAACAGCAAGCTTGATTAGTGGAACAGATTATTCAGAAGCAAGTAAACATAGCATAGTGTTTAATATGTTCCCATTGCTCTAGCTTTTATTGTTCAGTTGTTTCAGTCATGTTCGACTTTTTGTGACCCCATTTGGGACTTTCTTAGCAAAGATATTTGCCATTCCCTTCTCCAGTTCAGTTTACAGATAAGGAAACTAAGGCAAACAGGGTTAAATGACTTGTCCACAGTCACATAACTAGAAAATATCTCAGTACCAGATATGAATTCAGTCTTTCAGACTCCAGGTTGGGCACTCTATCCCTGGGCTACTTGGATACTTATAGTAACAACTCTTTTTTTTCCCAAAAATCACTAGGAAGACTGAAAAAATATCTGCAGAAAATAGATTTGGATAAACATTTATTTCATGTTATGTGCCACAAGCACCAAATGGACACAAGACCCAAATGTTTAAAAGTTTAAAGAAATTTGAAGAGCAAGGTAAGACATATATTTCACAATTATGGATGGAGGAAGTTCATGACTAAACAAAGGAGAGAGATTAGAGAAAATAAAATGGGCAATTCTGATAATATAAAACATGTTTTTTGTAATTTTGTAATCATCATAGTTAAAATTAAATGTAAACTAGTTAATAGGGGAAAAATCTTTACAACAAATTTATTTGATAAAAGATATTCAAGTAGTATGTTATAGATAGTTATATGTAATATATATATATGTATACATATATTTGATGGGTACATTGTGTTTATATGCATTGATTAAATTAATTAATGGTCAAAATAATTCTCCAAAAAATAGAAGTTGTGAATAACCATATAAATATTTTACAACTTAATAACAATAAATTATACCTATAAGCTAGGCAAAGATGATAGAAATGGAAAATTATAGCTGTTGGAGAAACTAACAGAAGACAAGCATACTTGTACATCGTTGCTGGAGTTGTGATTTGGTTTAGTCATTTTGCAAAGCAAATTGGAGCCACACCCTCAATGTCACTAAACTGTACATTCCCTCGAACTCACTGATACCATTTCTAGGGTTTATATTCCCAAAGAGCTCAACAATAGAGGGAAAGGATTCATATATACAAAATATTTATAACAGCACTTTCTGTTGAAGCAAAGAATGGAAATGAAGTGATTGTTCATTAATTGGGGAATTGCCAAAAAATTATGCTATAACAGAACATGATCGCTCCATAAGAAATGACATAAAGGAAAGGGTCTTAAATACTTGAGAAGACATGTGATCTAATGAAGAATGAAGTAAGCAGATCCAGGAGAGTGACAGAAAAGAAGTAAGAGATTATAAATGCCTCACTGGGCTCTGGTCTACTCTGGGGGCTCAAGACTTATAACCTATTCATTGACCCCACTTAACACCATACACCAAGATAAGGTCAAAATGGGTTCATGACCTAGGCATAAAGAATGAGATTATAAATAAATTGCAAGAGCATAGGATAGTTTACCTCTCAGACCTGTGGAAGAGGAAGGAATTCATGACCAAAGAAGAACCAGAGATCATTTATTGATCACAAAATAGAAAATTTTGATTATATCAAATTGAAAAGTTTTTATACAAACAAAACTAACGCAGACAAGATTAGAAGGGAAGCAATAAAGTGGGAAAACATTTTTATAGTCAAAGGTCCTAATAAAGGCCTCATTTCCAAAATATATAGGGAATTGATTCTAATTTATAAGAAATCAAGCCATTCTCCAATTGATAAATGGTCAAAGGATATGAACAGACAATTCTCAGATGAAGAAATTGAAACTATTTCTAGCCATATGAAAAGATGTTCCAAGTCATTATTAATCAGAGAAATGCAAATTAAGACAACTCTGAGATAACACTACACACCTGACAGATTGGCTAGAATGACAGGGAAAGATAATGTGGAATATTGGGGGGGATGTGGGAAAACTGAGACACTGATGCATTGTTGGTGGAATTGTGAATACATCCAGCCATTCTGGAGAGCGATTTGGAACTATGCTCAAAAAGTTATCAAACTGTGCATACCCTTTGATCCAGCAGTATTTCTACTGGGCTTATATCCCAAAGAAATTTTAAAGAAGGGAAAGGGACCTGTATGTGCACAAATGTTTTTGGCAGGTCTCTTTGTAGTGGCCAGAAACTGGAAACTAAGTGGATGCTCATCAATTTGAGAATGGCTGAATAAATTGTGGCAAATGAATATTATGGAATATTATTGTTCAGTAAGAAATGACCAGCAGGATGATTTCAAAGAGGCCTGGAGAGACTTACATGAACTGATGCTGAGTGAAATGAGCAGGACCAGGAGATCATTATATACTTCAACAATAATACTATATGATGATCAATTCTGATGGATGTGGCCATCTCCAGCAATGAGATGAACCAAATCAGTTCCAATAGAGCAGTAATGAATTGAACCAGCTACACCCAGTGAAAAACTCTGGGAGATGACTATGAACCATTACATAGAATTCCCAATCCCTACATTTTTGTCCATCTGTTTTTTGATTTCTTTCACAGGCTAATATTACATTATTTCAAAGTCCGCTTCTTTTTGTACAGCAAAATAACTGTTTGGACATCTATACTTATATTGTATTTAATTTATACTTTAACATATTTAACATGTATTGATCAACCCACCATCTGGGGGAGGGGATGGGGAGGAGGGGAAAAATTGGAACAAAAGTTTTGGCAATTGTCAATGCTGTAAAATTACCCATGCATATAACTTGTAAATAAAAAGGTATTTAAAACAAAAAGATTTATAGCCTATTTCCAATGCAATGATGAAAATTTCTTGGGCCATCAGACCATGGGGGTGGGCAACTCACACTGAGTTTAAGCAGAGGTAGAAAATGACTGGGGACCAAGGATCAGGAGAGTGCCATAGTTTAGAGGGTCCAGCAGATTACCGAGTGAAAGAGATAGTTTGAGCCCCATAGCCTCGGAGTTGGTACAGGAGGCTAAAGTGGTGCTGCATCCCTTCACCCCAATCCCATCCTGGCAATGGTCCTTTTTGGCTTGCCTCCCACATGGAAGTACCTAAAGTCTTGTTGCAAGGTGGTAAAGGCCTGGCCAGCAGACACCATACTTTCAAACTGGACCAGGGCACAGGGATAGTGGAGTAGCTCATAGCAGGCTGTATAAGCCTGCACATCTGGTGGGAGCTTTTTGCCTGGCTGCAAAGCACAGCCAAAAAGACTACTAATAGCTACCAGGAAGCCTGAGGGCTCAGCCCTTTGTGCAAGGGAAGCTCCTGTCATATTAGACTCCTTGGGGAATCTAAGCTCTACGTTCTTCCACATCAGAAGCAACTTGGTTTATGAAAGACTCAAAGGCTAATCTGGGACAAGGATCATTTGTCACCACTGGTGCAGGGCTGAAGAGTGCAGGGTATATTTTATCTTCTTGAAGGAGGTAAGCATATTGATAAGGATAAAGCCCAGCTTGCTTTTTTGCACGTGCTATAGGAAGAAATTGTTCTGGGCCAGATTCTCATTTGAAGAAGTAGAATTCCAGTATGTTGTGATGTTCTTCACCAGCTGGAGGTAAGGGAAACCAATGAGCTAGATTTGGACCTTAGCCGCTAGGAAGTCACCTAGTTTATAAAGTCCTTTTAGAGCCTTGTCCCCAGGACTGAGCTGGAGGTTGCAGAGTATAGCAAAGTCCCTGAATACCTGTGGAGCTATACTTGGAGCAGGAGGAGGAAAGTCAGGCCCCTGGTCAGAGTTGGGGTCCTACCGAGGACCATAATGCCATACCTAAACCCTGGGGTGGGGCAAATAATACTGTCCTATTCACATGACTTCCCTACCTCCCAAATCATAAATAATAAAATCAAAGTGTAAATTATTATTAAATAATTATTAAACAACCATTTACTGTTAACACTGAACAATTATTAAGATTATTGATTATTATTAAAATTAATTATTAAACAATTAGAAAATGATAATACACCAAAATTTCTCTAAATACACCTGGTCTTTTATAACCTTACTAACATAAAATATTAAAATGGTTAACAAATAAAATGGATTAGTATACTGAATATGCATTTAAAAAATTAGAAAGCCAACAAATAACCAAAATAAAATGGAAAGAAAAAGAAGAGGAGATAGTAACAATTAGAGAAATAGATAAAATGGGAAAAAAAATACAGAAATGATATATAAAACTAAAAGCTGTTTTTTGAAAAATATATAAGCTTTTAGCTAATCTTATTAAAAAGAATATGACAGAAAATCAAATATGACAAGGTAAAATCACAATAAAATTTGTAAACATCTGTGTACAAATAGAATAAATTAGAAATGATACAGAAGTATGTGTGCCAAATTCAGAGTAGTAAAAAGTAAAACCCATTTTTCAACCTGCAAAAATAATTCCAGGAAAACCAATTTGTTTCCTGCTCTTAAGTAATATAAATAAATAAATTCCACCCTTAAAAAATAAACCACCATACTTACCCACCAGTGGTGCTATTGTCTAAGTACCTATTCCTACTCAATAATGGGAGATAAATACAGGCATACTACCTTCTACCTTCCACCCTCCACCTTCCACCCAAAACTTGAGAATCACCCATGCTCTTTGTCTTTATCTTTGGCTCTGGCCCTTGTATAAGTAGCAATATGCATATTATTAGTCTAGGTATGATTGAGTGGTAATGGTGATAGAGGTAAGATGTATGTGTGCATGCCCCATTCACAACCACCAGAAGAAAATTCTCTCTCCTGATCCAAATTGAAATTATCATTAAATCAAAGAAAGCATCTCTAGTGTTCAGAAATTTCTTTCTTTCTTTCTTTCTTTCTTTCTTTCTTTCTTTCTTTCTTTCTTTCTTTCTTTCTTTCTTTCTTTCTTTCTTTCTTTCTTTCTTTCTTTCTTTCTTTCTTTCTTTCTTTCTTTTTTTTTTCTGAGGCAATTGGAGTTAAGAGACTTGGCTAAGATCACACAGCTAGGAAGTGTTAAGTGTTTAAGACTAGATTTGAACTTCATGGCTAGTGCTCTATCAAATGAGTCACCTAGGTGCCAGAAGTTTCAAACTTTCCCCCATTGTCTGTAAATAACAACTGGCCCATCCTTCCCCCCCAAAACAAACAAACAAACAAACAAACAAATCCCAGGAATTAAAAAAAACCACCTTAGGTACTTAGATTCATATCATCTTATAGGGTATCATGATACCCTATGGAACCTCTCCCAATATAGATTAGACTTTGAATCTTAGTAACTTCAAGGTTGCTACTCATTTTTCACTGCTCAGCTCTGGACATGACTTCACTCTCTCAGCACTATACAAATTCACAACTGGTCTCATGTGCTTGCTCTTATCTTTGAGACAGAGCTTTGCTAGCATAGCTTTATCAAGTTATAGTGGCCACAAATGTAGAAACAGTCTCCTATCTTGTATCTTTTGTCTCTTCTCTACACTTAAAAACTTTAAAAAATAAATAATTAATTTAATTGATTGAAATGACAAAATTCCATCCTGTGTCACTTCCACTCCAGGATGTCTAGCTTTTTTTTTTTTTAATCATGAATTTTGTGAGCAATGCCTATCAATAGAAAATTAATATGTAGAATCAGTCTTGCCCTATGAGGCTTGCGACTTGTCAACTGGTGGGAGGAAGGAAATGAAAGAGAAAGACATAAAATATAGCTCGTGACCTCTAGTCAGCTAAATATTTTAATAGATTCAGCATTCTTCCCATGTTTTTATTGCAATTATTAAATGTTTATTAAACACTTAGCATTATGCTTAGTTGGTGGCACTCTGCTCTGGCACAGGGGAGAGGAGATGGGTTGAGAGCCTGTTACAAAGTAATTAATAAAAGCCTTTATTATGAGGCAAGGCAAGAAGTTGAAGCTTAGCCCTTCAGTTATCTCGTATATATTAATAAGTCACTAAAGGGTGTTTCTAATTTAGAACTTCAGAGGTCAAAGTATTTGCAACAAATTGACCAGTTTTCTCCTGAGTTGGGATCAATCTATTCTCCAAAATATTTTAAATATTTAACAGCACCATCTGTGTTGCTCCCCCCTAAAAAAATTCCAAAGCTTTCAGTATACTGTACTGTAAATGGCACCAATTAGAAGTAAGGAAAATTATCTATTCCTTGACCTCAGTAGGTAAGAATTATAAATGGCAAATACAATGAATATGGCATGAAGCCCAGAGTATGTAATAGTTTCTCTTCTGAATGAGAAATATACCGACTTAAGGGATTGTCATTCTGAGGGAAAATAAATTTCTTTCAAAAACAAAACATAACGAAAAAAAAGTATGGCTATAATTATAGCAAAGCAACCAGGCTTTTAAACTAGGATACCACACATTTAGGAGAGGTGTGCTTCCTCTCCCAGCAATCCTCCAAAAATTTGCAGTTCTCTGCAGTCTCTTCACCAGAGTTCCCTAAATAAAAGGCATTACCCAGTCCCAGTCTGCCATCCTTCTATAGTTACATCACCATTGCACTTTTCTCTAGGGCCTACTATCCAACCTGTTGCACAGTTATGTTTGTCTACTCGGGGTCAAAGGAAAAGACTGCTGCCATGTTTTCTTCTGTTACCCCCTCTCTCTAGTAGGGAGGACAGAATTCTTTTTCCTGATTACAATGGAAGTAGATGTAATCTCTACATAGTGACCAAGGATTATGAAGCCTTCTTGTACTACAGGTTAGTCACTCCTCTCTGGCCTTCTCTCTCTAGCAGTCCCAAGGCATATCCCAGGATCTCTTTCTGCCTACAAGAACTTGAGTACCAACGGTATTTCTCCCCAAGATCCATTCCTGAAGTGTCCCCCAAGCTCCATCCCCAAGAAATCTTTATGTTCAGCCTAAGGACTAGAATTGCCAGTTATGTCTCTGAACATGACTATAATAGTCTTTTCAGATTTACATATTTTTCTTCAGTAACAAATCAAATGTGACTTTACTTAAAAGTTCTAAGTATACTGGAAAAGTTCTGTATACTGGAATTATTACCAAAGTGATTCAAGCCTCTGAACTGAGATGGACTAGACAACTTATGAGACTCCTTTTAGTTCTAAGATTCTTTGATTCTATCAAAATCGTGGGGAGTATATGTGCATGTGTGTATGTGTGTGTGTGTGTGTGTGTGTGTGTGTGTGATTCTAGAACTACCACCAGGAAAACCAGAAAATTTCATATAAGATAAATTTGGACTTTTAATATAACTTGTCTATTTTTAATAGCTTGTCTGTTTTCTGATTGTCTGTTATAAAGGTATATTGCTACAGAAATAATTGCCATGGTTTTGATGTAGAAAGAATAAAAAGTCCGAAATCAAAAGAACCTGGTTTCAAATTTAGGCTTTACCTGTATGACCTTTGACAAGGACCTTTACCTCAATGAGCCCTAGTTTCTTCAATTGTGAAACTAGAGGACTGGACTAACTTCTGAAGACCCTTTCTTACTCTAAGCTATAATTTATGATACAACTTGGGTTTCTTGCTGTTGAAACTTTGAATCCCTCCCCAAATGCTTAATTTTGTCTTTATAAATAAATATAGAATTACAGTGATTTGGAAACATAAGGAATTTTTCTACTTATGTTAATGCCTGATTTTTATTAGAGTATGTGTGGATATTCTTTAACCGTGTGTGATTTTCTATCATGAAATAATTTTATCTGAAATGTATCACCACATATAAGGCTCACAGTGTGAATAAATCATGTTAAAAGTAAAAATCAATTCTACGTCCATGTTCTTCATTCTGTGGCTTTAGTGTATAATTGATTCTAGAATGCTTCTCTTACTGAATATTGTTCCTTTCATCATGGCTGTCATCTCTCAAATTGAAAGGTTATATAACCATTGATGTTATTTGGTGAGAACAGGGTCCATTTTCCAGAAATATCTGATGCTCTATATAGTACCAACTTCTGCTATCACTTAAAATTAGAGGCTATCAACTTTGGAATTCTCATTCATATGGGAATGTGGGGAAAAGCTTCCCATGGAGAATGGGATCTTAGTTGGAACTTAAAAGAAGCTAGGAAAGGCAGTAGGTAAAGATGAAGAGACAAAGCATTCCAGGCCTGGGAGATAGCCAGAGACAATGCTCAGTGTGTTAGCTTGTTTAATGGAGGATTTTGTATTAGATGCTTAAAGTGATAAGGAGTAGTATATGTGTGTGTGTGTGCACGCATGCGCATGCACATGACACTATTAGATCTTCAAGTTGATTGATGAATTTGCTTGATCAAATTTCTTCATATACATCAATAAATATTTTTATTAAAATGGACTCCAGTATTCAAGGAACTCAATTTACTCTTGAACAACATTTCCACTGGCCTTTTATATGTGGAAATTTTTAATTCAATTAATATTTATTAAAATACCTATTACATGTCAGGCACTGTGCCAGGTTCCTGAGACAAAAAAACTAAAATGAAATAGTCCCTCCCTACAAAGAGTTTACATCTTACTTGTTTCTGTTTATCTCTGTCTCCCTGTCTCTGTCTCTCTCATTCTTAGATTGAAGAATAAGTAAGGAAAAGCTATTCTCTGATTTGGTGGTTTAACAGGACTCAGAATGCAGGTTTTCTTAATGCTCTGCATGTTGGCCATTAAGAACAAGATATTCAATCACTGAAGAAAAATGATTTTTTTTCAAGTTCTTTTCCCCACTGAGGAAATCTCCTCTTCCAACATTAAAGAAACTTTAATAAACTAAAAGATCTCTTCAGGGAATAAAACAAAATGTATTTTTCGCAAATTGCATTTCTTACATTTAGCTTGAATTATAGAAATCTGATCCTGTGTTCTAATAGACAGATTGAGCTAGAATTCTATCATGTCAAGATTAAGCACCATTTGAGTGAATGGAATGAAATCAGAAAAAGATAACGGACCTGAAATAAGCCCTAAGATATTGGTTTTCTGCATGTAAAATCATTTTACAATTGACTGAGAGTTCAAACATCATGTTTAGCTCTATGTCACCTAGGAGGTTTATTTTTGCCATATATTAAACTGAATGTGTTCCTTTACTCTAATAAAAAAAAAAAAACTGTAAGACATATCATTTCAGTCAATGATTCGATTATTCCTGCAATGGTATTCTTGTATTCTCAACAAAACAAGATAAAGATATTAGAGTCAAAAAATTTTAAAGGAAGAAAAGTTTCCATCTTTTTAAGTAATATAAAAACGTTGGGATCCTAACTTCTTTTCAAAGATTAAGTTAAAAGTAATTTAAGGGATCATCTAGTTCAACTCCTTTATTCTATATACCAGAAAACTGAGGACCAGAGAGATTAAGTAACTTAACTTGACCAAAATCACATAGTGAAAATGATAAGCAGAAAGTGAATTCAAGCCCAAGTCCTCTGGTTCCCAAATCACTGTTCTTTACGCCACACTAAAATAAAAGCCTAGATTGTAGCCCTACCCCAATTAATGCAAATATAGAAGACCCAGACTTCTAGATTAAATAAAAGTATAAACTAAGTACAAACTCATCCATAATCAATTTGGAAGAAAGCAGATTAAGTCACAAAGGAAATATATTGTGACTGACTAAAATCATACCCACCTCAAAACCTATTTGTTATGTAGCAAGCCAGTATAGAAGCCTAACATCCAGAAACAAGCCAAAAAGCTTTAGGAGTTTTCAACTTCAAGAGCACTTTGAAGAGAAAGACCCTTCAGCCTCTACCAGAGAGGTAGGAAAGGGAAGGAATTAGCTTAGAGGAAGGGTGTGAGGGTAAATACTTAATGACATCTAGCTCATTAAAAAAAAAAATCTAGACAATTTTAAGTTTTGGTTGTTGTTCAGTAGAGACCAACTCTTCGTGATTTCATGGTTCATTTTGTCCATGGAGTTTTCTTGGCAAGAAAATTGGAGTAGTTTGCCATTTCTTTCTCTAGTGAATTAAGGGAAACGCATAATAACACAACTAGTAATTGTCTGAGAACAAATTTGAACTCAGGTCTACTTGACTCTAGTTCCAGTGCTCTATCCACTGAATCATCTAGCTGCCCACTTTTAAGTTTATTCTGCATTATTAACATTTTTGTTAAATATAGATAATCAACAATACAACAAACCGATCCCTAATTTATGTTTGCCAATTTCTAAGACATTTCACATTGAAAATTTCATTTTTCATTTTATACTTCATGTATGAAGCTCATACTGAAAATTTAATCATTAGATCCTGTGAGCTGTGCTGGTTGGTTTCAGCACAGCCATAGTTCTAAAGAAATATCACAAGTAATTAAAATGAATTATTTTGTTCAATTTTATCAAAGCAAAGCTGAGGATTTAAATGAAATGAATGAGTAAATATAAATATATGAAATAACAAAATGAATGGAACAAGAAATAGAAAATGAAAATAAGCTAGTTTGAGGAAAAAAATCACCAAAGAAGCCTTTAATGGGCCCAAGAAAGGAGGGGAAAAACAACAATTCAGGGTATTAAGATTTACAAATTAATTCTATCAAGCATTCAGATAACAACCAATTCTAATATTACATAAACTATTTGGGAAAAGAAAGGTTTCTGCCTAATATCTTCTGTGCTACAAATTTTAAGTTTAATTCTAATTCAGGAATGACTGCTCAAAAGAAGAAAATTATAGAATAATTATCCCTAATTAAGATACATACATTTTAATAGAATATTAACAAAAGATTGTACAGTATAATTAGATTGTGTTTATGTTAGGAATACAAGTTTGGTTAAACATTAGGAAAATAAATATCACAACCATATTAATAATAATAAAAATTACATGATTATATCAACAGAGAAATAAAATTTAAATAACATACACCACTTATTTCTGTTTAAGAAAAGTATACAAAAATAGTGGAATAAACAATTGATTGCTTTGACTGCATCCAAAAAATATTGTTATATTTTGAAATTAGATTTTTCTATTGCTTTTATTGCTTTCTTTCTCTTCTAGCTGTAGCTTCTGAACATTTATTCCCCTGTTTATGACTAATTTCTTTCTAAATCTACTCTCACATTTATTTTCCCTCTCCTCTTTCTCTATCTCTGCCAGATTCCCTATATTTCTACACCAAACACCATTCATGTATTTAACCCTTGTTTGTCCAGTACAGATGAAAATGAGGTTTATATGTAGACCACTTTCCCTATCCCTTCTTCTATGGTTGACCATTCTTCTCATTAATCTTGATTATGTGAAATAAAAAGCTTTCTCTCCTTTCCCCAAGTCAGCAGAGATTGATCTTTAGTAGAAATCAGCTAAAAGACAGACAAACCTTATCTGACTACATTTAAAAAGTCTACTCTAAAATTGCTGTTTCATCTCAGGGGTAAGATGCAGATTTTCAGGAAGACTTTGAAAAAATATCATGGTTGAAAAACAACCCACTGAGAATTTTACAACAATGAAAGAAAGTATTCCCCTCAGACCATCAAATACTGATTTTTTCTGCAAAGCTGTTGAAAGATGGTTACATATGACCTGTCTAAAATATTCAAGGCAAAAAAATCCATTCTGTATTTGGTCCTCTATCTCAGACATAAGCTTTTTGATAATTTTGACTGGTAACACAAAACTCTTGATGGCGTCCAGTGAAACCATTGAAAATACTTTGGTCAAAATTTGTGATTAAAAAAAGGCACTAATTCTCCACTGCACTTTGTATCTAACCATACCAGAAGAGATTTATTTCTGTGAGAAGGAGCTGGAAGAGAGTTGTACATTGTCTGACTACAACATTTAAGAAAAAGACCTACTTTATATATATATATATATATATATATATATATATATATATATATATATATATATATATTTGTATCTTAGGTGGGGTGAAGATCTTGATTGGTAAGAACATCATTTTTTAAGTAGAACTCAGTGAGACCATTGGGAGTGTCAAAGCCAAAATCTAGAACAAGGAAGCCATTTCCCCCAGACCAATATTGATTGATATTTGCTGGAAAATGAGTATATTCTGTTGTATTCTTACATGCAGAAAGAAGTATATAAACTTCCTTGAATTTCTTTCAAGATTTTAGATAATTTCATTATACTCTTCTATCAATAAAAGTATTGTAATCCTAAAATTTTTTAAAAGTTCTTTTTCTTTTTTTCCCCTCTTTAAAAGCATCAAAATATAATAAAACCTTTCCCCAAATTCCTCATCTTGTTTAGCCCCTCTAAAATTCTTGAAGACTAGTATCTTCATGCTGATTCTGATTCTGATTCTGAAAGGAAATATTAACTTCTCTCCCTATTAGAATATTGCACGTCATCATTTGTATAATTCCCTCCAATTGCTCAAATGTACTTAATTTCTAGGCAGTCAACAATAATTACTTATTATATGTCAACACTGCACTAAAACTGGTGATACAAAGAAAAGCAAAAACACAATCTCTGCTCTCATGGTTCTCATGTCTTAATAGGGAAAGATAATATGCAAATAACTACTTAAATATAAAATATGTGTGTCAACTCAATTCTGGTTACTTCATCTGAAATATGTTAAACTCCTCTATTTCATTATTTATCTATTTTTTACTTGTAAAATAATATTTGGATTTAACAGATAGTTATATTTGATTATAAGCCTTGATTTCTTGTCTTCTAGAATATTATATTTAAAGCTCTTTTTTTCAGTTCAGTGATAATTGACAGTTGTTAAGTAATTCTGATTGTCCCCCTTAGTACTCTTAACTTTTTTTGATTATATTTTTTTCTCTTTTGCCTTAAAATCTCTACATTTTGATGTTTTAATGGGTAGTAGAGGAACTGTGTTTTTTGTTTTGTCTTATGGTTCTAAGTTTAGGAATTTTTAATTAATGACTTTTTGAAATATGGTATCTGGATTATGTGTGCTTTTCACACATATTTTTCCCCCTGAGATAGTTTTAGTCTTTCAATTTTGTTCTTATATTTCTTACTGTTTTGTGGAGTCATTGATCTCTGCCTAATCCAATCTAATATTTAATGAGTTTGTTACCTGAGTAAAGTTTTGTACTTATTACTAAATACAAAAGCTTAAGCTGTCTAATCTCCTTCCAATTTTTTCCTTAAAAACTGTTTATCCATTCTTTCCTCTAGTATTGTCATGCCATTTATATGATTGTTTTAAAAACTTTTGCTTCAGGATAATTTCAGAAAAACCTCGAGAGACTTACACGAACTGATGCTAAATAAAGTGAGTAGGATCAAGCGAACATTGTACAGCAACAAGATTATGTGATGACCAGTACTGATAGATTTAGCCCTTTCAACAGTGAAGTGATTCAGGCTAATTCCAATAGACTTGTGATGGACAGAACCATATGTATCCAAAAAGAAGACTGTGGGGATTGAGTGTGGATCACAGCATAGTATTTTTACCTTTTTATTTGCTGTTTGCTTGTTTTTGTTTCCTTTCTCATTTTTACACTTTTTTGATCTGACTTTTTTTGTGCAGCATGATAATTATGGAAATATGTGTAGAAGAATTGCACATATTTAACATATATTGGATTACTTGCTGTATAGGGGAGGAGGTGGGAAGAAGGGAGAGAGAAAAATTTGGAACACAAGGTTTTGCAAGAGTGAATGCTGAAAACTATCTTTACGTATATTTTGAAAATAAAAAGCTGTTATTTAAAAAAATAAAAAGAAAACAAAACAAAACAAAAAACCTTTTGCTTCATTTCTTTCAAGAATTCTAGTGAAATTTGGGCAAATTTGTGGGTTTTTTTTTTTTTTTGAGGCTTTGCTTGTAAATCACAATAATTACTCTCTTTTTTCATTTGTGTCTTGAACATCTTTGATGCCACAATATATCTAGCTTGCCCTCTATATTCTAGGGCAATTTATGACTTGTTCTGCACTAAGAAACTTTAAATGTTACCTTTTCAATCTGACTTAGCTAAGTTTGTTTAAGGTTAGAGGGAATTAGCCAGAGGTTCCACACATTCTTGTTAAACTTTAGTCTGGGTTCCCATCTCTCTAGTCTTATACATACAAACAGCTTCTAGCTTTCCTTGGACTGTCCCTAGCTAGAAAACATCCATGAGTTATACTTCTAGCCTGTACTCTTCTTTCAGTACTCCTTTCCTAGTGTCCACAAGCGTCTAGCTATCATTTGTGTGGATCTTGGCTTACAAAATTCACTTATTATAGTATCTATTTGGAATTCTTGATTAAATCTTGATCTAGAGTGCTATTGTTGTTTTTTAAACCCACACTTGTATTGTTTTGAGAAAACTGGTTTTCTCCTTCCATTCATTCTATCATCTTGAGGAAAGTGTCTGGGACTGCTTTTTAAAAAACCATCTCCTCTATCCTGATCCTAGCAATTCACCTTTAAATGTCCCAATTTAGGAAACCCTATGATCCACAAGAACAAAAAGATACTTCGGGTCATTTCTTCTAGAACTATATCCCAAACATTTTAAAAGGACTAATGTAGATTCACCTATTGTGGTTCAATTTCAAGGCCAAATAAGATCCCAAGAAGATTTCTTTATTGTTTTCCCCTCCAACCTCTTTATGCTTCAAATTCTTTTAAAAGAAATTTACCCATACACAGTAACTTTGTCTATTTCTTAAGATAATTAGGGAAAAAGGAAAAGAACTTATATGTTCTAAAATATTTATAGCAGATCTCTTTGAAGTGACAAAGAACTGGAAATTCCAGGGATGTCCATCATTTGGGGAATGGCTGAACAAATTGTGGTATATGACTGTGATGGAATTCTACTATGCTATAAAAAATGATGAGTTCCATGATTTTAGAAAAACATGGAAAGACGTGAATGAATAAAGAGCAAAAAATAATAATAATAATAAAGAGCAAATTTTTGGCAGAACCAAGAGAACATTGTATGCAGTAACATAATTTTTTTTAAGAATGAATTTGAGCAATTGTTAACACCTAAATTAAATTATAAACGATATATGAAGAAAAATGCTCTCTGCATACAGAGATGAAATGATAAAGAAAAGGATATATAAAATAATTGTGTGGGGGGGGCATTAGAAGGCAATTAGATCTGGAATCAGGAGGATCTGAATTCGAATTCAACCTCAAACACTTAACAATTACTAGCTTTGTGACCTTGGGCAAGTCACGTTACTCCCAAATGTCCTGTAAAAAAAAATAAAATAAAATGTGAGTATATGTGTTTGTGTCTCTGTATGTATACGTACCTATTTGTGTCTAGTGTTGGCCATCTCTAGAGCAGTTGTGGGGGGGAGAAATTTAGATGACAATTTTGTTGTACGTTTGAAAGAAATAGCAAGTTATGCATAGTAGATTTGCAGTGTCATATGAAATCTTTTTTTATTTCACTGTGAAATGTTTGTTTTATTCCATAAATTAAAAACAAAATTTTAAAAATAAAAAGAGGTAGTACAACCTTTCATTCCATCATTAGAAATAAAATACTTAAAAGAAAATATATTTGAAGGCTCATATGAACCAAAAGAAACCTTACAGATTATCTAGTCTAAGCCTTTAATTTTACAATCAAAAAGGTATATCCCAACAAAGAAGCAATTTGCCCATAATCACAAAGGGAGTAAACAGTCAATTTGATTCAATCCCAGATCTTCCGATGATAAATCCAATAATCATTGTTGTACATTGTATTGTCTCTTCTACCTCACTTTTAACATGGCTGATACATGCAACTTATTTATCTTTGTTATAGGGAAAGTGGTTAAAGAAAAGGAAGATACTGGGGAATGAAAAGAAGATAAAAACTAGGAAAAGGGAGGGTTAGTGTTAAGAATAAAATATTAAAAGTTGGAGACTTGGACATTTTGCATTTTAAGAAGTTATATACACACACAGTTTACAGAAAATACCGATTACCTAACACTTATTTCTTTGGAAGCCTCATGTACCCCACTGATATGTCACACTGATCTGTCAACATCCCTGAAAAGCAGATGTTGAAGATTGGTAGATGTTGAAGAAAGGTAGAAGTTGAAGATTATATTCTTGAATTATCTATGAAGATACAATTTAACAACTGACCATTTTTATTAGTTTGGGGTTTATAAATCACTTTGCCTTTCCTTTTATTGAATTTCACTGGTAAGAAATAATATAAACAATTCATTATCTTTTTTTTCCCATTGTCAATATATAAAACCAAGGAACAGATAAAAAATATCCAATTATAGACAAGCAAGGCCATTGTTATAGGAGAGTTTTTATACCTTCCAACTTTGCAATATTAGGAACTGAGAATCCAAAATGTCTTTGCCCAACTTGAAAAAAGGAGCAACTAAAATTTAGGATCTTTTAGTCATTTTGCTCAGCTTGAAGGTCACACAGTTGTTTCCTCTCCATAGCAGTTGCAATTTGCTTTGAGGAAATGAAACTCATGGCTTGAGGGTGCATAAAGGGCAACTGTGTGGGAGAAACATGAGATCAAGTAGTCAAGCAAACTTGTTATAGAATTTTTCATGAGCTGAATTTCCACACTTTCAGGAAAGCCTCATTCCCTTCCATTTAAAGGAGACAGAACAAAGGAAAAGTGATATGCAGCTGTTACTGCATAATCAGAGGAAGCAAATGGCATATGGGGATGTTCACAGGAAATGGAGAGTTAGAAGGAAAAAGAACTGAGACTGGTTAGGTTGCAGTGGTGCTCAGTAGAGCCCATGTTAATGGGCATCTTCTTTCTAAAGCAAGGAAAAATATTTCATTCCAATATTTCATAAGCATGCTTGATCAAGGTGCACATTCAAGAAGCATTTATCAGACATAAACAATATACAAGAGATGCCCACATTAAATACTGTCTCAATAAGAGAGAAAAGGCTGTATATATATACTATGTACTCAACAAATGCCATTAAATGATTTTTAAAAAATAAACATTTTATTGATTTTTTAAAAATATTATTCCTCCCAATGCACTTGTGAAAGTCAGATTTAAAGTTGAAAAGGACTTCACAAGTCATTGTGTACAATCCACTCATTTTATAGATAAGCAAATTGTGAGTTAAGGGAGTAAATGATTTGCTCAAGATCATGAAAGTAATAAGCACCAGATCTCAGATTTAAACTTAGATTTTCTGACTCTGGGGCCACTACTTTTCCAGCTTGGTTTAGGAAGTTGAGAAGTAGAGAGAGAAATGCTATCTCAGATTGTCTTTCATCCAAAATAAATCCTTTTCAATATCAAGAATGTGGAAAATGAATTTTTTCTTAATCCTTGATTCCTGATGGATCTTGGAGAAAGCTTGATAGTGATATCCTATAACTTTCTCTATCCGGCAATCTGAAGTCCCTGTTTGCTCTAGGAGAACATTTGAATTAAGTTGTGAGTGACGGACCATCATATAAAAAACACACTTCAAGATATAGGAGATTAGAAGTCAGGAACATGCACTGACACAGAAACCAAAACCCAGCTTTTCATCTGCCAATCCTTAAACTGAACTAAAGTGAAATAGTTATTCAAATACACCATAAGTTTCAGTTTATTTGTTGTTCTGAGTTGGGATTAATTATTTTGTTTGTTTATTGGTGGGAGAGAAATTATATTTTTTTAAAAATCTAGTAAATGGAAACTGAATGGATATCCATCAATTGGAGAATGGCTGAATTATGGTGTATGAATGTTATGGAATATTATTATTCTGTAAGAAATGCCCAACAGGATGATTTCAGAGCAGATGAAATGAACAGAGCTAAGAGAACATTATACACAGCAACAAGAAGATTATACAATGATCAATTCTGATGGACGTGGCTCTCTTGAGATGAGATGATTTAAACCAGTTGAGATGATTTAAACCAGTTCCAATTGTTCAGTGATGAAAAGTGCCATCTACACCCAGAGAGAGGACTGTGGGAACTGAGTGTGGTTCACAACATAGCATTTTCACTCTTTTTGTTGTTGTTTACTTGCATTTTATTTTGCTTCTCTTTTTTTCTTGTGTGGCACGATAATGGTATATATATATATATATATATACCATGTTTAACATATATTGAACTACTTGCCATTTAGGGAAGGGTATGGAGGAAGGGGGATAAAATTGGAACACAGGGTTTTGCAAGGACTAATGTTGAAGAATTGTCCATGCATATGTTTTGAAAAATAAAAAGCTTTAATAAAAAAATAATAAAATATCTAGTAAAAATGTTCAAAATGAAACCAAGCCTATTTTATTTTTTGAGCATTATAATTGAACAACAAAATAATAATAACAAAGCCCTCTTCTTGTCCAAGTCCAAAAATGTCTTTCTGAATTTTAAGTATATCACCTTGCTGTTGTTGCTTTATCTTGAGTCCTATGGAATTATCATTGAGTTCTAAATTTCTAAAGTTTTTAAGAATTCTTTTTTCTACCTGAAGCAATTGGGGTTAAGTGAATTGCCCAGGATCACACACCTAGGAAGTGTTAAGTGTCTGAGACCAGATTTGAACTCAAGTCCTCCTGACTTCAGAGCTGGTACTTTGCCACCTAGCTGTCCCTAAGAATTCCATTTCTTTATAATATTACTTTTGTAAACTATTTCCTTGCAAACCTGTTTTTTTCCTAATATTTTCCTTTTTTGATATTTCATATTACATATGAAAATAATTTTAACCTTTGCTTTTTAAAATTTTAAATTCCAAATTCTCTCTTTCCCTCTTTCCTTTACCCTCCTCCTAACTGTGGAGGCAAACAATTAAATAATAGTTAAACATGTGGAGTCATGCAGAATGTATTTCCATATTTGTCACGTTGTAAAAGTAAACAAATAAAAAAAAAGAAAGAAAATAAAACAAAACAAACAACCTGCCCACCCCCCCTCCCCAATATATTTTCACTTAGCATCTATCAGTTTGTTCTCTGAAAGTGCATAGCATTTTGCTTCAGAATTGTCTTGGACCTTTATAATTGCTGGGAATAGCTGTCATTCATAATGTTGTTGTTACTGTGAATAAATCTATTCTAGTTCTGCTCCCTTCATTTTGCATCAGTTCATCTAAGACTTCCCAGGTTTTTCTGAAAATGTTCTGCTCCTTATTTCTTACAACACAATAATATTCCATTATATTCAAATACCACAACTTGTTCAGCCAATTCCCAATTGATAGGCATCTCCTCAATTTCTGAGTCTTCATTTCTGCTAAAAGAGTTGCTTGTAATGTCTGGTCTAGTTTTCTAGAGGTCTTTCAGATGAGCCTTTGGTCTCAGCAGGATAGTCACCATGAGGATGGTCAGGAATAGAGTCTAAAGTGTTTATTGTCTCCTTCACAGTCTGTCTCCTTCACAGTTTATTCACTCTGACTACTGTGTCCCCAGTTCTCTCAGCCCTTAAATACCCTATTACAATTACATCATTACAGCATACTGAGTATGTGCCAATTGTAGAACTATCACATTACCATGCTAAGTACTAAGTATATGTAAACTAGAGAACCATTATCTCATCAATTCTACTAAGTTATAACATCTTGTTGTAAGTATCCTTGTTTTAAGCATACTTCTCCAGAGTTCAGGCCCTTTACAGTTGCTATAAATATTTTTGTACATATATATCTTTTTCCTTTTTTATTCAAACCTTCTATTAAACCTCTAAAATGAAATATCATAAACTTCTCTAAATCAGATCAGTATTGTATAAACTTAACAAATCACTTAACCTCCCTTAGCTGTGGTTCCCTCCTCTGTAAGATGAGGGCATTAAACTAGTTGATCTCTATAACACCTTTAGTGTTCTATAATTAATCATACCATATGCCCTGTATCAATACTGGATTCTAAGTATTTTCCAAAGTGGAACCAGGAAGTGTCAATACCAAAGATAGACTATTGGATATGGCAGATAATGCAATATAACAAAACACAGCTCAGGAGATCAGATTTTCTAAGAAAAGCGATGTGAGCATCACATTAGATGGTGTCTGACTTTACATATCATCTTTTCAAGCCCAATTACTTCATTTTACATATTAGGAAACCAAGGCCCAAAAAGGTTAAATAACATTCCCAAAGTCATACAGATAGCAAATTCCAAAGTCAAGGTTTGAATCCCTTGGTCCTTTAACTCCAGACAGTAGATAGAGTGCCTGGCTTGTAGTCAGGGAGAGCTGAATTGAGTCTGGCAATCTCTGTCAAGTACCTTCATCATAAAGGACATAATACTAGTATTGTAAATCTTCCTTCTTATTCATTTAGCCCAGTTAAAGCTATAGAATCATCATTTGGATCAATGACCCTCCTCTCCCTCCCTCAGTCTCCCAATGCAAATGCCCTTCTTTTCTTCATGCTTCTTAATCAATTCAGGCAACTCTTTTCTACCATCACCATCCTTTTCTCCAATTAAATCTGTGATATCTTGATATCCTCAAACCTTTTGGGGTCCTCTTTTTCCAGAACTATCCTTAATGTTCAATTTGATCAGGTTTCATACAGATCATCACATTAAGAAGAAATCTCAATTTCCAAAACTCACACAGATTTGAGAGGGGGGGGGCCCGAAATTCTCTCTAACTCTCTCTCTAGGACTTTGGGGAGAATGCTTGAGAAACTCCCTCAGAGAAGCTCTCCTCTGAGCGATTCACCCCAGGAAATGAAGATAAAGTGGTTTTATTCTATTATCTGGGTGAGACTAGTTGAGCCCAGGACTACTCTTATTTAGCTCAAGCTGGAGATAGAGATTTCTATATAACTCTATTGAGTTGGAGATTAGTCCAGGGACACTCATTCAATTCAAAGATTCTCTATTCTGATTTCAACTCAAACTGCTCCCAGGCCCCACTAAGAGCTACCCACAAAACAAGCTTCTTTCAGCTCAATTCCTTGCAGAGGGCCAAAAGCAGGAATCATGCCAAGGAACTTCTCTCTCTCCTTGGCATAACTGTGACCCTCTGCACGCTGAAAAGACATTCTCTTTTCAGTATTACTACTTCTTTATCTCTCTCACCTATTTCCCTAACAGGACCCTACCCCTCTTTACCTCTCTGTTGGGATTTCTCTGCTAGATCTTTACTTCTCTGTCGGGATCTTGCCATTAAGGAAGTCAGCCTGCAAAAGCTGACTTCTCAGTTCTAATAATAAACTTCTTTTGCCAGTCTAACTTTTCGGGTTTGTAAATTCATTTATGAAGCACCAGCGCCAACTAGAAGGGGTTCCCACAACTCCCTTCCCTGTGCCGAACCTAATCATTTTTGGCTCCCTGACTAGGAATCAAGGGGAGCTGAACCTTATCAGATTGATTTGCCCTTCAAGGATAGCTCTGCTCCTGTCATCTATCTTACTGTGAATGTCATTTGTACAGAAAAACAAAAAAACAAAACCAATTGGACTGGAAGGGACAAAGTTGAGCACTGTGTCCTAGGCAGATTTATAATACCTTTTGTAAGAGGATCTTCCTGTGTATTTTTCCCCATCTCAAGTGCTAGAGCCTTCCTGTTGATATTATTTTTCATCTACTCTATGTATCTTCTATATTCCTGTTTTTGTACTTCTTGTCTCCTTTATTATATTCCCTAGATTACACTCTAGTAATCTCTCTAAGATTGTTTTTATGTTTTTTCTTTATTATCTCCAGGGTTTAGTACAGCACTTGGCACATCTTAAAATTTAATAAATGTTTATATTAATTGATGGATGAATTGACTATATCCAAGGGCTATTAAAAATAGATAAGTTAAACAATCTTCTTTGTAATACCAATCAAATAACATTTCTCAGTCCTTCTGTTCAAGATCTTAGGTCACTAGGTCAAAAATGATGTGAGATATGATATTTCTATTTATTTTTGCCTGTCCCCACCAGTAACATTGCAAAAGGGAGGATTATAATGCTGATAAGTAAATGGACAAATAAACAAATTAACTAACTCATATTTCTGTAACATATTAAGTTTTACACGAAGTTTTCCTCAAAACAACAAGCTTCTTTGGTGAAAAAACTAAAGCTGATAATTAGATTGATGTTCTTTTGCATTTTAAAATTTACAAAACACCTAAATGTGTATTCTGACAAGGGAAGTGTGCTATTTTCATAACTTCCCATGAGAACATTTCTAAAATTTCTCTAAAAATTCCACACCTTTTCCTTTTGGGAAAGAGATCAGCATAAACTTTTAAAAGGAAACCGATGATTTTACTACACCTCTAAATTTGCTATCTTGGATAGCTCTATGGCTAAAGGAGGAAATGTGGAAAGCAATGGATTCTTAATAATGAAGATCTGGGTTCAAATCCCATCTTGGCCTCTTAACTATCTCTGTAAACACAGGCAAGATAATTTAACTTTTGTTTGCCTAAATTTTCTTGACTGTAACACAGTTATTGCAAGGATCAAATGAGACAATTATCATAAAGTATTTAGCACAGCATTTGGCACCTAGTAGGTGCTTAAGAAGTATTTTTTCCCTTTCCTTCTTTTCTGCCTCCTGATTACATTTGCAATTCCCCATATTTGCAAATCACTTATTTACTCCTCATCCTACACCACACATTTCCTATTTCCCAGACATCTTCCCTTCTATATATACTCCTTGGATCAAAAAACATGCCCTGAAAGTTTTAACTGTTTTATCTCTGGAATTTCTGGCTTGAGGTTTTCCTGTCTTGATGGGTCTGAATTCTCAGGCTTTCTCTTTTAGACAAATCCCACCCATGCTTTATTTTTTTATTAGTAGTGAGCTCTTTATTCTTTTTGCCAAAATGCTTCTCCTCTTATTTCCATCCACCTATGATCAAATCAATTCTGTCTTTGCTACACAAGGATGAACAAGATGGAGTGAGATCTCTAAAAGACAACTGTGAAAATTGAGTAAGGCTTCATCTATTCCAGAGTTGGAGTAGGCCTGAAGATTATCTTTGGGCATTGACCCAAGGACATACCTACTTCCCTTTCCTGCTATTCTTCCATGACATCATTTTCTTCCTACCTCAATCAAATATGGGCAACTATATACTTATAGGCCAAAGTTTAATTTCCTACGTAGTTCCCATGTTTAGATCCTTAGCCAATGAGGATGAAGGTCAGTAGTGGGAGGGGTTTTTGTATTAGGTTCTATTTAAACTGCTGATGTGTCTCGAAAAGTGCCTCCTATACTCTGCCAGCTTCCTGCACGAACATATAATAAACCTTCGTTTTGCTCTTAAGAGATATCGCCAGATTTTTTTTTTTAATTTATTACATGGTGGTCACTCATCTCTCTGAGCCACACAAGGAATATCTATTCCCTTATGTACCATCCACTATTCAATAACTTTTCTGATCAAAAAGTTCCCCCCGAGAACAGTTCCAGAATGTTATCATCTCCTAATAGTCATTCAAGCTCCTAGAAGACAGGGGCTGTCTTTGGTTGTGTATTTGTTTCCTCAATGCAACAATGCTTGGCATTATGGCAAAATGCTTAACATTTTGGGTTTTTGTGAGAAAGGAAGGAGGAAAGGAAAAGAAGCAATAATGTCCTATTCCCTATTCAAAGTCTGACATCTTTCAGGACAGTAATTCACAATAAAGAGCTGAGAGAAGTCTGTTTACTCGGTTAGCTATAGACTTTAGATAGGAGACTTTTAAAATTAGAGAAATTTAAGAATTTGTTGAGAATTAGAAGTGTAGCAGAAAATAGGAGTCACTTTTTGGCTAGTCCTAGCCTTTCATAAAATTTTACTGTTACTCAAGCCAAAATTTGTCTTTCTGTAATGTCTACCTAATGTTCAGAGCTCTCCCTCTTGGAGACATGCTAAATAAAGCTAACCTAGGCATTAGGTGGCACTGTGGATAAAAGTGATACACATTCATTACAATGTGGGGGAAAGAATCAGATGCTAAAGAAGTAAAAATATACAATGTATGGGGAAGTCACTGGCTGAACTCCCTGGTTCTGGAGTCAGAAAGCTTGAGCTAAATTCAAATCCTGCCTCTGATTATTAGTATCTCTGTAACCTTGAACAAGTCACCTAAATTTCTTAGGCCTAGGTTTCCTCACCTGTAAAATGAAAGAATTGGACTGGATGGCTTCAGAATTCCTTGTAACTCTACATCTATGAACCTTGAGTTCTCTTTAAATCTGTGAAATATGTTTCTTCAGAGCAGAGATATTTTACTTTTTTTCTTTGTTCCCTTAGTATCTAATAATGCTTGGTATATAACAGGAAAATAATTAATGTTTGAATGGAAATTTCTGAGGTTAGAAATGTTAAAAAGAGTTGTCCCACTCTACTACTATTTTCTCCATTCCCATCCCAACAAAGTTATCTGAATTAGCCACGTTAAAAAAAAAAAATGCTTTTTTTCTTCTAGTCATAAAAGGAATTCCAGGGGAAATAACAATTTGAAATTCAATAGTGAAAGCAGAGACTAAAAAGAGGGTAACAATATAAAGAGGGGAGGGGGGAAGAAAACATTCCAGAACTTTTCATATGGATACATGAGGCTCACTCAGTTTCAGAAGTAGATACAGTAGAGTTTAAAAACTAAATTTTTTTAAATGTCAAAATTGCTTCTTCCTATTTAATACAACACACTCTGCTTACTTTGGTGCTTCAAGGTTGCCTGGACTCATCTGTGTAGGCCCTCCCCTACCAACTGATACAGATTTCAATCCCCTACCTCCTTAGTAGGTGGTGATTTAAATTGTTGTGGCCAAAACAATTCATGATTTGATGGCTGACTTTTTAAAGAAACACTCTTCCAAACCCAACTAAATTAATCCCTGGCCACACAATCCCTCCCCTGGCTCCTACTCAGAGCCTTCTTGACTGAGTAGAGTTATCAGAGTTTCTCTGGCATAGTCTCAGTAATATGATGGTCAAAGGATTAATCGAATTGGAAGACTGGAGTGAATAATAAGGTCTGCATGAGAACTAAGATGTAAAGTCTGTAAATATAAATTCTGGCATTTTAAAAACTCTTCACAACCTGGCTCCAACCAAACTTTCCAGCCTCATTATATATGACTCCTTTTAAGCACATTATGTTCCAGCCTACTTAATACTTCAGACTCTTCCTGTGTTCAACCCTTTATACTTGCTGTTCCTCCTTTTCTCTACACTCCAACCCTATGTATCTCTAAAGAATCCCTAGTTTTCTTTAAAATTCAGATCCAGAGATACTTTTTAGATATACCTATCCCTTTTTTTTAAATTTGGAATTTTAAATTCTCTGCTTTCCTCCAGACCCTGCCCCACCTATTGAGAAGACAAGCAATATTATCCATGTGAAGCATGAAAAATATATTTCTATATTAGCCATGTTGCCAAAAAATATATAGCAAGAAAAATAAAGAAAGTGAAAAGCAATATGCTTCTCTCTCTCCATCTCTCTCTCTCTCTCTGGAAATGGTTGAATCCTTTGGATCCTCATGAATCCTTTAGAACTATCTTGGATTACTCATTGTATTGATCAGAGTAGTTAAGACTTCCACAGCTGATTATTGCTATAATATTGCTATTACTCCTGCTTCTGTTTACTATATTTTGCATCAATTTCTGTGTCTTCCTAGGTTGTTGTTGTTTTCTGAAACCATACTGCTCATCATTTCTTATAGCTTAATTTCACTCAACTTATTCAGCCATTCTCCAATGTGTTCCTTGTCCTCACCTTTGGTTTGGATATTATTTCTTATACCTGGCTTTCTGAACCTAAATTGTCTTTTTCTGTTTGTGCTTGCTAGAGTAGCCTCCAACAAACAATGAAAAGATCTTATACTGAATGTGAAAAATCTTTGAAAGCCTTTTAATGTGCACACAAGTAGTCTATTCTAATTGCATGAGATATTTCTTTGCTTAAACACTGAACTGTATAAAAGCATCAAGTCAACTGGCATGGGAAGATGTTCCAGAAACTGAAGCAACTATAGCCTTCTAGTATAACAACTAGGGAGAAATCATTTAAGAAAAAATCCTTTTTATTGGAAGAAGATAGTCCAGCTTCAAAAGACTTAAAGGATCAGGAGAATATGGGGTTTCTTATTAGGATGTTGTCAATAGTATTTCTTATCAGTGTTTACAATATTAGCACCCAATCAATGAGAGAATAATTTTCAGCAATCAAGAGTTACCATTTGCCACAAGAGTTCTGTTAAGTGTAAGAACACTTTCTCCTGTACATACTGTGGAAGACTATGTCATAGACATGGCACTAAGGAGGAGTGCTTTGTATCAACTATTTCTATTGTATCAATTTTGTAAATGTCTCTTTCTAAAAGTTTTCAGTGGCTGACTAACTTGACTTTCAACTGATAATAGCAGGGTGCAGGTAGAAGATTATGGGAAATACACTGATGGGGACTCAAGCTGATGGCCTTAAAGGTACTTCTAGAGACCAGAAAAGAGAGATAAACTCAGTCAAGTTATGAACATCTGATTATCAGAGTCAGTGGGAGTTGGAATAAGTAACCCCAGGACATGGATCCAATTGGACCCATTTCTAGAAGGAGATTGCTCCTCTCATCCTCATTCTATTGTTGGGATATAACACAAAAACTTTTAACATATAAGCAGGATTGTCTATCCATTGTAGTCAGAATCCATTGTAGTCAAGAGAGACTTTAAGTTGATTGGTAAAGGGAAAGTTATATATGATATGTTTATGTATTATAGGGAAGAAGAGTCAAAAGAAATGATAAGCTTTGTCTCTGCTTTTGGAAAGACTGCTGCTTCTTTTACTGGTGGTACTGAGCTATCTAGCATAGTATGGCCTCTGGGTAGTCACAATCATAGGACTGAAAATTTAGAGTTGGAAGAGATTTTAGAGGTCATATAGAAGATTTTGGGAAGATGGTAGAGTAGGTCAGAAAATTCCAAACTCTCCAGATTTCTCCCACAAACTAAACACAATTGTGCCTCAGTGTGTACATAGAGCAGCTAAAATAAATGGGATTTGGGGCAGAACAGTAGTCCTTCTGGGACAATTGGAAAAGAGTCAAAGACGGATATACTAGGACAGAGATTTGGACCCATGTGAAGTGTAAGCACTTCCAGACCAGTTCTGCTAAAACAACAAGCAGCAATCTCTGAGGATAGCTATGTTGGGAGATAGCCTTGGCCACATCTATAAGAACTTCCACTTCCAAGTCAGTGTGGGGAGTCAGGTGATTGAGTTGGGGAAGACTGAGAGGACCTCTACTGATAAGGAACACCAGACCCAGCTATACTGTGAAAATTTCCTAGCACAAGCTCAGTGAAGCAGGTATACTGTTGGTTGTGGTAGGAGAATAGAGTTCTCAGTTTGGGGTTCCAGCTCAGAGAAGAGAACTGAAATAGGACCTGGGACCAGAGACACCATCTTCCCATTCCCTCACCACAATAGGAGAGGTGATTGCATTATCAATCTCTTTAAAAAGAAAAAAAAAAAAAAAAAAAAAGCAAGCAAACAAGAAACATAGAAAGTTACTGTGGGAATAGAACAACCTGGAGAAGTAAAAAAAAAAAGTCTCTTCTACCCCAAAGATTAACATTAAATGGTTACTCCCTCCCCCCAAAATCTCATAAAATAACTGAAAAAAGACTTTAAAATTAAATAAGATGATTTAGACATAAAGAATGATATTATAAGCATATTAGAGGAAAGAGAATAAGCTACCTCTCAGATCTATGGAAAAGGAAGCATTTATGGCCAAAGAAGAACTAGAATACATTATGGAATGCAAAATGGATAATTTTGATTATATTAAGTTAAAAAGATTTTGTACAAACAAAACCAATGCAGACAGGATAAGGAAGGAAGCAACAAACTGGGGCGGGGAAGAGGGGAAAGGGGGGGAATTTTACTTTTAGGAACGCTGATAAAATCTTCATTTCTAAAATATATAAAGGATTGACTCAAATTTATAAGAATTCTAGCCCTTCTCCAATTAATAAATGGCCAAAGGATATGGACAGACAATTTTAAGATGAAGAAAACTTCTTTCTAGGAATTTGTATTGTGAGGTCTCAATAATATTGCTTGCCACATTATTAAGGCAGCTAAGTGTCAAAGTGAATAAAACTATAGTCAGTTCAAATCCTGCTTTATTTACTAGCTAAATAACCCTGTTTATAGGACAGACAGGTGTCCTGATGGATAGAGTGCTAGTCCTGAAGTCAGGAAGAGTCATCTTCCTGAGTTCAACACTGCTCTCAGATACTTAATGTTGTATGACACTAAGTAAGTCACTTAACCCATATTACCTGAATCTCCTCATGCTTAAAATGAGCTGGAGAAGAAAATGATAGACAATTTCCATATCTTTGCCAAGAAAACCTCAAATGAAATCATAAAGTTTTAGACACAATAAAAAGACAAACAATAACAACCTTAGTAGACAAATCAAAATTTCAAAAATTCTGTTTTCTCATCTATAAAATAGGAATAATGATAGTACCCACTCACAGAGTTATTATGAGGATTGAATGAAATAACATATGTCTGCAAACCTTAAAGTGAGATACAGGGTGTCCCAAAAGTCTTAGTGAGATATTAAGTTGTAATACTAATTACTACTTTTTTTTTTTTTAACAACATTAAATTACAGCAAGTACTACTGTTGTTGTTTCTGCTGCTGATGGCAGTGATAGGGATGCTTTGCTGGTCAGTTGCATTCTTTAGGCTACATATGCCACAAGGAAGCATCAGAGCAGGACTATTTTAATAGCCATTTAATGTTAAAAATAAAAAAAAAAAAGCTGGTTTTTTGCATTGCTCTGTATCATGACCATTTAAAATCAAGCTACTTTATTTTTTTATTTTTTATTTTTTTAATAATTTTTTATTGATAGAACGCATGCCAGGGTAATTTTTTACAGCATTATCCCTTGCATTCATTTCTGTTCCGATTTTTCCCCTCCCTCCCTCCACCCCTTCCCCCAGATGGCAAGAGTCCTTTACATGTTGAATGGGTTGCAGTATATCCTAGATACAATATATGTGTGCAGAACCAAACAGTTTTCTTTTTTTTTTTTTTATGTTGTAGAATATAAGTTTTTTTTATTATTTTTTAAAAATTTTTTATTTAATAATTACATTATATTGACACTCGTTTCTGTTCCGATTTTTTTCCCCCTCCCTCCCTCCACCCCCTCCCCTAGATGGCAAGCAATCCTTTATATGTTGAACCAAACAGTTTTCTTGTTGCACAGGGAGAATTGAATTCAGAAGGTATAAATACCCCAGGAAGAAAAACAAAAATGCAAGCAGTTTATATTCATTTCCAGTGTTCTTTCTCTGGGTGTAGCTGCTTCTGTCCATCTTTGATCAATTAAGGCTCTCTTTATCAAAGAGGTCCACTTCCATCAGAATACATCCTCAAACAGTATCTGTTGGAATCCTTACTAACTGCTAACTAATTAGAGTTGATCTAATCTTACAAGAAGATGTTTTGGCCAGAACCTGAAACAAGGTACTAAGTAGAACTAATTAAGACAAGGCTTGTGTTCACACCTTTACTCATTGGAGTTCAATGAGTTCACACCTCCCTTAAAGCTCATTGGGCCAGAGAGCACTATGGGAGAAAACCCATAATCCCATTCTCTCAGAAGAGGCAGATAAAAGGCCAGCGATGAGGGATCTATGGCAGAATACATTTTTTCCTCTTGGCTGGCTGATCGCGCTGGACTGGAGAGGAACGACTCTGGTGCAGAGAACACTTTGACGGATTTCAGTGGAGCTACGCCAGAAGCCCTCACTCTGCGGCAGGTTGGTGGCTGGGCTCCCCAGAAGGAGTCAAGAGAGACATTCCATCTCTGTGTTGGTTGGAGGCAGAAGAAAGCAGAGGCAGAGGCTGAAGGACAGAACCTTTGGATTTGGAGACATCCGAAGGGCTCCAAGCCTCTAAACCGGCTTTGCCTTGAGAAGAACAAGAACGCCAACATTTGAACTCTAACAAGTATCATTGTTGAGGTATATAATGATCTCCTGGTTCTGCTCATTTCACTCAGCATCAGTTCATGTAAGTCTCGCCAGTCCTCTCTGTATTCATCCTGCTGGTCGTTCCTTACAGAACAATAATATTCCATAACGTTCATATACCACAATTTACTCAACCATTCTCCAATTGATGGACATCCTTTCATTTTCCAGCTTCTAGCCACTACAAACAGGGCTGCCACAAACATTTTGGCACATACAGGTCCCTTTCCTTTCTTTAGTATCTCTTTGGGGTATAAGCCCAGTAGAAACACTGATGGATCAAAGGGTATGCACAGCTAATCAAGCTACTTTAAATAGTCTGAACAATAGAGTAAACCAGTCAGTAAGTTGAGTCATTAAGTTATAACAAAAATTGTAAGCTATGGTTTTCCTTTAGCTTGCCAAACTTTACAAATTCTTGTGTGTGCTATTTAAGAGGCCCTTCTTCTATCTACAACTTTTCAGCTTTGACAAAAATTGATGTTACTGTTTGATGATTCCACTTTATGCTAATAAATTAGAAAATACTCTTTTCAAGGTGGTATATGGGTAGGGATAGTTAACGTTTGTTTTCACTGATGTCAACCATAAAAAAGTAGTATGTTATTTAAAAACAAACAAACCAACCAACCCTAACAGGGATTTTTAAGTCACTCTCTATTATTGTGTTTTATTTTTAGCTTGGGGATTCATACATAGGAAGAGAAATGCAGATAAAGAGGCAAATGTACTTCTAAGGAAAATACATCAAAATTGTTACTATGGACCTTGATAATGAGCAATTTTCATAGTCCTTTCAAGATCATGAGAAACATTGATGACCTAGAAAAAATAACAACAAAGTTCATATGGAAAAACAAAAGGTCAAGAATTTCAAGGGAATTAATGAAAAAAAAAAAATCAAATGAAGGTGGCCTAGCTGTACCAGATCTAAAATTATATTATAAAGCAGCAGTTACTAAAACCATCTGGTATTGGCTAAGAAATAGACTAGTTGATCAATGGAATAGGTTAGGTTCAAAGGATAAAACAGCCAATAACTTTAATAATATAGTGTTTGACAAACCCAAAGACCCCAGTTTTTGGGATAAGAACGCATTATTTGACAAAAATTGCTGGGAAAATTGGAAATTAGTATGGCAGAAACTAGGCATTGACCACACTTAACACTGTACACCAAGATAAGGTCAAAATGGGTTCATGACCTAGGCATAAAGAATGAGATTATAAATAAATTGCAAGAGCATAGGATAGTTTACCTCTCAGACCTGTGGAAGAGGGAGGAATTTATGACCAAAGAAGAACTAGAGATCACTATTGACCACAAAATAGAAAATTTTGATTATATCAAATTGAAAAGTTTTTGTACAAATAAAAGAAATGCAGACAAGATTAGAAGGGAAACAATAAACTGGGAAAACATTTTTACAGTCAAAGGTTCTGATAAAGGCCTCATTTCCAAAATATATAGAGAATTGACTCTAATTTATAAGAAATCAAGCCATTCTCCAATTGATAAATGATCAAAGGATATGAACAGACAATTCTCAGATGAAGAAATTAAAACTATTTATAGATATATGAAAATATGCTCCAAATCATTATTAATCAGAGAAATGCAAATTAAGACAACTCTGAGATACCATTATATACCTGTCAGATTGGCTAGAATGACAGGGGAAGCTAATGCGGAATATTGGAGGGGATGTGGGAAAACAGGGATACTGATACATTGTTGGTGGGACTGTGAACACATCCAGCCATTCTGGAGAGCAATTTGAAACTGTGCTCAAAAAGTTATCAAACTGTGCATACCCTTTGATCCAGCAGTGTTTCTACTGGGCTTATACTCCAAAGAGATACTAAAGAAGGGAAAGAGACCTGTATGTGCCAAAATGTTTGTGGCAGCCCTGTTTGTAGTGGCTAGAAGCTGGAAAATGAATGGATGCCCAACTGGAGAATGGTTGAGTAAATTGTGGTATATGAACGTTATGGAATATTATTGCTCTGTAAGAAATGACCAGCAGGATGAATACAGAGAGGACTGGAAAGACTTATATGAACTGATGCTAAGTGAAATGAGCAGAATTAGGAGATCATTATATACCTCAACAACGCTACTGTTTGAGGATGTATTCTGATGGAAGTGGATTTCTTTGATAAAAAGTGCTAATTCAGTTTCAATTGATCAAGGATGGACAGAAGCAGCTACACCCAAAGAAAGAACACTGGGAAATGAATATAAACTGCTTGCATTTTTGTTTTTCTTCCTGGATTATTTATACCTTCTGAATCCAATTCTCCCTGTGCAACAAGAGAACTGTTCGGTTCTGCACACATATATTGTGTCTAGGATATATTGTAACCTATTTAACATGTAAAGGACTACTTGCCATCTGAGGGAAGGGGTGGAGGGAGGAAGGGAAAAAATCGGAACAGAAGTGAGTGCAAGGGATAATGATGTAAAAAATTACCCTGGCATGGGTTCTGTCAATAAAAAGTTATTTAAAAAAAAAAAAAGATCATGAGAAATACATGTCTTCTTTTTAGTAGTGAAGCATTTTTTACCACAGTCCTATCCCTAACATAATCTTTGATTCAGTGAATCTGCCCTCTTCTAGTTTCCTCAAATAAAATATTCCTATTCCCAAATCTAAGCATTTTCTCATATTTGAAACTCTATTTCCCCATCTCCCTTCAAACTTCCTCCAAATCCCAACTAAAAATCCCACTTTCAATGGGAAATGGATCCAGCTCTCCCTTGTTCTTTCTTCCTTTCCTCTCTTGATTAGCTCCAATTTATCTCGTATATATCTTGTTTATACATTTTTGTTTACAAATTTTCTCCCCCATTACATTGTGAATTCTTTAAAGACAATCTTTTGCCTTTTTTTTTAAACTCCTCAATGATCAGCTTAGTGTTTGATATATAAATTTCACTGAATAAGATACTGAAACTCTTATAGGTTTCCTGAATATAAACATTCTTTTTTTTTTTTTAATAACTTTTTTATTGACAGAGCCCATGCCTGGGTAATTTTTTTTTTTACATTATCCCTTGCACTCATTTCTGTTCCAACTTTTCTCCTCCCTCCCTTCACCCCCTCCCCCAGATGGCAAGCAGTCCTATACAAGTTAAATATGTCACAGTGTATCCTAGATACAATATACGTGTGCAGAACCGAACAGTTCTCTTGTTGCACAGGGAGAATTGGATTCAGAAGGTATAAATAATCCAGGAAGAAAAACAAAAATGCAAGCAATTTACATTCATTTCCCAGTGTTCTTTCTTTGGGTATAGCTGCTTCTGTCCATCCTTGATCAATTGAAACTGAATTAGCACTTTTTATCAAAAAAATCCACTTCCATCAGAATACATCCTCAAACAGTATCATTGCTGAAGTATATAATGATCTCTTGGTTCTGCTCATTTCACTTAGCTTCAGTTCATGTAAGTCTCACCAATCCTCTCTGTATTCATCCTGCTGGTCATTTCTTACAGAGCAATAATATTTCATAACATTCATATACCACAGTTTACTCAACCATTCTCCAATTGATGGGTATCCATTCATTTTCCAGTTTCTAGACACTACAAACACCACAAACATTTTGGCACATACAGGTCCCTTTCCTTTCTTTAGTATCTCTTTGGGATATAAGCCCAGTAGAAACACTGCTGGATCAAAGGGTATGTAGAAACACTGCTGGATCAAAGGGTATGCACAGTTGGATAATTTTTTGAGCATAGTTCCAAATTCCTCTGCAGAATGGCTGTATGTATTCACAATTCCACCAACAGTGTATCAGTGTCCCTGTTTTCCCACATCCCCTCCAACATTCCGCATTATCTTTCCTTGTCATTCTAGCCAATCTGACAGGTGTGTAGTGGTATCTCAGAGTTATCTTAATTTGCATTTCTCTGATTAATAATGACTTAGTGCGTATTTTCATATGGCTAGAAATAGTTTCAATTTCTTTGTCTGAGAATTGTCTGTTCATATCCTTTGACCATTTATCAATTGGGAATGGCTTGATTTCTTATAAATTAGAGTCAATTCTCTATATATTTTGGAAATGAGGCCTTTATCTTGGAATACATTTATGGATAGATCTGTTCAATTGTCAAGTATCAAATATTCACAGATATACAAAATTTTAACTCAAAGGGACCTCAGAGGTAAGTCCAAACTTTTCCTAAGAAAGAATCCCCTTTCTAACAAAATGAACAAGTAGACATCCAGTCTTTGCTTCAAGAAGTCATAATAAGGGAGAATTTATTTACTACCTCCTGTGGCTACATTCTCCACTTGGGGACAGCTCTATTTATTAGGAAGGTTTTTGTTTCATTGATTCCAAATTTGCCTATTTGAAGCTCCCATTCATTGCTCCTAATTCTGTCTTTGGGATTAAGAAAGCAAATCTGAATCTTTTTCTAAGTATTAGCCCTTCAAATACTTAAAGATAGCTCTCATGTCTTTTCCACCTTTAAAGAGCAGCCTTGCTGGCTTCCTGTGAATGCCTGGAAGGTAGGGATAAGAGTGGAAGAAGAAAAAAAAAATGAATCATAAACAATATAATGACTTATGAGTAATTGATTGTCATTATTTAATAGTTTCTCTACATGCAAAGCATATGTAACATGTATACTATTCAAGGATATCAGATATATCATGTATCTGATCTAATAAAATCAATTGCAATCATTTATTTCCCCCCAATAAATCAATCCTAAATCTTTTTGTTAAGCTTCTATAGCTGAAAGAATGATTTTGGTTTTTCATGTGACATTCTTGACCCCATGTTGTTAGCAGAACTGTGGGTCTGAATTACCTCAAAAAAGCAAACTTGCCTTTCCTGTCATCATGTCATTTTTCTAAAATGTAAATTTTAGAATTACAATTGCATTGTAAAATGTAATTCAATTACAGATACAATTTTCCCCATTAAAAAAAAAGAGAAACCTCCTCCATCTAATTTCTCAGAAAATTTAGTGTAGAGGGCCAGAACTCTAGAAAGGCAGACTTGAAACAAAGATACTTACAGCAGGGTGTTTATTCAGTGTGATTGATGGGATAATGGTTCTCTAGTTAAACATATACTTAGTGTGATGTAATTGTGTAATCACTCTAGTTGGCATATACTTAGTATGATATGATGTAATGATTCTACATTTGGCACATGCTCAGTGTGTTGTAGTGATGTAAAATTGTACTGAGGTGTTTAAGGGCTGAGAGGACTGGAACTCAGAGTCTCAGCCACAGACACACAAAAAAAACGCCAAACTCTGGACTCCAGGCTTGAGACTCAGGACTCCATCTTTGACCATCCTCGAGAGTCTCCTACCTTCATTACTTCTCCACCTAAAGACCAAGGCCCATCCAGAAAACCTCCAGAAAACTAGTCTGGGCATTACATTTTGGCACCTAACATGGGGCGCCATATGTTGTGATATGGGAGCCACCAGCCAGTGGCTACTGGAGGTCTAACTCAGACCTATAGAGGGATCTCTTCATGTGAGCAGATTATAATGATACAAGGAGACTGAGAGGCAGTTTCGTTGTCTGACCTCTCTCCTTTTCCCTCTGCCTGCAATTTATTTCATTCCCAGTCCACAAGCAACACCTGTGTCTCTGTAAAGACTGCTTTGCAACTCCTTCAGATCCACAGTTGTGGAGGCTCTCGGAGAATTGACCTGCCCCTTCACTTAGGCATGGTCCTTAACATCTTAGTGTGTTACTTTAGGAAAATTATATCTCTGAAAAACAGTAGATGTCTTAGAGATTAGAGATATGACAAGATTAGATATGTTGGGTTTTGCTCCAGTCAACTTCTCAAAGAAGTCCCAACTTTAAAATAATAGTTTCATCATTGCTCAACAAGGATGTCTGGAGGCATTAAGCACACACTTACTTTAATTCCACAATTGGAAATTGTAACCTACTACCATTCTTAAATATGTTGAAGAATTCTCATGCCTAAAAGTAATTTCCTCAGCTTCTGAGTACTTAAGTGATTGAAGGATTGTATTTAATGAGCAGCAGTAGACAAATTCAAATCATTCTGGATTGTTATTGAATCATAGAATCTAGAATTTCCCTGATATCAGAGAACCTGTGAAATAAATAATAAAATTCAGAGCACACAAAGTCCTGAGCTGGAGTGAGTGAAAAGATAACTTGTGTACTGTTGTATAATCTCTTGAGACTGACAAAAATGAAAAACAATTAAAACCAGGAAGAAGCCCAATAAAAATAGTGTGGAAAGATAGGTACATTAAAGGCCAGATAGGTAGACTACATAGTTATGCATCAAATGAGATGTCAATAGAATATTTTGGCATAAATAGTTCAGAAAAAGATCTAAAGGCAAGTAAGTTGTCATTTTTAAGCAATTAGTACATGTCAGCCAACATGTTAAATGTTGAGGACACAAAGAAAGATGGTAACATCTCAAGCACTTCATATTTCTAATAGAGAATTCATATGCAAATAACTATGGAAATAAAGGACACATATAACATAAATGGAAGGCCCCATGTGAGACTGAAGTTTCATGAAAAGAATTATAGCTGTTTAGAGATGATAATTTAACCCATGAGAGCTGATGAGAGTACCATGAAAAAAATATAGAAGGAAAGAAAGAGGTCCAATTCAAAATCTTGGGGGATACCCACAGTTAGTGGGCATGACCTGGCTAAAGCCCCAGAAAATGAGACTGGAAAGTGGTCAAGTAAGTAGGAAGAGAACCAGGAAAAGGATACTGCATTAAAATGGCATTATCTAGGGAGAATAACGTAGTTGATATTGTCAAAGGCTTCAGGAAGGTAAAGGAAGATGAAAATTGGAAAAAAGCCATGAAATTTGGCAATTGAAATAACTAGTAATTTTTGAGAGAGTAAGTGCTGTTGAATGATGAATTCAGATGCCAGTTTGCAGAGGAGAAGTAAGAAATAAAGGGAAGCACTTGTTTAAATAATTTTCTCAAGAAATTTAGCATAGAAGAGGGTAAATATAGGAGAAGAGATACTGGAGATAAGATCAAATGATAGTCACAGGTATCAGAAGGCGAACACAAGTAATCAATGAATGCCACACCTGCATTTTTTTTTTTAAAGAAAAGAAAGCAAATATAAAATCTCACGTGATACTAGAAACAATGAACAGGAATATGAGTCATGAGATGCAGAAGTAATCCTAGTACTATACTTAGTACCTGTCATAGCCTCATTAGAGGACATCATAAAGAACATCATCACCTCTTTTAAGTTTCACAATTTTCATAAATATAGAAACTATGGTGCAGTCCAGTGAAAGAGTTTGGTGATTTTAATTTTGAAGAATTTAATGAAGAGTTCATTTTCAGTATTATACCTTGGAGCCTTTCCAGATGGAAAGTCTTGGCAGGACCTACCAGATCTTGTGTTTGACTGATAAAGTTTTTGAGAGTCCCAAATCTTCTCAAGATGGACATTTAACCTAATGAGATAGAGATTAAGCATTTGTTGAAAGGGAATAATGGGTATATGGGGTTATGGAAAGTTATTGACAAGGAAATCCTGCTATAAGGACAGCAAATAGGAAAAAAAAGATGTTGGCAGTCACCCGGGTTTCAGTCTCAATAGCTGCCTACATCCCTGCTGAAAAATGCAAGCAATAAATATAGCAACAGAAAATAACAATGATAACAAGAATATTTTAATTCTTCAAAGATGAATGATTTCATTCACTTGTTTATGTGCAGTCTCTTCAGTAACACACATGATAGAATCTGTATAATTTCCTGTTTGATTGATGGAGTATTATGACTTTCAAACCATATTTGAGATTGATGGCATATAGATGTTCTGAATAAGTTATCTATCAGAGATGCAGAATACCAGAATACCAGGAAGATTGAACTATTGCTAACAAAAAAGGTATAAATTATAGTCAGAATATATAATATGTCCAGAAGGAAGAAAAACAAACTATCTTAAATATAATTCCCCCAAGGAGATCAATGTTCTGGGATGATGGTAAGGGATCAGAGGGATGAATTTAGGGACTTGTAAAAAAGAAGTTTTTTAGGAATTCCAAAAATGTAACCATGTTCTTCCTGAAATGCGGAGGCTTACCCAGGACAACTGAGTAACTTGACTCAGACCTTAACTCAGCTCTAATTTAAAAATTGAAAGCAACCAAAATTACTATAAGACACCACAAAAAACAGATAGTCTATGAGAATATGTAAAGTTAATTTTGCAATACTAACCCTTATATTACTCACTTTTGGCTACCACTGTTTGTCCATAATGGCATAACAATGTAGCTTTGCTATGAGTAATTCAGTCATTTCCTTTGTTCTGTGGCTAACTGAGGTCATGATTCTCAGTTTCCCCTAAACCCTACATAATGGCATCATGATTGGCCAATTTGGGGGGAATTCCTATTGATAAATTTAGGTGGGGAAAAAATAAATCAAGGAGAGATGTTTTAATTGCCTTCATTTCCAAATGCAACCCTTCCATAATAAGGAATCAGAATAAGAGAGAAAAAACTGAAATTCAGAAATATTAACCAACATATCGAGTCCAATAACATATATCATATTTTACAACTGCTGCAGTCATCCAAATAAGGAAGAATAAAGGGATATATTTTCTCATATATTCTTCAGTAGGGAGGGTGAATTCTGTAGTTATACAAAATTCAGTATTTGTTGCTTTTATTGTTATATTCTTTTCCATTTATATTATTGCAATTGTATAATTGGTATTCCTTGCATGTATTCCTTGTTCTGCTTACTTCACCTTACATCAGTACATATTTGTCTTTTCAAGTTTTTCTGCATCCTTCGTAGTTGTCATTTCTTATGAAACAATAATATATTATTATATTCATGCTGGTATTTGTTTCTCATTTGTTTAACAGGAATAAAAATTTATTTCTAATTCTTTGCTACTATAAAAAGTGCTAATATACATATTTTCATGCATATTTTTTCTACCTCTGAAGGGTCAAAGGTTTAAATCCAGCAGTGTAGTCTTTCCCCCACTGGTTATTCTTATCTTTTGCAAATTTTCAGAAAATAAGGTTGTTCTGAGGAATTGCTTTGAATTGTTTCTTTAAATGGAGAAAGGTAATTTATTAAAAACTAAAAGATTTAAGAGTAATGGCTATCTTTAAACAGTTATGAAATTCTTGCCCAGACATATTTCCAAGCTATAGGAAGTGGATTTAAATTGTAACAAAACAAATTTGATTTATTTTTAAGAAACACACACACACACACACACACACACACACACACACACACACACATACACACACACATTCTTAAAGCAATGAGCTAACAAATGGTATAAGACATCTATATCCCTGATGATTTTAAGACAAACAGATGAAAATCTGTTAGTCTGTTAAATTATCTTTGACAATTTAGTGTATCTTTGTGTGTGTGTGTTTGTGTGTAGACAAGGGGTTAAGGTATAAAAAATTCATGAAGATACTTAGAGGTTTAAGATTCTATGCTTCAACACAAGTATGTCATGTTTACAACAAATGACAGATGGAATGACCATTATTCAGATGTATATACAAGAAGTTCTGAGGATATCTAGTTTTAGAATCAAAGCATGTTAGAGCTAGAAAAATATCTTAACTTTAATGGATTTGTAATTTCAGCAGTGTATTTCCTCTAATACATATCACAAGTCATCCACACCTCTTATTGTGTAATTTTAAGCTGCTTTCTCCTTGCATCCTGCAGCACCATTGAGAACATACTTAAAAGAGTGCATTTTTCATTTTTACAATCAAAGGTTCTGATAAAGGCCTCATTTCCAAAATATATAGAGAACTGACCCTAATCTATAAGAAATCAAACCATTCTCCAATTGATAAATGGTCAAAGGATATGAACAGACAATTCTCAGATGAAGAAATTGAAACTATTTATAGACATATGAAAATATGCTCCAAATCATTATTAATCAGAGAAATGCAAATTAAGACAACTCTGAGATACCACTACACACCTGTCAGATTGGCTAGAATGACAGGGAAAGATAATGGGGAATGTTGGAGGGGATGTGGGAAAACAGGGACACTGATACATTGTTGGTGGAATTGTGAACACATCCAGCCATTCTGGAGAGCTATTTGGAACTATGCTCAAAAAGTTATCAAGCTGTGCATACCCTTTGATCCAGCAGTGTTTCTACTGGGCTTATACCCCAAAGAGATACTAAAGAAAGGAAAGGAACCTGTATGTGCCAAAATGTTTGTGGCAGCCCTGTTTGTAGTGGCTAGAAGCTGGAAAATGAAAGGATGTCCATCAATTGGAGAATGGTTGAGTAAATTGTGGTATATGAACGTTATGGAATATTATTGTTCTGTAAGGAATGACCAGCAGGATGAATACAAAGAGGACTGGAGAGACTTACATGAACTGATGCTGAGTGAAATGAGCAGAACCAGGAGATCATTATATACCTCAACAATGATACTGTTTGAGGATGTATTCTGATGGAAGTGGACCTCTTTGATAAAGAGAGCCTTAATTGATCAAAGATGGACAGAAGCAGCTACACCCAGAGAAAGAACACTGGAAATGAATATAAACTGCTTGCACTTATGTTTTTCCTCCCGGGTTATTTATACCTTCTGAATTCAATTCTCCCTGTGCAACAAGAAAACTCTTTGGTTCTGCACACATATATTGTATCTAGGATATACTGCAACCCATTCAACATGTAAAGGACTCTTGCCATCTGGGGGAAAGGGGTGGAGGGAGGGAGGGGAAAAATCGGAACAGAAATGAATACAAGGGATAATGCTGTAAAAAATTACCCTGGCATGCGTTCTATCAATAAAAAATTATTTTAAAAAATAATAATAAAAAAATAAAAATAAAAATAAACAAACAAAACAAAAAAAAAAAAAAAAAAGAGTGCATTTTTTTGTGCATTTTGGAGGAAGTAGTGCAATATCCAGACTAACCTCTCTCTTGCTATATGACTGACTCATTACTTTTATCAAACTTGCATCTTTTTTTATAGTGACCTTTTCTTTATTTCTTGAATAAAGTGTTTTTGTTGCAAATAAGTCTACTCACATCCATCTGTTTTTTCATTACTCTTTGAGTCCACTTGCAATTTTGATTCCTCAAAAAAGTTGGTTTTCCACTATTCAGTAGTACATAGAATTAGCAGCAGAACATTTTTTTAGGGTTTGTTACAACCATTAAACAAAGAACTGGATAATCATAACAATTCTACTACTTAAAAGGATTTTAAAATCCTTATTTACATCATTTTGTCTATTCTCAGAATTATTCCAATGAGGCTTTCAGTGAACCTATAGAAGAAATAGTTACAAACCCCACAACTTTGTGGAAAGGTGAAGAACTTACAGATTAAGCACATATTGATCAGAGACTGTTAACTAAAGTAGATCAGGCCTATAGGCCCCAGTCACATGATTTTAGATAAGACCTGTATTGCATTCCATTGTCCAAAGAAGGAATTAAGTGGCTGAAGCTGTATATCATCTTTTTCACTGCATTCCACTGACCAAATAGGGAGATAAAGGTTTATGTAATCAATCACAACCTATAGAAGGTGGGATTTTGGGGGTTTTTTGTCTGAAATGTATAAAAGTTGTAAGCATCTTCAAATGAATGACTCTCCTCTGTTGGAATCTTTACAAAGTGCTAATTTAGCATGGTACTTAGCAAATCCTCTAGCTCACTAATGTATTTAAGTACTCATTGGAGTTCACAAGTTTGGGAGATTTCAGGATTTAGTATGAGATATCCGAAATCACACTTCTCTTGAAGCTCGTAGGGCCAGAGAGCACTCTGGAAGGAAACCCATAATCCCACTCTCTCCTATCTCACAATCCCTCTCTTGAAGAAGGAGCATAAACAGAGCTTCAGTGAGCCAGTCAAGGGAGTTTTCAGAGTGAAGAAGCTACGAGTCTGGAGTTCAGCTGGATTGGAGAGGAGCACTCTGGTGCAGACACAGAGCACTTTGGGAGATTGAGAGCCAGAAGCCCTCTCTCCGTGGCAAGACAGATTCAACTTGGAGCTGAATTGGAGGCTGAAGAAAGCAGAGGCAGAAGCAAAGGACAAAGCTGCAAGAGCTCTTGGAACCAAGCAGAGAGATAGGCCTCTAAGCCAACTGGGCTATATTGGAGGCAATAAAAGATCTTTTATCACTTGGCTGTGTTTTGGAGTGATTATTACTTTCAACTGGAACTAAGGCTGCCCCCAGAAAACCTCCCCAAGAAACTTGCATTCACCCACTCCTCCTGTGGTGTCCTTTTGCTGTCCTTTTGGGCCCACAGGCCAGGACAGTCCACTTCTTGAGATTCTAATAAATTCTTTCTATACATCATTGGAGTGACTCCTGAGTAGTCAGTTTGGGTAGGTAGGTGCAATTGTCCCAAACAGTTTTGGGGGCTCTCCGGGATTGGTGTCTTTTGGGGAGATGGGTGTGCACCTTGAGCGGAGGCGGGCGCCCACGGAGGAATTTTTCCAGTGGTCTCTGACTCAAGCATGTGCGTCCTCCCTCCCTATCAGACAACGGACCGAAGCAGGGGGACTCAGTGATGTACAGAAACTAATACTTTGGAAGAAACGAATGTCCTGATTGGCCAGCGCAGTTTAGAATCTGCACTGTGTGGCTCGTTAAGCTCTTGGAATAGTCTGGGGGTCTTATTGGTTGGGTTTTAGGGAACCCGAGGGAATAGCCCTCGCTAAATTTTATTGAGTGCTGGACTGTGACAGGCCCCAGTGGTAAAGTACTGCCAAGGGAGGCTGCCGAGAAACTGCTGGACTTAGTTTGGGGAACTAAGTAAGATGGGGGAAATCACATCCAAAAATGAGTGTCAGGACCTTAGTCAGGGAATTCCAGTCGACAGCTCATTAGGAAGTCGATTTAAAGATTGGGAGGAACTTCCCAGATACAAAGGAAAGGACAAAAGAAAGATCATTAAATATTGCTGCTTTGTTTGGAGCGGCCAAAATATTGGTGGGGGAATGATTTGGCGAGATTTGGTTCCTCTGAGGATTGGGTATGTCAAAATTGAATTTGTACATGAATGGTAAAGACATTTTAACCCAGAGGAATCCATTTATGCTAATCTATGGCTTGATGGGTCTGCTAAAGTCTTTTTGAACCAGCCCCAGAAACCAGTCAGAGAAAACAGAAAAAGAGCCAGGAGCTAAAGAGAAAGTAGTAAAGGAAGTGAAGCAAGTTTGCGACCCTTTAGAAGCTCTGCCCCCTCCCCCAAGGGAGGAACAGCTGGTTGAGGCCCAGTTCATGGCTGAAGTTCCCGGAGAGCAGAAAAGAAAAGGACCGTATTCTCCTATTTCCAGGGAATTGCACTAGGTGCAGAAGGATATTCAGAGCCTCCCCTTTAGGGAGGAGGCAGGATCACTCCCAAGAAAGACACGGAGTTCAGGGGGAGATATCCCCCTCTCAGCGGGGTATGCCGATATGTTTCCCCTCAGAGAAGTCCCATTAAGTGGGGGCTCAAGGAGGCATTGGATATGTGAATGCACCCCTATTAAGAAGTGAGGTCAGGGCATTTAAAAAAGATTTAGTTTCTGTTATGGAGGACTCAGTTAGGGCGTCAAAACAGATCAATTCCTGGGCCTCAGTTTATATACTTGGCGGGGAATTAATGCATGTATTATCAATATTGTTTACTCCTGAAGAGTGCTGCTCAAAGGAGGCACCCACCCCTGAATGACGGGGAAATAGGTTCATGATTCAGCAGATCCATAACTCGGATGCTGCTAAAAAGAAATATAAGGGACTCAGGAAGGGCTGGGAGTTTGAAAGAAACAATAAAGGAAAGGGTGCATTGAGGAATCCAAATTCAGAATGTTGGACATGTGGAAAACAAGGAAACATATTGGTAATTTGTTAACATTGTAAGTTATGCTTTATGAAGTTTTTCTAGCTATTCACTATATTGTGAATCTTAAAAGTTCTGAAGGGAATTGGAAAGAAGAATGCAGGAGATTTATGAAGGATTGATTTGTAGGAGCAAATTGAGAGCCTGAATGATATCAAGAAGGAATCAGTTAGAAAATGAAAGGAAATAAACTGCCTAAATCTTGAGAAGGATTCCCAAGTAAGAAACTGAGTGGAGAAACAGGAGGGAATCCTTTGTCCAGGAGTGCAGGAGTGGGGGAAGGGTGGCCACATGGAATTCCCTCCTCCCCTCCCCCCCACCAAGTGTGTTCCAGTCTCTTTCTGTAATGGCTTAGTTAATTGACTGAATATTTGTTTCGTTGAAACATAATGGTTTTCTTGTTTAAGGAATATGATCATAAATGCAATCCATAGCTTGAAAGGGTTATTTCAAAAAGTTTAATTGTTTTTTTTAAGAACTTTTCAGATTCTTTTATGTGAAAATAGGAAATTTTAATTAACTGTATTGATGCCAATTATTTAAAGGGACTCCAAGGATAATAGTTTTTGCCTTTGTCCTTTTGAAAAATTTTTGTTATGGACAATATGTAGTTTGGGATTTTTCTGTGTATTGGGTATTTTAAAAGCAAAATGATTGATATAATATTCAATTTATGAAACATCTACTTGGGTATATAAGAAGTATGAACATTCTGGGATAAATTTCTTACTGTTAAAAATATTACAATATGTAGATGATCCTTTTGTGGCAAGAAAGAAAAAGAGTGACCTTGTCCAAGTCACTATCAGTTTGTTAAATTATTTAGGAGCACAGGGACTGAGAATTTCATAAGACCAATTGTAATTTGTGAAACGTGAGGTAAAACATTTAGGTCATTGTATAAGTGAAGGAAAAAGAAATTAGATCCTGTAAATTACTTGGGGGAAAGAATGGAAACAGTAAAGGTAAGGGATTGACACACAGGGCATTGGTCACTGAAATTTTGACTAATCTTATGTCACCTAAGAACATTGCAGTGATTCATGTGCAGGGGCACCAAAGAGGAGATTCATTTGAGACAAGGGGAAACTGCTTTGTGGATGAAAAGCGAAACGGGCTGGAAAAGAGGAATCTGTGAAAGTGAATGTACATGGACATTTACTCACAAGCCAGAGAAGGGAGTTGTCATAGACTGCAGTAGTCTATGGTGCTAATTCTGGCATTTCTGCCTCCGATGCCGCCACCTTCCCTTACCCCAGAAGAGAAGCAGGAAATGCAAAGCCTTGGCACTCAGGAGGACAAAGAGGGGCACTGGCTCCTCCCTGACAGCAGAGACGTACTGACCACAGCAGGTATGAGACATGTACTTCAATATTTACATCAGGGCAGTCATTGGGGTGTCCGAAGCCTGTGTGATGCAGTGCTAACTAAGTTTGTGGCACCGGTTTGTACACAATAGCAGGCAACTGGCCAGTGGGTATTTTGTTTGTCAAAGGATGAATAGGGTGGCCCAATGACATGCCCAAAAAGGAGGAAGGCCCCCTGGTATCAGGCCTTTCCAAAGCATTCAGGTGGACTTTACCGAGCTGCCATCAATAGGGTGTCTCAAATACCTGTTGGTCATAGTGGACCATCTGACCTTGGCATCATAAAAGTCCTCCTTGAACATATATCATTCCGAGGTATGAATTGGTGGAACAGGTAGATTCAGACCAAGGCACCTGTTTCACAGCTAAGATTCTCCTATCTGTGGCCCAAGCTCTAGAAATATCATGGGACTTACATATCCCATGACCTCCGCTCTCATCAGGTAAAGTGAAAAGTATGGATAAGGAAATTAAACAGCAACTGACTAAATTGGCATTAGAGACAATTGCCTGGAACAAGTGCCTTCCCCTTGCCTTATTAAGAATAGAACAAAACCCCAAAGGGATGTGGGATTATCACCTTATGAATAATTGTATAGTCACCCTTATCCAAAAGGGATTCAAAATTCTTCCTTGGATCCAATATTTGAGATCAAGGATTTGTTTTTAAAGAAATATGCTCTGTCTTTACTGTAACATCTGAAAACTTCACAACTAAAAGGGCTTAGTGCTCAGACTCCTCCCTTAGGATTCACAGTGCACAAGTTTTAGCTTGGAGACTGGGTTCTGGTTTGGACGTGGAAGGAAGACAAGCTGACCCTGAGCTGAGAAGGACTGTTCCAGATCCTGTTAACTTCAGATATGATGATACGCACCAAACAGAAAGGTTGGATACATCACACTCGAGTCAAAGGTTTCATGGATGCGCCAAAAAAGTGGGCAGTAGAGACTGATCTAGGAACATTGAAAGTGTGGCTGAAATTACAGGAAACTTAGCAAAGACTGATGAATTGTGCATGTAAAATCTTTTTGACTTGTCTCATTTGGGAAATTCTCTTGGGATTTTTCTTGTTGGTACTAGATATTACATTTTGTTGAACTGTATTGTTAGGAATTAGGGATATGATATACTATTAGGAAGAATGGGGTGTGAATCAAACCCAAAGGGTTGGAGACTGTGCCTTGTATATGCATGTGTAATTTTATTTGGGTACACCTTTTGTACTGGTACCTCTAGAGCAATGGGGTATGAAAATACCTTTCAAATCCTGATCCAAACAATAGCCACTAATTAGATTGACTGACTGTTGGATATGTGGGGGACCTGATCAACTTATACAGTGGCCCTGGATTCCTGTTCTCCTGTTTCCGGCCTGAATCTTGAGCAACAGGTTAGTAATATACAACGGAACAGGTTTCTGGTCAGCAGAAGAAAAGCATCACTGGACTCTGACCAGTACAGTTTTAGGAAGATATTGCCTGAATCAGTCTGGTACAGGGTCATGAATGGGAGAAAGTGAATGTCCATGGACATTTACTCGCAGGCCAGAGAAGGGAGCTGTCCTAGACTGCAGTAGGTATGTGAATAGATGGGACCAAACCAGTATAACTTGTTATGACAGATCTGTGGTTCACTATATCCAATGTTCTAATAGTAGTGAGGAGTGTGCAAGGAAAATGCCACCTGCCTGTTTAATCCCTGACCCAGAGGGACCCCAAATATGGACATGTATAACCTTGAATAGCACAGCACTAGGTTCAACTTACACTTCAATGGAATGGAAGTGGGAGAATAGAGAAGGCACTGTTAGGAAAATGTTTAATAATTTTGGGAGCCGTCAGGATCTAACTGGGGAAAATGGTTGCATCTGCCAATGGGTAGTTGAAAGTCATCTTTGGAGATGTCATCCTGGGATTGGGTATGTCAGGTATTTTCCACCTTCAAGTGGACCTGTTATATTTTGGTTTGAAGATAATACTGCCCTGAAGGGGCATTATTAGATCTATGGTGAGAGGGCTTATACCCATTTATCCAAAAATTGATCTGGGTTTGTTATATTGGTATAATTAGACCTAAATTTTTCTTTCTCCCATCAAGTGTTGGCGCAATTGGGGATATGGTTATATGAAGATTTGGAAAGGGAAACACAAAGTGCGGATCGCTCCCTAATCCTCATTGATGCATCTTTGACCCAGACAAATGATGCCAGTGGATGGGGAGATGCCTGGGGAAAATTATAAAAGAGTACAGACCGGCAACATGGGCCCAGGATGGTAACTGGGGGCACCGAATGCCGATATATGTGTTAAATCGGTTTATTAGGCTACAGACAGTCCTAGAGGTAATAACCAACCAAACCTCTCAAGTCTTAGACTTACTGGCTGATCAGGCAACTCAGACAAGGGAAGCAGTGTTACAACATCAGCTAGTCTTAGACTATTTGCTAGCAGAGGAAGGAGGGGTCTGTGGGAAACTGAATTTGTCTACCTGCTGTATGTAGATTGATGATAATGGGCAAATTGTTTAGGAAATCACGAAGAACATCTGTGAGATTGCACATGTACCTGTGCAGGTTTGGAAATCTCCCTTTACAAATGGCTGGTGGTCATGGTTCGGTAGAAGCTGGTAAAAACAACTGTTGGGATATGAGTTAATAGTTATAAGTGGAATCATCCTGTTGTCACTATGTTTACCCTGTATGATTACATTGGTAACAAAAATAGTTCAGAGGTCACTGTCAAGAATCTTACAGACAGAGGATGCCATTAAAATGATGATTTTACAAAAGGAGGGACGGGAGGCGGTAGCAGGGGATGATCCTGATGATGCGATTAACAAGCAATGTGTAGAACTGTTAATCAAATTTGACCACAATATTAATTCTTCATGAGGAAATATATATATTTATGAATAACAGGGGGGATTATGTGGAAAGGTGAAGAACTTACAGATTAAGCACATATTGATCAGAGATTGTTAACTAAAGTAGATCAGGCCGATAGGCCCCAGTCACATGATTTTAGATGAGACCTGGACTGCATTCCATTGTCCAAAGAAGGAATTAAATGGCCGAAGCTGTATATCACCTTTTTCACTGCATTCCACTGACCAAATAGGGAGATAAAGGTTTATGTAACCAATCACAACCTATAGAGGGTGGGATTTTGGGGGTTCTTTGTCTGAAATGTATAAAAGTTGTAAACATCTTCAAGTGAATGACTCTCCTCCTGTGGGTATCTTTGCTGTCCTTTTGGGCCCACAAACCAGGATGGTCTGCTTCTTGAGATTCTAATAAATTCTTTCTGTACATCATTTGGAGTGACTCCTGAGTAGTCAGTTTGGGTAGGTGCAATTGCCCCAAACATCTATATATGCAATAATTCATGAAATATACAGCAATATGATAGCAATTTTTAGCACTATTCCTATTTGAAAGCCATCAAGTAAAATGAAAAGAATAAGAATGTAATAATAACAATAACATATGTGTATATATGTGGTGCTTTATAATTTACAAAGTTCTTTGCTCATCATAAAACTGACAGAAAAAAATCATCTAAGGGATATCATTTAAAGGGTCTCAGAGATTATTTAATTCAACAACCTTGTTTCCTAGAAAAGGAAATCGAGACATAAGAAAGTCACAAATTTATGCAAGGTTAAGCAGATTATTGTTAGTAGAGCTAAGGCCAGAAATAATGTGTCCCAAATTCTCAGTTTAATGATTTTTATCTACTACACAGTGCAACACATTAGTGAATAGTGTGTGTGTGTGTGTGTGTGTGTGTGTATGTGTGTGTGTGTGTGTCTATATCTCTATGGAGAAAGAGGTGGAAGTCTTTCATAATGAAATATAATGACCCCATGGCCATACCTTCCAATCCTAGTGCTAACTCTTTTGAAAAGTCACACAATTTTAGCTTGGACAGAAAAGTTGTTTTCCAGCACTTCTTATCCTACTATCTTGTTTTGAAAGGATAATTTATCAGTTACATCAAACATTTAAAATGGTGAGAATATAACTTAGTGTGTGTGTGTGTGTGTGTGTGTGTGTGTGTGTATGTTGCATGTGATCAAAGCTTCAGCACTCAGCTATGAAACAAAAAAATAGTCCTTTTCCTCCAAAAACAGAAAACCTTTTGAAACAACTGGCAAAATTCAAGTAAATGGAAAGTACAATTTAAAATCAACATCAAATGAAAAAGGCCAGAGAAAACAAATGATCAGTACAAATTCTATTTTGATTCCATTTGAAATTTCTGCATTATATTTCTGAGTTTTTAGCCAAATTGTGCCCAATCATTTTATCAAAACAATACAATGCTTTTACATTACTACTACTACTAAGAAAATCTAAGAGAATTTCAAAGCTGTTACCAACAAAGATTGATGAACAAAATGGCATTTGTCATAATGCAATCCTTTCTTGAGAGAGAGAGAAAAGTATTGGAACTTAGAACCTGTACATTTTATTCTTTACCTAACAACTGATTTACTATGTAAATAGTACAGACCTCTATCCTTTCTTATTCATACATTTTAGGGATGAAAGGGATCTCAAAAGATCATCTAATCCTGTCCTCTGCCTTAAGAATAAAATATTACTTCTCCTTCTTTTGTAGGTGAGATCTTAGAAACCCTGAGATTGTTAAATGATCAGATATAGTCATATAATTAATTCATAATGGGGGGTGGGAGAAGCTATAACCACTTTATAAACATTTAATATTAACTAAATAACTAAAGAAAGGTATTATGCTGTAATGAGCAGCAAGCTCTCTTCGAGAAGTCTCACTTCGGATATATACTGTACTGGCTGTGAGATCTTGGACATTTAGCTTAATTTCACACTTCTTTTTGGAAATAGTAATGTGAATTTCAGCCTAGTGCATTCAGTTATCACCCTGGGAAACAACCCCTATGGAGAGCCAGTCTAACAACTGATACTACAGGTGCTACAGCTACAGTTACTGAGAATCACAGTTACTGAGGATCCAAAGAAGAAGTCTTTGGAACTGTCAAATGATTTTATCAGTGGAATTGACATTGGAAAGGATGCTTTATTAACACACCCTAAAGACAATGGAACTTTTTCATCTGACTTGTAACTAATAATTTCTATATATGCTATTTCCCTCTGTGAATATAAATTCTTTGAAAACAATGTCAGTCTTTTCTATATATATCCTCAGTGCTTTGCACACAGTGAGCACATAATAAATGCTTCATTCATTCATTCATTCAGGTAATTCTCTAAGACTAAGTAGCTGACCAATTGTAGCTCTGCATTGTAGCTTCTTCATTTGGAGTTACCTAAACCTAAAACTAAATCACAGGCCTATATCATTAGTATAAATAAGTATAATAATAATAATATAAACATGATATATATAATAAACATATTATATTTGATATATATTATATATAATTATATGTTATATAATAATATAATATATAATAATAATATAATAAAAATAAATAAATAAATAATAAATCTAAATTGCAGCCATCAGGGCCTAATGTGGAACTTGAGCTCATTTCATTTTAGAAAATCTTTTCACCCTTTCTGTGGCCTTTCAAATTGCCAGCTCATGTTTATTAATCTTATTCTTCAGCTTTTAGGTCCCACATAAATTCATCCTGTGAGACCTAGAGAAAAAGAAAAGGTACATGGACAAAACTGACATAATTCAAAGAAGCAGCTCTTCTTTCTTTGAAAGTAGTTAGAGGGAAGAAGTGCTAGCTATGCTTAGTTATTATCTATACTTATTCAAAGGTACCAAAGGACTAAAAGGAACATAATTAGGCCAGTGGTTTAATCAAAGAAAGGAAAAGAGATAATAATAATAATAGTTAATCACTAACATTTATATAGATCTTTGAGGGTTAAAATGTCAGGGTTTAAAGTTTAAAAAATACTTTACAAATATTCATTTTATCATATCTCGATGTTCACTACAATTATGATGCTCATAATTTGTTCATTACAATTAACCTAGGATTAAAGTGCAAGAGAAAACACAGGGCAGCCAAAATAATGAAACCCCACCAGAACAGGGGAGTGAGCAAATGAGTGGTCTCAGGGCCACATATTTATAGAAAGAAAAGAGAGACATCAAAATGTTTCTTGATACATTTGTCAAAATAAAGAAATTTCTATTCTAAACAGGAGGCAGAAAGTTATCACTCTAAGAGTGTCATTTCCAGACAGCAATAAGCAGTATTTCTTTAAGTTTATTAAGTTGCCAAGGTCTTAGGCTTTTCAGGACAGCACATCTGGCCATGTAAAAATACCATCTGCATTACGAAGTGAAGAACTAGTAATAAACTTCTAACTACAAAGATTCAAGATTATGTTTCTCATGGTACCATTTGGGGTACTTTTCCACTTCACAATGATATTTTGTTCTTCAGTCCTTTTGTGTGTAAGGGGGGTGGGATGGGGAGGGGACATTACCAAAGATATTGGAGTGGTTCTCCAATTTCTTTTTTTTTCTTTTTGCTGAGGCAATTGGGGTTAAGTGACTTGCCCACAGTCACACAGCTAGGAAGTATAAGTGTCTGAGGTCAGATTTGAACCCAGGTTCTCTCAACTTCAGGGCTGGTGCTCTATCCACTGCACTACCTAGCTGACCCTCTCCATTTTCTTCTTAATCCCATTTTACAATTGATGAACTGAGGGCAAACAGGGTTAATTAATTTGTCCTGGGTCATAGCTAGTAAATATCTGAGGCCAGCTTTGAACTCATGAAGATGGGGTCCTGATTCTAAGTGCAGTACTCTATCCACTGAGCTATATAGCTGCCCCAGTCTTAAGAGATAGGTGCTGTTATTATTATTTCCATTTTACAGTTGAGGAAATGGAAGCAGACAACAGTTAAATGTCTTGAACAGGATCACACAGCTTGTAAATGTCAGGACAGGGGTGGAGGTGGGGGGAGTTGAATTCAGGTTTTCCTGACTCCAGGCCCTGTGCTTTATCTATCCAACATGTTTCATCAATAAAGGGAGCTTTTCTATCGATGTAAATCCACATATTTCCTGTAACTTAGCATCTTGTCAAGAGGCTAGTACAAGTCAGTGACAGAACCAGAACCAACCAGTCCTGACTCTGAGACACCACCATAGTGTTCTTGATCAAAGGTAATCATTTCTATGATTTGGGGAAGTTGGTTGGAGACGTTAAACTTGAGAGGCTCTGGAGAAGCATGAAGCAGTCCATCTGGGAAAGCAGCCAGAAGAGAAATGCTTCACAGAAGGAACAACTAAGAGACACTTTCACATAAAGATGTCAATATCTGAAAGGAAAACAGGCTTTCAGCCCCAATAAGAATTAAGTTCAATGAGAGCAGTCTAACCCACAGGGCACATTGGAGTACTAGAGAAATCATACCTCCCTTAACTATGGTAACTTCCTGGCACAATATAACTTAAGGTCCACTGGAACCAGGAAGTGTCTGTCTATTCCAGAGAGGCAGCACCCAGGTATTGCTGCCATGATCAGATACTGGTAGTACTGGTCTCTCAGGAAGTAAACAATAGTAAATTTATTACTCACTACATGACTTTTTATTCAATCATCAGAATGTCCCAACTGCACAAACACTAACACCTATCTCATAAGGGTGATTGGGTCATTAATGTCTTCAAAAGTGCCCTTAGGCACAAAGACTTCCAGGAGGAAACTGGAGACAATGAGTCATTACTTCAGATTTATTATTTATTCTCCTAATCATCAGGATGACTCCCAGCATATAGGCCACTTCTAACCTACCCACCAAAAACTGAACTGTCCCTAATTATAGGTTCTCCCAACTGATTACAAGCTCTCAAACAAAAGCATTCTCCTTCAATAACACTCAGTGAATTATAGAGGTGTAAAGTAAAATAACTCTGAATCAAAAGTAGAGGTGCAATGGATAAACCAAATGATTTGTTTTTAGTAATTACCAAATCATACGACTATATCAGGGTCTCCAGAGGTAATTTAGTACATCTATCTGCTTCCAAAATAAGATGTTCAAACTAGAAAAAGATATATTTTTGACTTTTAAAATGCTCCAGAAAAGTGAAATCTTAGTATTCTATTCTCTTTCCTACCTTCTCCTCCATATACATGTGTATGTATATATGTACATGAAATTTACACATTGTCCATATACAACTTTATTTACCGCATTACAAATTTATCTGATCCAAGAATAAGAGCAATGTAATCAAAGACCCTATTCACCAACTACTTATTAGACTCTGGCCCTATTCATTCCTTCCTTCTTTTCTTCAACTGTTATGCAATACCTGTGATGTGTAAGGGACTGAGTTTAAATTCTGGCTGCATGTGTAACATTGGACAAGTCAATCCAACTCTCTGAGCCTCAGAATGAGAGAGCTGCCTTGGGGGACCTCTTGTAATGTTCAGACTAGCTTTCTGAAGGTCCTTCGGACAGGCCTTGGTCTTTAGTTGGAGAAATGATGAAAGCAGAAAAGCTACTAGGAGGATGGTCAAAAATGGAACATGTCACTTCCAGTCCTTCTCAGCCCTTATATACCTTCGTACAATTACATCATTACAGCATACTGAATATGTGTGAACTAGGGAACCATTACATCACCATACTAAGTACTGAGTATGTGAACTAGAGAACAATCATCTCCTAAATTCCACTGAATTAACACCTTGTTGTAAGTATCCTTGTTTCAAGTATACTTCTCCAGAGTTCTGGCCCTCTACACCTCTAAAGCCAGATTCTTCCATTTCTCAATATATCTAAGTACTATTGAGTGAACAAAGATATGTAAAATAACCTTTAGGGAACTTACAGAATAGGAGAAAATAGAAATTATGTACACAAAATATGTCAATCCCTACAAAACCAGTGCCATATAACTAAATTACCAAAGAACTTGAGATTTCTCTCAATTTCTTGAGATTACTACCAACTGGGAATGCTTAGGACAGCTTCACATAGAAGGTAGCATTTGAGTTGGATCTCAAATAATGGAATCAATAAAATATCAGAAAATTCTGATAAAAAGCTGGTCTTTTCTGCATTATACCTTTCATTCCAATGTCTAGTTGTTAACAAATAGCCTTCCAAAAAGAAAACTGTCGTTATCTCATCCTATGACCTAATTAAGCCAGTGACTAGAGTTGAGAGGAGAAAGAGAAGGGAAGGGAATAAGCATTTATATAATTCCTTTTATGAGCAGCTTGATGGATAAAGATTCTGGCCTGAAGTCAGGAGGTCAAATTTGACCTCAGACACTGTGACCCTGGAAAAGTCACATGTTTTACTCATCTGTAAAATGAGCTGGAAAAGGAAATGGCAAACTATTCCAGTATCTTGATCAAGAAAATTCCAAGTGGGATCACAAAGGTTAGGACATGCATAACTCAGCAACAAGTACTATATCTCATTTGATCCTCACCACAACCTTTTGAGGGAAGTGCTATTATCATCTATAGAACAATAGTATTCCATTATAGTAATATACAACTTATTCAGCCATTCCTCAATTGATGCACATCCAATCAATTTCCAATTCTTTGCTACTACAAAAAGAGATATTACAACTATTTTTGTATATGTGGGTCCTTTCCCTTCTTTTATGATTTCTTTGAGATATAGACCCAATTGTGGTACTATTGGATTAAAGGGTTATACAGCAATTTGGACATAATTTCAAATTGCTCTTCAGAATGTTAGATCAGTTCAGAACTCCACTTTAAAGTTGAACAGACAAACATAAATTAAATTATTCTTGGATCTGGGCCTACTACTATAACAGCCAGCTGCCTCCAAAGGATATTTATTTGTTTTCATTACAATTATCTCTTATTTTGTACTTTACTTAAGTCAATAACAGAAGTTGAGGGGAAGGGAATAACAAAGGGACTATGGAATAAGTTTTTCTGACAGTTAATGAACTCATGTCAGCATGTTTATTTATTTGAATCCACTAAAACATAATTTTGAATTGTGTGTGACTCTAGGAATCCCCCAAATTTTCTTATACTTTAAATTGAAATCTTAATTTTTGGAAAGAAAAGTATGTTTTAATTACATATAAGCACCACCATTTGAAAATGTTGTGAAAACAATTTAGATTTTTTGTTGTTGTTTCAGAAGAAACTGGGAAAACCTCTATGAACTGCTGTAAAATGGTTTGAGTAGAGCTAGGAAAACACTTTATATGAAACCAGTAACATTATAGAGTACAACATCTAATCAATGTAATGATGACCTTGAATTCAGAGGATTGAATAGGAAATATACCAATTACCTCCAGTCTGAGAAGTGATGGACTTAAAAATAAAGAATGAAAAAAAAAAATTGTGACACAGTCAATGTGAGAATTTGTTTTAGCTAAACTATACTCTGAGAGGTTTTTTTTTAAAAATTGTTCAAAGAGGGGAGATAGGGCACAATAGGAGGAAAGATAAAAAATTATACAATAAATGTCTATATAAATAATTTTTCACCAATTACATATAAATATTATTTTCAACATTCATTTTTGTAAGATTCTGAGTTTTAAAATTTTTTCTCATACCTTCCTTTCCCCCTCCCTCTCTAAGATAACAAGCAATCTGATATAGTTTATAATGTATTCATTTCAAACATATTTCCACATTAGTCATATTGTAAAAGAAGAATCAGACTAAACAAACGAAAAAAAACTACGAGAAAGAAAAAAAAATGAAAATAGAATGCTTCTATTCACTTTTAGTCTCTATAGTTCTTTCTTTGGATTTGGATGACATTTTCATCCCAAGTCTATTGGAATTGTCTTGGATCATTGTATTGCTGAAAAGAGCCAAGTCCATCACAGTTGATCATCACACAATCTTATTATTACTGTGTACACAATGTTCTCCTGGTTCTGTTCATTTCATTCAGCATCAGTTCATGTAAGTCTTTCCAGGCTTTTCTGAAATCTTGCTGTGCATTATTTTTCATAAAACAATATTCTATTACATTTATATATTACAATGTGAAGTGAATTACTAGGAGTAAAAGGCATTTCCTTGTTCTCTGGGCATGACAAGAAGTTATCATGTGCACAAGGGAAATAGGAAAATGCTGAGGGTCACAGCAAATTGCTGACTGTGCAAGGATGTTCTCATGAACTGCTCACTTGGCAGTCATCAGCTAACCTGCTTGGTAGGCTTTCCTCCAATTGATATTCTCTCACTGTCCATAAAGTGTCCAAGAAGTGCTCATGCAGCTCTTTGCATAATGATTGGAGAATGCTCACTGATCATGTTTGCTAAACCATATAAAACAAAGGCTGTGCTGCTCAATAAATTGAAGTCTTTTTCTACCATCACTGGCTTCTGTCCCATCAATCCATTGCTGAGAAAAGAAGCCTAAGCTGATATCCTGCTTTCCAACTAAAGTGGCTATGACACTACAACTTATTCAGCCATTCCCCAACTGAGGGGAATCCACTCAATTTCTAATTCTTTGCCACTAAAAAAAGAGCTGCTACAATCATTTTTATACTTATAAGTTCTTTTTTCTCTTTTATGATCTCTTTGAGATACAGATCCAATTGTGGTACTGTTGGACCAACGGACCACAGTTTTATATCTCTTTGGACATAATTTCAAATTATTCTCCAGAATGGTTGGATCAGTTCACAACTCCAACAACAATGTATTAGTGTTTCAGTTTTCCCACATTCCCTCCAACATTTATCATTTTCTTTTTCTCTCAACTCAGCCAGTCTGATAGATGTGAAGTGGTATCTCAGAGTTGTTTAAATTTGCATTTTTCTAGTCAATAATTATTTAGAGCATTTTTTCATATGACTATAAATAACTTTATATTTTATTTATTTATTTGTAAATATTTAATTTCTTCATCTGAAAATTGCCTGTTCATATCCTTTAATCTTGTATTCTTATAAATTTGACTCATTTCTCTATGTGTTTTAGAAATGAGGGTTTTATCAGAAATTCTGGCTGAAAAAAAAATTGTTCCCCAGCTTTTTGCTTTCCTTTTAATCTTGGCTACATTGATTTTGTTTCTGCAAAAAAACCTTTTAATTTAATGTCATAAAAATTATTCATTTTCCATTTCATATTGTCCTCTATTTCTTGGTTGGTCATAAATTTCTCCCTTCTCTAAAAATCTGGTAGGGAAATTTCTCCTAGTTTGCTTATATTATTACCTGCTATGTCTAAATCATGAACCCACTTCAACCTTATCTTGATATAGGGTGTGAGATGTTGATCTATGCCTAGTTTTTGCCCTACTGTTTTCAAGTTTTTCTCAGCATTTTTTGTCAAATACTGAGCTTTTATCCCAGAAGTTGGAGTCTTGTTCATCAAACAATAGACTAGAGTCATTCACCAATGTGTCTTGTGTGGCTAACCTATTCCACTGACCTACCAGTATATTTCTTAGCCAGTATCAAATGGTTTTGAAGACTGCTGCTTTATAATTCAGTTTTAGGTCTGGTAAGGCTGGGCTACCTTCCTTTGCAATCTAGTTTTCATTAATTGCCTTAATATTCTTGACCTTTTGTTCTTCCAGATGAAATGTGCTATTATCTTTTCCCAGCTCTATAAGATAATTTTTTTGGCAGTTTGATTGATATGGCACTGAATAAGTAGATTAATTTAAGTAGAATTGTCATTTTTATCATATTAGCTCAGCCCAGCCATGAACAATGGATATTTCCCCAATTATTTGAATCTGACTTTTTTTGTGTGAAAGAAATTTTGTAATTGTGTTCATATAGTTCCTAGGTTTTTCTTAACAGGTAGATTTCCAAATATTTTATATTGTCTATAGTTATTTTAAATGGAGTTTCTCTTTCTACTGGGCTTTGTTGGTAACATATAGAAATATTGATAATTTATGTGAGTTTATTTCATATCCTACAACTTTGTTAATATTGTTAATTATTTATTTTTTCATTGATTCTCTAGTATACTCTAAGTATACCATGATATCATTTACAAAGAGTATTTTTTTCCCTCATTGCTTACTCTCATTCCTTCAATTTCTTTTTATTTTCTTATTGCTAAGACTAACATTTTTAGCATAATATTGAATAATAGTAGTGATTTCAATATTATTAGGAATGTTTCTAGTTTATTTCTATTACAATAGGAGGAAGATGCTTTCTCTTAGTTTTGTTATTGATATGATCAATTATCATTTGATATGTCAATTCCTGATATTGAACCAGTTTTGCATTCCTGATATAAATCCCACTTGGTCATAGAATATCATCTTGATGATAAGCTGCTGTAATCTTTTTGCAAATATTTTAAATTTTTTGTGTCAATATATCAATAATTTAAAAACTTTTTAATTGAAATTTATATACACACACTTACATATGAGTCATTAGCATCAGCATCATTATTTTTCTATTGCAGTCGAAAGCAATTAGAGAAAATGTTAGATATGAAGAGTTAGGACTTAAATTCCTAAGGAGACAAATCACTTAATTTCTCAGGACAGCATTAACTTTCTCATCTGTAGAACATATGTTAGGGTTAGCCTGGTTGATTTCCATGAATTTTTGCTGCTCTTTCTTGAACTTATCACCTTATCTTGATATGAAGAAAGTTCCAGATTTTCCATTATACTTGCAGAGTTTAACTCTGGGCAGGTTCTTTGAAGCTTTAAAAGATTTTGACCATGAGCCCTATTGGAGAATTCCTTAACCCAGAGTAATTATTCCTAGGGAATAATTTCTCCCATTGTGGTCAATTTGACCAGAAGTCAATAAAATCTAGAGGCAAGTCTAGAAGCTAAAACAGTTTAATGAGCTAACAATTACACAGAGCAAAGGGAGATCCTTACATCTATTTTACATGTAAGACTTAACATAGCTTTAGAGCAGGTGCCAAGAGGAGCCTATAGGTGAGACTACTCAGATACTTTCCTTATTTGAAAGGGTGAACAGTAAGGCCACAATGCCAGTGATGTGGAGGAAACCTTGAATTTGTCATTTGTTAACCTTGGTGTAGTTAGAAATCTAGAAGAGACAGGAGGCTAAAGATGGTGAAGGCTTTCCTTTGAGGATTCAGAATAAAATGTAGCATGATTGTCTTTATTATGCACAACCCTCTTGTTCCCTTTCTTTGAGCTCTAAAGTTATTATTCCTCAAGAGATACTTCTCCCAAACTCCCAGCACACCCATTTTAATCCATTTCCCCTACAGCCTCAATCTATACAGCTTGGATTCTATGTGTATAAATTGAGTTCCACCCCAATTCAAAAAGAATTGTGAGGCTAAAATGTGAGGTACAAAGAAATGGGGTTGAATTTTTTTTGGAGGGGGATTGGGAGTGACATAGCAACTCATGAAACAATCTACTAAGGAGTAATGTGTTTTTAATCAGCATTGATGAAGAGTATACACCAATGAAGCATTATTGTTATCATTGTTTTCTTTCCTAAAGTTTTATTTCATTATTTGAACTAGCCCCTCCAATTTAAGCAGAATCAGTACTCATAATGATAACTGATATCATGGTCATTATATTCATTATCATTTTTGGTACCAAAGCAATCCCTAGAGGCAGGTATTATTAGTCCTATTTTGCCAATAAGGAAAGTGAAAATTAAATAAGTTATCCATGGTTACTCATCTAGTAAATGCCAGAAGAGGAATTTGAACCCAGTTTTCTCTTGATTCCAAATTTGGCACTTTTTTATAGCATATCTGTTGCCCATTATAGGTCAGACTTTCACAGATAAAGTACATTGAATGACCATGACAATTTATCAACACAATTTTCCTTTTAACTTAGGAATTTCAAACCTAATTTAATCAAAATTTTTTTTCAATGACTTACCTTAACATTCTCCTTAGCTCTTGGAATGAGATTGTTGACTTTTATTTTTAAGCTAATGTCGTTTGCATGTTCTTCACCCAATTAGAATTTGAACTCCTTTAGGGCAGGAATGGGTTTTTTGTTTTGTTTTTTTTTTTTGGCCTTTCTTTATATTCTCATTGCTTAGCACAGTGCCTGACACATGATAGACACTTAAAATGTTTGTGGACCAGCTCCTATAGCAAGTAAGACTGAAGAAAAATTAAAGTTTCTAAGATCCATGAAGATCTCTACAAAAAGGGTGAGATTCACTTGATATTTGGGTGGGTTAAAGCAAAATATTTAGAGGAAAGAGGAAAGTTAATAATTTACTAAATTTAAATGAATTTAAATTCATATATATGTATAAATACATATATATATGTATATTTATACATATATTTTAAATACATGTATATGTATCTCTATCACTAAAGTCATCCTCTAACATTCCACTGTGCCTTGAAGGTCAAATTTTACCAAAGGCTATGCCAATAGGGCACAATCAAGATAGGCTCTACCAAGCTAGTATTTGAATATAGAAGCAGAAATTGGCTTTATGCCTGTTGTGTTGTCTGAAGACCAGGCTAGCAAAGTTTGAAGGGGCTCATGACCAATTATCAAAAGATGATCTTTTTTTTTTTTTTTTTGCTACAGAAGTTTTCAAAGGCTGTGATTCTATTACACTGATGAGGTGTGAGAGTTGAGAGTTGAGAGATCCCCTAACATCAGTGAGATCCTCTTGACATGTGGTAGGCTTTGCAATTCACAAACCCCAATGAATACAGTCATGAGATTTGTAGCAAAGAATGAGTTTATTTACATTAAGAAAATAGCTTTATATTAGAAATAATTCATAATTTTAGCAAAGTAGCAGGATACAAAATAAATTCCTATAAATCCTCAGCATTTTTATACATCACCAACAAAATCCAACAGCAAGAGATACAAAGAGAAATTCCATTCAGAATAACTGTTGATAGCATAAAATATTTGGGAATCTATCTACCAAAGGAAAGTCAGGAATTATATGAGCAAAATTACAAAAAACTTTCCACACAAATAAAGTCAGACTTAAATAATTGGAAAAATATTAAATGCTCTTGGATAGGCCGAGCAAATATAATAAAGATGACAATACTCCCTAATCTATTTATTTAGTGCTATACCAATCAGACTTCCAAGAAAACATTTTAATGATCTAGAAAAAATAACAACAAAATTCATATGGAACAATAAAAAGTCGAGAATCTCAAGGGAATTAATGAAAAAAAAAATCAAATGAAGGTGGCCTAGCTGTACCTGATCTAAAATTATATTATAAAGCAGCAGTCACCAAAACCATTTGGTACTGGCTAAGAAATAGATTAGTTGATCAGTGGAAAAGGTTAGGTTCACAAGACAGAATAGTCAACCATAGCAATCTAGTGTTTGACAAACCCAAAGATCCTAACTTTTGGGATAAGAATTCATTATTTGATAAAAACTGCTGGGAAAACTGGAAATTAGTATGGCAGAAATTAGGCATGGACCCACACTTAACACCATATACCAAGATAAGATCAAAATGGGTCCATGACCTAGGCATAAAGAACAAGATTATAAATAAATTAGAGGAACATAGGATAGTTTATCTCTCAGACTTGTGGAGGAGAAAGAAATTTGTGACCAAAGATGAACTAGAGACTATTACTGATCACAAAATAGAAAATTTTGATTATATCAAATTAAAAAGCCTTTGTACAAACAAAACTAATGCAAACAAGATTAGAAGGGAAGCAACAAACTGGGAAAACATCTTCACAGTTAAAGGTTCTGATAAAGGCCTCATTTCCAAAATATATAGAGAACTGACTCAAATTTATAAGAAATCAAGCCATTCTCCAATTGATAAATGGTCAAAGCATATGAACAGACAATTTTCAGATGATGAAATTGAAACTATTTCTAGCCATATGAAAGAGTGTTCCAAATCACTATTGATCAGAGAAATACAAATTAAAACAACTCTGAGATACCATTACACACCTGTCAGATTGGCTAAGATGACAGGAAAAAATAATGATGAATGTTGGAGGGGATGTGGGAAAACTGGGACACTGATGCATTGTTGGTGGAGTTGTGAACGAAACCAACCATTCTACAGAACAATCTGGAATTATGCCCCAAAAGTTATCAAACTGTGCATACCCTTTGATCCAGCAGTGCTACTACTGGGCTTATACCCCAAAGAGATACTAAAGAAGGGAAAGGGACCTGTATGTGCCAAAATGTTTGTGGCAGCCCTATTTGTAGTGGCTAGAAACGGGAAATTGAATGGATGCCCATCAATTGGAGAATGGCTGGGTAAATTATGGTATATGAATGTTATGGGATATTATAGTTCTGTAAGAAATGACCAACAGGATGAATATAGAGAGGCTTGGAGAGACTTACATGAACTGATGCTAAGTGAAATGAGCAGAACCAGGAGATCATTATACATCTCGACAATGATATTGTATGAGGATGTATTCTGATGGAAGTGGATTTCTTTGACAAAGAGACCTAACTGAGTTTCAATTGATAAATGATGGACAGAAGCAGCTACACCCAAAGAAAGAACACTGGGAAACGAATGTGAACTATTTGCATTTTTGTTTTTCTTCCCGGGTTATTTTTACCTTCTGAATTCTCTCTGTGCAACAAGAAAACTGTTCGGTTCTGCAAACATATATTGTATCTAGGATACACTGCAACATATCTAACATATATAGGTCTCTTGCCATCTAGGGGAGGGAGTGGAGGGAGGAAGGGGAAAAATCGGAACAGAAGCAAGTGCAAGAGATAATGTTGTAAAAAAATTACCCTGGCATGGATTCTGTCAATATAAAGTTATTATAAAATAAAATAAAATAAAGAAAATAGCTTTATTATCAAGCAAATTCCTGTTAGGAATTAGCAAAAGTGGATTGACAGGCCTTTGGTTTTATCAGGTTTATCCTGGCTTCAAGCTGGGGAGAAGTTTGTCTGAGATTTCCAATTGAATAAGTTTCCCTTATGGACAGAAGAATGTGCCCCTTCCAGAGCTTGGGAGAGTTTGAAACCCTGAAATACCCTTCCCCCAAAGATTTCTTTCCGATCCTTCTCCCACAGATTAAAGGAGACTTGAAGGTCTCATTTTCTGTAGCTGCTTCAAGCTGATAAGGGTCATAGACTTGTCCCTATGTTCATTGGGGGTTCAGGTCAGGAGGGGAAGTGTGAGATCTCAAGATAGCAGCAGTGGCATCTAAAGGATGTTGTCCCAGGATCTTCTGACTGAAGGAATAGTTAGAAGTTTGTAGCTTGGAGCTTGGAGGAAACAAATCTTGTAAGCAGATTAAAAGTGGGGTGGCATCCAGGGTGGAAATGGTGATGTTTGGGAATGGAGCCTTCACAAATAATGCATCAAGTCCTATCTGTGGGCTGCCTTGAGGATGCTGATGGCCCACTCATCAATCTTGAATGCCCCACTGCCCACGCAGCTCCCTAGCTGAAAGGCTAAGAAGAAGTTAACTGCTGGCAGGGGCCATAGAATGACATCAAAAAAAGCTGGAGAGAAAATGCTAGGAGCAAAGTTCTCATCCTTGGAGTGAGAAAGAGTTAGAAAGAAGAGTAAGAGTGAGAGAAAAAAAAGACAGAAACAATTTCACTCTTTTTTCTCCAGAGTGCTCACAGGAGTACTCTGAAATACCTGACAAATAAAAACTGGACTATTTGTCACTCTGCAAGGAGCTAGGAAGGCTTAGGAGAGGTATGATCTCTTTTAGTAAACACTTTGATACCTCCAGAGCCTTCTTAGTCCTGCAGGGAAAAGCTTCTACTCAATTAGTAAAGGTGTCAAAACCAAGACAAAAAGCAACTTGAAACCAATCTCACCTGGGTATGTGTCCCTTCTCTGAACAGGCTTCAGAGGAGGTTTAAGCCAGTCAGAAGGAAAAAGTTTGTTCCTGTGGGCTATAAAAAGGAGTATAAGAATCAAGGAGCTGAGAGATTAAAGTGCCATAGTCAGAGGTGAATGAGCAGCCGCTTTAGCTGCAAACCCATTCCCCTTGGCTTGAAGTGAATCTCCCTTTTGGTATCCTTTACAAAATATGACTGAAACCTCTCTGGATCCGTGGACAGCCTGTAGTAGCTTTGGAATTTCTCCTGCATATTTAATTGGAGAATTCTTTGCTGTCAAAAGTCCCCTTTCTTCCATATAGCCCCATAAGCACGCAAAATATGAAAAGCATAATTGGAGTCAGTATAGATGTTTATTCTCATTCCATTCCCCAGTTCTAAAGCTCTGGTTAGGGTAATGATTTGGTATTTAATAGGAGAGCCTGATGTAGTAAGCCTCCCACTAGTAAGCCAGTGATGCCTTTTGGCTTCTAAAATGCTCTGATGTCCTAGGGTAAATTTTGAAACATCTTCTCTAAGACACAAGAGCTATTCTAGGGAAATTGAGTCCAGTTTCTTTGAGAAATAGGCAACCAGGGAGGGGAAAAATCGGAACAGAAGTGAATGCAAGGGATAATGTTGTAAAAAAATTACCCTGGCATGAGTTCTATCAATAAAAAGTTATTTAAAAAAGAGAGAGAGAGAGAGAGAGAGAGAGAGAGAGAGAGAGAGAGAGAGAGAGAGAGAGAGAGAGAGAGAGAAATAGGCAACCAATCTGGGATCTCCCAGGGTCTGGCCCTTCCTTTCAGGACTGCAGATCAAGACTGTAATTAAGCAGCTTCTAATCTTTAATCTCTATCTTCCAATTCTTTAGCTAAAAGTTTGTGCTTAAGAAATTTCTCAAACTTGAATAGGGCTAGAGTGGCCCAAACAGAGGAATCTATTTTCTCCCAGAGGGAATATGGGAAGGCTTTTGAGAGCAGCACAAAAAGAACATCTGGAGCTCTGAGAAAAGGAAATTGGGTCCCCAATTTCACCATTAAATCATGCCCCAATAAGGGAGCAGAATAGGAAGTAATAATAAGGAACCAGTGTTTAAATAACAGATCACCAAACTGGCAAGGCAGAGGAAAAGTCTCCAAACAATTCTTAAGTTCCCTTGCAATCCCCATTCTATAGGGGGAGAGGCAAGTGAGACCAGACTGCCAGAGCAAGAAGGAAGGAGAAGTCCTCATAGTAAAAAGAAATTCAGTGGTCTCACTGGCCACATCTGGGGATAGCCAGGGTTCTGCTGTGGTGGTAGAATGAGGGGGAGCCTGACCAAGCCCCAAACTCCTGCTAGAGGGCAGGACATTGGTGGGGCAACTTGTTCCCTGTAAGCAGTCTCTCCTCCAATCCCCGTCCTGGTTGCATTCAGGGCAAGATCTGGGGAGTTTCCTCCGTGGACAGTTTCGGGCCGCTGGCCCTGTCTATGACATCTAAAGCACAAACTCCTAGGTTTCCCAGAAATGTCAGTAGTTAAACTATAGGACTGTTTGCCATTTCTTACTCTGTGGTCTTTTTTCTTGGCTGCAGTTTGGTCCCTGTTATTAAACACTACAACAGCTGTTTTTAGCAGCCGAGTGGGAGAAGTTTGAGGGTCCAAAGTGTGGGGGTCAGAAACCATTTAATAAAAAGCTTTAGAGATCTCTAGAAGCAAAAAAGTTTATTATACGTTCTCGTGAGAATCGGGCGTCCCACCCCTCGAGCAGATAATCAGATAATCGAAAGGAGGAGGCACCGTAGAGGGCAGGGTCAACACTTTTAATTCCTAACGCAAATTCCCCCTCCCACCACTGACCCTCATCCTTACTGCTGAGGATCTTACATTCTAAACGCGGGAACTACCCAAGAAATTGAACTTGACCAGTAAGTTACATAGTTGCCTATATTTGACCGAAACAGAAAGACACTGATGTCATAGGAGGATAACAAAAGGGGACTTAAGTGTGCCCTTAGGAGGATAGCAGGGAAGGGGCTTAAGTATGCCCTTAGGAGGATAGCAGGGAGGGGGCTTAAGTATGCCCTTGACTTTAATGCTTAAAATCCTTCAAGCGAAATAGATGAAGACTTACTCGATTTTCACAATTGTCTTGAAAGATCTCACCTCATCTCTTTCAAAAACTGGCTTCTGCAGCTTCTTCCATATATCTGGGGCAGAGTGTTTAATATTAACATTTCTCCAGGATAGATCAAATTGGAGGGCATTGGTCTTGGACCCCTCAAAAAGCTGGATGGGGTCCTCAGAGTAATGGCCAAGTTTTTCCTTAATCTGGAAGAGATTTGACATTGAAAAAGGCACTTTTGCTCTGAGTATCTTTCCCTGAGAGTCTGCTGCTTCTCTCAGGGGGTCAAGGTTAAAATCAGTATTCTGAGGAGCAGAAAAAGGAGTCCCACTCCTTGTATCAGAGGGATTGAGGAATGGGGGCTGGGCAGTCTCCGAATCTAGTTCAAGAGATGAAGAGGATCAGGTTGAAGAAATATTGTCAGACATATTCTGGAAGGGATTTAGAAGCCTCCTGATACGGACTGCATGAGGGTGCAGACGAGGGATCCTGTGTCCCTAGAGGAGCAGAAAGAAGAGAGTTATTTAAAAGGTTTGTATCTAGTTTTGGTTTCCCTCTAACAAATTTTAGTAGCATCTTACAGTGCTGTTTTAATTTAAGCTTTTTAGTTTTAAGATCTTTCAAACTGAATTTGTCTTTGTTTTTTAAGAGACATCCTAAGGGAAAATCCTTAGGGATAGATGTAGATTGTCCCATTTTGCCATAAGCCTTAGATTTCCCTGATTCTATAGTGCCTCATCCTTCTAGCTATCCCTAGTGAGGGAGAGATGACAGAAATTCCCTAATTAAGGGCACTTTAAAATCAAAATGCAGGAATTCCCAGTCTGAGTGTCCCCAGCCAGAGAATTCTGTTGAGCGTGGAGCTCCAAGTGACCCAAATTTTCCAGGGAATTTGACTGTCTTAGCTATAGAATAGACAATCAGCAAGAAAAGGCTTACCTCTTTGGCCAGACTTTTGGGATCCCATAGCAGCCCACCAAATGTTGAGGTATGAGAATTGAGGGTTTAGAGATCCCCTAACAGCAATGGGATGCCCTTGGCCCATTGGCCATTCTTGTGAAAGAATTCGCAAATCCCAATGAATACAAGCACGAGGTTTTTGGCAAAGAATGGGTTTATTTACATTAAGAAAACAGTTTTCTTAGCAGGCAAACTCCTGTTAGGAATTAACAAAGGTGGATTGACAAACCTTTCGTTTTATGGGTTTTAATCTGGGGACTAGTTGGCTGGGAGAGATTTCCGATTGAATGACATTAGTTATCTTGGGAGTTTCCTTTATAGACAGAAAGGTGTGCCCCTCCCAGAGGTTGGAAGAGTTTGTGCCCGAATCACCCTTCCCTCAAAGATTCCTTTCCAACCTTTCCCCCACAGACTAAAGGGGACACGATTTACATTAACATCATAGTAGAGATTCAATCTGTGTACTCTCACCAAAGAGTATTATATATTTAGAACTGGAAAGATATCTTATAATTCAATAAGTCCAAATTCACACTTTTCTGATAAGAAAATGGAGAACCATAGAGACTAAATGATTTCATCCAACATTATAAACAAGCAAGTATCTAAGATGGGGTTTAAAACCTGGTCTTCCTGACTCTAAGTTTTTTCTGTACCAATTTGGCTTTCTAAAGAAAGCACAGTATTCTAAAAAACATTTTTGTAATGTATTTTATGTGCACTTAAGATGTATCTTTCCATAGTCCCCATATTGAACACCATTCCCCCTCCCAAATCAATTTTTAAAAGTTATAATAATGTACATTCTAGCAAAATAGATTCATACTTTTATCCTGCCCTAAAATTCACACTGGACTTTAAGTCTACCTTGTTTCTGGGAAGAGTTGAGTAGAATTTTTTATCTTCAGTGTTTTGGATTGTGCTTTCTCAGTGCATTGATTAGAGTTCAAAAGTTTTTTGATCATTTTTCTTTATAATGTTCTTTTGTAATGCTGGAGAAACTAAGGCAGGGGAGAGATTAGAGAGTTTTTAATATTTTATTAATGGGATAGTATAATTGACTGGACAGGACTCTCGTTTCAAATTACCCAGTCAGACAGAGATAAAGATATACTGGGACTAAGGGATCCAGGTTGGTCCCAGGGCTGGAGGAGACTGTCATCTCAAAGAATCCAGAAGACAGCATCCAGCCTCCAGCCTTCAGCAATGAATGGGAGAACCTTGACTTCTTAAATACCTTTTCTCTAAACAAAGGAAGGGGTAAGAAGCACGGGGAAACTTCTGTCAGGATAGGGGAGGCCATAAATCCTAAAAACCCAGAGACAGGATGTCTAAATACACAGAAATAAAGATATCAGTGAGGTATCTTGGAATATTTTAGAGGGATATTGTAAATTCTTGAGGACAGAAAAGAATCAAGAGGTCTACTCTCTTGTTTGTCTTGCTAATTTATAAGCAAATGGTCCTCAGTTTTAATGACTCAGAGCTGGGGGTTACAACTTAGGGGATTGAGACAGAATAGTTAAGGAAACTGAGACAAGGGAAACTAGTACAGGGAAACTGAGTCAGGACAGTTAAAGAGAACTGTGGCATAACACTTTTTCACTATGTAAATTGTTTTCCTGGTTCTGCTCACTTAGTTCTACATCAGTTGCTCTGAAACTGCTCATTTCATCATTTTGTATGGCATAATAATATTCTATTACAGTTGTTTACCACAATTGTTTAGCCATTCACCAATAAAAGGACATTGCCTTACTTTCCAGTTTTGGGTTACTTTACATATTTTTGTACATCTAGGTTTTTTACCTCTTTCTTTGATCTCTTTAAGGTAAAGACCCAATATTGGTATATCTGGGTCAAAGGGAATGTACAGTTTTGTAAGGTTAGGGACATATTTCCCAATTGGAAAACACAGGCTTTTAAAATTTTTAAGGGCACTGAGGCAATGAAGACTCAGTGAATTCAACCTGAAATTTCACTTATTTAAAATAATTCGCCCTTGTGAGCTCTTTCATTATGTTCTAGAAAACTTCCCTCATGGTGACTGACACTACTGGAAGCCCTGAGGCACTAAAAACATATGCCAAGAATTCAGGTATTGCTCAATTAGAGTACAGATGAACCACTCACCTATCCTTACTCCTCAACCAAAACAACTCCCTCCTCTCTGCCCTCCCTACAACCCCGACTTCCTTTGGGGAAAAAAAAAAGAAGCAAAAACATATCAAAGTTACAGACAAATGACTCACTGAAATCTTATGTTTGTTAAAGTTCTTAACTAATTTTATCCTGAATATACTGGAATCATTAGGCATCCTTCCAAAAACTTCCATGACTCTTATTGAAGAGGTATTAGAGTAGATGCTAGGCCTTTATTTTCTTAAATCTGGTATCAGGAGAGAAGTTTGATCAAGACCACGTTACCATTAGTTTTAGAATTCATACATTTGAAAGCTAAAGTTTAAACACCTTTAGTAACCATATCCAAATCAAATTCAATTAGATGTTTTTTTTATTCAGTGGCAATGATTTGACAATTTATTGTGTGAAGTATCATTTTGAATGTTTTTGTTTCATAGATTGAGAGTCAACCAAAGAGTAGCAGAAAGACATGAATAACTCACAACATAATACCAATTAAGAAATGTGTAAGAAAAACTAAGGCTGACATTAGAAAAATGTATAACACTCACCAACAAAAAATGTTGTCTCATCATGTTGCAAGAGTGGAAATACAAGATGATGCTAGGAAATTCTCTCTCTCTCTCTCTCTCTCTCTCTCTCTCTCTCTTTCTCTCTCTCTCTCTCTCTCTCTCTCTCTCTCTCTCTTCTCTCTCTCTCTCTCTCTCTCTCTCTCTCTCTCTCTCTCTCTCTCTCTCTCTCTCTCTGTATATATATATATATATATATATATATATATATAAAGTTGCCATGTGTCATGCATTAGTATATGAAGTTCAAATTAAAAGTAAAGCCATTTTCCAAATATCAAACTGAAAAGAGTATCAGCAAAACAGATGTAGGTTCCCTGATGAAATGGTAGATACAGTGATATGATACCTATAATTTTTTTTCCTGTCTTCTTTTCTTTTTTTTTGATTTTCCCTTCTTTCCATCAAGATCTAACAGTAAGATGGAGAATGGGAGCCATATCTGTGTTATTTTACAGGGAAATAAATTTCCTTTTAAATCAATTAGTACTTTGGGAGATACTTAACTGCACATAAAATTTACAGGATAACTAAAAAGGAAGATAATGAATAGATGTTGGTTTGTGATTTTTTTTTTTACATCAGATATCTTTACAAATATTTTATAATCCATAATGTTGTATTCTAAAGAAATATATCACACACTAGTGAGGGATGAGAACAAAATGTGACCATTTTTTCTAATAGATCTCTGCCACTGCCTGTTACAAAGAAGTTAAAATAATAGATGTAGCCCTGGAAAACATTTTAGAGTGGGGTAGACTCATGTAGTCCATTCATTTTAGATATGAAACTGAATGACTTAGCCAAGGTCATATAGATGGTGAAAGATATAAGATTTGAACAAAGGTACTCTGATGCCACTTTCCCAGAATTGTGCTATCTCTCAAAGAAAAATATGCAGCAATTGAATCTGCTGACCTTGGTTCCTTTTTCTCTCTCAAGTGGTAAAATACAAAGGGCAAAAAGAATTTAATCTTAAGAACAGAAATAAGCTAACCTTAAAGACAAAATGCTAAATATTGGCTGTTATCAGGATTGAGTTTATTTTCCAAAATAGGAAATAAACAGTCTTTTCTAGTCTGCTTTAATTCTTTAATTTAAATGAAAGCTAATCCTGATTTTATTAATTTAAATAATATTTTCCCAGGTCCTTTGTTTCCCCTTCCAACATAATGAATTCATGAAAGCAGATCTTTTTTTTTTCCCCTAAAAAATATGTTTATTTTCAAAACATATGCAATTATAATTTGACAGTATTGACCCTTGCATAGCCTTGTGCTTCAGATTTTCTCCTCCTTCCCCTCACCCCTTCCCCTAGATGGCAAGCAATTCAATATATGTTAAACATGTTAAAATATATGTTAAATCTAATATGTATAAATACATTTATACAATTCTCTTGCTGCACAAGAAAAATCAGGTCAAAAAAAAGAAAGTAAATGAGTAAGAAAACAAAATGCAAGTGAACAACAACAAAAAGACTGAGAATGTTATGTTGTGACCCACATTCAGTTCCTAGAGTCCTCTCTCTAGGTGTAGATGATTCTCTTCATCACAAGATCATTGGAACTGGTATCAATAATCTCATTGTTAGGAATAGTCACATTCATCAGAATTGATTGTTGTATAATATTAATGTTGTCATATACAATGATCTCCTGGTTCTGCTCATTTCACTTAGTTCAATTCATGTTAGTCTCTCTAGACCTTCTAAATTCATTCTCCTGATTATTTCTTATAGAACAATAATATTTCATAATATTCATTTACCATAATTTATTCAGCCATTCTCCAACTGATGGGCATCCACTCAGTTTCCAGTTTCTTGCCATTATAAAAAGGGCTACCACAAACATTTTTGCACATGTGGGTCCCTTTCCTTCCTTTAAGATCTCTTTAGGAGATAGGCCCAATAGAAGAAACACTGCGGGGTGAAAGGGTAAGCACAGTTTGATAACTTTTTAAACATAATTCCAAATTACCCTCCAGAATGACTAGATCAGTTCACAACTCCACTAACAATATATTAGTGTCTCAGTTTTCCCACATCCCCTCCAACATTTGTCCTTGTCTTTTCTTGTCATCTTAGCCAATCTGAAAGGTATGTAATGGTATCTCAGAGTTGTCTTAATTTGCATTTCTCTGAACAATAGCGATTTAGAGCACCTCATACAATTAGAAATAGTTTTAATTTCTTCATCTGAAAATTGTCTGTTCATATCCTTTGACCATTTATCAATTGGAGAATGGTTTGGATTCTTATAAATTTGAGTCAATTCTCTATATATTTAGAAATGAGACCTTTATCAAAACCCTTAAATGTAAAAATTATTTCCCAATTTATTGCTCCCCTTCTGATCTTGTTTGCATTAGTTTTGTTTGTACAAAAACTTTTTAACTTAATATAATCAAAATTATCTATCTGGTATTCAATTATGACTTCCAGTTCTCACAAAACCAGATCTTAAGGAGTTTGTTTTTCTGTTGAAAAAAAACTGAAGATGACATTTTTTTTCCACTTGGGGCATAAACAGCTGGGATGGGGAGATGATGCAATTAAAGGAGCAATGGTAACAGGAGAAGGGATAAGACAAAAATCCTAGGGAATGAAAATTAAGGAAGAAACAGCATCAGGAGAAGATAAGCTTTTGATAGCATCCTAGGAATGTGGCAATGAGACAAATAGATGGTCCCCAGGATAAGGAAATAAATTTCTTCTAGGTAGTAAGTACCCCTTCTGGTTTGTTTTTACAAAGACCATTTGCCTTGTGCTAGTTATAATCCTGAATTGGGATATTGTTTTGAAGTTCAAATGACTGGAATGCTATCATTTTTCAAGTTATGATCTATCATTTTACTATTTTAGAGCAGTTGAGCATTTAATTCAAAGTTCTTAACTTTTTTTGTGTACAAAACATTTTTGGCAATCTGATAAATTCGATGGACCCCTTCTCAGAATAATGCTTGTTTCCTACATTCACAATTGAAGAAAAGGCTAAATTTCAGCTAAATATTAATGAAAATAAATAAAACTTTGTTTCAATTCAAGTCTATATACTGGTTGAGTGACCAGTGTAAAAATCTTTGGTTTATTTTAATCCTCTTATTTTAGACGTAAAGATTCTAACACTGTCTTCTACAGATGTGGCCAATGGCGAGTATTCTACTAGAAATTGAGTGGATGTCCATTAATTGGGGAATGGTTGAACAAATTATGGTATATGAATATGGTATATGGTATAAGAAATGAGCAGGCTGATTTTAGAAAAACCTGGAAAGACATGAACTGATGCTAAGTGAAATGAGAAGAACCAAGAGAACATTGTATATAGTAACAACAAGATCATGTGATGATCAATTATAATGGACTTTACTCTTTTCAACAATGAGTTGCACCAGGAAATTCAAATAGTCTTGGAAACAGAAAGTGCCATCCACATCCAGAGAGAAAACTATGGATCAAAGCATAGTATTTTCATCTTTTGTTGCTTTTGTTGTTTGTTTTGCTTTTTTTTTCTTTCTTGTGTTTGTTGTTGTTGTTGTTTTTAACTGGTTTTTCTTTACACAGCATGATGAATATGGCAATATGTTTAGAAGAACTGCACATGGTAAATTTATACCAAAATGTTTGCTGTCCTGAGAGGGAAGGGAGGAGAGAGGAAGGTGTGGAACACAAGGTTTTGCAAAGATAGATGTTGAAAACTATCTTTGCATGTATTTGGAAAAATAAAATACTATTTTAAAAAGGGAAAGAAAAAAATTATTTTATAAATAGAACTGAAACATGTGGAATTTTAGATAGAGTCATTGATTCTTTGAAAATATTGTATCAACCATGATAAATATAGCTTTGAAGAGATGTATGTGATTCACACCACAGCGAACACACCAGGTTAGTTTTTCTTTCTAGCAGAAACATGAATCAACTATATTTAAGTAATAAAGGGGATAATTACAAAGTATCATTACATTAAAGGGCAAACACATAGGAAGCAAGGCTGGTTATATTGTAGTGATGTAGGAAATAGATTAAATCTTAAAGATTTCTATTCTTATATTAGAAAAACTCTTCAAACAATTTAATTTCTTGATCAGATCTTTGATTACATAAAATAAATCTTCATTACCACACTGACCACAGAATTGTTGGTCTTATTGTATGTGGGATTGTGTAAATTCTTTGTTTTCCAATTTAGTTTCTACTTGAAAGCATTTAGTGGGGAAAAACTGTGGTGGTTTTTTTTTTTTCTTTAAAATAATAGTTCTCTCTGGGAGAGAGCAGATTTCTCGGGGAAGTTTTCTGGAGGCAGCCTTAGTTTCAGTTGAAAGTAATAATCACCTAAAACACAGCCAGGTGTTAAAAGTTCAGATCTTTTATTGCCTCCAATATAGCCCAGTTAGTTGAGGCCTATCTCTCTGCTTGGTTCTAAGAGCGCCCTCTGAATGTCTCCAAATCCAAAGATTTGTCCTTCAGCCTCTTGGTTCCAAGAGCTCTTACAGCTTTGTCTTTTGCTTCTGCCTCTGCCTCCAGCACCAAGGTAAAAGTTGTAATGAATCTTTCTTGCCTCGGAGAGAAGGCTTCTGGCTCTGGCTCTCCCAGAGTGCTCTGTGTTTGTCCCAGTGTGCTCCGCTCCAATCTAATTCAGCTGAACTCTCTTAACTGGGCCTCTGCTTTCTTCTTATATATCAGAGAGTGAGATTATGGGTTTTCTCCCATAGTGCTCTCTGGCCCTAAGAGCTTCAAAGGAGGTGTGAATTTGGATATCTCATACTAAACCCTGAAATCTCCCAAACGTGTGAACTCCAATGAGTAAAGGTGTGAACACAAGCACTGTATCAATTAGTTCTACTTAGTACCTTGTTTCAGGTTCTGGTCCAAAACATATCCTTGTAAGATCAGATCAATCATACTGAACCATGCTAAATTAGATAATTATTGTCTGTATCAACTCTAATGACTTTACATTTAGTAAAGATTCCAACAAAAAAACAAGAAGAAATGAAATATAATGTAAAATCTTGGCAAAGTTATAAACTAAAGTTCCCTGGACTGTGGTGATTTGCAAAAAGTAATCACTGGACTTATCTCTAAAAATTATTTCAGTTCCAGTAACTTCAGGGGGGTGGGAATTACTATTTATAAAAATTTTATGATTTTATAAGTGTTATATAATAAATTTTTCTACATTTGTTTTTCATATACAATAGTAAGTTGTAATATTACTAAATACAAAATTTTTATATAATATTAATCATAAAATTACAGATTAATAAGCTTATTTTTCTTATTTCTTATTTTTCTCAAAGTATGTTTTATATACAATAATTTATAAAATCACTAATTACAAACTTATTATACAATAATCATAAAATTATGGATTAATAAGCTCATAGCTTTAATGTTTGAAAGGACTTTAGAGGTATCTGAAGAAGTGACTATGAGTGACTATATCAAATCATCAATAATTCTCCTTTGAGAACACCCATTTATTTAAAATCTAATTTAGAAGCCTGATGGAAAGAACAATGAACTCAGAATTAGAAGACATGGGTTCAAATTCTAAATCCCTACTTCTGTAATCTTGAGTAACTCACCTTTGCATGTCTAGATATCCATTTATTTTTATTGATAAAATGAATTAGATGATTTCTCAAGTCCATTCCAACTCTGACACTTTTTGATTCTAAACCATATTTCTTCCAATTTCTCATTATAATTAAGCTACATCAAAAACTTGATTAATATTAGTATTACTGAATTTATTATTTCCTTCTATCAAAGATATGGAAGTAATAAAATCATCATGCTATAAGAGAAAGAAATTAGAGCAATCTGACAGAATTATATATGACAAAATCATTTTTTCACTCACATTTCATTCGCATCTAACCAACTTCCTGATGACTTATTTATCCCTATACATTATAGGTATGGAAATGGATATAGGTATATACAAGAACAGGATTTACAAGATTATTTTACTATATTTAAATAAAAACTAATACATTTTCTCTTCCTTTAGTTTTTATGCAAATATTTTCTATCCAAATGTGGGTTATTGAAGCATAGATTTAGAGCTGAAAGGGACTTTAAAAGCCAGCTAGTCCAACCCCATCAATTTACAGATAAAAAAATTTAGGCCTCAAGAAACTAAATAACTAATAGAAAGTCAAACTGTTTGTAAATATCTGTAACAATATCTGAACAAATTATCCTGATCCCAATCCATAACTCTAACTGCTAACACAAGGTCTCCAATATTTTTATTCCTCCAGTTTCTTTTAACAAAAAAAAAGAAGAAAGTGTTCTAAATACCAAAGTAAATTTAATATGTTGCTCGTAATATTCCTTACAATTATTTTCTGCTTAAAGTACCATTAAATAATTACCAGTGTAAACCTCTTTTTTTTTTTTTTTTTTTTATAATAAATTTTATTTTATTTAATAATAACTTCGCATTGACAGAATCCATGCCAGGATAATTTCTACACGACATTATCCCTTGCAATCACTTATGTTTTGTTTTTTCCCCTCCCTCCCTCCTCCCCCCCCCCAGGATGGCAAGCAGTCCTATATATGCTAAACATGTTGCAGTATATCCTAGATACAATACATATTTGCAGAACCAAACAGTTCTCTTGTTGCACAGGGAGAATTGGATTCAGAAGGTAAAAATAACTCGGGAAGAAAATCAAAAATGCAAATAGTTCACATTCATTTCCCAGTATTCCTTCTTTGGGTGTAGCTGTTTCTGTCCATCATTTCTCCAATGAAACTCAGTTAAGTCTCTTTGTCAGAGAAATCCACTTCCATCAGAATACATCCTCATACAATATCGTTGTCGAAGTGTATAATGATCTCCTGGTTCTGCTCATCTCACTTAGCATCAGTCCATGTAGGTCTCTCCAAGCCTCTCTGTATTCATCCTGCTGGTCATTCCTTACAGAGCAATAATATTCCATAACATTCATATACCACAATTTACCCAGCCATTCTCCAATTGATGGGCATCCATTCATTTTCCAGTTTCTAGCCACTACAAACAGGGCTGCTACAAACATTTTGGCACATACAGGTCCCCTTCCCTTTTTTAGTATCTCTTTGGGGTATAAGCCCAATAGAACAGTGTAAACCTCTTAGACAACTATCTTTAACTGTTAAAAGGTCATGAACCACTAAATGGGAACTACTACATTAGAATTTTAGGTGGGAACTTTTTTCTAATTTTCCATCAATAAGTTTATGATAACTGATAGTGACTTATAATGAATTTAAGCTATCTTTTGAGAATTCATATCCATTGAAGAATTTTCAGATGAAGAAATTAAAACCATTTCTAGCTTTATGAAAAAATGTTCCAAATCATTATTGATTAGAGAAATGCAAATTAAGACTTCTCTGAGGTACTACTTCTTCTCACTACTTCTTCTACTATACACTTCTCAGATTAAGATGACAGGAAAAGATAATGGTGATTTTTGGAGAGGATGTGGGAAAACTGGGACACTGATACATTGTTGGTGGAGTTGTGAACTGATCCAACAATTCTGAAGAGCAATTTGGAACTATGCCCAAAAGGCTATCAAACTGTGCATACCCTTTGATCCAACAGTGTCTCTACTGGGCTTGTATTCCAAAGAGATCATAAAAAAGGGAAAGAAACCTATATGTACAAAAATGTACAAAAGCAGCCTTTTTGTAGTGGGAAGAAACTGGAAACTGAGTGAATGCCTGTCAGTTGGAGAATGGCTGAAGAAGTCATGGTATATTATTGTTCTCTAAGAAATGATCAGCAGAATAATTTCAGAGAGGCCTGGAGAGACTTACATTATCTGACGCTAAGAGAAGTGAGTAGAACTAAAAGAACATGGTACACAGCAACAGCAAGATTATACAATTATCAATTCTGATGGATGATCTGTTTTCAACAGTGAGATGACTCAGGCCAGTTAAAATAGTCTTGTGATGCAGAGAATCATCTGCATCCAGAGAGAAGACTGTAGGGACTGAGTGTGGATCACAACATTGTATTTTCACTTTTTTCTTGTTGTTTGCTTGATTTTTGTTTTCTTTCTCATTTTTTTCTCTTTTTGATCTGATTTCTCTAGTGCAGCATGATAATTGTAGAAATATGTATAGAAGAATTGGACATATTGGATTACTTTCAGTTTAAGGGAAGGGAGGGAAAAAAATTGAAACACAAGGTTTGGCAAGGGTAAGTGTTGAAAACTATCTATACATATATTTTGAAAATAAAAAAGCTTTTTTAAAAAAAGAGTTCATATCCATGATCTAAATTAACAGGATCCAAAAATGAAAATACTTCTTAAATCAATTAAATTTAGCAAATACTTGTTAAACAGCTTCCTATATGCTTAAAAGTGTGCCATGTTCCATGAGGGATATTTTAAGACAAAACCTTTGTCTCATTAGAGAAGATAATGTCCTTTCATCGATATGAAAAAATTGAATAACAATGCAAGGCAGCAAATGACTAAATGCAAAAATGAATAGGAAGGACAACAAATGTTTTAGAAATATGATGAGCCTTCAATTATGTTCAAATAATAATGTGCACTCCAAGAAAAAACAAAGATGACTTCTTTTGTGAAGACTTCTTTTGCTATTATAGATTCTCTTTATTTTATTTTTATGAAAACTCTTACATGTAAATTAACATTTTCATTGTGGTTTACCTTGTCTATAATTTTAAGTTTTGGGAGATTATGATGCTCCGTTTTTTTTTTTTTTTCCAGAGAATTAAAATCTTTTATTTATTTATTTATTCATTGATTTATTTTAAAAATAATTTTTAAGTTATGCAGGTACATTAATTTTTTGCATATTTTCATATGAGTCATATTGGAAAAGAAAAATCAAAACAAAGGGAAAAAAACACCTAAAAAAAAACAGAAGAAAATAAAAAGAAGTGAAAATAGTATGTATTGATTCATATTCAGTCTCCCATAGTTCTCTTTCTTGTTGCAGATAGTGTTTTCCATACACAACTTATTGGAATTGCCTTGGATCATTGAATTAGGGAAAGAAACCAAATCTCTCATAGTTGATCATTATAACATTTTGTTGTTATTATGTACAATGCTTACCTATTTCTGCTTGCTTTGCTCAGCATCAGTTCATGTAAATCTTTCCAGGCTTTTCTAAAATCAGCATATTCACCATTTTTTATATAACAATAATACTCCATTATTTTCACATACCATAACTTATTCAGCCATTCCCAAATTGATGAGTATTTATTCATTTTCCAGTTCTTTGCTACCACAAAAGGAGCTGTCACAAATATTTTCGCACATGTTGGTCCTTTTTTCTTCTTTATAATTTCTTTGGGATACAGACCCAAGTATGGGACTGTAGATCACAGTTTTATAGTCCTTTGGACATAGTGCCAAATTGCTCTCTAAAATGGCGAGGGTCAGTTCACAATTCCCCCAACGATGAATTAGTGTCCCAGTTTTCCCACATCCCCTCCAACACTTAACAACATTTTTTTCTATCATATTAGCCAATCTGATAGGTATGAGGTGGTATCTCAGAGCTATTTTAATTTTATTTTTCTAATCAATAATAGAGTGTTTTTTAATATGACAATAGATGACTTTAATTTTTTTATCTGAAAACTGCATGTTCATATATTTTGACTTATATTTATCAATAGAGGAATGAATGATTTGTATTCTTGTAAATTTTACTCAATTCTAAATATAGTGTATATATGAAATCTTATCAGAAACACTGGGTGTAAAAATTTTTTCCCCTTTAGCTTTCTGTTTCCTTTTTAATCTTGGCTGCACTGATTTTGTTTCTGCAAAAATTTCTTAATTTAATATAATTAAAATGCTCAATTTTTCATTTCATAATGTTCTCTAGTACTTTTTAGTGATAAATTCCTTGTCCAAAGATCTGATAGGTAAATCATCCCATACTCTCCTAATTTGCTTATAGTATCTCCTTTTATGACTAAATGAAGTACTCATTTTGATCTTCTTTTTGTTATGAAGTGTCAGATATAAATCTATGTCAAGTTTCTGTCATACTCTTTTTCAGTGTTCCCAACAGTTTTTGTCAGAGTTTTTTATTTTTGATTTTTTAATATAGCTTTCTATTTACAAAACGTATGCATGTCTAAATTTTTCAACATTGACCCTTGCAAAACCTTCTGTTCCAAATTTTGCCTTCCTTCCTTCAAACCTCCCTTAGATAGCAGGTAGTCTAATACATGTTAAATATGTTAAAATATGTTAAATCCAGTATATGTATACGTAGCCATACACTTATCTTGCTGCACAAGAAAAATCAGATCCAAAAAGAAAAAAAATTGAAAAGGAAAACAAAAATGCAAACAACAGAAAGAGTGAAAATGCTACCTTGTGGTCCACACTCAGTTTCCACAATCCTCTTCCTAGATGTAGCTCTCTTCATTACTGAACAACTGGAATTGTTCTGAATCAATTCATTATTGAAGAGAGCCACATCCATCAAAATTGATCATCATATAATCTTGTTGCCATGTATAATGATTTCCTGGTTCTGCTCATTTCACTTAGCATCAGTTCATGTATGTCTCTATAGGCTTCTCTGAAATCATCCTGTTGGTCATTTCTTAAAGAACAGTAATATTCCATAACATTCATATACCATAATTTATTTAGCCATTCTCCAACTGAGGGGCATTCATTCAGTTTCCATTTTCTAGACACTATGAAAAGAGCTGCCACAAATATTTTTGCACATGTTGGTTCCTTTCCTTCCTTTAAGATCTCTTTGGGAAAATGAACAGACAGTTTTCAGATGAAGAAATTGAAATTATTTCTAGTCATATGAAAAGGTGCTCCAAATCACTATTGACCAGAGAAATGCACATTAAGACGACTCTGAGATACTACTACACAATTCTCAGATTGGCTAAGATGACAGGAAAAGATAATAGTAATTGTTGGAGGGAATGTGGGAAAATTGGGACACTGATACATTGTTGGTGGAGTTGTGAATTGATCCAACCACTCTGAAGAACTATTTGGAACTGTGCCCAAAGGGCTATCAAACTGTGATCCAGCAATGTCTCTACTGGGCCTATATTTCAAAGGGATCATAAAAAAGGAAAGGAACCTATGTGTACAAAAATGTTTGTTGCAGCCTTTTTACTCTCTAGTGTTTTTAATAGAAAGGAGTGCTGAATTTTATCAAATGCTTTTTCTGCATTTATTGAGATAATCATATGGTTTTTGTTAATTTGGTTATTGATATAGCCAATTATGCTAATAGTTTTTCTAATATTGGACCAGCCCTGCATTCCTGGTATAAATCCTACATGATCATAATGTATTATCCTGGGGATGATTTTTCTGTAATCTCTTTGCTAATATTTTATTTTAGATTTTTGCATCAATATTCATTAGGGAGATTAGTCTATAATTGTCTTTCTCTGTTTTTGTCCTATCTGGTTTAGGTATCAGTACCATGTCTGTGTCATAAAAGGAATTTGGTAGGAGTCTTTCATTCCCTATTTTTAAAAATAGTTTATATAGTAATGGAGTTAATTTTTCTTTAAATGTTTGATAGAATTCATATGTAAATACATCTGGTCCTGGGGATTTTTTCTTAGGGAGTTGATTAATGTCTTGTTCTATTTCTTTTTCTGAAATGGAACTATTTAAGCATTTACTTCCTCCTCTGTTAATCTTGGCATCTATATTTTTGTAGGTATTCCCTCATTTCACTTAGATTATTAAATTTATTGGCATAAAGTTGGGCAAAGTAAATCTTAATTATTGCTTTAATTTCCTCTTCATTAGGGGAAAGTTCTCCCTTTTCATTTTTAAGATTAACAATTTGATTTTCCTCTTTCCTTTTTCTAATCAAATTTACCAAAGGTTTATCTATTTTGTTCTTTTTTTATAGAACCAACTTTTAGTTTTATTTATTGATTCAATAGTTTTTATTTTCAATTTTATTAATCTCTGCTTTTATTTTTAGAATTTCAAGTTTGGTATTTGATTGGGGGTTTTGAATTTGCTCTTTTTCTAGCTTTTTTAGTTGCAAGCCAATTCACTGATCTTCTCTTTCTCTATTTTATGCAAGTGAGCATCTAGAGATATAAAATTTCCCCTTATTACCACTTTGGCTGCATCCCACAAATTTTGGCATATTGTCTCATCGTCATTTTCTTGGATGAAATTACTAACTGTGTCTATGATTTGCTGTTTCACCCATTCATTCTTTAATGTGAAATTGTTTAGTTGTTGGTCTATTTTCCCCTGACATTTTATTGAATGTAATTTTTATTGCATCATAATTTGAAAACAATACATTTACTATTTCTGCCTTTCTTCCTTTGATTTTGAGGTCTTTATGTCCTAATATATGGTGAATTTTTGTATAGGTTCCATGAATGTCAAGAAGAAAGTGTACTTCTTTCTATCTCCATTCAATTTTCTCCAAAGATTTATCATACTAACTTTTCTAGTATTCTATTAAACTCTTTAACTTCTTTCTTATTTATTTTGTGGTTTGATTTATCTAGTTCTGAGAGAGCAAGGTTGAGATCTCCCACTATTATAGTTTTCTTCTCGCAGTTCTCTTAACTTCTCCTTTAGAATTTCTGTCCTATAGCACTTGGTGCATATATATTTAGTATTGATATTGCTTCATTATCTATAGTACTTTTTAGCAAGATACAGTTTCCTTCCTTATCTCTTTTGATTAGATCATTTTTTGCTTTTGCTTGATCGGAGATCAGGATGGCTACTCCTGCTTTTTTTTTTTTTTTACTTCACCTGAAGCATAATAAATTCTGCTCCAGCCTTTTACTTGTATTCTGTATGTATCACTTTGCTTTAAATATGTTTCTTATAAACAACATTTTGTAGGATTCTGGGTTTTAATCCGGTCTGCTCTCTGCTTTCACTTTATGGGCGAGTTAGCCCAATTCACATTTACAGTTAAAACTATTACTTCTGTTATTTCCTGCCATCTTATTATACCCAGATTATACTTTTCTGTTTCCTTTTCCCTTTCCCTCCTCCCCAGTATTTAACTTATGAGCAACACTTGCCTCAAGCAGCACCCGCCCCCCTTTTAGAATCCCTCCTTTAGAGTCTCTCTGGTTTCTTATACCTTTCTCCTACTATTTCTGTTTTCCCTTCTATTTAGCCTATCCCTTCCCTTTTCACCTTTCCCCTCCCACTTTTCAATAAGGAGAGAGAAGTTTCTCTGTAAACTAAATATGTCTAATATTTTCTCTATGACCCAAATCTGATGAAAGTAAGATTCATACAGTGTTCATCCTCCCCCCTTCTTTCCCTCAAATATAATAGGTTTCTTTGCCTCTTTGTAAGATGTAATTTCCCTCATTTTGCCTCCATGTTTCCCTTTATCTAGTACAATCCCTTTTCCAAATCTGTGGTGTTTTTCTTCTTTAAAATATAAGATAATTCTCTCTGGGAGAGAGCAGGTTTCTTGGGGAGATTTTCTGGAGGCAGCCTTCGTTTCAGTTAAAAGTAATAATTACTCCAAATGCAGCCAGGTAGTTAAAAGTTCAGATCTTTTATTGCTTCCTCCAAAATAGCCTGGTTAGTTTTTCTTAGAGGCCTATCTTTCTGCTTGGTTCCAAGAGCTCCCTCATGTCTCCAAATCCAAAGGTTTGTCCTTCAGTCTCCAGCCAGCACCAAAGTGGAAGATGCAATGAATCTCTCTTGCCTCGGAGAGAGGGCTTGTGGGCTTCCTCCCAGAGTGTTCCTCTCTGATCCCTGGCAATGTTCTGAAGTAACTCCTTTGACTGGCTCCCTGAAGCTCTATTTATGCTCCTTCTCCAAAAGTGGGATTGTGGGATATGAGAGAGTGGGATTATAGGTTTCCTCCCAGAGTGTTCTCTGGCCCTAAGAGCTTCAAGGGAGGTGTGAATTCACAAAGTTACAAAGTTAACTTTGTGAATCTCCCATACTTGTGAACTCCAATGAGTACTTAAATACTTCTTGCTTATATGAGCTCTCTAAAAGTATGAACACAAGCATTAAGGTCTATCAGTTCTGCTTAGCATCTTGTTTCTTCTGTCCCATAACATCTCCTTGTAAGATCGGATCAATCATACTGAACCATGCTAAATTAGATAATTATTGTCTCTATCAACTCTAATAACTTAACAGTTTGTAAAGATTCCAACACAAATCTAAATTCCTTTTTTTATATTGTAACAGTAAAATAAAATTATACATGCACTCTCTATGTATATCCATAATAGAAATATATTTCTCAAGAATTCTTTTTACCTTTTTATGCTTCTCTTTAATCCTATATTTGGAAGTCAATTTTTTTGTTTAGTTCTGGTCTTTTCATCAGAAATAAATGGAATTCACCTGTTTTATTGAATGTATATCTTCTTTCCTGGAAGAAAATGCTCAATTTAGTGAGGTAGTTTATTCTTGGCTGCATTCCAAGTTCTTTTGCCTTTTGGAATATCAGATTCCAGGACCTTTGATCCTTTAAGGTACTAGATCCTGGGGGATTCTTATTGTGGTTCCTTGGTATTTAAATTGTTTTTTCCTAGCTGTTTGTAATATTTTTTCCTTGGTTAGATCGTTCTGAAATTTAGTGACTCCTTGTAGTCTTCATTTTGAGGTCTCTTTCAGGAAGTGTTCAGTGAAATCTTGTAATGGCTATTTTACCTTCTGATTCTATGACTTCAGGGCAGTTCTTTTTGATGATTTCTTGAAAAATAGTTTCTAGCGAGCAGAACCAGGAGATCATTATATACCTCAACAACGATACTGTTTGAGGATATATTCTGATGGAAGTGGATCTCTTCGATAAAGAGAGTTAATTCAGATTAAAGCAGCCACACCCAAAGAAAGAACACTGGGCAATGAATATAAACTGCTTGCATTTTTGTTTTTCTTCCCGGGTTATTTCTATCTTTTGAATTCAATTTTCCCTGTGGAACAAGAAAACTGTTCAGTTCTGCACACATATATTGTATCTAGGATATACTGTAACCTATTCAACATGTAAAGTACTGCTTGCCATCTAGGGGACGGGGCGGAGGGAGGGAGGGGAAAAATCAGAACAAAAGTGAATGCAAGGGATAATGCTGTAAAAAAAAATTACCCTGCCATGGGTTCTATCAATAAAAAGTTATTTTAAAAAAACAGAATAATACAAACCTTAAAGTTAGGTTTGACATCTGCCCCTAAATGTCTACAGTTTCTTTCTATGCACAATTTTTTGGCAGAAACGTTTTAGACCTGAGTGGAAGAGTGTGGGTCAGAGCTAAAATAGCAATAACTCAAACACACCACAAAACTATGACTCAGTAAATCATCCTCAAAGGACCTGCCACTCAAATAGTAAATTTGTTTAATTTCTCACTCCATAACAGAGCCTGCTTTAATCACTGGAAAGACAGAGAACAAACCCCTGACCTTAAGTCGCTTATATCCTAATGGAGGAAGTAATATATGTTCTTGTTTTTCCTAATTCTCACTACTTTGCTTTCCAATAATAAAGGTCATGATCATGTTTGATTTAAAAAAAAAAAAAAACTAAATCTGGCAATTTCCACAATATTTTGCAACATTTTCAGCATGTAAAATAGTCAACTGATAAATAGTAGTGGAGTCTTGTTATTTTATATAATTAGAAACAGCAAGTTCACATTTAGGATTCCGCAAAGTTAGCAAAGAGCAAAGATGGCTGGATTTTGAATATACTCTTATCATAAAAACCAAACCAGACAAATCAATATAATTTATTGATTTTTTTTCTTACAAAAATACAGTCAAGTAGTATAAAGGATAGCTGTTAATAGTGAAGATCCCACATCTATTGTTGACATAGAGATCTTATACACTGATGTGTTACATCTTGTAACCGAAACTCTATATGTCCAGAGCTGTTGTCATTGAGGTTTGAAGAAAATTGATTTGGAAACTTCCTTATCGTGTTTGACATATTCGATTAAAAGACTTTCTACTAATTCATGAAAAAAAAAAGAAAAATAGTTTCTAGGTTCTTTTTTCGTCGTGGTTTTCAGGGAATCTAATAATACTTTGATTGTCTCTCCTAGATCTATTTTCCAGGTTAGTTGTTTTCTCAAGTAGATATTTTACATTTTTTCCCTATTTTTTCATTTTTTTTTTTTTTGGTTTTGCTTATCTGATTGTTGATGTCTCATTGAGTCATTCATTTCCATTTGTTCAGTTCTGATTTTTAGTGATTTTTTTCATTTACTTTTTTTTTTTTACTTCTTTTTTATTTGTCTAATTGAGTTTTTAAATGAGTTGTTTTGTTCTATGGTATTTTTTTCCATTTCACAAATTCTGTTTTTTAGGGAGTTATTTACCTTTTCCATTTTGCAAATCCTGTTTTTTAGAGAGTTGTCTTTTTTTTTCATTTTGTCAAATCTATCTTTTAATGAATTATATGCCTTTTCCAAACCCTTTTGCAACGTTTTCCTTTCCTTTCCCCATTTTTCTTCTAGCTCTCTTTTGAAATCATTTTAAATTTCTTCTAGGAGTGCCTTGTATGATGGGAACCAAGTTATACCACCTTTTGGAGCTTTATCTGAAGACAATCTGGTTTTAGTCCCCTCAGGGTTTGAAATCTCTTCTTCTTGAATATAGGATAGTTTACTTCTCAGATTTGTGGAGGAGGAAGAAATTTGTAACCAGAAAAGAATTAGAGATCATTATGGATCACAAAATCAATAATTTTGATTATAATAAGTTAAAAAGTTTTTGTACAAACAAAAACCAATGCAGACAAGATTAGAAGGGAAACAATAAACTGGGAAAACATTTTTACATCCAAAGATTCTGATAAAGGCCTCATTTCTAAAATATATAGAGAGAATTGACTCAATTTATAAAAAAATCAAGCCATTCTTCAATTGATAAATGGTCAGAGGGTATGACCAGACAATTTTCAGATGAAGAAATTGAAACTATTTGTAATCACATGAAAAGGTGTTCCAAATCACTATTGATCAGAGAATTGCAAGTACAACTACATATCTGTCAGATTGGCTAAGATGACAGGAAAAGATGATCACGAATGTTGGAGGGGATGTGTGGAATTGTGAACAGATACAACCATTCTGGAGAGCAGTTTGGAACTATGCTTAAAAAGTTATCAAATTGTGCATACCCTTTGATGCAGTATATTTCTACCGGGCTTATATCCCAATGAGATCTTAAAAGATGTGTGCAAAAATGTGTGCCAAAATGTTTGTGGCAACCCTCATTTCAGTGGCAATTGGAGAATGGCTGAATAAATTATGGTATATGAATGCTATGAAATACTATTGTTCTGTAAGAAACGACCACAGGATGATTTCAGAGAGGCTTGGAGAGACCTACATGAAGTGATGCTAAATGAAATGAGCAGAACCAGGAGATCATTATACACAACAATAAGATTATACAATTATCAATTCTGATAGATGATGATAGAGCAACATTCATGCTCTCCAGAATGGTTGTATCTGTTCACAATTCCACACATCCCCTCCAACATTCGTGATCATCTTTTCCTGTCATCTTAGCCAATCTGACAGATATGTAGTTGTACTTGCAATTCTCTGATCAATAGTGATTTGGAACACCTTTTCATGTGATTACAAATAGTTTCAATTTCTTCATCTGAAAATTGTCTGGTCATACCCTCTGACCATTTATCAATTGAAGAATGGCTTGATTTTTTTATAAATTGAGTCAATTCTCTCTATATATTTTAGAAATGAGGCCTTTATCAGAATCTTTGGATGTAAAAATGTTTTCCCAGTTTATTGTTTCCCTTCTAATCTTGTCTGCATTGGTTTTTGTTTGTACAAAAACTTTTTAACTTATTATAATCAAAATTATTGATTTTGTGATCCATAATGATCTCTAATTCTTTTCTGGTTACAAATTTCTTCCTCCTCCACAAATCTGAGAAGTAAACTATCCTATATTCAAGAAGAAGAGATTTCAAACCCTGAGGGGTTTGAAAAAATAGGGAAAAAATGGTGAATCTCTTCACCATTGAGATGATTCAAACCAGTTCCATTTGTTCAGTGATGAAGAGAGAGCCATCTATACCCAGAGAGAGTACCGTGGGAACAGAATGTGGAACACAACATAGCATTTTCACTCCCTCTGTTGTTAACTTGCTTGCATTTTGTTTTCTTTCTCAGTTTTTCTTTTCCTTCCTGCTTGATCTGATTTTTCTTGTGCAGCAAGATAACTATATAAATATGTATACATGTATTGTATTTAACATGTATTGGACTACCTGCTAGCTAGGGGAGGGGTGGAGGGAAGAAGGGGAAAATTTGGAACAAAAGATTTTGCAAGGGTCAATGTTGGAAAAATTACCTGTGTATATGCTTTGTAAATAAATAATAATAATAAAAAATTAATTTTTTTTAAAAGAAATAAATCTGTTCTCTTTCACAATAGAAACTATCTATGATTAGAATTCTCTGCCTTTTTACTCATTTTTTTTTTTTAAGTTGGGATCTGCTTTTAGGGCAAGATAGGTTTTCTAAATTTCCTCTGCAAGCAGCAGCAAAGTGGCCAAAGTGTGCTGGGATCATACTGACTCACTCTTGGTACTGAGTGGGTGTGGCCAGGTCCTGTGAGACTCCAGTGCTTCAGGGTTTACTATTTTCTTTTTGTGTTTGTGTTGGTTGTGTGAGAAGTTACAACTTCTCTACTGATCTACTGGCTTGCAACTAGGGCAGAGTAGATTCCTGGTGTAGATTCCTTCCCATAGATTCTCTGCCACCTGGAGTCTGTACCGCCCAGCAAAGACTACATCTGCCCTGGGTCTCACAGTATGCACTAGTGTCCTAGGCCTGGCCACCTCCCTCTATGCCTGAGCAAAACAGATCTTTTCTGACAATCTTCAAAATTATCTTCTCCTGGTAATTTGCTGCAATCCCAATATTCATGAATTCTGCCAGTCTAGAACTAATTCAGAAGCTGAATTTACTAATTAGTTGAGCGTCCTGGGAAAAGGTGTGTCCTCTCCACCACCCTGGCTCCCTCTCCCCAAATAGTGAATTTTTATCCTACAAACTGGAGTCTTTGTATTTATCAAACAGTAATCATTGACTACTATATCTTATGTACCTAACCTATTCTACTAATCCAGATAACTGCTACTTTATAATAGAGATTTATGTCTGATATTACTAGGTCACCATCCTTTGCCCTTTTTTTCCCATTAATTTCCTTGCTATTCTTGACCTTTTCTTTTTCCAGATGAATTTTGTTATTATTTTTTCTAGCCCTATAAAATAATTTTTGTCAGTTTGATATGGCTCTGAATAAGTAGATGACTTTAAGTGAAATTGTCATTTTCATTGTATTAATTCAGGCCGATCCCTGAGCAATTAATATTTTTACAATCATTAAATCTAATTTTATTTCTGTGAAAAGTGTTGTGTAATTGTATTCATATAGCTCCATGGTTTGCCCTGGTAGGTAGATTCTGAAATATTTTATTTTGTCTGCCACTATTTAAAATAGAATCTCTCTATCTCTTGCTGCTAGGCTTTGTTGGTAAAATATAAAAATGCTGATGATTTAGGTGAGTTTATTTTACATCCTGCAACTTTGCTAAAGTTATTGTTTCACGTAGAATCTAAAAAAAAGATTCATGTAGATTTTTTATTGATTGATTGATACGAATTCTAGAAAAGAATTCCCAAAATATACCATCATATCATCAACAGACTGATCGTTTTATTTCTTCATTTCCTATTCTAAAGTCCTTTTTCTTTCTTTTCTTATTGACAGACCCAACATTTCTAGTACAATATTAAATAATAGTGGTAATAATGGGTATCTTTGTTTCTCCCCTAATCTTTTTGGAAATGCTTTAGCTTCTCCCCAATATATTTGCTTGCTGATAGTTTTTGATATGCTTGTCATTTTAAGGAAAACTCCATTTATTCCTATGCTCTCTAGTGTTTTTAATAGTAACTAGTGCTATTTTTTGTCAAAAGCTTTTTCTGTATCTTTTGAGATTATCTTATGATTTCTTTTAGTTTTATTATTGATATGGTCAATAATGCCAATAATTTTCCTTATATTGAACCAGCCCCGCATTCCTTGTATAAATCCCACTTGTTCATAGTGTATTATCCTGCTAATAAGATTTTGTAATTTCTTTGCTAATATTTTATTTAAAACATTTACACCAATATTCATTAGGGAGAATGCTCTATAATTTTCTTTCTAACAACAATGTCTTTGCAACAATATTTCTTGGTCTTTTCCTTGTGGTTATCTCTTTTAGTAACTGATCAATGGATTTTTTCAATGATTATTTTGCCCTCTTATTCTAGTGTATGAGGACAGTGTATGATCTCTTGAAGAATGCTGTCCAGGCTTTTTTTGGTCATGGTCTTTAGGTTGTCCAGTAATTTTTAAATTCTTCCTTCTGGATCTATTTTCCAAATTCGCTGCTTTTCCAATGAGGCATTTTGCATTTTCTTTCATTTTTTTCATTCTTTTCAATTTGCTTGCCTGATTTGTGTTGTCTCATGGAATCATTAGCTTCCACTTGCCCAATTCTAATTTTTTTTTTAATTTTTAAAAACTTTATTTATTTAATATTTTTCCAAGAGCCATTAAAAACATTTTTTATATTTGTTTTTTATTTATTTATTCTTAGCACAGATTGTTTTATGAATCTTGTTGAGAAAGAAAAATCATAGCAAAACAGAAAAACCATGGGAGAGATTTAAAAAAAAAAAAAGAAAAGAAACAAAAGTACATATAGCATTTATAGCATGTATTGATTTACATTCAGTTTCCTTCATTCTTTTTCTGGATGTAGATGGCATTTTCTGTCCAAAATCTATTAGGATTGCTTTAGATTACTGAACCACTGAGAAGAACCAAGTCTTTCATAGCTGAACATTGCACATTTTGCTATTATTGTGTGCAGTGTATTCCTGATTCTGCTTGTTTTGCTCAATATCAGTTCATGTAAATCTTTCCAGGCCTTTCCAAAATCAGCTTGTTCATAATTTTTAATAGAACAATAATAATCTATTACCTTCATATACCACAACTTGTTCAGCTATTGCCCAACTGATGGGTATCTATTCATTTTCCAGTCCTTTACTAACACACAAAAAAAGCTGTTACAAACATTTTTGCATATATGGGTCCTTTTTACATTTGTTTTTAAGATTTAAGATAAGATTTCTTTCCTTTGTCCCCACCCACAATTAAGAAACCATGTGTCTTCATGATTTATGGAAAATACTTATGGTCTATGCAAAAAATTTCCATAAAAATCAAGTTGTGGAAGAAATCAAGAAATATTTCCTTCTCTGGATATGGATAGGATTTTTCATCTTAAATCCTTCAGAGTAGTCGTGGATGGTTGCATTACTAAGGTACAGTCTTTTACAGTTGATCATCCCAGAGCAAAACATTTCCATAAAAGTCAAGTTGTGAAAGAAATCAAGAAATCATAATTCTTCCATACTAATGAAAATAAAAATGCTCAAGAAATATTAAGAGAGAAAGAGAGAATGCTTCAATCTATATTCAGATACTATCATTTCCTTCTCTGGATATGGACAGGATTTTTCATCTTAAATCCTTCAGCATAGTCGTGGATGGTTGCATTACTAAGGTACAGTCTTTTAGAGTTGGTCATTCCAGAACATTGCTATTATTTTGTGTACAGTACATTTCATTTTGCTTAAGTTCATGTAGGACTTTCCAGGTGGTTTTTCTTTTTTTTTCTGAGAGCATCCTGCTCATCATTTTCCATTGAACAATAATACTCCATCAAAAATACATGCCACACAAAAAGAAGACTATATGATGATCAATTCTGGGGAATATGGCTCTCTTCAACAATGAGATGATTCAAACCTGTTCCAATTGTTCAGTGATGAAGAAAGCCATATACATATACACGCAGGGAGAGAGGCCTATGGGAACTGAGTGTAGACTATAACATAGCATTTTCATGCTTTCTGTTGATGTTTGCTTGCATTTTGTTTTCCTTCTCAGTTTTTTCCCTTTCTAGATCTGATTTGTCTTGTGCAACAAGTTAATTGTATAAATATGTATGCACATATTGGATTTAACATATATTTTTAAACATGTTTAACATGTATTGGACTACCTGTCATCTAAGGGAGGGAGTTGGGGAAAGAAGGAAAAAATTTGGAACAAAGTTTTGCAAAGGTAAATATTGAAAAATTATCTATGCATATGTTTTGTAAATAAAAAGCTTTAATTTAAAAAAATAATAAAGATCAGGACCAAAGACCTCCCCATGGGGAAAATATATGTATCGGAAATGAGACCTTTATTGTTGTGCCACAGTTCTCTTTTGATATCCTGACCTAGTTTCCCTTAATTGTCCTATTCTACCTCAGGTTATAATCTTTTCCTCTTAATGTTTGATGAGATAAAGGTCTACCTCAGTTGCTCTGCCCCAAAACCCCAGACTATAATCATTCCCTCTTAAATGGTTGATGAGATAAAAGTTTTATATCTTTAGGTTATAATCATTCCTTCTTAATGTTTGACAGGATAAAGGTTTATCCATTTTAGATGTCATTAGAATATCAGTAACCTATCCAGTACCTCCCTCCATTGTGTCATCCTAGGTGCTTCCCCCCATTAGATTATCCCCATCCAGGTACCTCCCCCATTGTGGCATTGTTCTTGTTATCCTATAAAAGAATCTTGCTGTCTAATACTTAGTGCTTCTTTGAGAAGATAGTCTCTTCCAGCCCTGGGGCCAAGATCCATTTGGTCTCACTATATCTCTCCATTTAATAAACTATTAAATTGATCTCTAATCTCTGTTTTGCTCAGTTTCTTTGGCATTACATTATTAGAAAAACTGGCTGTAAAGATTTTTTCTCAACTTTGTACTTCCCTTTTAATCTTGTTTCTGTTGGTTTTGTTTATGCAAACCCTTTTTAATTTAATGTAATCAAAGTTATCCATTTTGCCTTTCATAATGATCTGTAGTTCTTTATTTTCTCCCTGAGAAAAGATCTGCTGTGAATATTTTTATACATATAGGTCATTTTCCTTTTTTGTTGTTGTTTTTTATGAATCTCTTTTAGTACTTATGCCTAGTAGTGCTATTGTTAGGTCTAAGGATATGCATGAATTTATAACCCATTGAGCACAGATTATATCTTTTGATCATTTATCAATTGGGGCATGGCTCTTATTTTTTATAAATTTGACTCAGTTCCCACTTTTTTTGAAAAATGAGGCCTTCTCATTTCTAAAACATATAGAGAATTGACTCAAATTTATAATAGTTCGAGCCATTCTCCAATTGATAAATGGTCAAAGGATATGAACAGATAATTTTCAGATGAAGAAATTGAAACTATTTGTAGCCACATGAAAAGGTGTTCCAACTCACTATTGATCAGAGAAATGCAAATTAAGACAACTCTGAGATCCCATTCTGTCAGATTGGCTAAGATGGCAGGAAAAGATAATGACAAATGTTGGAGGGGATGTGGGAAAACTGGGACACTGATCTACAGCCATTCTGTAGAGCAGTTTTGGAACTGTGCTCAAAAAGTTATCAAACTGTGCATTCCCTTAATCCAGTAGTGTTTCTACTGGGCTTATATCACAAAGAGATCTTTAAAAAGGGAAAGAGACCCACATGTGCAAAAATGTTTGTGGCAGCCTCTTTACAGTGGCAAGAAACTAGAAACTAAATGGATGCCCATCAATTGGAGAATGGCTGAATAAGATATAGAACATGAATGCTATGGAATACTATTGTTCTGTAAGAAACAACCATTAAGATCATGGCTTGGAGAGGCCTACATGAATTGATGCTAAGTGAAATAAGCAAAACCAGGAGATCATTATACACAGCAACAAGACTGTACAACGATTAATTCTGATGGATGTGGCTCTCTTCAACATTGAGATGATCCAGGCCAGTGCCAATGATCTTGGGAGGAAGAGAGCCATCTGAGTATGGAACATAACATAGCATTCTCACTCTCTTTCTTGTTATTTGCTTGCATTTTTTCTTTCTCAGTTTTTCTTTTTTTTCCTTCTTGATCTGATTTTTCTTGTCAACAAAATAATCGTATAAATATGTATACATATATTGGATGTAACATGTATTTCAACATATTTAAGATGAATTGGACAGCTGGGGAGGAGGTGAGGAAAGGAGGGGAAAATTTGAAGTAAAAGGTTATGCACAGGTCAATGTTGGAAAAATTACCCATGTATATGCTTTGTAAATAAAAAACTAAATAGCATGTCATATTATGAACAGCATCCATTTAGTTTTTCCTGCATAAATAGCTTGACCAAACTATTTTTGAATAGTCATATTTCTTATTGCAAAGGAAATATAATATACTGGGGCCCAATGCAATCAGCATATTATAATTTGCAAGCAGGAATACTTGGAAGGCCTCATCATCACAGGGGAATTATTCTCTCTCTCTTTTTTTTCCTACACTGAACATCTTTATCAAGCATGCCCTCAAATATACATAGATTATTCTTATAAAAATTTCATAGAGAAAAATAAGTAAGAAAGTAGCGAAAGGTATACAAATAGAGTACTATTCTCAGATCCAGAAAGACCTAAATTGAAGTCTCTGCCACATATTGTTTGTGTAACCCAAGATAAGTCAATTAACATCTCAGGACTCTATACAAATATAAAACTTTAGATGGAAGAGAAGATGTCAACTATATTGGTAAAGAAAGTTTCCTTTTCTGAGATTTTCATATGTCAGTGAAATCATAGATCTAGTCCCTAGCCTAAGAAAGTGGTATATAGATATGTTAATCCTTCACTGAAGATTGATCAGGTACATACTATGTGCCAATCACTATGATAAGCACTGATAACACTAAGAAAGGCAAAAGTAATTCTTACTCTCAAGGAGCTCATGTGATCTAATGTGATTATTTGTCTTCTATTGCTTTTTTTTCTCCTAAGAAAACCATGATTTTTTCCCCCCCTGAGGCAAGTGGGATTAAGTGACTTGCCCAGGGTCACACAGCTAGGAAGTATTAAGTATCTTGAGGCCAAATTTGAACTCAGGTCCTCCTGACTTCAGGGCTGGTTCTCTATTCATTGCATCTTGTAGCTGCCCCCATGGTTTTTTTTTTCTGTTCATTCAATATTTTTCTTTTTCAAATAGTTTGAAAATGTGTCTCTCAATATTTCCAAAATAATTGTACTACTTGGTTAAATTTTGTCTATGTATAAACAATTAATAATTGTTGATTAATTGATTGCTTAATCTGGTATAGTTCAACTGCTTGTCCCATCTTTATTTTAAATGATATTTACATTTCCTTATATAACATATCAACAATTTGAGTGAACCCCTAGTGTTAAAGTTCCTTAGTTAATGATAATAAAATCAGTTTATTAAAGAAATTTGGACATATTTGTTCTTTTTTTTCTCTCCTGTTTGTTATGCTCCTTCAAGTTTCCTATATAAATTTTCTAAAAATGTTTTAAATTGAGTCTCACACTAAACTTTTGTAGATTCATTTCTCCCAATAAAAGGGCTCCATTTTATATCAGTAAGGCTTGTAATTTTGCACTTCTCTCCTTCAATTCTCCTTCTATTCTAAACCAGTGCTACTACTGATTGCCATTTCCATCTGGTTAATGAAAAGATCAGATATTTGCTGATTGGGGAGTTTCTAGGCTATTTTCCTTCCTGGTTGGGCCAATTGCTTTACATCTAATGAACTTCCATAGTAAATGGTTAATATTAATATCCCCCAATCCACCCCTATTTTTCCATTTATCCATTTCCTGGTATTTTTTTCCCTATATTACTGCCTTTTTCAAATTGCTCAAGTTGGAGCTTTATTAAGTCCATATAATAAGTTCTCTTTATCCTTCTCCCCCCCCTAATTCCATGACTTTGACTCTAATTGTTGAGATTTAAAAAGGAAATCCCAAAAGGTGGGTCACAGACTGGGGTTGCAAGGTGTCTCAAAAGAATTTGCAGGCTTGAACCCATCTCTAAGTCAAGGAGCAAAGTTTATTGTAATTGTAACACTAATTGAAGCAGGCTAAATTTCAAAAGAATTTTGCAAAGAATCAAGAGAAAAAAGATAAATTTATAGGACAGTTAGAGAGACCAGAGCTTCATGTTACTATTTGCTAATTTTATGACTTACAGGTAGGTTTGATGGGTGCTCTATTCACTATTATCTCAGGAACTTAGTTATCACTGACCAGTAGAATATCTATTTTACTGTCAGCAATGTTTGTAAGACTATCCTAAAGACAAAAGACTTTAGAAGCATTGACAGACAGATTGTTAGAATAATAGCACTCTAAGGTCAGGGGATCTTGGGATTACTGCTATATTTCCACTAGCAGCTGTACCCTATCAAAATGATTGTGTACAGACAATTGATTCTGAAATGGCTCTTACATTGGTAACCAGTCATTTCCTTTCTGTATATAATCAACTTCATTTTTTGTTATGTACTTATGACATCTAGCTTCTTCCAACTGTCTTTTTGAGAAAAATAACCATACATATATACATTAGCTTTCTGATTAAACTACAAGCTTTTGATCTCTTTTGTATTTTAATAGCAAACAATTTTCCCCAATTTGTTTTTCACTGCCTTTCTCTAGGTCTACTTATGCACTGAAGTAGTGGAGTACCAATATACATATTAATTTATTTTGGGGTATCCTGTTGAACTCTTTGTAGGAGTTCTCTACCTCTTTATTATAACAGATGCCAGTGGGAAAAAAATGGAATTATCTCAGATGTTCTACTGAGATAACTAAGTGTCTCAAAAGTCAATTCATCTTAGTGATGAACAAATGAAAAAAATATCTCTAATAACTCCTTCATTTATCTCTCCAAAGACAATTTATGAAGCATTCTAACATTTAACTGAAACAGTTTTGCAAATATTTAACTAAAAATGAGAATGTTAATACTACATTAGTTTAGTTTCTCTAGTAATATGTAAACTTGTTGATCTTTGGATAAGAATCTCATATTTAGAAAACATAATTCAATTTATGTTTCTAGAACAAAGATTCAACTTTTTGAGTGTCATAATTCCTTTTTTCAGTTTGATTAAATCTCATAATAATGTTTGTGAATGTATAAAATATGTAGGAAAAAATGACATTGAAATATATCTATAAAGAATATTTTTAAGTTCCTTGATTCCACACCCCCCTCACCCAGTAAAGTCATAAAACTGCTCATCCCTTTCAACTACTCTACTACTATCCCTGCAGAAAGAGAAGATATCCACAGAGGCCCACAAGCCATTTTGTATTATTGGTTTTATGGATTGCTATCACCAAAACATTTATTACTATGTGGCCAAACTACCAGTATTGAACTTCTCTCTATGTAGCTAAGCTTACGCTTGGACATCAAAGTGTTATTTTCTGGGACTGTTTTCAAAGCCTTTTAAAATCATTAAATCATATTATTGGGGTTGCATTCAAAAACCCATAGTAATGTCTACACCTTACCAAAATAAGACAACAGAGTGAGATTTTTGTCAGTGGTTGGTGAAATAAAAGGGAAGAATGAGGTCTAAAATGCCAATAAATGGAGATTGTGGTGTACCATTTTTGTATAAACCTTAAATGCATTGTCTTAGCCCTCACACCCAAATGGGTAAAAACATTTTTTTTAATGCACATAAAGTAGGCAAGAAGAGACAAAATATGCCATAATACTTTTCATTTCTCTTTTATCCTTCAATAATATTACCTTTTAAACATGTCATCTTTGAAAAATTTGCTTATAGTAATCATGGATCAATCATCTTTGGTAATTTCAAACTATCTTTTATGTTCTTTTCTGGATTACATACTATGCAATAAGATACAGGCAATGACTCAATAATTTAAATAAACATTAAAATAAAACATTTGTTTCTCCCTAAATCACAAAATTATGATATCTGAATCACTTACCAACAGCCAATATGGCCTGGTGTCTGTTTTACTTTTACAGAATCACATTTTTATAGCAGAGACTAAAGAACGTGGAGAGATTAAATGATCTCTAAGAAGCAAGATGGGAAATATGGTATCCACCACTATTCTGACTTATTTAAAGAAATAAATATGACTCATATTCAAGTAGCAAGCAGATAATGACAACCAATTTAACTTCTCTGTAACCTCATTTTCCTATCTGTTTATTCTTCAAAACAGTCTTATGAAGTGCTCAATTGTTAACCTTATTTTATAGATGAGGAAATTGATACTTAGATCAGTTCATATTTCACTGGATATAGAACTGGAAGAGAATATAGAAGTCCAACTCTCATTTTAAAAAATAATAATAGCTTTTGATTTTTCAAAATATATACAAAGATAGTTTTCAACATTCATCCTTACAGAGTCCTACCAAATTCCTTTTATGACACAGACATGGTACCTAAACAAAGTAGGTGGAAAACAGAGAAGGAAAATTACAGACCAATCTCCCTAATGATAATATTGATGCAAAAATCCTAAATAAAATATTAGCAAAAAGACTACAGAAAATCATCCCCAGAATAATACACCATCACCAAGTAGGATTTATACCAGGAATGCAGGGCTGGTTCAATATTATAATTGACCATATCAATAACCAAATTAACAAAAACCATATGATCATCTCAATAGATGCAGAAAAAGCATCTGATAAAATCCAACATTCATTCTTATTAAAAAACACTTGAGAGTATAGGAATAAATGGACTTTTCCTTAAAATAATCAGTAGCATCTATTTAAAACCATCAGTAAGCATCATATGTAATAGGGATAAACTGGAACCATTCCCAGTAAGATCAGGAGTGAAATAAGGTTGCCCATTATCACCATTACTATTCAATATTGTATTAGAAATGCTAGCTTTGGCAATAAGAGGTGAGAAAGGGATTAAAGGAATTAGAGTAGGTAATGAGGAAACCAAATTATGACTCTTTGCTGATGATATGATGGTTTACTTAGAGAACCCCAGAGATTCTACTAAAAAGGTATTAGAAATAATCCACACTTTTAGCAAAGTTGCAGGATACAAAATAAACCCACATAAGTCATCAGCATTCTTATATATCACTAACAAAATCCATCAGTTAGAATTACAAAGAGAAATTCCATTTAAAGTAACTACTAATAGTATAAAATATTTAGGAATCTATCTGCCAAGGGAAAACCAGGAATTATATGAGCAAAACTACAAAACACTTTCCACACAAATAAAGGCAGATCTAACCAATTGGAAAAATATTAAATGCTCTTGGATAGGGTGAGCAAATATAATAAAGATGACAATACTACCTAAATTAATATATTTATTTAGTGCTATACCAATCAGACTCCCAAGAAAATATTTTAATGACGTTGAAAAAATAACAACAAAGTTCATATGCAAAAACAAAAGGTCAAGAATTTCAAGAGAACTAATGAAAAAAAAATCAAATGAAGGTGGCCTAGCTGTACCAGATCTAAAATTATATCATAAAGCAGTAGTTACCAAAACCATTTGGTATTGGCTGAGAAATAGACCAGTTGATCAGTGGAATAGGTTAGGTTCAAAGGACAAAATAGTCAATAACTTTAATAATCTAGTGTTTGACAAACCCAAAGACCCCAGCTTTTGGGATAAGAATTCACTATTTGACAAAAACTGCTGGGAAAATTGGAAATTAGTATGGCAGAAACTAGGTATGGACCCACATTTAACACCATACATCAAGATAAGGTCAAAATGGGTTCATGACCTAGGCATAAAGAATGAGATTATAAATAAATTAGAAGAACATAGGATAGTTTACCTCTCAGACCTGTGGAAGAAGAAGGAATTTATGACCAAAGAAGAACTAGAGATAATTATTGATTGCAAAATAGAAAATTTGATTATATCAAATTGAAAAGTTTTTATACAAACAAAACTAATGCAGACAAGATTAGAAGGGAAGCAATAAACTGGGAAAACATTTTTACAGTCAAAGTAGGCCTCATTTCCAAAATATATAGAGAATTGACTCTAATTTGTAAGAAATCAAGCCATTCTCCAATTGATAAATGGTCAAAGGATATGAACAGACAATTCTTAGATGAAGAAATTGAAACTATTTCTACTCCTATGAAAAGATATTCCAAATCATTGTTGATCAGAAAAATGCAAATTAAGACAACTCTGAGATACCACTACATACCTGTCAGATGACAGGGAAAGATAATGCGGAATGTTGGAGGGGATGTGGGAAAATTGGGATACTGATACATTGTTGGTGGAATTGTGAATACATCCAGCCATTCTGGAGAGCAATTTGGAACTATGCTCAAAAAGTTATCAAACTGTGCATCCTTTGATCCCAGCAGTGTTAAACTGCTGAGCTTATATCCCAAAGAGATCTCAAAGAAGGGAAAAGGACTTGTATGTGCAAGAATGTTTGTGGCAGCCCTTTTTGTAGTGGCTAGAAACTGGAAACTGAGTGGATGCCCATCAATTGGAGAATGGTTGAATAAACTGTGGTATATGAATGTTATGAAATATTATTGTTCTGTAAGAAATGACCAACAGGATGATTTCAGAAAGGCCTGGAGAGACTTACATGAACTGATGCTGAGTGAAATGAACAGGACCAAGAAATCATCATATACTTCAACAATAATACTATATGATGTTCAATTCTGATGTATATGGCCCTCTTCAACAATGTGATGAACCAAATCAGTTCCAATAGAGTAGTAATGAATAGAACCAGCTACACTCAGTGAAAGAACTCTGGGAAATGATATGAACCACTACAAAGAATTCCCAATCCCTCTATTTTTGTCCACCTGCATTTTTGATTTCTTTCACAAGTTAATTGTATACTATTTTAAAGTCTTATTCTTTTTGTACAGCAAAATAACTGTATGGACATGTATACATATATTGTATTTAACATGTATTGGTCAACCTGCCATCTGGAGGAGGGGGTGGGAGGAAGGAGAGGAAAAATCAGAACAAAAGTTTTTGCAATTGTCAATGGTGAAAAATTACCCATGCATATATCTTGTAAATAAAAAGCTGTAATAATAATTAAAAAACATTCATCCTTACAAAACCTTGTGTTACAAATTTTACTCCCTCCCTACTTTTCCCTTCTCCCCTAGACAACAAATAATCCAATATAAAGTAAACATGTTCAATTCTTCTAAATATTTCTACTTTTATCATGCTGCACAAGAAAAATTGGATCAAAAGGGGGAAAATGAGAAAGAGAAAAAAAACAAGCAAGCAAGCAAACAGCAACAACAAAAAAGATGAAAATACTATGTTGTGATCCACATTCAATCCCCATCACATTCTTTCTGAGTGTAGATGGCTCTCTCTATCACAAAACTTTTGGTATTGCCCCAAATCACCTCATTATTGAAAAGAGGCAAGTCCATCATAGTTGATTATCACATAATCTTGTTGTTGCTGTGTACAATGTTCTCTTGGTTCTACTCATTTCACTCAGCATCAGTTCATGTAAGTCTCTCCAATCTTTTTTGAAATCATCCTGCTGATCATTTCTTATAAAACAATAATATTTCATTACATTCATCTATCAATCCTTATTCAGCCATTCTCCAACTGATAGGCATCCAGTCAGTTTCTAGTTTCTTGCCAGGGCTGTCACAAACATTTTTGTTCACGTGGGTCTTTTCCCTTTTTTTTGACTTCTTTGGGATACAGACCCAATAGAGACACTGCTGGATCAAAGGGTATGCACAGTTCAACCTTCTCATTTTATATAAAATATCAGTGAGGCCCCAAGAAGTCAAGTGATTTGTTCAATTCTTTATCTCTTTCACTGGGAGTGTACTCTCCTGACTGATTAGATTTCATAATATCTGGTTCGTCCCCAGATTCTCAGGCTGCCTATATGTACCATCTTCCTATATGTATTATACATTCATAGCCCTGTACCACACATCTATCCAGCATCTCATTCTCTACCTGTTGCTCTGGGAACAATAAATAGTTCTACACTACCGTTGCTGAGAAGGGTATGTCAATCATTTGCTCTGATTCTACTCCCATTCTTGTGACTTCAAAATCCAAAAACCCCTTCCCTGGTCATCACACTTGTATATGAACTGTCTTCTCTTATTAGACTATAAGTCCCTTGAGGACTTGCTTTTTGTATTTATATACTTAACAAATACTTAGCACTGTCATATAATTAGGCACTAAATGAATGTTTTCATTCATTCATTGTCCAAGATCATATAAGGAGTATAATGAATTTGACACTTAGTATACGCTGCCTTGTATTGTTAATTTTCTTTGTGAGTAAGGTTTTGGTTCCTAAAATAGATCATAAATTTCTTGTAGTTTATTGGGCTTCCTTATTGCAATATAGTGAGTAGAGCTGGTGCCCGGGGGGGAAGCGGGGGGAAGAGGGAGAGAGAAGGGAGAGACACTTGCAATTCAATCTGAAATGAAATAGTTAAGTAATCTTGGATAAATGACTTTTTCTCTCTTGACTTCAATTCCTCCTTTATTAAATGAGGTTGGACTCTCAGTCCTTTCCAGACCAAAATTTTTATTATTAATACTTTTGTGCTTAATTAACATTTCTTGATTGACTAGTTCATTAGGAGAAATAGCATCTTACTCTCTTCTTAGTTGAAATAATATTTGTACTTAATTTCAGCTCATTAAGTTCTTTAGTTTGAAGCATTGGATAGTTGAAAGGTAAAAGAGATGGAAAATAAGTCAGTTCAAAAGCAGAGTATTTCTCTGGGTGAATCATTCCAGAAAAAAAGAAAAGAAAAAAATCAGTCTTGAGACTCAAGAATTTGATGGCAGATTCTAGAAACAGCTGGGTAACCCAAAACAATATTTGAGACAAATAACAATTAGCCACCAAAAAATGCCAGCAACCATGAATGTCATGTCACACATGAGTCAACAGCTTTTACCTGATATAATAGGCCTGGATATGCATTAGGGGATTTCTTACCTCTCTTATTCACTGTTCTCACCCAGATACTCTGAAGACTTCATTATCTGACACCACCCTTCAGATGCAAACATATAATTAACTGTTTGGGTCAATGCAAAACAAATAAAATTTCCATTTGCACTCTATTAAAAATAACCACACCTAGAAAGGAAGGGAGGGAGGAAGGAAGGAAGGAAGAAAGGAAGGAAGGAAGGAAGGAAAGAAGGAAGGAAGGAAGGAAGGAAGGAAGGAAGGAAGGAAGGAAGGAAGGAAGGAAGGAAGGAAGGAAGGAAGGAAGGAAGGAAACTGTTGCCCAATCTTCAATGGAAGAGCCTCTATTGGAAGTTTTTTTGTCCTTTGTTCTCGAAAATAACCACGTCATCAGCGAGGTGATGCCATAACTAAAATAACTCAATAGTAACAAACAAAATCACTACTTCAGAACTAATTACATATAAAAAGTCTTTCAGCAGAATCTGAATTGATGCTTGTTGGGGATGTTGTTCAGAATTTATTTTGTTACTTTCTAACAAATTACAGTTATCTCTTTATTCAGTAATTTTTCTATTGAGTCTGAGTCTCTGTGATTCCATTTGGAATTTTCTTGGCAAGATTTTACAATGATTTGCCAATTCATTATCCAGTTCAGTTTACAGATGAGGTCTGAGACAAAAGGGTTAAGTGACTTGCCCAGGATCCCATAGTTAGTAAGTATCTGAGGCCAAATTTTAGTTCAGCAAGATGGGTCTTTCTAACACCGGGGTGGGCACTCCCGGCAACACCTAGCTGCACCAAAGGCATTGATATTTGTCTTATTCACTTACCAGATTAGTCTCCATGAGTATAGTGAAAATCTTCTCTAATTTTTAAAAAATCTCCCCAGCACAATATTCTGTATATAGAAGGCACTTAAATGCTCACTGAATGTATATGGAAGATTCTTATTCAAGAGCAGTTTGGACTAGATGGCTCTTCAGAGAATTTAAACCGAGATTCTGTGAAGTTGTTTCATCGTTCTAAGGTTTATAAAATAATGGACTCATAGAACTCCAAGTAGAAAGTACCTGAAAGATCACTTAATCTAACTTGTTCTTTTTTCAGATAAGAAATCTGAAGCTCAAAGAAAGTCATTTGCTTAAGATCACAGTATAAGGAACAGAGAGAATACAACCTCAGGTTGTTTAACTCCAAAGTGGAAATTTTAGCCATATTGTTCATTCAACTGACTATTTAGTTTCTTCTGGGAAAACCTGAACATGTCAAGTCACTTCAGTGTTTCATTGTCCATGACCTAAAAAAGAATTAAAAATATTTTCATCAAACTATAAAATAAATATATTAGGGTCTTTTTCTTTGCTACATTCTATCTACTCTCTGTATATGTTAGATGTACATGTTAGAATTAAAATGTGTTTTATGGGGGCAATGATTATTTGTATTGTTGAATTTTTAAAAATTTTAACTTATGGAGCAAAGTAAGCATTTCACTAGTATAGTACAATAAAAAAGATGATTGTACATGAAACTACAAATCTATTTTATACAATTTGCTATTCCTTTCACATATAGAACAAAATTATCATGTAATTTTTTTCTTCCCTTTTCCCTCCACCCTTGCCTAGAGATGGCTACCATTAGATACAAATAGGTGTGCATATATACATATATGTGTATATATAAATTTGTGTGTGTGTGTATATATATATGTGTACACATATACATATAAATATGTAAAATCATTCAATAAATTATCAGTTCTTTGGATGTAAATGGCATTTTTATTCATATTTTTTTCATAGTTCATTTGGGGTACTTTTTTTTGTTTTTTGCTTTTCAGAGTACCCTTTTGTTTAACACAATACCTAACACATAGTAAGGGCTTACTAAATGCTTGTTAATTAATTGAATTTTTTTGTTATAAGTAGCAATTTGCTTCTTGAAATAAACTCTACATACTCTAGCTAGTTCTAGGCAGAAAAAAAAAATTCTTTGAAAAGAAAAAATAACTAATTAAATAGCTCTCAGTAGAGTTCAATGAAGGACAAATTAAATAATATCTCCAAAATACTATATCAGAGGAAATATCAAAATCATTATTGTTGCTCATGTTAATGATTGAAATCAACAGAAAAGAAAAATAAGGCACCTATCAGATTGGTTAAGATGACAGGAAAAGATAATGACGAATAGTGGAGGGGATGTGGGAAAACTGGACACTGATACATTGTTGGTAGAACTGTGAACAGATCCAACCATTCTGGGGAGCAATTTGGAACTATGCTCAAAAAGTTATCAAACTGTGCATACCCTTTGACTCAGCAGTGTTTCTACTGGGCTTATATCCCAAAGAGATCTTAAAGGAGGGAAAAGGACCCACATGTGCAAAAATGTTTGTGGTAGCCCTTTTTATAGTGGCTAGAAACTGGAAACTAAATGGATGTCCATCAATTGGAGAACAACTTAATAAATTATGGTATATAAATGTTATGGAATATTATTGTTCTGTAAGAAACGACAAGCAGGATGATTTCAGAGAGGCTTGAAGAGGCCTACATAAACGGATGCTAAGTGAAATGAACAGGACCAGGAGATCATTATACATGACAACAACAAGACTATACAATGATCAATTCTGATGGACATAGCTCTCTTCAACAATGAGATGATTCAAACTTCCAATTGTTCAGTGATGAAGAAAGCCATATACACCCAGAAAGTAGCTTGTGGGAACTGAGAGTAGACCACAACATAGCATTTTCACACTTTCTGTTGATGTTTGCTTACATTTTTTCCCTTCTCAGGTTTTTTTTCTTTCTAGATTGATTTCTCTTGTGCAGTAAGATAACTATATAAATATGTATATATATATATATATATATATATATATATATATATATATATATATATATATATATATAGGATTTAACATATATTTTAACATATTTAACATATATTGGACTATCTGCCATCCAGGGGAGGGGTGAGGGGAAGGAGGCAAAATTTGGAACAGAAACTTTTGCAAGGGTCAATGTTGAAAAATTACCTATGCATATATGTTTTGTAAATAACAACTTAATAAATTATGGTATATAAATGTTATGGAATATTATTGTTCTGTAAGAAACGACAAGCAGGATGATTTCAGAGAGGCTTGAAGAGGCCTACATAAACGGATGCTAAGTGAAATGAACAGGACCAGGAGATCATTATACATGACAACAACAAGACTATACAATGATCAATTCTGATGGACATAGCTCTCTTCAACAATGAGATGATTCAAACTTCCAATTGTTCAGTGATGAAGAAAGCCATATACACCCAGAAAGTAGCTTGTGGGAACTGAGAGTAGACCACAACATAGCATTTTCACACTTTCTGTTGATGTTTGCTTACATTTTTTCCCTTCTCAGGTTTTTTTTCTTTCTAGTTTGATTTCTCTTGTGCAGTAAGATAACTATATAAATATGTATATATATATATATATATATATATATATATATATATATATATATATATATATATATAGGATTTAACATATATTTTAACATATTTAACATATATTGGACTATCTGCCATCCAGGGGAGGGGTGAGGGGAAGGAGGCAAAATTTGGAACAGAAACTTTTGCAAGGGTCAATGTTGAAAAATTACCTATGCATATATGTTTTGTAAATAACAACTTTAATAAATAAAAAAAAGAAAAAAAGTAAGAAAAGGTAGAAGTTGGCTCCCCTTCCTCAATCAGAAAATAAATCTGGTTTCATAATTTAGCAGAATAATGAAATTCTTGGGTGATAAGATGGTTTATACTTTTGACTTATTGTTTTTTGCTTTGGCTTGAAATCTTGCATATAAACAAAATGATAAATTAATGCAGCTGGATAACATAGGTTTAAATTAATAAGCAGGCTGAATCCTGTGCTCACTGCCTTAAACTGAATCCTGTGCTCACTGCCATCTATATGGTGAAAAGATGATAGAAGAATGACATTCACCAGACAAGAAAGACCTTAATGTGAGCTCTGTCTGCTAAAGAAATGATTCACCTCATGTCTTTCAACAATACCATTATCATCACCACATACCTGCCAGCTGCTTCAGTTTCAGTGTTTTTCCCAGGTTGCACAATCTGTGGCATTGTCATTACTAAAGAAATTGAAGGGAAAATCAGAACAAATATGTTTATGTATCATGTGTATATATCCTTGTTGAGTCAGCAAAAATTGGGTTCAAGTCTTATCTCTGACATATACTAGTTTTAAGGCTCTAAACAAGTCATTTATTTAACTTTTCAGTCCCTAGGCAAATCTCTAAAACTCCAAGATTTCCACATTCTCTTTTAAGTCACTCTCCCTCCATTCACAAGGAATGCATGTTTGAACTGTCTTTGTCTTCTTTCCTACTCCTGCTCTTTTACTAAGGGATTTCAACATATAGGTTGATATTTCCTCAAATTTACCAATCTTAGACTTCTGGCCAAGATGGCGGAGAGGAGGCTCACAGCTGTGTAAGCTCCATGTTTTCTCTCAGAATTCATGTCATGACAAGCCTCTGAATTAATGCTTGACTGGAAAAAAAAACAAACAAACCCACAAATAGTTACCAAGAGAAGACATCCTTGAAATTCACCAGGAAAGGTCTGTCTTTGCTTGAGGGAGGGGGAAGGTTTTAGATGGGGCTCAGGCTGAGGGCAGGCAGTAGCAGCAAGAGTGCGGCAGGCAGCTCACAGCCTAACAAACCGGAGGGGAGGAGGAGGGAGGGGGTGTGATCTCAGCTTCTCTGCGGGGAGAGCTTTGCTACAGGATTGGACACTTTGCCCTGGCAGCAAGCCAGCAAACAAGCAGAGAAGCTAAAAACACAGGGGATGAAGAATACAACCCCAAATGGCTAGAGTCTCTCTGGATCTGGCCACCCCTCCCCAACAAAGTCTCAGCACACTCTCAGAGTCAGAGCACAGGAGCAGCACAGCCATTGCTGTCCTGCTAGTGCCTTGCTGCAGCCCCCCACAGTCTGTAGAGGAAGCTCGGTAACACCATCCAGCCAAAAAAAAAAAAAAAAAAAAAACCAGATTCCTTTTTTTTGTTTTGTTTTGTTTTTCTTTTTTCTTTGCTAGTTTGTCTTTGATTCTTCTCTGACAAAATGAGCAAAAAATTGAAATGGACCTTAACCACTGACAGCTTCTATACGGATAGAGAGCAGACTCTAAACCCTGAGGAGACTAAAAACAGACTGTCTCCAGGTGAATCACCAAAGGAGGAGATCATCTGTTCCTCAGCACAGATTAATCTCATAGAAGAAATTAAAAAGGCTCTCACAAGAGAGCTAGAAGAAAAATGGGAAAAGGAGAGGGAGGCTTGGCAAGAGAGTCTGGAGAAGTCATCCCACACATTTAAAGACAGAGTGGATAAAGAAATCAAATCAGTGAAAAATAGAATTAGTGAAGTGGAAACAGAAAATAGCTCTCTAAAAAATAAAATTGGTGAAATGGAAAAAAATTCCATAGAACAAAACAACTCACTTAAAACCTCAATTGGACAATTAGAAAAAGATATAAAAAAAGTGAGTGAAGAAAATACTTCATTGAAAATCAGAATCGAACAAATGGAATTGAATGACTCAAGGAGACAACAAGAATCAGTCAAGCAAAACCAAAAAAATCAAACAATGGAAAAGAATGTGAAATACCTTCTTGGGAAAACAACAGATCTGGAAAATAGATCTAGGAGAGATAATCTGAGAATTATTGGACTCCCAGAAAATATAATGAAAAAAAGAGCCTAGATACTATTTTCCAGGAAATTATCAAAGACAACTGCCCAGAAGTCATAGAAACAGAGGGTAAAATAGACATTGAAAGAATTAATCAATCACCTACTGAAAGGTATCCTAAAATCAAAACACCAAGAAATGTAGTGGCCAAATGCCAGAACCCTCAGATGAAGGGAAAAGTACTGCAAGTGGCTAGAAAAACCCAATTCAAATATAAAGGAGCCACAATAAGGATTACCCAGGATCAAGCAGCATCCACATTAAAAGATCAAAGGGCCTGGAATATGATATTCCGAAAGGCTAAGGAATTCGGTATGCAACCAAAAATAACTTACTCAGCCAGAATGAGCATCTTTTTTCAGGGAAGAAGATGGATATTCAACAAAATAAGTAAATTTTACCTATTTTTGATGAAAAAACCAGAACAAAAAGTTTGATCTACAAATATAGAATGTTAGAATCTTAGTGTTAACTCAATGGAATTGATACAATGCTTATTAGTTCACACCTTAGAGCAAATCCTTACAAAGTGATAAGTCAGTTGCCTAATTTAGCATGGTACTTAGCAAATTCCCTAACTCACTAATGTATTTAAGTACTCATTGGAGTTCACAAGTATGGAAGTTTCACAAAGTTAACTTTGTAACTTTGTGAATTCACACCTCCCTTAATCCCTCCCTCGGAGGAGGAGTCAACCTTTGGGAGATCATATATAAAGAAGCTCTTAGAGCTTCAGATTAGTTAGTTCAGAACACTGCCAGGAGTCAGAGAGGAGCACTCTGGGAGGAAGCCCACAAGCCCACTCTCGGAAGTAGAGTCAGATTCATTCCAACTTTCACCTTGGTGCTGGCTGGAGACCTTTGGAAAAAGAGAAGCCGAAGCTGTCAGAGGCAAAAGATGAGCAGCAAGGGCTCTTGGAACCAAGCAGAGAGATAGGTCTCTAAGAAAACTAACTGGGTTATTTTGGAGGAAGCAATAAAAGTTTTAACACCTGGCTGCATTTTGAGGTGATTATTACTTTTAACTGAAACTCTAGAAAACCTCCCCAAGAAACCTGCTCCCAGAGAGAATCATTATATTATAAAGAAGAAAACACCACAATAGAACTCAAAAGAAACCTAAAAAGGGAAAAAGAAATCTTGGGAACTATATTTCTGCTATAAAGATGTATAAAGAATACATGTATACCTTGTTCTAGAAACTAGAGGTGGAAAGGACATTGTACCAGAAAAAGGGTAAAGTGGGGATACTACATCTCACAAAGAAGCAAAGGAAACCTATTATATCTGAGAGAAAGAATGGAGGGGGATAAATATAGTGGGTATCTTACTGCCGTCAGAATTGGTTTTAAGAGCAAAATTTTAGACATATTCAATTTATAGTGAAATTTCTCCCACCTCATTGAAAAGTGGGAAGGGAAAAGTGAAAAAGGAAGGAATTAGCTAAATGGAAGGGAATACAGAAACTGTGAGGAAAAGGAATAAGATAAGGGGAGGAACTCTAAGGCAGGAGGAGGGATACTAAATAGAGAGGGTTGTGAGAAGCAAGTGGTGCTCACAAGTTTAATATTAAGGAGGAGGGTAAGGGGGAAAGAAGGGAGGAAAGCATAAACAGGGGTTAACAAGATGGCAAGTAATACAGAACTGGTCATTTTAACCATAAATGTGAACGGGGTAAACTCCCCCATAAAGAGAAAGCAGTTAGCAGAATGGATTAAAGGCCAGAATTCTACAATACGTTGTTTACAGGAAACACACCTGAAGCAGGGAGATACATACAGAGTAAAGGTAAAAAGTTGGAGCAGAATCTACTATGCTTCAGGTGAAGTCAAAAAAGCAGGGGTAGCCATCCTTATCTCAGATCAAGCTAAAGCAAAAATTGGTCTAATTAAAAGAGATAAGGAAGGGCACTATATCTTGCTAAAGGGTAGCATAGATAATGAAGCAATATCAATATTAAACATATACACACCAAGTGGTATAGCATCAAAATTCTTAAAAGAGAAATTAAGAGCTGCAAGAAGAAATAGACAGCAAAACTATAATAGTGGGAGATCTCAACTTTGCACTCTCAGAATTAGATAAATCAAACCACAAAATAAATAAAAAAGAAGACAAAGACATAAATAGAACACTAGAAATGTCAGACATGATAGATCTTTGGAGAAAGCTAAATGGTTACAGAAAAGAATACACTTTCTTCTCAGCAGTTCATGGAACCTATATAAAAATTGACCATATATGAAAACCTGAAACTCAAATACAGTAAGGCAGAAATAGCAAATGCATCCTTTTCAGACCACGATGCAATGAAAATTACATTCAACAAAAAGCCAGGGGAAAATAGACCAAAAAATAATTGGAAACTAAATAATCTCATACTAAAGAATGATTGGGTGAAACAGCAAATCATAGACATAATTAATAACTTCACTCAAGAAAATGACAATAATGAGATGTCATACCAAAATGTGTGGGATGCAGCCAAAGTGGTAATAAGGGGAAATTTCATATCTCTAGAGGCCTACTTGCATAAATAGAGAAAGAGAAGATCAATGAATTGGGCTTGCAACTAAAAATGCTAGAAAAGGAGCAAATTAAAAACCTCCAGTCAAACACTAAACTTGAAATTCTAAAAATAAAAGGAGAGATTAATAAAATTTAAAGTAAAAAAACTATTGAATTAATTAATAAAACTAAGAGTTGGTTCTATGAAAAAACCAAAAAAAAAAAAAAATAGACAAACCCTTAGTAAATCTGATTTAAAAAAGGAAATAGGAAAATCAAATTGTTAGTCTTAAAAATGAAAAGGGAGAACTCGCCACTAATGAAGAGGAAATTAGAGCAATAATGAGGAATTACTTTGCCCAACTTTATGCCAATAAATTTGACAACTTAAATGAAATGGAAGAATACCTTCAAAAATATAGCTTGCCCAGATTAACAGAGGAGGAAGTAAATATCCTAAATAGTCCCATTTTAGAAAAAGAAATAGAACAAGCTATTAACCAACTCCCTAAGAAAAAATCCCCAGGACCAGATGTATTTACATGTGAATTCTACCAAACATTTAAAGAACAATTAATTCCAATGCTATATAAACTATTTGAAAAAATAGGGATTGAAGGAGTCCTACCAAACTCCTTTTATAACACAGACATAGTACTGATACCTAAACTAGGTAGCTTGAAAACAGAGAAAGAAAATTATAGGCCAATCTCCCTAATGAATATTGATGCTAAAATCTTAAATAAAATATTAGCAAAAAGATTACAGAAAATCATCCCCAGGATAATACTATGACCAAATAGGATTTATACCAGGAATGCAAGGCTGGTTCAGTATTAGGAAAACTATTAGCATAATTGACTATATCAATAACTAAACTAACAAAAACCATATGATCATCTCAATAGATGCAGAAAAAGCATTTGATAAAATCCACCATCCATTCCTAATAAAAACACTTGAGAGTATAGGAATAAATGGACTTTTCCTTAAAATAGTCAGGAGCATATATTAAAACCGTCAGTAAGCATCATATGCAATGGGGAAAAACTGGAACCTTTCCCAGTAAGATCTGGAGTAAAGTAAGATTGCCCACTATCACCATTATTATTCAATATTATATTAGAAACACTAGCCTTGGCAATAAGAGTCGAGAAATGAAATGGAAAAATACCTTCAAAAATATAGTTTGCCCAGATTAACAGAGGAAGAAGTAAATATCCTAAATAGTCCCATTTTAGAAAAAGTCAGGCAATAAGGAAACCAAACTATCACTCTTTGCAGATGATATGATGGTATACTTAGAGAACCCCAGAGATTCTACTAAAAAGCTATTAGAAATAATTCATAACTTTAGCAAAGTTGCAGGATACAAAATAAATCCACATAAATCCTCAGCATTTTTATACATCACCAACAAAATCCAACAGCAAGAGATACAAAGAGAAATTCCATTCAAAATAACCGTTGACAGTATAAAATATTTGCGAATCTATCTAACAAAGGAAAGTCAGGAATTATATGAGCAAAATTACAAAAAACTTTCCACACAAATAAAGTCAGACTTTAATAACTGGAAAAATATTAAGTGCTCTTGGATAGGCCGAGTGAATGTAATAAAGATGACAATACTCCCTAAACTAATCTATTTATTTTGTGCTATACCAATCAGACTTCCAAGAAAATATTTTAATGATCTAGAAAAAATAACAAAATTCATATGGAAGAACAAAAGATCGAGAATCTCAAGGGAATTAATGAAAAAAAAAAAATCAAATGAAGGTGGCCTAGCTGTACCTGATCTAAAACTATATTATAAAGCAGCAATCACCAAAACTATTTGGTATTGGCTAAGAAATAGATTAGTTAATCAGTGGAATAGGTTAAGTTCACAAGACAAAATAGTCAACTATAGCAATCTAGTGTTTGACAAACCCAAAGATCTTAACTTTTGGGATAAGAATTCATTATTTGACAAAAACTGCTGGGATAACTGGAAATTAATATGGCAGAAATTAGTCATGGACTCACACTTAACACCAAGTTAATACCAAGATAAGATCAAAATGGATCCATGATTTAGGCATAAAGAACAAGATTATAGATAAGTTAGAGGAACATAGGATACTTTATCTCTCAGACTTGTGGAGGAGGAAGAAATTTGTGACCAAAGATGAACTAGAGACCATTATTGATCACAAAACAGAAAATTTTGATTACATCAAATTAAAAAGCCTTTGTACAAACAAAACTAATGCAAATAAGATTAGAAGGGAAGCAACAAACTGGGAAAACATCTTCACAGTTAAAGTTCTGATAAAGGCCTCATTTCCAAAATATATAGAGAATTGACTCTAATTTATAAGAAATCAAGCCATTCTCCAATTGATAAATGGTCAAAGGATATAAACAGACAATTTTCAGATGATGGAATTGAAACTATTTCCACTCATATGAAAGAGTGTTCCAAGTTACTATTGATCAGAGAAATGCAAATTAAGACCACTCTGAGATACCACAAAAAACCTGTCAAATTGGCTAAAATGACAGGAAAAAATAATGCAGAATGTTGGAGGGAATGTGGGAAAACTGGGACAATGATGCATTGTTGGTGGAGTTGTGAACGAATCCAACCATTCTGGAGGACAATCTGGAATTATGCCCCAAAAGTTATCAAACTGTGCATATCCTTTGATCCAGCAGTGCTACTACTGGGCTTCTACCCCAAAGAGATACTGAAAAAGGAAAAGGGACCTGTCTGTGCCAAAATGTTTGTGGCAGCCCTGTTTATAGTGGCTAGAAACTGGAAAATGAATGGATGACCATCAATTGGAGATTGGTTGGGTAAACTGTGGTATGTGAATATTATGGAATATTATTTTTCTGTAAGAAATGACCAGCAGGATAAATACAGAGAGGCTTGAAGAGACTTACATGAACTGATGCTGAGTGAAATGAGCAGAACTAGGAGATCATTATACACTTCAACAACAATACTGTATGAGGATGTATTCTGATGGAAGTGAATTTTTTTGACAAAGAGATCTAACTCAGTTTCAATTGATCAATGATAGACAGAAACAGCTACATCCAAAGAAAGGACACTGAGAAATGAATGTAAACTGTTTGCATTTTTGTTTTTCTTCCCGGTTTATTTCTACCTTCTGAATATGCTATGACATATTTAACGTGTATAGGACTGCTTGCCATCTTGGGGGAGGGGGTGGAGGGAGGGAGCAGAAAAATCGAACCAGAAGTGAGTGTAAGGGATAATGTAAAAAATTACCCTGGCATCGGTTCTGTCAATAAAAAGTTATTTTAAAAAATTTACCAATCTTCCCATTCCTCAGTCTCCTCAAATCTCATGATCTACTTCTATATTCTTTTTTAGCTATGCATAAGAATAGTGTAATCCTGAATCTCACCATAACCCACAAGTATTCCACTGTCTTAATCAAAAAGTCTGATTATGACCTCTTATTATTCTGTTTCTCTATGGGGCTGCTCACCCCTCCTAAACCTATTCTTTGATTTCATATTGACTTCCAATTTCTCCACCTTTGGGACTATTACCTATGCTCTAAATTCACTTTCACCCATTGTAATCTCAACTTTATAATTAAACAATTCAACTTCACCAAGTTCTCTGTTCTTAAATTTCTCATTTCCTCTACATTGTTGTTTATCTTTTTGTCTTTTGCCAAATCCTTGTGCTAAAGTACTCAAACAACCTGCTTCCTTACCATTTCCTCAGTGCCCACAGGCACTGTACTAAATTCTTTACAAATATTATCTCATTTAATCCTCCCAATAACTCAATGAGGTGGGTTCTTTTATAATCCTCATTTTACAATTGAGGAAATTGACACAGAGGTTAAATGACTTGTAACTTAACACATCTAGTAAGTGTCTGAGGAAGTGTTGAAGTCTTAGGTCTTCCTGTCTCTAGGCCCAATGCTCTATCCATGTACTACCAAGTTGCCTCTAGAACAAGCTACCTCTAGAACCCATTGCTTTTATTTCTTGTCTTTGCACACTTTCATAAACTTATATAATTCAACTGAAACTACTCTGTTCAAAGTTACCAGCTATCTCTTAATTACCAAATCTGAGTACTGGTAATTTTTTCAGTCCTCATCCTTCCTGACCTCTATAGCATTCAGGAGAGCTGAATACCTCTCCTCCTGGACATTCTCTCCTCTTTGATCTTCTTTTTTCCAGTTCTTTTTTTATTTGTATGACAAGTCCTCAGTCTCTTTTTCCAACTCTTCATCCATTCATATGCTACCCCTAACTGAAGGTATTACCCAAGTCATTGTTTCTAGCACTCTTTTCTTTTCTCTTGGTTCTCTCTGATGGTAATCTCATCAGCTCCCATAGTCTTAATTATTTCCTCTGTGTATATATGATTCATATGACCTATATACCCAAACAGGAACTAAGTTTTTGTTCCCCAAGCATCAGTTCTGAATCACCAATCATCTATCAGATGTTTCAATATCCCAAAGCAATCTCAAACTCAAAATGTGTATATTAAAGATTATATATAGTTATAGCTATAGCTATAGATTTCACCTACTCCTCTTCCAAATTTCTCTATATCTTTTAAATACACTAGCTCCAAAGTTAGCCTTATATCTTATATCCTCTCATTCCACATATCTAATAACTTGCAAAATCTTGCTGTTTACATTTCAACATCTCTAGTTCAAGTCTTCTTCTTCTCTTAACTAGACAATTGCTACAGACTTTTAATACATCTCTCCCTTAGCCTGCTACCAAGAGCATAAGAAAATCTTTGCTTCTTGATTTGGAGATAATGTAAGCCTACAAATTCTTTTGAGACATCTTGCAACAGTAGACCAAAACCCCAGTACATTTTGGAGGTTCAATCTCTTTCCTCAACATGTTGTGGCCCATATGGGAAGTTCTAAAACCCCAATATATTTGAGGGATTCAGTTCTTCTCATGCAAATTGTGTCCCCTTTGTCTTTTGGGGGGAAATGATGGGGATGAACCCTGAGAAACTCTCCTCTGGGAGAGGCCCAGTCTCAGGGAATCAAGATTAGTGGTCTTGTTCAGTTAGAAATCTTGGCCAGGGACTGGTTGCATCCCTATTGAATTGAAGATTAGTCTGAAACCACTCCCAATAGTTTATTCAATTGGAGATCTAGGCCCTGGGCATTGTCAACAATTCAAGAAATCTCATTCAATGTTGAATAGAAATCCGAGCCGCAGATGGCTAATAAAAGACAACTCTGAACCCTGAATCTTTGCAGATGTCCTAAAATATGACTTTGCCCAAGATATTCTCTTCTCAGGGTTAACCTTTGCTATATCCCTAATAAGACCTTTTGACTAAGAAGTCTGTCGTCCTAGCAAAGCTGGCTTCTCAGCACCAATAAATCCCTTTTTGCCACATAAATTTTGATTTTGTAAATTCTTTCGCATTGCATCTGTGCCAACCATGGGCACAGATGGTGGGATTCCCCACCTCAATTCTTGCACCTCCTCACTTCTATCACTAACCTCATCATTTGCACCTTATCATTTCTGTACTGTACATCATCAACCCCATTTTACATCAAAAAAGTGAAGTGGTTTTATTGAGGTTATAGTGGTGTAATAAAACTACCCCTATAAAGCAGACCACCAGAATGATGGGATTAACCATCAATGAGGAACAGGAACCCCCAAAGCATATTGGGGTTATAAGCTGATATTTCAAGTCATCTCTAAGAATTTGTAGGTTTAAGGTGGAGGGAGGGAGGGGAAAAATCGGAACAGAAGTGAATGCAAGGGATAATGCTGTAAAAAATTACCCTGGCATGGATTCTATCAATAAAAAGTTATTATAAAAAAAAAAAAGAATTTGTAGATTTAGACATCCTCTAAATCAAGGGGCAAAGATTTTTATTATACTTCTAAGAGAAGGTTAAATTCCAAGAGAAGTTAGCAAGAAAAGGGGTTTTAGCAATTAACAAGGAGGAAGACAAGGTTCCTTGAAGTAATCAGAAGGAAGACATCATTAAGGGGAAGATACCATGAGATGAGAGTAAGACACTGCCTGAAGGGCTTTCATAGAAAAGTTTAGCAGACTCAAAAGGAGATTGGGGGGAGGGAATTACATCATTGACTGGTGGGCTAATCCTTAAAAGGGATTTAGCACCCTACAATATTTATCAGTGATCTCCAATATGAGCAGATACTATTTAATAAGAAAAAACTTCTATTACTGACATTCATTGATGTCATTTCTCATTGCTACCTTTCTCAGTGGAGAAGAGAGACTACCACACAGAAGGACTAAGCCATGATATTTCACAATTCTAGAGGATTTAAAGTCAACCTACCAGGAAAAGAGTCTAGGAAAGCTTTTTATAAAACTCCAGAGAGGAGTTTAATCTGTTGGAGTCTGCCAACAGAAGAATCCTGCAGTTTTCTGGGACTAAAGATGACTCAGCATGTTTCTCCTTAAGGTGGCTCTTGAACACTTGCAAGGCTAACATGATAATGCTCCCAAAAGTCAGCTCCAAAAGATATATATTTTTTGCTTTTTTATGCTTCAAGCTATCAATTATCTTAGTTTTTATGGTGATCCCTAGAAAAGAAAGGAAAATTATTTACATCTTAAAAGAGCTAAAAGCCAATAAGACTTTAAATCTTTTCACTTTAACAGTAGGTTTTCCATAATCCATATGAATAAAGTCATTACCATCAAATAGACCTCTTAGAGAAATTTGTTTTCTCAGTTTCAGCTCAAGGAATGTAGAAGGATTAGATTTCTTTCTCCAAAGCAGGCTGGTTCTCCAGGCCAGAAATCCAGATCTCCAGGCTAAAATATAATTATTAATTTTTTTTCTAAAATTTTTTTCTAAAAGTTTATGAATCCCAAGTTAGAAACCCTTGAATAAATAGAAAGCACATCAGAATGTGCAGGAAGGATAATATATTTTTCAAGCATGTAAACAATGTGACCATGGGTAAATCATTGCACTTCTCTGGGCCTCCATTTCCTTATTTGTAAATAATACTTGCAGATCTTACCTTATAATGTTGTTGTGAGGCTCATATGAAATAATTTATTATTTTATAAATTCCAAAAAGTTATACAGACAGTTATTAGACATATAGATATCAGATTTTTTAGGGGGGGAACTTCAGGGCGTTGACATCAGGGCTTTCTGATTAGATACGGTAAAGATGGAGTTATTAGAGATACCTGAGGTGGGACTGAAAGTAAATCAAAAGTCTACGAATAAAAGGCCTGTTTAAGAATAAAAGATCCACTTAAGTTTCCCTTCTCACCTTAGGTAATATTGATGTGGGAAAGATTCCTATCTTTGATTCCCTACCCCCCCACCCCAGTTAATGTAAATTACCCTTTAACTCACAAATCCTGGTCCCTTTGAATTCCAATAGAAGATCCAGACCTGTCCCAGCCCCACCTGGATCTGAGCCAACTTTGGGGCTACACCCAAAAACCCCTCGAGCTAAATCTCCCATTATAAAAGGGAGATGCTGGTACCCCCTCTGGGCAGAGATTCCAAACATGCTAGCCATGTGAGGACCCTCTGTCCACTGGACCCTTTGTCTGGTGCCCTTCTTATCTCTACCTTCACCTATCTCCTTACTTCCAAACCCCATAATAAACCTCTTTTATCAATCTAGCTCTTGGGCCAATAAATGCTTTTATTGGGGACTCGTGCTACTACTAGACCCTTTTACTGCTGTATCCTTGCACTGAATCCAGGGGGATTACAGGGGAGCTCCATTTGGCTCCCTGTATCCCGAACCTGCCACTAGACCTCAACTAAACCCTAATTTTATTTAGGTACCCCAAATCTAGACCTCAACAATATTATAATCTTATTAGTGTTTCAGGCTTTCTCTGCCCAGAATCTCAACATTTACACAACCAATTAATTATTAAGGTAAGTTTTGAACTCAATTTCCTTTGGATTTTGCTACTCTTTTCTCTCCATACTAGTAACAACATTAAACTTAAAACTTCTGCCACATTTGAATATAAACATAAATAAATTATGATTGAGAGGCGTCTTAGTCCAATGGAAATAACCCTGAATTGGGAGTTTTCTTTTTTAACTAATATGCAGTCACCTAGGTAAGACTACCCTCCTATGAGGCATGCTCCTTGGGCCCTTGACCTTCATATTAAAGTACATGATTCTTCCTTAGAAAAGCCTTATATTTTAGATAATAAAAACTTCATGATTTCCACTTTACAGGTGAAGAAATGAGGACATCCAGAAGTTAAATGACTTCCCCACAGACACAGACTTACAGACAGACTTCTTAGTCAAAAGATCCTGTTAGGGAGATAGCAAAGGTTAACACTGAGAAGAGAATATCTTCACAGTGGGCAAAGTCCTGTTTTAGTACATCTGCCAGAGTAAGAACATGAAGCTATTTTTGTCTTTTTCATACCAATGTTCTCTCTAATCATACTTATTTTATATACCTATACACCTGGGATTGCAAAAAAAATTTTCAGTTGAGAAAGGGTCATGTGTGGAAAAAAATTTAAGAAGCCCTGCTTTATAGAAGCACCCATAGTAAACTCTTATATTGATGCTACAGTAATATAGTAAAACTGTCCTCATAGCAGACCACCAGAATGATGGAGTTAAGCCATCAAAGATGAGGAACAGGGTGATACCCCACCAAAGCATATTGGGATTATGAGCTGATAGTTTGAGTCATCTCTAAAGATTTTGTAGGTTTAAACATCCTCTAAATCAAGGGGCAAAGATTTGAGTGAAAACAGAATTCAAGGAGATTATCTAAGAATCACTAGTTTTCCAGAAAAACACAATGAAATTTTTAAAATAGAATACCACAGTTCAGGAAATTATAACAAAATACCGCTCTTAAGAATTAGAATGAGAAAGTATAGATTAACAGTATACACAGATTGTCACCAGAGAGAAATCACAGGCTTAACTCATCCAGAAAGAAGTGTAATTCTTCCAGAATCTTCAGATCAAGAAGAAAATAGTTTCAATGACGAGAGTTCTGGGTGCAGAGCCAAGATGACAGAGTAAAGCCAGGAAGATGCTCAAGTACTCCTAGTTTCCCTAGAAAATCATATGAAATCAAGCATCAAAATAGTCTGGAACAACAGAGTCTAAGTGGAGATTTAGCGAAACAATGTTCCAGTTCAAGAGTGTTCAGCCAACTCAGACTGTGTCCAGGAAAGCCATTAGGAGGGTCTTAATCACAGCAAATCAGAAACTGAGATCCTTGGTCTTAGATCAGTAGCCAAGCAAACCAACAGCCTCCAGACCCATTACAAAAGGCAAATTGTCACACAGGGAAACCAGGCAACAATAGGTGGGACTATGTTGGACTACTTCCTGTGCTTTGGGCAAGACGCCAAATACAATGCATCTCAGTATTCAAAGCCAAAAATCAAAACTACACAAGAAGCTTGAAATACTGTTCTCTGTGCTCCAGGAGCAGAGCTCAACTTTAAAAGTCATGAAATGAGGGATGGGGAAGGAAAAGAAAGAAAAAAAAAAAAAAGAAAATGAACAACAAACAGAAAAGAACTTTAACCATATAAAGCTACTCTGATGACAAGAAACTACCAACTCAGAAAAGAACAAAATGCCTACATCTGAAACCTTAAAGAAAGGTATGAATATACTAGAAAACCCTAGGGAAAAATCATAAATGAAAGAATTCATTGACTAGCTCCTAAAGAGATCCCATAAAGTAAACTCCAAGAAATATTATAAAACTGCAGAACTATAATCTTCAAGAAAAAAAAAATACTGCAGATTGCCAGAAACAAAACAAAACAAAACAAAACAATTTAAGTTGTGAGGACCCACAATCAGGAATATGCAAGATTTGGCAGCTTCCCCCCCTCCTCCCCCCCCCCCCCCCCCCCCCCCCGCCCACACACACACACACAAAAATTCAGACGGCCTGAAATACCATATTCTATATGACAAAGGACCTTAGATTATAACCAAGAAGCAAGTTCCCCGTGACGAGATGCAGCTTCAATGAATTAGGGGATCTTCAATCATTTCTATTGAAAAGAGCAGAACTAAACAGAAAATCTGATCTATAAATACAAGACTACTGAACAGAAAAGTAAACAGGAAAGGAAAAGAAAATATTTCTAAAAAGTTAAACTGTTGGGGCAGCTAGGTGGTGCAGTGGATAAGAGGACCAGCTCTGGAGCCAGGAGGATCTGAGTTCAAATCCAGCCTCAGACATTTACCACTCCCGAACTGTGTAACCCTGAGCAAGTCACTTAATCTTAATTGCCTCACAAAAGAAAAATAAAAGATTTAAAAAAAAAAAAAAGGTAAGCTGTTTATATCCCTACATGGGGAAATTATATATATATATATATATATAAAACTCTTAAGAACTGTATTGTCATTAGGGCAATTAGAATGGGCATACATAAACAAAGAGTGTGAATTTAATTTGACTCATGTGATGATATTAAAAAAAAAGACAATGAGGGCTGGGAAAAGGATTATATTGGGAGAAGAGATAAAAAGGGGTAAATTAGATCATATAAATAGTCACAAAAGATCTATTGGAGTAGGGGAAAAAAGAAGGTGGATGAGAATTGTCATGAAGCTTAATCTCATCATTTTGGGCTCAAAGAGAGAATTACATTCAGACTTAGTAGGATATAGAAATTTATCTTATGCTAAATAGGAGGAGAAAGGGGAAAGAAAATGGACTGGATAGAAGAGCGGGTAGAAACAGTAGAAGAAAGAGGTCAGAGATAGAAGAGAGGGCAGGTTGAGGGAGGAGTTGGTCAGAAACAAAACACTAGGGAGGAGGGACAGGGTAGAAAAAAACTTTCAAGTATCTTTCGGAGAGAAAATAAGATGGGGGGGGGGGGGAAATACACAGTTGGAATCATAATTGTTAATGGGAATGAGAAGAACTCTCCCATAAAACAGAAGCAGATAGCAGATTGGATTAAAAGCCAGAATCCTACAATATATTGTTTACAAGAAACACATTTGAAACAGAGATATACACAGGAAATAAGGGTAAAAGACTGGAATAGAATATTATGCTTCAGCTCAAGATAAGAAAAGCAGGAGTAACCATTTTCATCTCAGATAAAGCAAAAGCAAAAACAAATCTAATTAAAAGAGATAAGAAAGGAAGCTATATCTTGTTAAAAGGTACCAGAGACAAGGAAGTAATATCAATACTAAATGTAATATGCACCAAGTAATACAGTGTCCAAATTCTTAGTGAATAAGTCAGTTATAGGAAGAAATAGACAGCAAAACTATACTAGTGGGGGATCTCAATCCCTCCTCCCTCTCAGATTCAGATAAATCTAACTACAAAAAAGAAAGAGATAAAGGAGGTTAATAGAATCTTATAAAACTTAGATGTGTTAGATCTCTGGAGAAAATTGAATGAGCATAGAAAGGAACATATCTTTTTCTCAGTTGTACATGGCATCTACATAAAAATTGACAAAGTATTGGGCAAAAAAATCCTTCACAATCAAATATAGAAAATCGGCAATAGTAAATGCACCTTTTTCAGATCATGATTTAATAAAAATTACATCCAATAAAAGACTAGAGTAAGAGACTAAAAGCCAATCAGAAATTAAATAATCTAATCCTAAAGAATAAGTGGATCAAACAACAAATCATAGCAATAATTTCATCCAAGAGAATGACAATGAGATATCATATCAAAACTTATAATATGCAGCCAAAGACATTCTTAAGGGAATTTTTATATCTCTAAAGATTTGCATAAATAAAACAGAGAAATATGAGATCAGTGAATTATGCATGAATGAAATGCTATGAAATGACAAATGACACAAATGACAAATAAAAAAAATTAAAGAAAATTTAAAACCTCCAATTAACTACCAAATTAGAAATTCTGCAAATCAAAGGAAAGAATAATAAAATTGAAAGTAAGAAAACTATTGAACTAATAAATAAAACTAAGAATTGGTTTTATGAAAAATCTCACAAAATAGAGAAACCTTTGGTGAATTTGATGATAAAAGGAAAAGAACAGAACTAAATTTCCAGCACCAAAAATGAAAAAAGGTGAACTTACCACTAGTGAAGAAGAAATTAAAGCAACAATTAGAAGTTATTTTGTCCAAATGTATGCCAACAAGTTTGACAATTGAATTCTTTATACTCTACTAAGAGAAAACAATACATATAAGGAAATTTGTGACCAAAGATGGATATTTTGATTTGGAGAGTTAGGGAATGTGACAGTAAATGAAATCTTAAAGAAGTGACACACTCTTTCAAAGAACAAATGACAAAGCTAATTTGATTATGAACTGGAAAGCAAATGGTATTAAAAGTAGACTACAAGGTGAAGAGAAATCCAGTGTTGTGAGAAACTATTGGTATAATAGAAAGTGTGCAAGACTTGGAGACAAGAAAGATGGGAAATAAAATCTTCCCTGCACTTAGAATCATATATTTAAACCTTTAAGGACCCTTAGACATCTAAGCTTATTCTCTCATTTTGCAGATAAAAAAAGTAAGAACCTAGAATTATGAAGTGATAAATCCAAGATCATATGACACTGGGTAAAATCCAGTTCTTGTGATTCTAAATAGCATATTTTTCCCTAGTACATTACTACTTGTATAACCCTGAAGAAGACACCTAACTTTGCTACATCTAAATTTCCTCATCTGCAAAAATGAGGACAATAATAGTACTTACCTCATAGATTTGCCATTACAGATCAAGATAATATTTTACAAACCTCAAAATGCTTCATAAATATCAGTTATTATTTTTGCAGCTTGGAATCATTAATAACACTGCATAGTTTTCCAAATGCTATCGTCCTAACACCTCACACTAAATAATGGCCCCTTGGGGCAGCTAGGTGATACAGTGGCTAGAGCCCCAGGAAAACCTGAGTTCAAATCTGGCTTCAAATACTTAACATCACTAACTGTGTAAACCTGAAGAAGTCACTTAATCTCAACTGCCTCACAAAAATAAATATATAAATAGATGATGACCCATACTTTCTTTCCATATGTAATTGTTTTCAACAATGTAGAGAGATGAAGTAACTCAATTTATCTGGAAGCATCTGGTTTTCATGCTCTTTTTTTTTTTTTTTTTAAACAATGTATATGATTAAATGGCTTTCTTTTAAATTGCTATATATTATACTGAGGAAGCTTCACAGTTATTTAGGTTGGGCTCAATGAATAAGTACGACATTATCTGTAACAATAGAAAGATTTGAAGCATTTCATCAAAATATTTTAGTTGGAATGAAGCGACTGATGTAGTGAAAAACATGTATGTATGTTTATGTGTGTGTGTGTGTGTGTGTGTGTGTGTGTGTGTATCAGCTAGGTTACACAGTGGATAGAATGTTGGCCCTAGAATTAGGAAGAGCTGAGTTTCAATCCAGCATCAGACACTTATTAATTGTGTGACACTGGGCAAGTGTCAGTTTTCTCATTTTTGTCAAGAAAATTTCAAGTGAAGTCATAAAGAATCAGAAACGACTGAAATTAATTAATATCAAATCTACACATACACACACATATACACACACATATACTCACACACACACACAAACATCATATAAAATAGATGTAAGATATTTGAGGACATTAAGGCTCTAGCAACTGAAGGAAACTCAAGGAAATATAGACGATAGCAAGGTGAGGCAGTAGATAAAATATGCTGGACCTGGAGACAGGAATATGTGAATTCAAATTTCACCCCCATATACTTGCTAGTTGTACCAACTTGAGAAAAATCATTTAACCTCTGTCTGCCTCAGTTTTTTCATGTGTAAAATGGGGATAATAATAGCACCTACTTCCCAAGATTGTTTTGAGAATAAATAAGATAAATTTTTGTAAACAGAATTCCATAAAGATAATGGTATGGTTAACATAGTGCCTGGTACATCGTTGGCTCTTAATAAAATGTTCAATTCACCTTCGTTGAAGGTAGGGTTTTTTTTTCCCTGAGGCAATTGGGGTTAAATGACTTGCCCAGGGTCACACAGCCAGGAAGTATTAAGTGTATGAGACCAGATATGAGGCCAGAATTGAACTCAGATCCTCCTGACTTCGGGGCTGGTGCACCACCTAGCTGCCCCTGAAGATAGTTTTTTTGCATTGAACCTTTAATGACACTAGAAACTCTAAAAAGTCTAAGAAGGGCAAATTCCACAAGAATGGGCTAAAACATTCATTGTATAATTATCAAGGGGAAAAAAAAGATAAACTATACAATATTGATTCATATTTTCTCATCCTTACAAAACTTTTTGAGGATTTGTTGCATGCATAGGGATTACATGCAAAGTCACAGAAATGGCTGATTGACTGTCATGTATAAAGAATGGTAAGATATATTTGGCTGTACCATAGTGTATGGGATGAGGCATAATATGTAAGGGGGTAGAATCAGACCAAGAGTTGGAACTCTGAAATGACTGAAAATTACTCAACTGAACTGAACTGAACTGAACTGAACTGAAACAACAACAAAGATGGTTTCTCAGCACATAAAAAAAAAAAAATGCTAGATTTTATAGGGCAAACAAGACAAAGAGGTGAAGAATCCTTCCCTCCTTTCAAATCTCTCCCTCCTCTTCATGTCATGAGACAGCCTCTCTTCTAAGAATTCTACTTGCCTGGAAGACAACTTGTTTGAGGAAAATTTTAAAGTTGCATTTTGTTCTAACAAATTAAATGGGCTTTTTTGAAATCAACAAACAACAGACAGTTGAATCATATTTTAAACACCTTTCAATCCATTATGTAATGACAAATGTGTAGTCTACTGTGGAAATTGTGAAAAAAATACTTGTTTCTTTCTCATTTTTTATTTGATGTTATAAGGCAAAAAGAATTGCCCCAAATATACAAATCCTCAAAAAGTTTTATAAGGATAAGAAAATATAAGTATGATCCAATGTTGTATTATTTATCTATTTTTTTTTCTGATAACAGTACAATCAGTGTTTTCTCCCATTCTTGTGGAAAACTTAGAACTACCTTGAAAACCAAGCCCTGAGGGCCTTTAAAATTATGTTATCTATGGTGTAGATTTTGTCCATAAGTATTCATTAACTCAGGTCCAGTTATTCTTATTAAGTTCATCTTCTCAAGCATGAGTGCCATTTTCCCATATAGTATGTTATGTATACATATATATATAGATATAGTGATTCATTGTTATTATTATTACTATTAAGTATATTATTCATTATTCTTATTGAATACATAACTATAAAAACTGTTGCCTTTCATATCTGTTTATTGTCCTGCCCCTAGCTCTATCTAAAAATATCCTCAGCATGAATCTGGCTTTTCTGAAATTCCTGCCAAACTCTCTAAAGTCTAATTTGTCCATTTTTTTCTCATTTTTGCAGGGTAATGCTATTTTATACTCTTCTGTCATCCTTCTCTCTTTGTGTTTTATGAATGAGTTTATATTCTCTAAACTAGCATTGCCCTTGACTTCCATGCTTTTCCATTTGCCAGAGAAATTAAATGTTTTCTGATAGTGACAGTTTTTAGATTCTTTTGTCTTCTATAGTAATACAACATTATTTTGCAATTGGGCAAATATCTTTTAAGAAATAATGAAAGAGTACATAGATTTTTGTCTATTTCCCACTATATATTTCAGCCCATATATGGTTTGTTTAGTCAAATTGAGTTGCAACATTCAATGTCTTGTTGTCATCTTTCCTATTCCTTCTAATTGGACCTTTCCTTTAATCAGTTAATGATCTGTCTCCTCACAGACAGTGACAACTGACTCTGATATACCTGAGTCTGCATTTGTAATAAATCATTTCCTGTTTGTTAAGATAGAATCAGATTCAGTTTTTTTATGATATTATTTAAGACTCAGCCACATCCAGTGCTTCTATTTCTCTTTTATTGATGATATATAAAGGCATAAATGTTCTGGGTAGGTTACAAGACTTTGGCTTCTTCAATTTCTCAATCTTGAATGGTATTTATTGTCAAGCTTTCCACAGAATTTATCTACTATTTTATCCTCTGCAATAGATGATGGTATAGATATAAATAATCTCCTGGTGGTCTGCTGGGTTTTGTTTACAGTAAGCTCTGTAAAGGAGATCAAACAATAATCAGCAATAAACAGACATCTTATCAAATGCTTATTATATTCTAGGTACTATGCTAGCAGCTGAGAATAAATACAAAAGTGTGAAAATTTTGAGCTCCCTGAGCTAACTTTCTTCTGATATAAATATAACAAATTCACAGATAAATAAATATAGGATGATATGAAATAAATATATGTTGCTGAAAGAGGGCACTAACAAGGACTCGAGAAAAACTTCTAAATTGAAGGAAGAGGCCTTTGAAGTGCACTTTGAACTTTGAAAGAAGCTAAGCCTTCCAAAAAGTGGAAGTGGAAGAGGGAGAGCATATTAGATGTGGCAGGACAGCCTGTACAAGAGTATAGAATGGAATGGAATGCTGTGTACTAGGAACAGGAGACAGGATAATTAGGTTGGATGAAGTGTGCAGTGGGAAGGTATGAAGCAAGATTGTGAAAAGCTTTAAATGCCAAATAGAAAAAGTTTCATTTTATCTCAGATTCAGGGTGCCATTGAAGTTCTTTGAGAAAGGGGGGGGGGGGGGGGGGTGAGGAGGAGGAGGAAGGAGATAGACTTGAGCTTCAGGAGTTCTGTTTAGCAGTTGTATATGGAAAGGAATGGAAAAGGGGAGAGACAAGGCAACAGTATCCATTAAGACTAGTATTGCATAGCTCAAGCACAAGTTGATGAAGGCTTGAATTGAAGTAACCAAAAAAAATCACCAAGAATTCATGAAAATGAGGCTCTCATTGGTGTTATATAATCTTCAACTTTACCCTCTCTTTAATTCAAATATAATCCATCTTTCATTTTAGCTGCAACATCTTTAACTCTTCTACTTTTATTTATAATGAGAATGTCAATATGTATATACTTCAATTCTTGAAATAGTGCCTCCTTGCTTTTAGAGTGTACTATAAGAGTATCAACAGTAGACGATCCAAGAACTGTATGATATTTTAGCACCTTCTGTTTACCTTTTTTAACCATTCTATTCCTATTACATGGAAACTGGAAAAATTGAAATCAGTTTTATATTTATGTTTTATTAGGTTACTATGGCCAAAAAAATCATCATCAGGTAGCCAAACTTTTATTGATGAGTTTCTCCAAGCTAAATTAGTCTGGCCCTTGGACAGAAGATCCAGTTAGCACCAAACCCATAGTTCAAACCTTTTCAGTTTGTGGTGGCTAAGAATTGGAATTTTAGGGTTGTCCAACAATTGGGCAATGGCTATACCAGCTGTGATATATGAAGCAGTATAATTTCAGAAAAATCTGGAAAGACTAACATGAACTAATGCAAAATGAAGTGAGCAGATCCAAAATACCATTGTACATAGTAACATAGCAATGTATATACAGTGTCACAGTGATAACTAAGCTATTCTCAGCAATACAATGATTTACAACAATTACAATTAACAATGAAACATTCTATTTGCTCCCAGAGAAAGAATTGATACGGTTTATACGGACTGAAGCATGCTATTTTTCACTTTTTTTTATTTCATTCTTTTTCTTTTGTTTGAATCTTCTTATACAAAATGACTAATAAATACATTTTTACATGGGGGAAAAAGGATATGGAGTATAGATGGCAAACAAGTCTTATATACTATATAGAAACCTCTCACTCATGATTCTTTGAGATAAGAGCTGAAAAGCATTAGATGTGGCGAATTCTGTGTAATATCACACAAAAATGGAATTACATTTTAAGAGACAGAATTCAACTTGTTTCTTATGTGGGAATTATCTTTAAATCAGCTGTCTAATTGGTTCTTGAAGGTTATGCTAAAGAAACACAAAGCTGAAGCAGTAAGGGATCCTGTAGGAGAGACAAAAGGTAACAATTAACCACCTTGACCACCACCTGTCTTCAGTACCTGATAGAGACAACTCAGAACTTTGAACCCAAGAGTCTTTGGAATAACTGTGCATTCCAGATCCTTATCCTGCTTTCAATCTGTTTCTCATCATTGAGGGATATAACCCATATATAGATTGAGCTGTTAGCCTTGCTACCTTTACCAACTGAGCATTTGGCATTTTATGTGCAGGTAAATAAATTCCCGAAAACAACACTGTCTCTCAGACTACTGACCCTACTTCCGATCCAGCCCCTTTAGCCCTCATTTAAGGGCAACTCTACCATCTCCACCAACTGACACCCAAAGCCACCTTGAGGGAAACATAGGAATCAACATGTGCTAGACAATTCAGAGTATTCCCAGTAATTCAATTACAACCTCACACTATCTTTCAGATAGTAATGGACATAGCCCAAAACCCTGAGACCAAGAGCCTCTGGAAGAGTAGCACCATCCTTCACCCCTCAAATCACCAGCTCTCTCTACCAATCCAGTCTACTTACTAAAACCATCATCTTGGAAATAAATTCTTAGGGAAATAGGACCTGGCAACTGCTTCTGCATGAGCTTTAAACCTAGCCTCTTTAGCAGTGAAAGCTTCTAAAGATCTGGGGATGGTGTGGGATAGAGTTCTTCAGCATCAAAATCTTGATATTGTAAATTTATTTAACAGATGAAAATGGAATGAAGATGGCAACAACCAGTTATACTAGACCAAATATATACTGAAAAGGGTCAAACTTTAGATAACATAGTTGTGAAGGTGTTGAGAGATCAGTTTTTAAGATAACTGAAGGAGTGTAAGAGAGCCCAGTATTTTTAATATCAATATTCTCCACCAGTGTTGTATGAGAACATAAAACATTATAGTATCTGAAGAACAGAAAATGAGTGTCACCCAGAGAGATATGGAAAGATGCACATGATGAATGTGATCTGGTCATGATATGTTACAAACAAGCAATTTATGAAGAAAAACAAGAGTAAAACATATCATCCAATATGTAAACTAAAAGAAAGATAATTGTCATATTGTAAGATGGAGGCAAAGCCAATAATTTTCAAATGTGTTGACTAGTTTCAAGTATCCAGTTGTGCCTTTTTTCCCCTTTTCTCTTCCATCTGACATTCTTTCCCTTTCCAACTTCCAATTCTGACATGGATCAGTTTTCCCCTCTTCCTTTGCCTGAGGAGGCATGTATCGTCAATTACCTAAATAGAAATACCAATTTGAGCAAAAGTTTAAAGAGGGAATTGAGACGGATTTTTTCACCTCAGTTCTGAAGGAAGAAAGATGGGTAGGGGGATGGTTGAGAGAGGCAGATAGAAAAAAGAGACAGAGAGAGAACCCCTGCTATGAATCAAACTTGTCACATTGTTGCTTGTTACCTCCCTTCTCTCCCTCCCCACTCCTGACCCCTGCCCCAGTTTCTGGTCTACAGCTCACTGAGTAGCCATTACAAGCCAGTAAAAGACTGAGACCTCTCCACACCAAAATGGAATCCACCACCACAAGCAGCCCCTACTCTACAGTAGCAGCTGGATTTAGCACATATGTGCTTGTTTACAAGCCATTTCCCTCACATTGAAATTAGACTTCTGTTTAATTCCTGACTCTCTTATCTCTATCCTACTTTGTTTTGCTCCAGCCAACCACAGGTAAGATGCCTTTGTCAGAAATGGCATTGGACATGAAACTATGTCATTGGTCTCTCCAGTACCAATGGGAATGGAGTAAGGGACCTTAGAGTATTCCTCTCAAAGAACACTAAATCCAGTCCAAGACAGAGCTCAAAGGATTGAAGTAGGAACAAGGGCAGAGGACTGACCAGAGGAAGAGTCCGGTTGGAATGGAATGCAATGGGATAATGGTGTCAGACTCTGGAGAAGTAAATCTCTAGCTGCAATCTTAAAAATGATAAATCTTCAAACTCCAAAATATTCTATTGAATACAGATAATCAAAATTTATAGAACTGCTAAAAAAAAATCTTAGCAGATTCGGAAGCTTTGGAGATCAATTGTTAAAGAGTTTTAAGCTTTATCATTTTAAAGATTTCATTAGAGATTTGCTTCTCCAGAATCTGACACCATCACCCCACCCCATCCCTAACCCCCACTCTCCTTCTGGTGAGTCCTTGGCCCATATTCCTACTCCAGTTTTCTGAAGTCTGCTTTGGCTGAACTTGGCATTCTTTGTGAGGAATACTTTAGGGTACTTCCCAGGATCCAGTTCCTCTGGATCACTATGGTAAGGAAATGATTTTTTTAATTGCACACTTATGTTAATTGGTCTCTTTGTGTGCTTTTTAAAATTGCAACTGTGTACCTAACTGCATAGGTAGGTAACTTGTAAGCCTCAGTCAAACCAGTTAAAATTAGAATTGTAAATGCATATTGTTAGATTTGTGTGTGTGTCTGTATCTGTCTTGTTGTTTTGCCTGTATCTGTGTCTTAATAAAATATCCCTTGCTGTCCTTGTTTATTTATATTATGTCTAAATCATGAACTCATTTCAACCTTATCTTGGTATAGGGTATAACATGCTGGTCAAAATCTCAGCACAAAGAATCAAAAAAAAAAAAAAAAAAAAAAAAAAAAAAGGATTCGGGATTAATCAGGTGAAGAAATTTTCTTTTCAGAAAGGAAATAACACAATAGGAAAATAATCATGAGGATCCTACCTAGGCTGTGCCTTAAGTCATCCCCAAAACTTTTCCTAGGCATAGACATCCACTTTTAGCAGTTCTCAGATTGCAGCACTTGACATTTTCTACTGTTGGATTCATGATAATACAGACAACTGTCCTTGTAATAAAAACTCAAAACAATAGTAAATTATGCTACCAGAAATTTTTACCCTAAATAACAAAATTTCATTAATCACAACTTAGAGCTTGAATATCTTTCCTGATGTTTCCCTAACAATTAACATTTCATTTATTCTTTACCTATAAATTAAAAATACCCATATTTTGGGACATACAACCTGATATTTGATTTATCATTAGCATATTAAGCTATGTCTTTTTTTTTTTTCCCTGAGGAAATTCAGTTTAAGTGATTTGCCCAGGGTACACAGATAGGAAGTATTAAGTGTCTGAGATCAGATTTGAACTCAGGTCTTCCTGACTTCAGGGCTGGTGCTCTATCCACTGCATCACCTAGCTGCCCTTTGAAGCTATGTCTTTAAGTCACCCTATACACATTCATAATTGTTAAGAATTTCAAATGAAATTTTGTTATTATGATTATTTTCTACTTTATGACAAAATATACCTCAAATATTTACGTTTTCAAATATCTATTTTTTATCACATCCTTTTAAAAGCCCAATTCATGTGTAACATCATCCAGATTAAAAGGGGAAGCTGTTTTGTCAACAGCAATTCTGTTACAATGGTCTCTCAATTTCACAATATAAAGGAATATAGAAATAACAATAATAACAAACAATATTATATAATTCATCATGAAATAAAACTTCAGATGACATCAATTCAGTTAACTGCATTTCCAGATCATCCCATAAAAATCGTTAATCTTATGACTTTTAACATCTTAAGCCACTTTAGAATTGTCAGGTGATAATTATATTCAATTAAAGAAATAATATACTCTAGTTACTATGTTAAGTACTTTACAATCATTGTATTATTTTGATCTTCACAACAAACCAGGGAGGGGAGTAACATTGTTTTTCTCTTTTCAGATCAGAAAACTGGAGCAGAGATAAGACAACTTGCCTAAGTTTACACAGTTAATAAATTTTGGCAACTGGAACAGAAAAGGATGAGCTTACCAAAAGTAGAGGCAGACTATCTCCACTTCAGCTGCTGTCCCCACTTCACCAAGTGGATCCTGAGTAATGAATTGTACAGCTGAAAAGGCAGAACATAACTCAAATTTCCCTATATTTTTTCCAGAAATTTTTTTAAACCTCTGTATTTGGGAATCTGCTTTAGGATAAGAGGGATTAACAGGAAGAAAGAGAGAGAGTCTCTGAACTAAGGAAATCACAGGAGCTCTCTGCTTTAAACAATCCTTTAAGGAAGGGCTAACAAGAAGTTTGGTATAAACTGTTTATTATTTTTTCTTTCTTCACTTTTGCACTACTTCTAAATTAGCTGTCTCTTCATTGATCTAGTGTAATGAAGCTATTAATCTTGCTCTTTATTTTCAACTTTGTTTTTTCTTTTTTCCTTTTGGATGCTCTAATACCAAGGCTCTGATTCAACTATGTGTTGGTATTTTCTCCCTCTACATTCTTGCCCCTCTCATAATTTTTCTGCAATGATATCTGGGATATACTTCCCTAATAGGTCCCCTCAAGGAACTGACCTCCTGGGATAAAAATGCTCATCTGGTCCCAGTTAGCCTCTCATGGCATCTTGATATACTTATCTACCTCTTTTTTTTTTTAATGGGCAGAAGGATAGGGGTTCTTTCAGACCACCTTCCTTTGGCCACCAGTTCTAATGTCCAGCAAGTAAGCTGTGCTGAGTGTGTCATAATAACAATCTTTTGCATTCACCTTCTGGATGGATCTCAGCCACAGCAAAATCCCAGAACAGTTTCTGGTCGTAAAGCCCTGCTATGAATCAAATTTGTCATGTTATTGCTGTTACCTGTCATTGTTAGAGCTACAGTTCATTGTACAGCCATTGATATAAATATTGAGATTTGACCACATTAAGGCAGACCCTACCCCTCTTCATCCCCCAAGAGTAAGGCTCTTACAAATGTGTCCTTGTTTGCAAGCCATTTTCCTTACTTTGAAATTAAACTTGTGTTTGATTCCTGACTTTCCTGTCTCCAGCCTGCTTTGTTTGGCTCCAGCCACCCACAGTTAGAGGCCAGTTCTTGTCCAATTGACAAAACTCTGAACTAAAAATGCCGAAGATTCCTTCATATCTATAATTTCAATTTTCATCACACAAATAAAAGATGATAGACAAAAGCATGCATTTAATATTGATGCAACAAGGCATACATTATGCAATAATGCACATCTAGGTGTGCTGTTTATATGTTCCTTAAATAGAGGTTTTGAGGGGCCAATCTGTATTGAACTTGCAGGTGTTTCCTAAGCAGCAGAATCAGAAAGATCTGAGTTCAAATTTCATCCCACCTCCAGACTCAGACATTTATTTACTAGCTATGCAATCTTGGGCAAATCACTTAAACCCTGTATTTTCTCATTGGTGAAATAGGGATAATAATAGTACCTAGCTCCTAAGATTGTTGTGAAAATTAACTAAGATAATATTTGTAAAGCTTGTAAAATCTTAAAATTTAAAAAAAATTGTAAAAATATAAATTCTAGCTATTATGATAATGAAATCATGGGTCTGAAACATATATGTAAACAGATGCACATACACGTGTGCATACATGTGTGTCTATACATGCACATATGTATGTAGTCACATATGTGTATATACACATATGTGCATGTGAGTATGTTTATATGATTATGTGTATTACATATGTAGATACACAAAAGACCCTATATAGATATTTTGAAAAATAAAACTATTATCTGAAGGTGCTGGAGTTTTTCTTCTTTAATATAATAATATAAGATGGTTCTCTCTGGGAGAAAGCAAGTTTCTTGGGGAGGTTTTCTGGAGGCAGCCTTAGTTTCAGTCAAAAGTAATAATCACCCAAATGCAGCCAGGTGATAAGAGTTCAAACCTTTATTTTCTCCTTCCAAAATAGCCCTGTTAGTTGAGGCCTATCTCTCTGCTTGGTTCCAAGAGCTCCCTCCGAATGTCTCCAAATCCAAAGGTTTGTCCTTCAGCCTCCAACCAACCAGTTGAAAAATGGAATGAATTTCTCTTGCCTCTGAGAGAGGGCTTCTGGTTCTCAATCTCCCAGAGTGCTCTGTGTCTGTCCCAGCATGCTCCTCGCCAGTCTAATTCAGCTGAACTCCCTTGACTGGGCCTCTGCTTTCTTCTTATATATGAGAGAGTGGGATTATGGATTTTCTCCCATAGTGTTCTCTGGCCCTAAGAGCTTCAAGGGAAGTGTGAATTCACAAAGTTACATACTTTACTTTGTGAATCTCCCATACTTGTGAACTCCAATGAGTACTTAAATACTTCTTGCTTATATGAGCTCTCTAAAGGTGTGAACACAAGCCTTGTTTCTATTAGTTTTACTTAGTACCTTGTTTCAGGTTCTGGCCCAAAACATCTCCTTGTAAGATCAGATCAAGGAAACTGAACCATGCTAAATTAGATAATTATTGTCTCTATCAACTCTAATGACTTAACAGTTTGTAAAGATTCCAGCATGAAGGGATCAAGAAAGGCCAGATATAGATGATAGCATCTGAGCTATACCTTTCATTTTAAAATACTACAAAAAGATGGTTAAGGAAAAAAATGCTTTTCAAACATAAGAACTACTCAGTGACTTTTTACTAGAGACGGGAAATAGGAATGAAGAGCAACATAAGAAAATCTCCACTCAAAAAATATTTTTAGCCATAGAGAAATAAATTCTTCCCTGAATCTAACCCTTGGGAAGACAGACATAAAAACTATTTGAGGTCCCTATTTGAGGCATTATTTAGTGCTGTTTGCTTTATACTTAATGAGCCAGATTCTTTCCACTGCCCAAGTGTGCCATTTAATGTACTACTAAAGATACTAGACTAGTTACATTAATAGACTAAATAGTCCCTTAGTGCCTAGAAGGAGTTAACACTCTACATATGGGACAAATACAAGGAAGTGATTTTAAGAATTGGAAGAAAAATTGCCCATTGATTCATTATTAATAAGCAATGCTCTCTGATGCTTTGGAAAGAATAATTTCATTCCTATTTTATAGATAAAGTCAAATGACTAGCCAAAGTCACATAATTTAGTTGACAGAGCCATACTTTGTTCCTGACTCACAGTCTAATGTTCTTTTCCCACATTTCATTGGTTCATTGGTTTGACCCACATTTTCTATATTACTGAACTCACAAACAGCTTGTGGGTGTATTTTTTTAAAATAATTTTTTATTGATAGAACGCATGCCAGGGTAATTTTTTACAGCATTATCCCTTGCATTCATTTCTGTTCCGATTTTTCCCCTCCCTCCCTCCACCCCTTCCCCCAGATGGCAAGAGTCCTTTACATGTTGAATGGGTTGCAGTATATCCTAGATACAATATATGTGTGCAGAACCAAACAGTTTTCTTGTTGCACATGGAGAATTGAATTCAGAAGGTATAAATAACCCGGGAGGAAAAACATAAATGCAAGCAGTTTATATTCATTTCCAGTGTTCTTTCTCTGGGTGTAGCTGCTTCTGCCCATCTTTGATCAATTAAGGCTCTCTTTATCAAAGAGGTCCACTTCCATCAGAATACATCCTCAAACAGTATCATTGTTGAGCTATATAATGATCTCCTGGTTCTGCTCATTTCACTCAGCATCAGTTCATGTAAGTCTCGCCAGTCCTCTCTGTATTCATCCTGCTGGTCGTTCCTTACAGAACAATAATATTCCATAACGTTCATATACCACAATTTACTCAACCATTCTCCAATTGATGGACATCCTTTCATTTTCCAGCTTCTAGTTGTGGGTGTATTTTTAAAAGGGTTGAGAAAATTAATTCTGTTATGGGAGCCACCTGCTAATGGCTAAATCTAGAGATCTAATTCTGACCAGCAGAACAGATCCCTTCACGTAAGAGAATAATGATACAAGGAGACTTAGAGACAATTGCATTCTCTGATCTCTCTCCTCTTCCCTCTTGCCTCCAATTTATTTCATTCCCAATTCACAAGCAACATCTGCATCAGTAAAGGCTGATTTGCAATTCCTTTAAGTGTGTGATTCACAGCTGTGGGGACTTTCCAAGAATCGACCTGCCCTTTCACACTTAGATGTGATCCTTAACAGAGGTCAATATCATAGTTTATGGTTTTGTTTTGTTTTTCTAAATGCAAATATTCCTGATCTAATTTAATTTTTGTTGGAGATTTAGTAAAGTCTGTTACTGAATACTCTTTAGAAAGGGGGCCCTCTCAAGATCCTTCCTCAGTAGTGGCCACAGTTATTTTTGAAACACTAAGAGTAACAACAGCTTTTCCACATTTTGACTTAGAGTCAGAAAGATCCGAACATCAAGATCTGAACATGAAGATGGGAATATGAGCCAGTTTGCAACTGAAGGTTATTTAAACTCCTCTCCCCAAGTCATGGTCTCTGTGAAATATGAAGATCCATAGGCAGAAAACACAAGGTCTGTTGGCTTAGCAGAAAGAATCCAACAGACAAAAGCTATAGGACTATAGGAAGCTCTGTGGAGTTGCTAGGAGTTTACTGTATTGTATGGTTAGCTAAATGGTCATACTTGTACACCAAGAGGATTTTTACTGAGATGAAGGCTCTTGGTTCATATTTCCATGGGTTTAGGAGAGAATCTGGACTCCTCAGTAGGATGATATTTATTTATATCTTCATCTGCATAAAAAAGCAGTTGATAGACAACAAGATCTATTATGCTTTAAACCAAAATATTAAGAATGTAGTAGAAAATAGTTTATGGTTAAATCTCTGTCTAAAACTGTGACAGAGTTTATTCCTTTCCTCTGTAATTATTTCTTCAGTCTCAGTAGCCACATATTTTCATTGAGATCTGACCTTCAAAATTAGCTCCCACTAGAGATATACTATTCTCATTCCCAGCCTTGGTTAAGATACTGTGGAAGAATTCCTTCCTAGCTTTCAGGGAAGTTGGCAGAATATAGGATGATACTGTTTTTTCCTCTTGCCTTCCTCCCCTATATCTTTGCTGATAGAATAATACTATACACAGTCCATGAGTTCCTGGAATTAAATAAAGAGTCCATGAGTATTGTGCAAAAAACCCTAGAGAATTGGGGGAGAGGGTGGAATCTGAGAACAGAGATCACTGAAATTGGGGCTCAGATAAGTAGAACATTATAATAAAGCAAACTCCTTAAAGGCAGAAACCCTTTCTTTTTTTCTCTCTCTACCAACCTCCCTTTCTTTCTTTCTCCTTTCATTTCTTCCTCTCATCTTTCCTACCTTATTTTCTTTTTCTTTCCTTCCTTCTCTCCTTTCTCTGTCTTTTTCTTTCTTTTCTCCCTCCTACTCCTAATAGTAGAAATTTAATACATGTTTATTAAATTCAACTGAATTAAATATAGAGGTTTATCTAGTCCAAATTACCACTTCAATTGACCTCAAGAAAAACTGGTCTATAGTACCAATCATACACATCACTTATTTATTAGCCAAATTGCCCATCTTGCTGATCTATAGAGGGAAGGTAACTTAAGTATATTAAAACAATCTTGGTTCATGTTAGTAGGTGAGGGCACCTTCTCCTTGGATAATGCAGAATTAACTTCTAGCTTAAGTTTTCTATTTGTTGAGGCTTCACCAAATTTGGTCATCTTTTTTCAGTCTCCATCCTTCTCAATCTATCTGCTTCATTTGACACTATTAACCTACTATCTCTTCTGATCACTCTCTCCTCTCTGGATTTCTAGAACTTTACTCTTTCCTAATTTTTTTTTCTACCTTTGTGATTACTTCTCCATCTACTTTGTAGCTATTCACTAAAGTAGTTCTCTTATAGAATCTTATTTCTTCATCTCTTCCCCACCCCCCCTCTCTCACATTAGATTCCATGAGTTCAAGCTGTCAGATGTACCATAACGTTATACCTTCATCCAGCTCTCATCTGTGGTTCCAAGAAACTGTAGCATATACAGTGGCCATATCACAATACATTATCTTGCCAGACAGGTTAAATCAGATTGAGGTAACCAATAAGCCTCAAACCCCTTAGTTAGTGGGGTTTCTACCATAATCATGTGAAGATTTGCCCAGTAGAATAGGCAGATGAGAACAATTTGTTGCAATGGCCTTGAAAGCAGCTATCATGCATAAAAGATGCTAAAGTCATCCAGCGCATCCAGGTCATCGACAGCCATATTGAATTTTGTCTTGCTATTGGACTTTGATGATTCTGGAAGAGAGAAAAAGGCTTATGACTTTGTGCACCTCTGCCTCACTTAAATTCAATTCATGCTCGTCAAGACATCAAGACATCATCCTGTGATATTGTCTTTTTCAAAAATAAACAACAACAAAAACCATAGATGCATCACATATCTCTGTATCCAGCTCATCTCTCTTTTGTGATTTAATCTCATATTGTCAGCTGCCTATTGTTATTTCAAACTGGATACTCAGAGAGATCTCAAATCTTATATGTTCAAAACCAAATCTATTATTCTCACCCAAAAAAATTTTTCCCCTTTCCAAATTTCCCTATTTTCGTCAAAGGCACTTCTTTCCAATTGTCTGCATTAGTAACTTCAGCATTATCCTTACTATCCCTCATCCCATATATCCAATCAATTGTCGATTTTACTATTTATGCCACATCATGTCTAGTGGCTGATTCTTTGTCTCTACTAATATGGCTACTATCTTAGTCAGATCTTTATCTTTTCTCAAATAGACTATTAACAATGGCCTCCTATTTGACCCACTCCCACCCTGCCTCAAGTCTCTCCAACTTCAGTCTATTACTATCTGTATTCCTCTTAAAAGTCCTCACAACTTGACTCTAATTTAGCTTTCCTGCTTGGTTGGACATTATTCTCCCTCCTGCACCTTGTCATCCAGACAAGCAATCTCTCCATTTCTTCTTACACATTATCTTTTACATGAAATCCCCAAATTGCTAGTATCCTCTCAAATGATCTTTTTAACTTTACTTTGTGTTTACTCATATTTATTCTACATAAATATTTTTAAATGTTTTTTTAAATTAATTTTTTCTTTTTAAAAATTATTTTATTTTAATTTGTGGGAAAAATATTATTTCCATAACATAATAAAAAACATGATTGTATATGAAATTACAAATTTATTATATACAAATTGCTATCTTTAAAAATACATAATAAAGCTACCATGTAAATTTCTCTTTTTTACTTTTTTCCCCCCTCCCTCCTCTGTCCTGCCCTAAAGATAGCTACCATTAGATTCAAACACACACACACACACACACACACACACACACACATACACACACATTTATATAAAATCAGTCTACATACTTCTATTTATCAGTTCTTTCTTTGGATGCAGATAATATATTTATAAACATTCTTCTTGTCTTGCCTATTCAAATGTAAGATCCTTGAGTGAGGATTGTTTCATTTTCTTATGTATATTGCCAGAATTTAGTATAGTTTCTAGTATATAAGAAGCTATTAATAAATACATATTGGTTGCTTATTTTATTCTTTAGTGTGCATCTATTTTTATATCATAATTCCAATATATTTTTATATATTACAATTTCTGTCTTGCTATGGTGTGAACGTGACTCTGAGTTGTCAAAAGTTATGTCAGAGGAGCAAAAACAAATCTATTCAGGGAAGATCAAAACCGTCAAAATGCCTACATGTGAAGCCTCAAAGGAGAATATGAATTGTTCTAAAGCCCCAAAAGTTCTTCTGGTAGAACTTAAAAAGGATTTTAAAAATTAAGTAAGAGATAGAAGAAAAATTGGAAGAAAAAATGAGATCTATGCAGAAGAATTATGAAGAAAGAGTCAACAGCTTGGAAAAAGAACAAAAATTGACTGAAAAAACAAAGGTCAGTGAGGGAGAGATTACCCTTCTCCCAACCATTCCTTTGGACAGAGACCTCAACACTCTGAGAAGCCAAAGCTAAGAAGACTGGTTCAGAAAGGAAGGTTTGGGGAGAGCCAACAGGACAGGAGGTAAGCCACAGGGCAGGGACCAAGCAAAAAGCCTTTCTGGTGGCTTCCTACTTTTAATTAATCATAATTGTCAATCAGGTGCTAAGTTCTGTTGTTTTTATCTGTTGAAGGAGCATAAGTACTGTCTAAACTCTATTAAATTTCCCTGCCCTAGGTCAAGGCCATGATGTCCCCACCCTAATTAAGGCTCTGTGTGCCTGTGCCAGTTAACTGCTAATTAGTTAGGTGACTTAGTTTCAATATTTCAAGAATCTGTGGTTTCATTGAATGCATGCTCCCTCCACATTTGCCTTTTCAATCTTTTTGCTAGGATTCATAAGATCTTGTTCCAGCTCTGGTGAAAAACAAAACAAAACAAAACAAAAAACAGCAGCAGCAGCAGACTATAATAAGTTCTTCACAGTATAACCATATCTTTTTGGAAGGTTTCTAATCTGACCTGAAATATATTGAATTCTGGGACATGGCAGTTGGACTCAGAATGAATTTCCAATGTAGTAAGGCAACTCAAGCCTCCTCTTCAGGCTCAAGAGAACTCAATAACCTATCTTTCTGATTCATGGAAACTAGGAAAAATTTCTCTGCACTTTTAACCTTCAGCTAAACTGAGTAACTTCTCAGTTGTCATCTAAATTGTGACTCCCATCGTAAAACTTAAGTTCAGTAAAAAGACCACAGATACCATTAAATGTTGGAAAGACAACATTTGCTGTTCTTTCCCTATTCTATCACTTTCTTTCATTTGCACTTAACTTTCCAGGATTCACAGACTAGGAGCTGGTCTTGGCATAGAGGTGCCTTGGTAATGTTCCAGAGCCAAATCAGGATGCAGAGGCAGGACTACAACTGGTCCCAGGATTGGAGAATGTGAAAGTCTGAGAGGGGGTAAGGAGAGAAGTTAAAAACCACTAATGTAGTCTGTTAGATTGGCCCGAGAAGTTAGCAAAAGACTCGTGTTTTCCACTTAGTACATTTCATAGCAGGAGGTATTTCAGAATACGATCACAAATAATTAAAGTTGATCAACATTTGACCATATAAGTAAAAAGGGTTTTTATTATTTTTTGGGGGGGGGAGGTTGTCATGAAATTATTTTTCTGATTCCTACTAAATTTATTACAGAAAAAATAACATTTCTGGGATTTGGAAAAACTGTATACACCGATACAGAGTAGTATTCAGAACTAGGAACACAATTTATAAAATAACATCAATATTGGAAAGACAAATAACTTTTAAAAACTGTTAGGGACGTTTCTCTCTCTCAGAGAATTGTCATGTATACTATGTCATCTGGTAGGGCAGGCCCAGGAAGCAAAAATGGGCTTGGCCTCTGAGGCAGGAGGTTGTATCTTGCAGATGTTAAAGGAATTGCTAATAGATTCCTTGAGATGGCAAGGGGTCTGCCCTCTTGCTAGATCTCTACCTAGGATGCAGCACTAACTCCATGTGTCTCCCTTATATAGATCCACTACACAATACTGAGTGGTCTAGGCACAGGGTAATCCCAGAAGAGAATAAGTATAAATAGCTAGCTTTGAGTCAAACTCAGGGAGAGATGCAGGCATACATACGCACACTTGCTCTTGCATGCTCTTGCACGCTCTTGCTCTTGCTTCTTGCTGTCCCCTGCTGAGATTACCAATAAAGAAAGGCTGTTTTGTACCTCAAGATCGTTGTGTGTATCCGGGGATATCCCAAAGACTGGTGTGTATGGCCCTGGCAGTTAGAATAGTGTGCATGGACAGTCAGGCACAAAAAACTGTAATCAATGCAATAATCTTTCATGATTCCAGAGACCTTATAATGAAACATGTCACCCACCTCCTGACAGAGAGAGAATGTACTTAAATGTAAAGAGGAAAAAATTACATATGTGTGTGTATACACATGTATGTGTGCAGATGTATATATGAATATTGTGTGAATGTGTATATGCATTTGTCTCTGTATATGTATAAATGTGTATATGTGTGCATGTGAATGCATATGTATGTGTGTGAATGTATATATGTGTGTGTGTGTGTGTGTGTGTGTGTGTGTGTAAAATATGAGAATCTGATTTGTTTGTGTACTTTTTACAAGGACTTTGTTTTGTTTCCAAATGGAGAAATGGGGAGGAAAGAAGATATATTTTTGTTAATGGGAAAAAATTACATTAAAAAAAATTTCCTTAATATTATTTCTACAGTGATGTGGTTCTAGATAGTTCAGCAAACCTAGACTTTGTCTTTTAAGGCTTTATTTAAGATACTGCAACATCTCAAGATATAGAGTACTCCCGTACTCTAATTTTTAAAAGAAAATAAATGGGGAAGTGTAGAAAAAGAATGCAAGAACCCAGTAAGTTTCCTTAAAATGTCAATCCCTAGTTCAATCTTTTAAAAAAAATTATTTTTAATTTATGAAATAAAATAAGCATTTTCATAACATGGTACAATAAAAAAGACAATTGCACATGAAAACTGCTAATTTATTATGTATAACTTACTGTTCCTTTTAAATATACAATAAAATTATCATGAAAATTTCTTTGTTTTTCTTTTTTTCTTTTCCTTCCCCCCTTTCTAGAGATGACTATACACAATATGTGTATATATACACACATACACACACATATATAACATGTATGCACTTTTTTCATATACATGTGAGTTTATATATAGAATATCCATTTATCATTTCCTTCTCTGGATGTAGATAGTATCTTCCTTCATATGTCCTTTTTAGTTAATTTGAATATTTGATAGTCAAAATAACTAATTGAGTCAAAGTCATTCTTCAAACAATGTTGCTGTTACTCTATACAATATTCTCTTGGTTCTACCATTGCTAGCATTTTGTTCTTCATTCTTTTGTGCTATACTATAGCATAGTATTCCATCACAAATATACCAAAACTTGTTCAATTATTCCTCAATTCATTCTGTATCAGAAGACCTTAGCTTAAAAAGGCCAAGTTCTCCTATTTCATCCAGGTCTATCTCCAGTCATCTTGATCTAAATCTTGCCACTGGATCCTCATGACTCTGGAGGAGAAAGTGAGACAGGTGACCTTGCACAGCCCTCTATCACTCAAATCCAATTCACTTGCATGTCATGGCATCACTTCCCTGATGTCATGGTCCTCCTTTATTTGTTGTGACAAACAACACAACTGTATCAGAGAAATGCTGGAAATATTAACAGTGTTTTTGCTTGGTGTAAATATCTCACCTAGAACTATAAAATGTTAATTTTGTTCTTTCCTTGACATGGCATTACATCTGTTAATTAATTTGTGTAGTTTAATTATATTGTAATTGCCTAATTATGAGTAATTAATGTGTCCTCAATTATTTAAATTTTCCTTTCTATAAAAAATGTTTTGTAATTATGTGTGTGTGTATTTTGGTAGGTGAATTCTTATATTACTATATTTTGTAGTTATTCGGGATGGTATTTCTTTTAATATCTTTTCTTACTGAGTTTTGTTAATAATATACATAAATGGTCATTTTTTTTATTAGCAACAAACTGTCCCCTCTTAGAGAAGCACTTTAATATGTAGATATTAATTCTTTCAGTAGTTTTTTTGTTTTTTGTTTTGCTTTGAGGCCATCACTTTTGTTGAATGCAAATATTCAGCTTAGAAAGAATGATTTTATGATCAGTCAAACACTCTGTACCACACATTTGTCTTCTTTACTCTCACCTTCTCTCTTTCTCCTTACAATCACATAATCTATTAAATGCCAATGTTTGCTGTGAGGGTGAATCCATGAAGTTAAGGTAAACAGAATACAGTGGTGATGATGAGAAGGCCATGAGATGCCCATGTTTTCAGTAGTAAGTGACCATTGCTATTGCTGTTTTCAACTCCTACCTAGAATTATAAGCATGTCCTTTTTTGGCACATTGATGATAAGTTTCCAAGTCTAATGGCATTGAAAACCTCTTTTTCTGTTGTAACTTCAACTAGAGAGTGATTGATTTCGACCTGAGGTAAATGGCCAGAGGCTTTAACATTGATTGATGATGGTTTGTTGAGGACACTATGAAAAAAAAAGTTTAGAATCATTATCACTAATCAATGTGGCTTCATCAGTTCTAAGTAGGTGAGATGAACTATAGGTGTTTAGCCCATAAATAACCTTTAGTGAGTCATAAAATGATTTGGATTGTTACTATCAACATAAACTGAATTTCATGTGTCTTCTTACTTGCATCTCTTTAAGCTTCACTTGTACTTTACTTTTGATGGAATTAAAGGCTGCCTCCTTACAGATGGATAAATTATGTTATGGATACACCCTGTGGAGTTCATGTTTTTCACTGAGCAGCTTCTGAATTTCCCCATTATTTTCATCAAACCATTCTTGATGTGTGTGTGTGTGTTCTGACCCAGATGAGCAAATACAGTGCTCTATACCAAATCTCTGAAGGCTGCTCTCTCCTTTTCTGCTCTACTGTTGCCATCTCTATGTTGGCTCAACTTACCTTCCAAGTTGGGCTGGCCATATTGTTTGAATGCCAAATCTACCCAAAAGGACTATTTTATAAAGAAGTCACATAGGCCAAGCACTCACGTGGTGGGATCAGAAAAAAGCAATACAAAAAGCACTCTCAAGATCTTTCTTAAGGACTTCAGAACTGGTTGCATGAAATGGGAGACACTGGCACAGGACCACACAGCATGGTGTTCCCTCATTAGAGAAGGTACTGTGTTCTATAAGCAAAGCAAAATTGAATTAGCTCAGAAGATACACAAATGCTCAAAGTTAGAGAATATACTCCAAATGATCATAGGGACACCTTGTGCCAATCTGTGGCAGAACATTCTGAGCTCATGTTGGTCTGATCAGCTACAGCTGAACACACTAATGACTCTAACATAGGGAGGTCTTTTTGGTTCTCTTCGAGAACAAAGGACAATAACAACGACAACAACAACAACAAAGGTTTTTTTGTTTGTTTGTTTTTTGTATGCTGCAATTTTATTAAACTGGTTAATTGTTTAATTTATTTTTGGTTGAATTTATAGGGTTTTCTAAGTAAACTACCATGGCACCTGCAAATAGTTGTAATTTTGTTTCCTGTTTGCCACGGTGATTCTCTCAATTTCTTTTTCTTGTGTTACTATTATAGTTACATTTTTAAAAACTTTATTATATAAAAATAGTGACAATGAACTGCCTTTTTTTTTTTTAACTTCTGAATTGCCTTTGAAGAGTTACAGAATATAAGATTGAAAATGATAGGGACTGAATGTGGAGAGACTTGAATACCACACTAGAGACTTTGGTCTTTATCCTAAAAGTAAACGAGGAACAAGGAAGTACCATAATTAAGGACTCATTTTTAATTTTCCCTATTAAAATAGAAGACATAGGTCACTGATTCTTTTATCTAGTGTCCTAGGGCATAGATTACTAGTTTGACAGAAAAAGGAAGATAATAATGAAATGTAGAAAAAAAATCTCCTTTTGATAAACTCACATTTCAGGACCATTACTCAGCAGCAAAAAGAAAGGACTAGTTTTAAGAAATACTTAAATATGGTAGAACAATATTTACCAAGGTTCCTTCCAATCCTCTGCCCCCAAGTAAAAAAAAAAACTTGGGAGAAAAATTAAATAAAGTCAACTATACTGGGCTGTTTTAAGACTTAAAGCTTGCTTCTCTTGCTACAACTTTCTAATGGTCTCTGGCTGTGTTGACCTGGCTTCTTGCTCATCTGACCCTAATTCAGGACTTCTCTAATTTGGTGAATGAGAGTCACCATACCCTATCCTGTTAACTACACATGTTTTCATATGGAGACAATAAATGACACAGTATATTTGTTGCATATTCTGGCTTAGTTAGTGACCCATGAATACCATATTAAGTCAGTATAGCATAGCAGATTAAACATTGGACCAGGAGTGAGGAGGAATTGGCTTTAAAATTCCACCTCAGGCATTTCCTAGTTATATGATGCTATGGTCGTAGTTCATACAAATCACTTAAGCTCTATGGGTCTCAGTTTTCCCAACTATAAAAATTTAATACTGTGTTAAAATTGTATCTACTTCCCCTAATCACCATCCTACTTCTAATCAGTATAGGGAGTTTATAAGTAGCCAGTTAAAGGGCTAATAGCACTAAATGAGATTGCAAAGGGAAACCTGAAAGTAACATAAAAACCACCCTAAAGATTAAAGGAGCATAATTTACAAATTGTATCATATATTAATTAAAATTCACATTCCAGTTACGTGTGCTAAATCAGGAAAAACAATCTAGGTACTGCTATCATGGTCTTACTCCTGTAATGTGTAAACCCCAGAAAAATTTCAAACATCCACAGTTCCAGACCAGGAGAATACCAAAAAGATGTGAGAACTTTGAGAGGACATGGACATATTAATTTTAAAGCATTACCAATAGCTTTCAAATGATCTGGATATATTAATGCACTAACCCCAAGGTAGCACAGATTAATTTGTTCCCTCAAAAACTATATAAAAATAAAACCTTAAATTTCTGCCATCTGAGAGCTCATCCACTGTTAAGGACCATGCCTAAGTGAATTTAATAAATACACCTAATGCATAAACTTACTGACTGTGCTGTGGGGAAAAAATAATTGCGTTCCCATAAAATAAAAAAACAGGGAATTGTTAAGGACCATGCCTATGGGAGGGGGAAGGTCAATTCTCTGAGAGCCTCCACAGCTGTGAATCATAACACTTGAAAGAGTGGCAAAGCAGCCTTTACTTATGCAGATGTTCCTTGTGGGTAAATTGGAGGCAAGAGGACAGAGAAGAGAGGTCAGAGAATGCAACTGACTCTCAGTCTCCTTGTATCATCAGCATCCTCTCACATGAAGAGATCCATTCTACAGGTCTGAGTTAGACCTCCAGCAGCCACTGGCAGGTGGCTCTTGCATCACAACATATGGCGCCCAATATGGAACATAAGAAACACAAGAGACAAAGAAGCAGCAGTGCTTGAGAGCTGTTTGTGAGTAGGATCCTCCCAGAGTTCCTTTGATAACATGGGGAAGGAAAGGGAGAAGAGACCTGGTAAGAAGGGTAATTAAATGGGCCAGCACATCAGAGAGCTGAGTCAGGAGACTGATGAAAGACTTATGAAAAATGCCTGTTCTGACTACAATCCTCTTTTCTGTTTGATTTGCCTCCATGACATTTCACAATATTCAACATCTGCTATAGTATTTCACCCTACGATCATCCAGAAGTGATAGTGCTGTTTACATTCCTCAGTGTGTGGACTCACATAACAACAGCTAATGCATAAATTTACTGACCATGTTGTGGGGGGGAAATAATCACGTTTCCATAAAATAAAAAATGGGGAATTGTTAAAGACCATGCCTAAATGAAGGGGCAGGTCAATTCTCTGAGAGCCTCCACAGCTGTGGATCATAACACTTGAAGGAGTTGCAAAGCAGCCTTTATTTACACAGATGTTCCTTGTGGACTGGGAATGAAATAAATTGGAGGCAATAGGAAAGAGGAGAGAGGTCAGAGAATGCAACTGCCTCTCAGTTTCCTTGTATCATCATCATCCTCTCAGATGAAGAGATCCATTCTACAAGTCTGAGTTAGACCTCCAGCAGCCACTGGCAGGTGGCTCCCATATCACAACAACCCACCTCTATCACATCCCAGGTGACTATATTACTAAACCATGGTTACATGAGTGATACTCTTTGTACCTCCCCACTCCCCATTTTCTTTCTCATACTTACTTCCTTCACCACCTCATTCCTGCTCCCATCTCTGAAGAGGCTCATCTGCATCTGGAGCCCTTTTACCACTTGTTTTTGTACCTTTTGAGCCTTATTAAAATGTGATTGCAGCCCCACTTCCTACTCCTGATTGTGTGCTTTCCTGGAGAGTACCCAAAGAATTGAACATGGCTGCCCTCATTTTGTAATTTTATAAATTTCCAATTCAAATATCTACCACACAAAGTTGCAATGAAGCTTGAATCATATAATATATACAAATTATTATATTAAATATCAGTTATAGATATATGTACATACACACATAGCATATATTATATTTTGTGTGTGTATGTGTGTATGTGTGTGTGTGTGTGTGCGTGCGCGCACTGTCCAGAGGGTTCACAGTTAGTTTTGCTTAAATGTTTTTCTTTATTAAAAAAAAAAAGACTCAGGCACCATTATGAGATTTAAGGAGATTTAAGGATTTAAGGAGAAACTACTCCTTTAACTCCAAAATATGAAAAAAAAATTTTATATAAAAATGTTCAAACATTTCAATTGGCAGATATTCCTCCCTATGCACTGGACACTCCTATTTGTGGCTAACCCACTTATACTGATAAAATATTCTTTCTTTCCACAACCTTTTTGATACATTAAACATTTTTTTTTTTGCAATATTCTGTTAATACCCCAAACCATATGTCTTAGAAGATTCACACTAATGCTTTGGCCACTGTCCTGTTTTAGGAGATCAGAATGCTAAATATTACATAAATTTCCAACCACATCTCTTTTTCCTATATTCAAGTGATATAACTTATGATTGTATAGAAAAGAAGATAGGCACTAATAATTTGTTTTTAGAAAACCTGAAAGCTACCTTGTCTGGGTAGCCCCATTCTGAAGTTTGTGCTGACTTGAGTACAGGGAAGTATAATGTGCAGTTCCTTTGACAAACATGAGACCCAGAACATGCTGAGATTGCTGTAACCCATGTTTGGGTCAAACAGTCACAGTGACCTGAAAAATGTATGTTTGAGAATTGTCTCTGTTATCAGGAAGTGAGCTCTGAGACTTTCCTGACCAACTCAAATCAGCATAAAGTACTTCCTCAGGTTTGGTGTATGGGGTTGAGGGATAAAAAGATGGAGCTGGAGAAGAGGGGAGAGAGGTAGGGATGTAGCTGTGACCAAAAACGCTGCAATAAAGAACATTTTGATTTCATCTCTTCTGGCTTGTGACTCTCTTTGGTGAACATGTTGGTCATGTCCAGATGCGCATTGAAGACTGTGGGAAGGTAAGACGCGGCTACCCCGAAGCATAGCACCTAACAAGTGGCGCCTGAACAGGGACTTGAGGTGTATTGGGCAAGAAGGGACTGGGACCCTGCAGGTAGTGCAGGAAGACAGGGAGAATTCCTCTCTGACATTGTCAGGTGGGAAGATGGGAAACTCAAAACCCGTGATCAAGCCAGAGGAAAATGAGATGTGGGCTAGGCAATTATATAAAGCTATTAAAAAACAAGGAGTTACATTGCCATTGAGGGATCTACGGGCGTTCATTCTAAAAATTCAGACCATTTCCCTGTGGCTCGCTGACACAGGCTGGATAAGGCAAAATGGAAAATTGCAGGGGAACAAATGACTAGTTATGAGAAAAACATTCTTGGATTGTTGGAGGATAAGTACTTTATAATATTCAGTCTTATAAGAGTTGTATTTGAAGGGGCTAGCCGCCCACAGAACAGCTTTACCATGGAAAGCCAAACTGAAAGTAAAATGAGCTCCCTTGAAACAAGCTCAGAAAGAAATGAGGAACAATTCCCCCTCCACCCCCTCCCCCCAATCACACACACCCGCCCAGGGCACAGTCATATAAATAATTATGCCCAGACTTGAGAGAATTAGAAGCCTCCTTACCCAAAGAAAGACGAAACTCCTTGCCAAACGGAATAAAAGAAAGAAAGGTCTGTCCTAGTCCATCCCCCACTAACATAACAGCAAAAGTGGACTCTGCTAATGTTAAGGAAAAATCAGGATTAGAGAAAGCTATATTTTAAGCCCATGAGAGTGGGGAAGATGTTGAGGGTTGGGGAATTTACCCAGTCATAGAAACCCCAGGCAAGGAAAACGAAAAGAGGGAAAGCAAGGAAAGCAAAAATAGGGACAGCATCTGGGGCAGGGATCTGGTGCCAGCTTTTCAACAAGAGCAGGACTGGGAATCAAGAAAAGATTATCATGAACCTCGAAGAGCTCTTCATTACAACTCTGTTCATTTGTAGCACTTATTTCTGGGTCTCTTGAAGTAGCTATGGGGACACCATCAGCCAAAGTGGAGCCTGAAGGTGAGCCTTCCTGATCTTGCCATTGAGTCCTTGCTTTGTACTCTTTGTGCTCTTCTTCCTGCTCCTCTTTCCCTTCTAGCAGTTTTCCACTTCCTTCAACCACCTTTGTGTAGTTGGAGAAAGTATGGAGAAAGCATATCCCTATCCCTTGGAAATATATTAAAGACCTAAAGTCTGCTGTAGCTTAATATAGCCCAGCTATGTTGGAATCCTTACAAAATGTAAAGTCATTAGAGTTGATAGAGACAGTAATTATCCAATTTAGCATGTTTCAGTATGATTGATCTGATCTTGCAAGGAGATGTTATGGGCCAGAAGAAACAAGGTACTAAGTGGAACTGATAGAAACAATGCTTGTGTTCACACCTTTAGAGAGCTCATATAAGCAAGAAGCTCTTAGGGGCAGAGAGCACTCTGGAAGGAAACTCATAATCCCACTCTCAGATCCCATAATCCCACTCTTTCAGAGGAGATCATATATAACAAGTGGATAGAGGCTCAGTCAGGAGTTCAGCTGAAAAGATTGAGAGGGGAGTGTCAAGTGAGTTCAGAGCCAGAAGCCCTCTCTCGGAGGCAAGAGAGATTCATTCCATCTTCCACTTTTGTGCTGGCTGGAGGCTGAAGAAAGCAGAGGCAAAGGACAACTGCACAGCTACTCCTTTTGTACTAACTCAAATTGAGCAATTGTCCCTAATGATTGGAAGACTATCACTCGCACCTGTTTGACTCCTGGACAAACTGTTGTATTGGCAAGCTGAATTTGCAGAGCAAGCTAAACAGGAGGCAATGAGACATGGAAACATAAGTATACAAGGCACTGATAGGGACAGGGCAATATGAAACCACTGTTGCCTGCAGTATTTGCTTGCAGAATATGTACTGGTAGCCGATTATGCTAGAAGGGCATGTACTAAATTAACAGGAGAACAGGGCAATAGGAAAAGTATGGCACAGGTAAAGCAAAATCCAAAAGAGCCTTTTCCAGGCTTTTGTTGTCTGCATGTAGGAAGCTGTAGCCTGATGTATGGGACCAGTGGAAGGTGCAGAAAGGGTACTCAAGATGATGTTGAGGGAAAATGCCAATCATGACTGTAAGAAGGCTATGATTGGTCTTCCTGCAAATGTGGGGCTAGAGGATATGCTAAACAGATGTGAAAAGGTAGGGTCAGATGTTTATAAAGCTGAGCTGCTTGTGGGAGCAATTCACGCTAATAACAATAAGGATAAGAGATGTTATGAGTATGGCCAGCCAGGGCATATAAAAAGAGAGTGTAAACAAAAATGACCTGCGGTCACTTTTTCAAATGTGGCAAGAACAGACATTATGCCAAACAGTGCAGAACCAATAGGAAACAGGGAAACGGGGTGAGGAGTGCTTCGTGGGCCCCGTATCTACACAAAACAGGACAAAAGCCTCAGATTTATCCAGCCCAGACCCTGGAAGAAGAATACAAGCAATTATGGGGTCAAAAAACCCCACAGAACCTCTATACAGCCTAGGCAAATATCTACTGCCTCTTCATGCTACAGTAGAAATCTCTATTAACCCTCTTCCTTACTCTGCCTTGATTCTGTGTCAAGTTGATTATGTTCCTGGCATAGTTCACCCTTGCATTCTCCCTGCAGGATCGTCCTCCATAATATTGACCAACCCCCATGATGAGTCTGTTTATATAGATAACAACTACTCTGTTATGATAGCTGTCCCTTTCTATCTCTATCTCAGAACAACTTGTTGTGGCACTGAGTTAAGTAATTGAACTAGGAAAGCCCTTTGCTGTACCATACTGAATGGATGGCCTTTCCAAGGCCTATTAGATCACTGCTCCTTGTTGGCTCTCTGACTGGCTTCTAGACCAGCATCAAAACATATATATGGCATAGGTAGTGCACTAAGTGCCATGCAATCAATAAAATTGGTAGAATGGAAGTTGAATGATAGAATTGGATGATTGAAATCCCTGGTGGCCTTACAGTAAACTTATGGGGTAGAGATATAATGAAACATTTAAATTTGAGGCTTACAAATGAATGTTTTTAATGGGGGCCACTGAAAAGTTGGGTAGCACATGTCCACTTCTGACCTGGTAAACCAATATACCTGTCTGGAGGGAACAGTGGCCCCTGACCCCTGAGAAGCTCCTTGCTTTACAGGACTGTAAATAGTTAGCCTGTGGTCACATTGAGCCAACCTTTTCTCCTTGGAACTCTCCCCTGTTTGTTATTAAAAAGAAATCAGGAAAATGGAGGATGTTGACTGACCTGAGAGGGATAAATGCTGTCCTTGAGCCTATGGGGTCCTTACAACCTGGCCTCCCATTACCTAAAGCTATTCCTCAAAGATATGCAATGTGGATAGTAGATATCCAAGATTGTTTCTTTAGTATTCCCCTACATGAACAAAATAGGGAGAAATTTACTTTTTCAGTGTCCCAGGTCAATAATAAAGCACCCATGTTAAGCTATTAACACAAGGTATGGCTAACAGTCCCACATTATGTCAATGGTATGTCTCACATTACAAGGCTCAGGAAGTAAATGGCCAGAAGCCTACATCTGCCATTATATGGATGACATCTTAGTAGTTCATCCTTCAAAAGTCACTTTGAGAGAAATAAGCAAAATTGTTATAACCAATTATAGCAATTAGGCTTGCATATTGCACCTACTAAAGTTCAAACACATTCTCCTTTGTCATATTTAGGGTTTATGCTGACTGATATAAAAACTCAACAACCACTGACAATTCAATGGGATAAAGTAGCCACTTTAAATGATTTTCAGAAATTGGATAGGTTCTATCCAATGGATCAGAGCACGCACCCCTATTCCTGCTACTTTAATGAAACATCTCTATGAATTACTGAAGGGGGATTCTTCCCTGACCTCCCCTCAAATATGGACACCTGAGGCTAAAAAGGCATGTCAAGATATATTGTCCTTATGGACCAGCCAGTCAACATACTGGGTAGATCAGAACACTCCCATAGCCTTTACCTGGATAAAAAATGAAACACCATTTGTTGCCATATATCAAGGACTTAGAGTCCTTGAATGGATATATGGGACCAGAACATCTCAAATCATTGTCCCATATTTGCAGAAAGCAGACAAAGTACTCCTTGAGGCAGCAAAGAGAACAGCCATGGTGTTTTTCTGCTTGCCCATTTCTTATGTAGATCTAACAAAGGAAGAAATAAACGAGCTAGCACAGCAGGACTTTACATGGGCTACTCTCATTTAATGGATACTGGTGGCACAAAGTGCCTCTCCATTATTAACTACAATTGTGTAGGAAACTTGGGCTACAATCCCTCAAAAGATAGCACAACAGCAACCAGTCCGAGGGCCTAACATATTTACAGATGCAACTAAGAAACACAGAACAGCCATGATCCACAGTGAGTCTAAAGAAGTCACCATCCTAGACAACCCCTATGACAGTACACAAAAAATGAGCTCTATGCTATAGTTCATGTTCTCTTATTACATCCTCAGGCTTTTAATGTCATCTCTGATAGTGCTTATGCTATCCAAACTATGTAAAAACTGGAGAAAGCAATCATTCTAGATCAAAAGTCCACTATTGGCACCTTACTCTTGCATGCTCAACAGACCCTCTCTGCATGCGCAGAACCAGTTTAATTTTTTCATGTTCGCTCTCTTAGAAATGAAGTCGACCCCCTACTTGACAGTAACAGATTAGCTGACACTACTGTCTCCCCTTCTAACACCCTCTCTGCATACCTTTGTTCTCCTGAAGAACAAGCTAAGGCAGCTCCCTCCTCATTACATTCCTCAGCTCACTCCTTACTGGCCTGTATGACATTACTAAAGAACAAGCTAGACAAATGGTCAAACAATGCTTGCATTGTATTCCCTCCACACTTTTCCCTGTTCTGAAGTTAACTTCCAAGAATCCTCATCCAATGAAATGTGACATCCTTAATGGCAGCTGTGTTCATGTATGCATTGACATTTACTCAAAGTTCTTAATGGCCATTCTACAAGGAGGTGAACAAGTCCACCATGTCAAAAATCATTTATATCATTGTCTTTCCATAGCTGGGACCCCATTAGAAATTAAAATTGATAATGGTCCAGTTTATACTTCCTATACATTATGGGACTGGATGAAAGAGATTGGGATTATGCCCACTGGGCAATTCATTGTGAAACATGCTAACCTCACCTTGAAGATATCCTTGCAAAACAAGAAAGGGGAAGGGGGAGATTAACTCAAGGGTATCTGGATAGATCCCTATACACATGCAATTTTCTTCAGCTCTCACCTGTCAATGACTTGTCCCCTGCCATGAGACACTTTGTTTCAGTTAAAAGCACACTATGCATGCCACCAGGCACAAATATAGGTGACCCTAACAGACCATGCTGGATCATGTAAGAATCCTGAAAGGGTTTGGACAGGTCCATACAGAATACTAATGTGGGATCCAGGTTTCCTTTGTATCTCAATAGAAACCAGAGAATGGTGGGTGCCAACCAAACACATCTGGAAAGTGGACAATAACAGGAAAGAGGAGAAGATGTGGTCAGCAGGAACAAGGCAATCCCAAGAAGAAAAGAAGCCAGACAACGCTCCTGACACTGATGACAAGCCTGACCCTACTCCCCACCATGAGGAGTGACCAGCATTGGGCATTACTCCATAATCCTTCCTGCCCTGAGCTTGTTGACTGAGGTGAAGCCCTCCCATCCCTATACACAGAGGGCAATATATCTGCATGGCTGAAAAATGACTTTCCTGTGACACCATCCAGGGGGAATTGGAAAAGCATCAGTACAGAATCTTAATTTTTCTGGATTATCTGCTTTTTGTGTCACTAAAGCATCATATGGTGCAGAGTACTGTGTAACTTTGGTTAGTAGCACTCTCAGACATTGGTTTAAGTTGGAACATCCTTCTGTTGAGGAAGTTTTTCAATTATTGAGCCCAAACTGCCTTCTCTTAGTGTAGAAATTGGCTATTTAGTTTGGCAGGTCATATACACCAGGCTGCTCAAGACAATTTAAACCCGGATAAGACAGCCCATAACTTTTGAGTATTTTCATGACAATCCCCTTAGTCATCAGGTGCAATATTTGCTTATATATATAATAGTATGTTTTGCCTTAATGCTTTTGGTGCTATGCTTAGCAAAAGCTTTCATATACCTGCTCAAAAGTGCGCTTCATGCTATGAATATCTCACCCCCTCGTCACCTGTTCCTCCAAAACTTGTAAGCATTGCATGCCAAACAAGAATGGGGAGATGTTGGGGGTCCTGAGGTCTGGGGCCCCATTCTGAAATTGTGCTAACTTGAGAACAGGGAAGTATAATGTGCAGTTCCCCTGACAAACATGAGATTCAGAACATGCTGAGATTGCTGTAACCCATGTTTGGTTCAAACAGTCACAGTGACCCAAAATATGTAAGTTCTGAGAACTGGCTCTGTTATCAGGAAGTGAGCTCTGGGACTTTACTGATCAACCCACATCAGCATAAAATACTTCCTCAGGTTTGCCATGCAGGGTTGAGGGATAAAAAGAGGGAGCTAGAAGAGGGGAGAGAGGTAGGGATGTAGCTGTGACTGAATATGCTGCAATAAAGAACATCTTGATTTCATCTCTTCTGACTTGTGTCTCTGGTAAACATGCTGGTCATATCCAGATGTGCACTGAAGACTGTGGGAAGGTAAGACCCGGCTGCCCCCAGGTGTAGCACCTGGCACTACCTTTTACTAGCCCAAGCTTAGATCTAGGTACTATACTTAAGACATATCACACTTTGTCTTATAAATAATAATTATAATTTAGTAAACTGATGTTCATGATAAGAAGCTAAAGGATTCCATCACTACTTTATTCATTATTATAAATGGTCAACAAGTATGTATTTAGGAGCCTACTATGTGCCACATGGGCATGTAGTGGATAGAGTGCTAGACTTAGAGACATGAAAACCTGCGTTCAAATGTGTTGTGTCCTGTTTTCTAGAGCCCCCAAGATGAGGTGACAAAATGTACTGCTTTCTAGAGTCCCCATGCCAGGGTGATTAAAATACTGTCTTAAAGAAGTGATGAGGCGAGACTCCTAAAGATGGTGGAAAAATGGAGTCTATTTATTCCCAGTTCTTTTCCGTTTTTATACTCACATACTCTTATGTAACCACAACAACACTGGGCATGTGCTAAGTATATACTGCGTATGTGGGACCACAGAAAACAACATGCTCAGGGTATGTAGTTTGCCACAGTATCACACTGCTTCAATCAAACACAGGTTATCACTGCCCCCTGACTTCTCAGGAAAGCTGAGAGCCCTTAGGGAAGATGGGGAGCCGAACCAGACATTGTTAGCAGGTTCCCTCTGGGCTGAAGGGTCTTATACCTCACCCAGAATTCCTCCACTGTCTGTGACCCTCTACATCTCACTCTTCCTTTTGTTTTAATTTAAGCAGGCATACACCAGTGATTAAATCCATTAACATGGGAGGAATCACACAGGCAAGTTGTAATATCATACAAGCAAGTAATAATACAACAAACAATATGAATAAACAAAATAATATAAAGATTTCCATGAGTCCCAGAAGAAAGGTGTAGAAAATAACTATCAGTTCACAACCATACATACACCTCCTTCAGCAGCCAAGAGATAGTCCAAAGCTAATCTATTATCCATCACTTCATGTGTTTAGGAATCCAATGATTCCTGCAGATTTTGAAGTCCTGCATCAATTTTATCATGTCTCAGGGAATCCAATGATTTCTGCAGGTTGTGAAGTCCTGTATCAGTCTTATTGACAATTATTTTTGATGTTCATGAGTTAATTGCCATACACATAGGCTTAACTGCCAGGTTCTTTTAGTGGTAGGTACAGTCAGTGATGGAACCATCCAGTGTTTCTTGGGTCTTTGCCTTCATTTTGAGGGTCTTCTCTTTTTCCATCTCTCTCTTTCCAATGGACAAGGTGGATAAAGCTCATTGGCACCCATCAGATTCCTTCTCCATCTGTTGAGATACAAGCAAACCCTCTACCCCAAGCAGTTAACCTATTTGGTCCCTTCCACTCTCCAGATCTCTCCACATCACCTGGCAATTATCTAAAGATATTGGAGCTGCTTGCACTGGACACTGCGTTTCTGGCAGTTATGAAACCTGCTTATCAGAGCTAGTGCATCTCCATCAACAATAAAAAAAAAATTAATAGTATATAAAGTTAAGTTTAGAAGTTCTCTAATGTTACCTGTGGCTCCCCCCTTCTTTTATTTTTGGAGGAACATCTTGATGTCTCTGTTTCTCCTCTCTACATTAAATACCTACATGGGAAAACAACAGATATGGAAAATAGGTCTAGGAGAGATAATCTAAGGATTATTGTACTCCCTGAAAATCATGATGAAAAAAAGAGCCTATTCACTATTTTTCAGGAAATCATCAAAGAGAACTGCCCAGATGTCATAAAATCAGAAGTAAACTAGCCATCGAAAGAATTCTTTGATCACCTCCTAAAAGAGACCCCCAAATTAAAGCTACAAGGAATATTGTGGCTAAATTACATAACAATTGGACCAAGGAAAAAATACTACAAGCAGCCAGAAAAAAAAATACAAATACCAGGTTGCCACAATAAGGATTACTCAGGATCTAGCAGCATCCACATTAAAGGACCAAAAGGCCTGGAATCTGATATTCTGAAAGGCAAAGGAATTTGGAATTCAGCCAAGAATAAATTACCCAGCTAAACTGAGTATTTTCTTCTAGGGAAGAAGATTGAATTTCAATGAAATCATTTATTTCTGACGAAAAAAAATGAGATCTAAACAAAAAAATTGACCTCCAAATGTAGGACTCAAGGGAAGCCTAAAAAGGTAAAAAACACTCTTGAGAATTGTATTTCTGGTATGGGTATACATTAAGAGTATGTGTATAATTTCATTTTACTGTTATAATATAAAAATGAACTAGAAATGGAAAGGGGATTGTACCAGAAAAAGGGGAAAAGGGAGATAAAAAGAGGAAAGATACATCTCACAAAGAGGCAAAGGAAAGCTATTATAGCTGAAGGAGAGAAGGGAGGGGATGAACATTGTGTAATTTTTACTCTCATCAGATTTGGCTCAAAGAAAAAATATTAGTCATATTTTGTAATGGGCTGAGGCTTGAGTTGATGCACTGAGGTCCCAAGCACATGAGGCAAAATAGTAATTGGACCATACTCTATTAATATATAAGCTTGGAGAAAGAATGGCCCCCACCCACTCTTTGTGCAAGTCCTGATGTGTTGTATAGGAAATGACGATTTTGGTGGGTGGAGGCAGGGGAGTGGAAAAGGAAGGGGAGGGGAGGCTTTTGGGACTGCCATTGCCACGGTTGGCTCGGTTCGAGTCGCTCTCTCTTAGCTGGCTTCCTGTCGCAACTGCCTATATTTGCTATCGCAATCTTTCTTGCCTATATTTGCTATAGCAATCTTTATTCACCTCTTCACTTCAATAAATATTGAAGATTTTTCCCTTAACCTGAATTCCTGACTCCGGCTGACTTTAAATACGCGGTCATTACAATATTTGATTTACAGAGGAACTTCTCCCACCTCATTGAAAAGTGGAAGGGGAAAAGCAAAAAGGGAAGGGGTAGGCTAAATAGAAGGGAATTCAGAAATAGTAGGAGAAAATTTTAAGAAAGGGGGAAGGACTCAAAGGGGGAGGGAGGGATTCTAAACAGGGAGGGCTGCATGAGACAAGTGGTGCTCATAAGTCTAATACTGGGGAAGGCAGGAAGGGGGAAAGGAAAGAGAAACGCATAATCTGGGGATAATAAGATGGCAGGGAATACAGAATTAGTTGTTTTAACCATAGATATGAATGGGGTGAAGTCATCCCTAAAGCAAAGGCAAATAGCAGACGGGATTAAAAGCCAGAATCCTAATATATGTTGTTTACAGGAAACACATTTGAAGTAGGGAGATATATACAGAGTAAAGGTAGAAGGCTGGAGCAGAATCTATCATGCTTCAGGTGAAGTTAAAAAAAGCAGGGGTAACCATCCTTATCTCAGATCAAGCAAAAGCAAAAATTGATCTAATTAAAAGAGATAAGGAAGAAAACTATATCTTTCTAAAGGGTAGCATAGACAATGAAGCAATATTAATACTAAACATATATGCATCAAGTGGTATAGCATTTAAATGCCTAAAGAAGTTAAGAGAGCTGCAAGAAGAAATAGACAGCAAAACAATAATAGTGGGAGATCTCAACCTTGCACTCTGAGAACTAGATAAATCAAACCACAAAATAAATAAGAAAGAAATAGAACACTAGACAAGTTAGGTATGATAGATTTTTGGAGAAAACTGAATGGAGACAGACAGGAGTACACTTTCTTTTCAGCAGTTCATGGAACCTATACAAAAATTGACCATATATTAGGACATAAAGACCTCAAACTCAGAAAGGCAGAAATAGTATATGTATCCTTTTCAGATCACAATGCAATAAAAACTACTTTCAATAAAAAGCTAGGGGAAAATAGACCAAAAAGTAATTAGAAACTAAATAATCTCATCCTAAAGAATGAATGGGTGAAACAGCAAATCATAGACACAATTAATAATTTCACCCAAGAGAATGGATAATAATGAGAGGACATACTAAAATTTGTGGGATGCAGCCAAAGTGGTAATAAGGGGAAATTTTATATCTCTAGAGGCATACTTGCATAAAATAGGGAAAGAGGTCAATGAATTGGGCTTGCAACTAAAAATGCTAGAAAAGAAACAAATTAAAACCCCCCCAAACACCAAACTTGAAATTCTAAAAATAAAAGGAGAGATTAATAAAATTGAAAGTAAAAAAAAAAAAAAAAAAACTATTGAATTAATAAATAAAAGTAAGAGTTGGTTTATGAAAAAACCAACCAAATAGATAAAGCGTTGGTAAATTTCATTAGAAAAGGGAAAAAGGAAAATCAAATTGGTAGTCTTAAAAATGAAAAGGGAGAACTTTCCACCAATGAAGAGGAAATTAGAGCAATAATTACGAGTTACTTTGCCCAACTTTATGCCAATAAATTTGATAACCTAAATGAGATGGATGAATACCTTCAAAAAATACAGGTTGCCTAGATTAACAGAGGAAGAAGTAAATTGCTTCAACAGTCCCATTTTAAAAAAAGAAATAGAACAAGCTATTAATCAACTTTCTAAGAAAAAATCTCCAGGACCAGATGGATTTACATGTGAATTCTACCAAACATTGAAAGAACAACTAACTTCAATGCTATATAAATGATTTGAAAAAATAGGGAATGAAGGACTCCCACCAAGTTCCTTTTATGACACAGACATAGTACTGATACTTAAACCCAGTAGGATAAAAACGAGAAAGAAAATTATACACCAATCTCCCTAATGAATACTGATGCAAAAATCTTAAATAAAATACTAGCAAAAAGATTACAGAAAATCACCCTCACTATAATACATCATGACCAAGTAGGATTTATATCAGCAATGCAGGGCTGGTTCAATATTAGGAAAACTATTAGCATAATTGACTATATCAATAACGAAATTAACAAAAACCATATGATCATCTCAATACATGCAGAAAAAGCATTTGATAAAAATCCAACACCCATTTCTATTAAAAACACTAGAGAGTTTAGGAATAAATAGACTTTTCCTTAAAATAGTCAGGAGCATCTACTTAAAACCATCAGTAAGCATTGTACACAATGGGGATAAACTGGAACCTTTCCCAGTAAGATCTGGAGTGAAATAAGATTGCATACTATAACCATTATTATTCAATATTGTATTAAAACTGCTAGCCTCAGCAATAAGAGTTGAGAAAGAGATTAAAGGAATTAGAGTAGGTAATGAGGAAACCAAATTATCACTCCTTGCACCTGATATGATGGTATACTTAGAAAATCCCAGAGATTCTACTAAAAAGCTATTAGAAATAATCCACAACTTTAGCAAAGTTGCAGGATACAAAAGAAATCCACATAAATCCTTAGCAATTTTATACATCACCAACAAAATCCAACAGCAAAAGATACAAAGAGTAAAATAACTGCAAATAGCATAAAATATTTGGGAATCTATCTGCCAAGGAAAAGTCAGGAACTATATGAGCAAAAATACGAAACACTTTCCACACAAATAAAGTCAGAGCTAAACAATTGGAAAAATATTAAGTGCTCTTGGATAGGGCGAGCAAATATAATAAAGATGACAATACTATCTAAAATAATCTATTTATTTAATGCTATACCAGTCAGACTCCCAAGAAACTATTATACTGATCTAGAAAAAATAACAACAAAATTCATCTGGAAGAATAAAAGGTTAAGTATTTCAAGGGAATTAATTTTTAAAAAATCAAATGAAGGTGGCCTAGCTCTACCAAATCTAAAACTATCTTGTACAGTAGTGGTCAACAAAACCATTTGGTATTGACTAAGAAACAGACTAATTGATGAGTGGAATAGGTTAGGTTCACAAAACAAAATGGTCAAATACTATAGCAATCTAGTGTTTGACAAACCCAAAAATCCCAACTTTTGGGATAAGAATTCATTATTTGACAAAAACTACTGGGAAAACTGGAAATTAGTATGGCAGAAACTAGGCATGGACCCACACTTAACACAGTATAGCAAGATAAAATCAAAATGGGTCCATGATTTTGGCATAAAGAATGAGATCATAAATAAATTACAGGAACATAGGATAGTTTACCTCTCAGACTTGTGGAGGAGGAAGGAATTTGTGACCAAAGAAGAACTACAGATCATTATTGATCACAAAATAGAAAATTTTGATCACATCAAATTAAAAAGCCTTTGTACAAACAAAACTAATGCAAACAAGATTAGAAGGGAAGCAACAAACTGGAAAAACATTTTTATAGTTAAAGGTTCTGATAAAGGCCTCATTTCCAAAATATATAGAGAATTGACTCTAATTTATAAGAAATCAAACCATTCTCCAAATGATAAATGGTCAAAGGATATGAACAGACAATTTTCAGATGATAAAATTGAAACTACTACCACTCATATGAAAGAGTGTTCCAAATCAGTATTGATCAGAAAAATGCAAATTAAGACAACTCTGAGATACCACCACACACCTGTCATATTGGCTAAGATGACAGGAAAAAATAATGATGAATGTTGGAGGGGATGTGGAAAAACTGGGACAATGATGCATTGTTGGTGGAGTTGTGAACGAATCCAACCATTCTGGAGAGCAATCTGGAATTATGTCCAAAAAGTTATGAAACTGTGCATACTCTTTGATCCAGCTGTGCTACTACTGGGCTTATACCCCGAAGAGATACTAAAGAAGGAAAAGGGACCTGTATGTACCAAAATGTTTGTGGCAGCCCTGTTTGTAGTGGCTAGAAACTGGAAATTGAATGGATGCCCATCAATTGGAGAATGGTTGGGTAAATTGTGGTATATGAATGCTATAGAATATTATTGTTCTGCAAGAAATGACCAGTAGGATGAATACAGAGAGGCTTGGAGAGACTTACATGAACTGATGCTGAGTGAAATGAGCAGAACCAGGAGATCATTATATACTTCAACAACGATACTGTATGAGGATGTATTCTGATGGAAGTGGATTTCTTTAACAAAGAGAAGATCTAACTCAGTTTCAATTGATCAGTGATGGACAGAAGCAGCTACACCCAAAGAAAGAACACTGGGAGATGAATATAAACTGTTTGCATCTTGGTTTTTCTTCCCAGGTTATTTCTACCTTCTGAATCCAATTCTCCCTGTGCAACAAGAGAACTGTTTGGTTCTGCACACATATATTGTATCTAGGATATACTGTGACATATTTAACATGTATAGGACTGCTTGTCATCTGGGGAAGGGGGTGGAGGGAGGGAATGAGGGAGGGGAAAAATCGGAACAGAAGTGAGTGCAAGGGATAATGTTGTAAAAAATAACCCTGGCATGGGTTCTGTCAATAAAAAGTTAATTAAAAAAAAAATACTATATGAGGATGTATTCTGATGGAAGTGGTTATCTTCGACAAAGAGAAGATCTAATTAATTCAGTTCCAATTGATCAATGATGGATAGAATCAGCTACACTCAGAGAAGGAACACTGGGAAATGAGTGTAAACTGCAGTTTTTCTTCCCAGGTTACTTTACCTTCTGAATCCAATTCTTCCTGTGCAACAAGAGAACCGTTCACTTCTGCACACACATATTGTATCTAGGATATACTATAACATATTTAACATATGTAAGACTGCCTGCCATTTAGGGGAGGGGATGGAGGAAGGGAAAAGAAGTGACTGCAAGGAATAATGTTGTAAAAAATTACCCATGCATATGTACTGTCAACAAAAAGTTATAATTATATATAAATAAAGAAACAAATGGAATTCATCTGTTTCATTAAATGTCCATCTTTTTCCATGGAAGAAAATGCTCACCTTAGCTGGATAGTTTATTCTTGGCTGCATTCCAAGTTTTTTTTGTCTTTCTCCAGGCCCTTTAATCTTTTGATGTGGAAGCAGCTAGATCTTGAGTGATCCTTATTGTGGCACCCCGGTATTTGAATTGTTTTTTTTTTTTTTTTTCTGGCTGCTTGTAATATTTTTTCCTTAGTCTGATAGTTCTGAAATTTAGCCACAATATTTTTTGGAGTTTTTATTTTATGGTCCTTTTTAGAAGGTGTTTGATGAATTCTTTCAATGCCTATTTTACCTTCTGATTCTATTACATCTAGGCAGTTCTTTTTGATGATTTCCTGTAAAATATATCTAGGCTCTTTTTTTCATCATAATTTTTGGGAAATCCAATAATCCTCAGATTTTCTCTCCTAGATCAATTTTCCAGGTCTGTTGTTTTTTCCAAGTCGATATTTAACATTTGTTTCTAGTTTTTCCATTTTTTTTTTGTTTTGCTTGACTGATTTTTGATGTCTCAATGAATCATTCATTTCTAATTGTTCAGTTTTGATTTTTAATGAATTATTTTTTTCATTAGCTTTTTTTACTTCTTTTTGTATATGTCCAATTGATTTTTTAAAATGAGTTGTTTTGCTCTATGGAATTTTTTCCATTTCATTAATTTTTTTTTTTTTTTTTTTTTTTTTACTGAGTTATTTTCTTTTTCCAATTTACAAATCCTATTTTCTTGGGAGTTCTTTCCCTTTTCCAATTCACAACTTCCGTTTCCCTGCACTTCCTGGGAGTTCTTTACCTTTTCCAATTCACATTTTAGGAAGTTGTTACTCTCTTGCATAGCTTCTCTTTCCTTTCCCCATTTTTCTTCTAGCTCTCTTTTAAGATTTTTTATACTTTCTTTTAGGATAGCCTTGTGTTATGGGGACCAGGTTACATCTCTCTTTGTGGGTTTTGTCTGGAGACTATCTGCTATTAGTCTCCTTGGGACTGAAAACCTGCTCTTTTTTTGTATAGAAACTATTGATTGTCCTTTTAATTTTTTTTACTTATTTTTTAAAAGCCTTTAGGGTCTAACTTCAGAGCAAGGAGGTTACCAGCTTTCTTTACAGAGCAGGGATAGGTATATGGACAGTAGCTATCCTGCCAATGGGCTGCAAAGAGTGGCTGAGCTGCGGGAATGCTCTGGGAAAAGCTCCACACTGGAGCCTCAGTGCCTCAAGGGCAAGCTGCCAAAGTGCCCTGCTTAGAGCCCCTCTGTATGGATTAGCGACTGCCCTGGAGCTAGAACCTGAGCAGAAAAAGTATCACTACTCCTGCCAAAAGCCCACCTGTGGGTATTAGCTGTTGTCCTGCCCCTCTGGGCACCGAAAGTGTCTCTGCCCAGGGGAGCACAGTAACTCTGTAGAAGTTCTAGTGCCTCAGGCCAAGCCCCCTACTGTGCAGATTATAGGCTGTGCTGGGTTGTGCCCCTCTGCTGTGCAGATTTGTGACTTGCCCCAAGCAAGCCCTTGCTGCAGAATGCAGCTGCACAGCTGTGCTGTAGTCTGTGCTGGTTCCCTCACTTCCGATTTTGGCTGGGTATAGCCAGATCCTGTAAGTTCTGTCATTTTTTCAGAGTACCATATACCTTTGGCTTTAATTTTTCTGCTGGTCCAATGCTTTGCAACTAAAGCAGAACAGCCCAATCTATGATAAAGTCCTCTCTGTAAATTTTCCAACCACGGAGACTACCCCCATCCCCAGTCCACTCTGGAAGCTAGTCTCTGGTCCTATCCCTGTTTATGTTTGAACTCCCACAGTTCAGGACAAACCTTTTCTGGTGATCTTCCAGATTATCTTTGGCTAGTAAGTTGTTGCACTTCCAATCTTCATTAATTTTACCAGTCAAGCACTATTTTTGAGACTGAATTTAATAATTAGTAGTGAGATATGAGAGAGCAGAAAGTCATATGTGCCTTCTCTGCCATCTTGGCTCCACCCTCCAGAGAAAAGATTTTTTAAAAGAAAGATTATTATACTTTTTTCTTTTTGAGTCACCAGCACCTCATATATAGTCAGTTCTTAAAAATAGTAGGCATTTCATATTTGTTGATGAATTGAGATGAAATCAATATCAATGGAAAGGTAGGTGAGAGCTAAGTGCTCTGGAACTGATCTGATATTCAAGAGAGTCAATATAAACTTCTTTGAAAGCAATCTAAATACCTGAATCACTAGACAAAAAGAGATAGTGCCTCTTACTATGTAAAATAGTACTTAAGATGTGACCATCTATCTAGAAGTGAAAGTCTTTCAGGACCTATAATTTCATTGACAAAGCAGAGCTGAGAAAAATGAAGGATTTCAATGGACAATTTAAGTAAATTTCTGAGTTCATTTTGATTTTCACAAAGTCTTATCTAACAAAACTGGTCTTTTTAAAATGATTAACATAAGTTAAATTTACTTTTAATAAAAAGGCTAGTGAAAAATGTCATGAATCACTTTGTTAGGAAAATGGATGAGACAAATAAAAAGAAAGGAAAGAGAAAGGTTGAAGAGGAAGATGATTGAGAAAACAGGTGGGATGAGAGAAAGAAATAGAGACTAGGAAAAAAGGCAGGAAGAAGATAAAGAAAATAGGTGAGGAAGGGGCAAAAGGAGGAAGAGATGGAAATAAAAGAAGGGGGAAGGATTGTGGAAGAAGGTGATAAAAAGGAAAAACAATGGAGGAATAAGAGAGGTAACAAGGAAGAAAAAGAGTATGACAGAGAGAAAACAAGAAAAGGGAAAGAAGAAAAGTAATTTTTATTAAGAACCTACTCTGTGTCTGGCACTGTATGTGTTAAATAAAATACAAATATTTCTTTCTTTCTTTCTTTTTTACAATAACCTGTGTAGTAGATGCTATTATATCCATATATCCCCTCAGGTAGGGACTAAATGACTTGTCCAGGGTCACATGTCTGGGCCCAGAGATGAACTCTTCTTCCTGACTCTAGGCCCACAGCCACCCAGTTGCCCAAGTGTAGGATGGTGAGAAATATAGAAAGAAGGTAGGAGAGAAAAGAAAAGAAAGAGAAGAGAAAACATGCAAGAGAAAAAGAGGAGAAATATGGAAAGGGAAAGAAAGAAAGGGGGAAGAGATAAGAATGAAAGAGAGGAAAGAAGAGGTAGAGGGAAAGAAAGGAAGAAAGATACCAGAAGAAGCAAAAGAAAAAAAGATTAAGGTAAGGAGAAAAGATATGGTCCGACATTCTTTTCACCATTCCCTTCAAGCAAGGTAGATGACAGATAGTTCCTTAGACCAAGTTAAAGAGCTATAATTCACATAAGGACATTCTCCATCCTGCCTTACTGTTGCCAGGGATCCTTAATAAATAGAATACTGTAAAGTTATGGGAAGGAAAGGGAGGAGAGGAAATATAGTACAATCCACTTTTGTAAGACTGGGCAGACTTTTCCTCCATTGTTTCTTTTAATATTTCAATATTGTTTACTTTGTCAGCTTAATGTGAATAGAACAAGTTTCTTTTTATTTGTATCTCTAATAAGACTAATATCACAGATCTGCTAAATCAGCTTCCTTTAGCCTACAATGATTCTATTTAGTGCCACATAGTCTCTCAAGAACAACTGTATTATCATTTTTATATGTTATTAATGCTGTTTGTTTTTACATTTTCACTTACAAATATATCTCTCTTCCCATTCCAATTTCACCAAGCTTTTTCATGTAACCAAGGTTTAAAAAGAAAAAAGAAAAAAAAATCTCAGCAAAACCAACAAGCATATCTCCCATATCTACATAACAAAGTCACTCTTCAGAAACTTTTGGACAGGTAGAACATTGGGCTAAACAAGACTCAGAGAAATTTAATTTTATAAGATAAATATAATCTTATCCTTGAGTTCCAAAATTTTGAATTTTCAAGTTAAGCCATGAGATGGCATTTTGTGAGCAAAAAATCTTAGAGACTTAATGGGCCTCAAGCTCAAAAATGAGTTTTGCTCTCTGCTACTGAAAAATTCAAATTTCATCCCTCTTACATATCCCAGCCTTTCAGACAGTTGAAACAGCTATCATTCCCATTGAGTCTTCTCTTCTCCATATTAAATTTCCCTAATTCCTTCAAAAGATCCAGATTTTGAAGTTATGGAACTCGAGGCCCTTCACCAATTTTTTTTTCTTCTGAATGTGGTTCAACTTATCAATGTATTTTGTAAACTGAGATATCCAGGAATGAATAAAATATAAACATGTGATATTACCAAGGCAAGATATCTTGGGACTAGCACTTTCTGTCTGAAAGTTAATGCCTTTCAATGTAGTCCCAAATCATATTTATTTTTTATCTATCACATTACACTGTTGATTTTCATTGAACTTACAATCTACTAAAACACAAACATATGCACACACACAAATTTTTTTCAGATAAATTGCTCTCACCAAGCCTCTCCCATTTTGCATTTGTGATGTTACTTATTTGAACAATCAACTATAATATTATATTTCCCTCTATTAAATATCTTATTAGATTCAGTCCAACATTGTATCAATATTATCTTTGGTTCTTCTTTCATAAGATCCTTGGGAACATGTCAACAGCACAGGTACAAGTCTCTTCTTTCAGAAAACCTTTATCTTCCAAGGTTAAATTGATATATAGAGTTTTTAAAAGCTATCCCATTCATGTAAGTTAAAACTTTATTTTTTTGTTAAGATAAAAATTGTCTCCACTACTAGCTGCCTTGAGAATCCTTAAAATAATTGATAAGAATCCTTTCTCTGATATTATTTTATACATTGTAACAAAGAAAATGACAACCAGAATTATTTGAACTAAGATAAACACACACACACACACACACACACACACACACACACACACACACACACATTCATATATTCATGCCTAGTTTCAGTGCAGTAAAACAAGAAGATTCCTCTAAAGTCTTGGTTGTCAGAAAAACAGAGATGTGGAATTTACCTCTGTAAGAGTATTTCCACAGAGATACACAAGGAATTCTTAGAATCCTGTGCAAAAGGCAGCCTGCCCCAGTGAAGTATAATTAAGTTAGAAGAGAGACCAACCCATTCTCCATAAGAGTACATGTGACTATTAAAATAGAGGTTGGGGGGGAGGGTGGAGGAGAGAAAAAAAAAAAGTAGAGTGGAAAAGTATCAGAAAGGAATGAATGGAAGCAAGGGAAGATTTCTCAAAAAGTCTATGAAGTCAGGCCCTAGGTCTGCAGGGCAGGAAGGTCAGGCCCTAAGCCCAAGTTGCAGGAAGTCACATGATCTCTAGGCCTGGAGTTCTGTAGGACAGGAAAGGTCAGATCCTAGGCCTAAAAGCCATGATCCCTCTTCCCAGACGGATGTAGGGCAGGAAGTAGACAACATTGCTGACTATAGGTCAATGGTTCTTTAATCCATCCAATGAAAAGACTTGGGTCTTTTGCTATTTATCCAAATTCACTATTTTCAGCTGGATAGGTCAGGCATAATACTGGGAGATGGAAGCTAAGAGGCTCTATGTCTGCTCAGGTGTGTTTGGGTCGCTCTTTGCAAGAACCAAATAAATGCTTAATCTTTATATCTGAAGATGTTTCTGAGTAGTCATTTTGGGTAAGCGGGTCTAGTACCTGTCCCACAGAGGAAGGAAAAGGCCCTGCACAGGGCCTGCAGAGAATCACACAGCAAAAATGTTAGGCTGAAGACCTAGTCCAGATATTGACACCATGAAGCAAAACTCTGTCCTGCTTATGACTCTGACTTGTTTCAATCCCCTTAAGCAAAATTGTTATGACCTCATGTAAGGCTAGTCCAATAATCAAAGGTGGGACAAACTTAAGTAGTCCTGATTTTGAGGCCAGCTCTTTATCTATTATGTCATATAATCCCTCTTTTTTCTTAATATTAAACCTAAATCTTTTCTACTTCTTCATCTCCAAATTTGCTGAGGACAAACAGAATCAGTCCAATTCCTATTTCACATGACTAACCTTTGAATATTTAAAGACTCCCTTCCTGTCCCATCTAAAGCATCTCTTTCCTGTGACTAAGTCTATACTCTATATCACAGTTGCTGAATAATTGGGTTCCTGCTTTGTTTTCTTATGAGCAATTTCCTTCTTATAACCCAATTTGGGGAGCTGAATTTTCTTGCCCTGTACTTCAGTATCCTTATTATTGAGTCTTGGTATTACCTACCAAATGTCAGTAATATCTTATTCCATCCCTACTTAAATGAGCGCTTGAATCTTAGTCTTGGTGTGTGTGTGTGTGTGTGTGTGTGTGTGTGTGTGTATGGGAAATCTCTTTCACCTGCTGACACCTACAATTCTATCCTTAGAAGTCATTCCTTCAGTTTTAGGTTCAGAGCAAAATTCAAATTCTTTGAGAAATAGAGCTGATCACAAACCTCAGTATAAATGAATTTTGGATTTTTTTTCTTGACTCTCAAACTTGAAAGTTTGAATGTGAATAGTGCAAGGACATTGGGCATGGAAAAGGAAGAAAAAAAATGTCACTGAAGAGAGGAAAAGGGATGGATTTGAGAAGCTGGTCCCAGGCTTAGTCTCTAATTTTGCCTAAGGCCAGAACTGTTTTTTGTAATAAGAGAAGTGAAAGAGGTAGAAAAGTAGAAAATGGGAAACTGAAGAAGGGAAATGAGAAGAAAAACATGGAAGGAAAATAATGTGATAGATCTGAGCGATAATTTCTCTGGCATACAAACTTGACAAACATAAATTTACGTGTCTATTTATACATATAGCTTTTGTTATAGGACTGTCCAGGTTATGGTATAGAATTGGATGAATAACATATCTGCAAACATACACATATATGTATATATATAATGTATATATACACATATATTTTATAGTTATTGATGATATAGAGATAAAGAAAGGTAAAAATGAAAAAGAGAGAGAAAGAGAGAATATATCACTAATTATGGACAGAATTGAACAGAAAAGGAGTGGGTAAGATTGTTCTTAGTACATTGCAAAGTTCTTTTTATAACCCCCAACTTCTCTATGAAACAAATATATACTTTTTTTTAAATCAAATTTTGACCTATTCTTCTGGTGGTGTAATATGATTACAAGTCATGGAATGCTACAATCCCTGAAGAATAAGAATTGAAGTAGAATAATGTCCCAAAGATGATGGAGAGTTGCCTGATGAGTTTAAGAAAGTGGTAATACATTTAAAAAAAAATGCAGCAGTCATAAAAAAGATTATGTTTGGCAAGCAGGCAACAAGCATTTATTAATTACTTCATGCAAGATACTGCCCTGAATCTTAGGGATACAAATGCAAACACTAAGGAAAGTTTCAGGATTAGACTGAAGCTTACATATGGTATTGAGGTCAAGGAAGTCAGAAGCATGGTGGGAAAGAATAAAGATTGGTGATCCCAGGGGAGCTCCCAGGAGGAACTCACCAATAGGAAAAAGGGCTATTATAGGTGAGGGATGTCACAGATGGATGTTCCAGGATGAGGAGGCCCCAGGCACTAAGCAAGTTTCCAGGGTGAAATGCAATAGAAACACGGTTTTGAAATCCAGAAAGCAGAAATTCTTGATCTGTTCAAGGTCTAAGTCCAGGTCCATGATAATTTAGGTTCTATTTACTAAAACAAAATGAAATACTCATAAAACAAGCAGCTAAAGGAGATTTACTTAGCCATAGCAAATGAAAGGTAATCAATAGGGATAGGCAATGAGAATACTTTGAGATAATTCATCTAAGAGAAGTTCCCTGCTTGTGTCCCAGGCACAGTCTGAGAGCCTGAGAAACCCCTTTCCCCAGAATCTCATGGCTCTTTTCTTTTCTTTTCTTTTTTTTTTTTTTTTGGGGGGGGGTAAGACAATTGGGATTAAGTGACTTGTCCAGGGTCACACAGCCAGGAAGTGTTAAGTGCCTGAGGCCAGATTTGAACTCAGATCCTCCTGACTTCAGGGCTAGTGCTCTATCCACTGCACCACATAGCTGTCCCTCTCATGGCTCTTTTCACTAGACAATGAGGAAATGATCAACAATCTAAGGCAAGATCCCCCTCCAATAACCAAGTCCCAAGGAAAATCTCAAAATCATTTTAAGGAAAAACCAGACTAACTTGCATGTGGAGACAGAAAGGACATTAAAGATACTGCTTCTACCATAGTTTTTACCCTAAGGGCCCTGAGCTTAATACTTTTTCCCCCAATATTTTGAAAGCTATTTTTCAATGTAATTTGTTTCCTTTGTTATGCATTTCTTTCATTTAAAAATTCTAAGAAGGAATCCATGAGGCACACAAAATGATTAAGAACCCCTGCATTACAATAAGTAGGTATGGAGGCCAGAATGAAGGGGTGATTAGTTCCAGCTCAATACCATTTATCACAAGATAGTGTCAGAAGACATTAAATAACTTACATTTCTAAAATACTTTAAAGGTTTTCCTCACAACAATCCTATGAGATAATGAGTACAGATATTTGAATCTCTTCTTTGCAGTTAAAGAAACTGAAGTGTGGTGGAAAATCATGCCCATAATCATGTCCTCAGCAAATTTGGAGATGAAGAAGTAGAAAAAGATTTAGGTTTAACATTAGCTGAGATTTGAATCCCAGGCCATTCTAGATTCAAACTAGCCTTGAGGAAATATATATATATAATATATATATATATTAACATGTACATGTTCTACTGATTTCAATTCTACCCCTCCCTGTGCCAGCCAAGCACTAAAATTTTCAGCATGACTTATTCCAACTCAAAGTACACCTCTGAGTAAGATGTGGGTCACCTCTTCCAACTTACTTTATATGGGAAACTAAGTTCTGCTAATTTTCACGATTTAATTTCACTTGTCTTGAATGTTTTTAAAAATTACTGTTTTGTTTTACCCTATAACTTGGTTTATTTCTCTTAATTTCCTCAGGGGAAAGAGCAAACTCAATAATTAATCCAATTCTTGCCCAAACAGGAAGAAGAGACACCTGGAATTAATGTAAAGCACATGCAAAGGAGTTATGCTATCACAATGGGGCTAAACATATAAGCTCAAGACCAAATATACTAGCAGAAGAACTAATGGATGTGGAATCAGAGAACTTGGGTTCAAATCTCAACTTTGTCATCTGGCTAACTTTTTAGAAAAGATTTAACTTCTCTCACCTTAGTTTCTTACCTATAAAATGAAAGGCTTGAACCAAATCATTCAGAGGTCATCAAGTTAAGCCCTTAACCCTAAAAGGTTAAGACCCTTTTAACAATCTGGTAAAATCTGTGGATCCTTTCTGGAAATAAATACATAAAATATAATACACAGGATTACAAGTATTGCAATTATGTTGAAATACAAATTAAAATGCAAAAAAAAAAAAAAGCTAAAAACCTCATATTGAGTTCCATAATTTAGTCTCTTTTGTTTTATAAATAAGAAAAGAAACCCAAAAAGTTACAAATGATAAGTGGCAGAACCCAGACATGACCCCAGTTTAATTTAATAAGCAAGATTAGCACTATTTCCAGTTCAGTAGGTTATTCATTTCTGTGATGCTCTAATACTATCCCTTCAAAAGAATATTCTGTTTAAATTAGATCAAAGTATCATATTAATAAATCTAGTTCCCAGTATACAGCATGAACTAAAGAACTCCTTCTTCCCTTCCTTCTTCCTTCTTTCCTCCCTCCCTTCCTTCCTTCTTTGCTTTCTTCCTTTCTTTCTTCTATCCTCTTCCTTCCTTCCTTTCTCTTCCCTCCTTTTCTCTTTCCTTCTTTCCCTTCCTCCCTCCCTCCCTTCCCCTTTTCCTCTCTTCTTCTATCATTGTTTACAAAGGCTTGCCGTTTATTTATGTAAAATATGTTCACAGATTTAATCAACCACAACTAAGCAAGGCAGAGTCAGGTGAGTAAGCAACTTGCTTTTGAAGGAACATGACTTTTATAGCTCAGAGGGAGTAGGGGGAAATAAAAGCAGGATATAGAGAGTGACAAGGTTGTATATTGAGATGTTTATCTTAAAGACTGGGAAAATTGATTTCCCATCAAGGCTGTCTCAAACATAGAAATTGAGACTTTCAGAAGTCGAAGACAGGATGGATGGAACCTCATATCATTTTATGCAAACAACACAGTCTGGGAGAACTGACCTCATTATATGATTAATAGGAAAGAATGGCTTCATTTTAACAATTCTTGAGAATAAGCTGGTTTAGGGTTCACATCATGTTCACATAGAGTATCATGCCTTTACCTGTGGATATCCTTTTTTTTTTTTTTTTGAATCACTGAACTTCTCCAAGATAACTTGTGGTTATTGGCTAGATTTCTTTCCTAAGAATCATGCCTTAAACCCAAATCATTCTATCAATGATTAACCAACAATAGATCGCAGCCAAGCTCCAGTTGAGTCATTGTTTGGATCCTGTTTGACTCAAAGAGAATGTGAATAGTAATCACTTCTGTTTTGGTCAGAAATCATGAAAGTTTCTCTCCCAAATTTGTCTTTTTATGGATGAGGCTAAAGAGCCCATTCTTTGCCTCAATTGCTATCTAGCCTTAAACACTGAATTGGTGAAACCTCAATCAAACTGAGAACATTAAAGACCTTTGCTTAATAAGGCCTAGGTCACCCACAGCCATCCAGGGTCATTTCCAGTTGTTTTGATCTATAACTGGCCACTGGACCTAGATGGCTCTACAGGATAAAATAACGCAGGTGACCTTGCATAGTCCTCCCTCATTTAAATCAAATTCACTTGAATGTTTTGACATCAGCCCCCTGATGTCACAGTCCTCTTCAAGAATGAAGAACAGACAATAACTAAGGATAAAAAAGTGAGAATTATATAGCCTACACTTGAGGAGACCAGAGTTTTCCAAAGAAGAAAATAATTTCTCTGGAGGTAGGAAACTAGATGGCAGACCCACTAAAGTTCTTTCAAATACCAGTCTCCTAAGACTATTGAAATAGTTCCAGAGAGTAGTTCTGGCCTCTTGGATCCCTCTCTACTCATTCCCATGGAAAACATTTGCTTACTTGGGAAAAGAAGGAATTATAATCTGCTTCCATCTGATGTTAGACAAACCAGGAAAAAGGCAGAGGCCTAGGCCAAGGCAGCTTCAAAGACCTTTATATTAGTACACTCCTTCCTCATATGTTTTTTCTCTGTTACTACTAGTTAAAACACATATGTGTGTATTGTCTTGCCTATTGAAATCTTTTGAAGGTCAAAAAATGAGTTTCATTGTTCCATTGTTCTATCAACCTACTGCCTAGTATAATGAAATGAATACACCTGGCATCTAATCAAATTATCAACACAGTAACATAAGGGAAATACGTGAAATAAGGAGTTCCAGATATTAGGCACAAGTGATGCTATTATTGCTGCTATTAATAGTCAAAGAAATTCAAGTCAACAGTTGCTTATTAGGCCCCTTCTGTAAACATAGCATTAGGCAAACTTTTTTAAAAATTTAGTTGTCATGATCTCTGTCCTCAGGAAGCTTGTAGCTTATTAATAAAACATAAACATGGTATTCAGGAGTTGGGAGGTACAAAATAAAAGAAGAGTTTTGTCAGATCTGAGGAGGAAAGGGTTGCAATTGAGAAAAGGAGGAGAAGAAATGGTAGAAGGTTTTTTAATTTGGAAAACAGATAACCACTGTACTAAGCATTCTCTGATTCTGTCTCCCAGAGCCAGCCAGGCCATATCTACCTATGAGTACTCTGAAAGGTTTATGGATGGCTTTTTCTGTACCGAATTGATTCAAATCTTCACCAGCTATAGTTTCCTCATTTTTGAGTATTAGTATCCCATTTTCACTTATCCAGTTAACAACACATTTGATTGTGAGCTCCTCAAGGACAAGGATTTTCTTTTACTTTCTTTTTTTTTTTATTTCCTCTTCTTAGCACAATGCAAGAAATGCTTGAATTGACAGGTTGTTGACAAAGGGATGTATGAGTTATTCAAGGAGGACTAACACTTTTGGTGTAAGGGCTTGCTGAACCTTTTTCAGGGCTTCTCATCTTTTTTTTTGTGTTCTCCTGTGGCTCCAAGAAGCTGTAGCATATGTAGGAGTCACACTCTGGTAAACCATCTTGGCATACAGGCTTAAACCAGGTTAAGAGTAGCTGGTAGCTTCAAACCTTTGGCAAATTAGGGGGATTTCTGACTTTAGCATGTGAAGACTTCCCCTGGTTGTACAGGTAGATGAGAAAAATGTGTTCCAATGACCATGAAGATGGTAGATGCAAGAGCTGTGGAGCACTTAAAAGCTTGGTCAGACATTGAAGATGCCAAGGTCACCCACTGCCAAAACCAGTCATTCTGATTTTCATTTTGCCACTGAATTGTGTTGGTTATGCAAGAGAGAGTGAGTCTGAGGACTTTGTGCAACCCTATCTTTTGTAAATTCAATTCATGCATGAGTTAAGACATCACACTGTGATGTCATTGGTCTTCTTCAAAAATGACAGGCAAACAATAAACAACAATATATTTCACAGAAATAACAAAAATAAACATAAGTATTTTCCCCAATTATCTTGGTCTCTGGGTAGGTGGGGAGAGCGAAATGGTGGCTAGTCTCAAAATCTACCTCAGCTCCTATGTAACATAGTATCCTCAAGTTAATCTCCAAATGTGGCCTGACTGCCACATAACAGTTACCATTATATTGACTTCCCAAAGGTCACTCCCAGAAGTCCCTCATTGTATCTTGGGTCAGTGATGTTGTACTGATTAAGAACAGTGGGAGCCTTCTCAGCTTTTTTGCTCACAAGGTCCCACAAAGACTCCAATTTGTTCACCAGTATCAAGTTCTTCCAACAGCCCTGTGACAAAGAGACAGTAACTGAAGATGACAGAATTTTTTGAATGCAACTGCAGTTTATCACAGAGTCCTCTTCAACACATGGCAAGCCAAACAACCAATCACAGAAAAGAATGACAACACATATTATTACATAGTATGTTTCTTTAAAGCACTTTCTTTACACTTAATTTCCCTAGAAACAGCTTCCTAGCATCCACTAAGTGGACACTCAGGACATGTTCTTGGTGTAATGGGAAAAAGCTCCAGATATGAAAATCAGAAGATCTGAAGTCAAGACCTACTTTTGTCACTCAAGCCCTAAGTCACTATGGGTGAATCATTTTGTCGAGGTGGCAGAATTGAGGGCTGAGAGATCCCCTAACAGCAATGGGATCCCCTTGGCCAGTGGCACGCTTTGCGAAAGAGATTGCAAACCCCAATAAATACAGGCATGAAATTTGTGCCAAAGAGTGGGTTTATTTACACTAAGAAGACAGCTTTCTTAGCGGGCAAGATCCTGTTAGGATTTCTGCTAAGATGGGTTTACATTGAGAAAGACCCAGACGGCTAAATCCAGAAGGACATTAGCAAAGATCCAGGATGCAGAGTTATTTTTTATTAGCTTTCTGAGGTTGGAGGCTGAGGAGATTAAGGGTTAATTTTTCGATTTATGCCCCAGTCCAAGATCTCCAATTAAATGAGATTATTTATCTGGGAAACCCCTTATGGATGGAAGGGTGTGCCCTTCCCAGGGGCCAGGAGGATTTGGGACCCTGAATCACCCTTCCCCCAAAGATTAAAGGGGGACACAATTTACATCATTTTCCCTCCCCAAATTTATTTGGAACAAAGGATCAAAGGTCTCATCTTCTGTAGCTGCTTCAAGCTGACAAAGGTCATAGAGTTGTTTCTCTCTATTCAGGCCAGGAGGAGAAGTGAGAGATTTGAAGATAGCAGCAGTGGCATCTAAGAGATATTGTCCCAGAATCTTCCGACTGAAGGAGTAGTTAGAAGTTCATAGCTTGCAGCCTGGAGGAAACAAATCTCACAAGCAGATTAAAAATGGGGTGGCATCCAGGGTGGAGATGGTGACATTTTGGAATGGGGCCTTTGGAAATAATGCATCAATTTCACTTCCTTGGATCACATTTCCTTCATCGATAAAATGACTAGGGAATAGATAATTTTAAAGGCCCCTCCCAGCTACAGATTGAAAATTCTTAACAAACACTGAATCATCCAATTGAAGAGGATGGCATTTGAATTGGGATTTAAATGTTTACACAGTTAAATTCTGAAGAGGAAATGATAAATGTTAAGGAATGGTTGGATGTTTGGGGGATAAAGCAAGAACAAAGAAAAAGGTTATTTAGTATCATATAGTTATCTAATTTACTTAATTATCTAAATTAGGGCAAGCCCAATAGAATCATTTTAAAGAAATATAGCTTTTGTTTCTATTAGTTAGAATAATTAAGAGTAAGCATCTCATGTACACTTTTCTTTAATATATTAATAATTTGCTTAGAAACTCTTCTCTTCATTCAGAATAAAAAGGAAAAGTTGAACCTATGCCCTATTTATCACAACTTTTGACTTACTAATTTGAATAAATACAGTATTATATATATATATATATATATATATGTATATACATATGTATATGTATATATATATATATATATATATATTTAAAGTCAAATGCACCAGAACTCCTTTAATCTAATATTGGAGGATAGAACTAGAATATTATTTAACTGTTCCATCAGATTTTGGCTGCAAATAATTATCATGTTTCTGTGTATTATATTAGCTCTGTTGTAGATTTGAATCCATATAATAGCAGAACTTTTTATCAGAGGGTCTTAAGGTTTTTGTGATGCTTTTTAAAAATAAAAGGTTTTATTGATGCTTTTGTTTTTATATCACAGTCATTACTATATACTCTCCTTTATCATCTTTACTATCTAATGAGCCATTCTTTTTTAAAAACAAAAACAGTTTGGTATAACCAACTGTCAGTATAACCAAGCAAGGGACAACCACTTTTGATAGTGTTTTCCATCTTCTATATCCATAAGTATAGACCTTAACTCTTTGGGGGAAAAAATGCACAAAGAAAAATGCCAGCATTTTGCATATGTCAGTAGGTAGACACCACCATACATAGTGGGCAACTAGAGTTGTAAAATGTGCTGGAGAAGGAAATAACAAACCACTTCAGTACCTTTGCCAAGAAAATCTCCAATGAGGCCATAAAGAGTCAGATATGGCTGAAATCACTGAACAACAAACAAATGTGCCAGGCACTGTGTTTACACTAGGGATATTTAATATAAATATAAAGATACTTAATATAATGCAAAGAAAGACACTTCCTACCCTCAAGTAACTTACCAAATAGGGGAAGACTATATCCAAAAGAAAGCAAGAAAAGGCAGGGGAAATCAGGAGGAAAGTTTGTTCAGTGGAACTGAAATGAAGGCAACAGGTTAGATACAGGGTGGAATAAATCCAAAAATCCAATTTCTGCCCTCCACAAAGAAAGGCATTAGAAGGAGTTTGGTAGTCTACCTTCCATCCCTCCAATCAGAGGCTAGAGGAATTTGAGGAAGGTACTATCAATCAAGATTGGCAAAGTATGATGATGAGATCAGAGGTGATGAGATTAGAAGAAATGAGATTAAAGGCAATCAACCTAATTTGGAAGGAATATCTTGCTCCTTGGACTTGGAACTAGGCAGAGCATAAATGTACTATACTACTAATACCATATTGCTTCTCAACATACTTTATTATCTTGAAAAATATAATGGATCAGGGTTGATAATACCTGGTTTGATTTTTAAGAACTTTCCTTTCTAAAAGAACAAATACAAAATACTGTTCAGATTATAAAAGGCTTTGAATACTAAACAAAAATTACTTGAATTGAATTCCCTATAAAAAGAGCAGTATTTATTTTAAAATATAATTTTTATTGATATCTTTGTTTTGACATGGCTTAAATTTCCTTTTGTATTTTTCTTTCCTCTTCAAGAATCAATCCATATAAAAAAGAATTTGAGTTGGGGGAGGGAGAGAAGGAAGTTTTATAAAAAGGAAGAAAAAAATTATCTATACATTGAGAAAACCTGTTATTACTGATGTGCATAAAGAAAGGAGGGAGAACCTTCTCTATTTTTTCTTTGGGTTTAAATTTGTTCTTTGTATATTTGCAGCATTCACTTTCAGTTTCCTTTAGTGACTATTCTTTCCATTTATATTGCTATGATTATTGTAGATATTTTTTCAGGCTCTACCTACTTCACTTTGCAACAGTTCACTTAAGTTTCCCCCTGCTTCTCTTTCATAATATCTGTTGTTTCTTACAGTGTGATGACTGCGTATTTAAAATCAGCCAGAGTCAGGAATTCAGGTTAAGGGAAAAATCTTCAATCTTTATTCTTTTTGAAGTGAAGGGGGATTGCAATAGCAATATGGGCAGTTGCGACAGGAAGCCAGCCAGCAGAGGTGAAGGGGGATTGCAGTTGAAGGGGGATTGCGATAGCAATGCGAGCAGCTGTGTCAAGAAACCAGCCAGCAGTCTCTATTTCCACTTCCTTCCGCCCCTCTGCCTCCACCCACCAACATTGTCATTTCCTATACATCAGGACTTGCACAAAGAGTAGGCAGGGCCATTATTTCTCCAAGCATATATAGTAATAGAGTATGGTCCAATTACTATTTAGCCTCATGTGCTTGGGACCTCAGTACATCAACTCGAGCCTCAGCCCATTACATTACAGTACAGTAATATTCCATTACATTCATGTGTCACAGTTTGTTTAACTATTCCCCAATCAATAACATCTATTTTGTTGCTATTTTTTGATACCACCAAAAAATTAGAAACAGACTTTCTAAGAAAAAACAACAACAATAAAAATGCAGGAGTTTTTGTTACTCAAAGGAAAAACGTTTTTCCAAACGTGGAATGAGAATATGGCATAAATATCACACGAATCATGAAGTTAATGACAATTATCACCCACTTTTCTTCAGAGACAATATATTCACATGGCATCTATGTGACCTACACTGCTGAAGAAACAAATCCCCCAAAATGCCCTTCTGGAACCTCCCCCCTCCAAAAAAAAAAAAAAACATATAGAGGGACAAGACCCTTATTGCTGTAATGTTACTAGGTGCTAGCCTTCTGTCATTTGGCTCATAAATAGAAACAGCTGTTGTCCAAAGATTTCCCTCTACCCTCCCCCCTTCATCCTTCCTTCTCCTCCTCTCCCACTTTTCTCCCTCCTTTTCCCTTTTTCCTCCCTCTTTCTATCCTCTCCCCTTCTCTCTCTCCCTCTCCTCACTGTCATTATTATGAGGACTAGGACCAGGAAAGGAAAAGGCCAGGGACCAGGTGTAAAAAGAGTTCCTATTTCTCTGATTGCTGGAAACTGAACAGAGAAAGGTGATGACTTTGCTCTTGTAATGACAATCTCTCTTCCCTACTGGCAAATCTCAAAACCACCCCCCAAAGGCACCAACATCCATTTCAGTACAAATGACTCATGGCCCAGAACAAGAAGCTATCTACAAAAAGAGGGAGGAGAAGAGGGGATAGAGGGAGTGACATGCAGCTAGGGGGAGGGGGTAGTTGAGGATGGTAGTAATAAAAAGAAACAAGCAGCATAGCTGTCACTAGGCTTGAAAATGAAAAAAGTATAATCTAGTAATACCTACACACACACACACACACACACACACACACACACACACATCCCTTTCGAATGACTGAGTTGGATGTATTTAGAGATTATATAAAGCTATCAGAACCCTAACCAAAAACAAAAGTCATTGTTCATTATTATGTGAACACATGTGGTGACAGCTGGTAGAGTTCTAGCCAAAGGATGGTCTTTAGAGATAACCTTTCAGTCATAATAAGCCATCTGATCAAGCTAAACGTATTATGGAAAACACATTTATCATTTAAAGAGAGCCACAATCATTCTTAATAATTGTCACTTAATTCCAGCTTCCAACAGTATCTATTTTATCAGAAATCTCCCTAATAAAACTCTTTTCAGCAAGAAAACTAAACCAGGATGTTGCCATTAGATAATCACAAGTAGATTAAATCTGAATGTTTTGGAAATTTTGAAGAGATTCTATCTCTATCAATGAATACATTCATAGAATGATTGAGTTGGATGGGCTTTACAGATCATCTAATCAAAATGCATTCTCTCTCTCTCTCTCTCACACACACACACACACACACACACACACACACACACATTCCACACATACAGAAAGGGAAATTGGGACACATAAAGTTAAAGTCATTTTCCACAAAACAACACAGAAAAAACTTGGTGGGAAATTGTAAACTAAGGTTTTTGTTTATTCAGATTCATGATTTCATTAACAGAGAGAACTTTGAGTATGGAAACTCCCTTTAGCAATGTGTAATACTTGTAGCTTTCAGTCTTAGAGAATTGACTGGCACTGAGACAATGTGATTCACCTATGGTCACAAAACCAGCATGTTCCAGAAGCAGTACTTCAGTCCCTCTGGCTACCATGTTTTTTACCTCTAATAGAAAATAACAATATAAGAAGAAGAGTGGATACTTCTTTTAATGTAAAGATTACATCAAATAACATAATAGATCATTTTGAAAATAAAGTTTTAGTTATCGTAGTATCTTATATAATTAACTATCCCACTGATTGGTTGTTGTCTTTCCTTCTCAAAGAGGACTAAAATGACATTACTACATTGGACTCAAGGTACAGTGTGAACTGTGGCTAATCAGACCAATATGAACTTGGAAGGTTCTACCACAAGTTAAGCATAAATCATCCCATTATTGTTCTACTGAAGGAGAGAAACTGAAGATCTGTAGAGATTGGTGATAATGGAACAGGAAAGGGAGAAATGTCATCATCTTTTAAGTTAAAATTTTAGTATTCATCTGCACTATCGGACAGCTTTATGGAAAATCAGTTTCTTATTCCTTTCAAAGAATCTTACCTGAAAATCCTACAAATAAGAATCATACAGTGGATGCTACTGGATTAGCCCTAACTCACAAAGACAGAATGTATGCCCTGTCACTATGCTTACCTCATTCCAAACAATTTAATTGCCCCATTACCTGACAAATATCCAAAGAACAACAGAAAAGGTTATTTTTTGTTTCAAATGTTTTGTTTCTATCCAATGCAGATGATTTAAAAATCTTTGGGTGATAGTTGTTTTAAGAGTTATTTACATTATTAAGGAATTTAAGTGCCAATCAGAGTTTTTCATCTGTTTGGGATTTTTCCATTGTTAATTTTTTACCTTACATATCTAGGAACCTAAGGTAATTAACAAGGCATAATTATAAGGCAAAGAGAAAACACTGAGAGAAGAGGGAAAGCACTAAGCAAAACTAAAATAAAACCCAATTCAGATTCTCTCATTTTTCTTCTTTACCACATAGTAAATTCTCTTAGAAAGGGAGTCACAGCTTAGGAAACTAAACGATAGTTTGGAAACTTGTAAATTGTGAGATTTAATCCCTATATCTATGAAGGATGCTAAACCTTAACTCCAATACATAACAATAAGACCTCACATGTAATATAGCAGTTTCTATTTGTGAACAGTTTTGCATACAGTTCATCATTTGATCCTCAGAATAAGCCTTTGATGCATCAAATTAACCTGTGGTATCCTTGGCTTATAGCTTGCAGGACCTTAGAAGCCATCTAATCCTAAAAAATTGAAACCATTTCCTGTCATATGAAAAGACGCTCTAAATCACTATTGATCAGAGAAATGCAGAATTTCTACTGGACTTGTATCCTAAGAGATCATAAAGGAGGGAAAGGGACCCACATGTGCAAAAATGTTTGTGGCAGCCCTTTTTGTAGGAGCAAGAAATTGGCAACTGAGTAGATGCTCATCAGTTGGAGAATGGCTGAGTAAATTGTAGCATATCAATGTTATGGATATTATTGTTTTATAAGAAATAATGAGCAGGGAAAATGGATGGCTGCCCATCAATTGGAGAATGGTTGAGTAAATTGTGGTATATGAATGTTATGGAATATTATTGTTCTGTAAGGAATGACCAGCAGGATGAATACAGAGAGGACTGGCGAGACTTACATGAACTGATGCTAAGTGAAATGAGCAGAACCAGGAGATCATTATACACCTCAACAACGATACTGTTTGAGCATGTATTCTGATGGAAGTGGATCTCTTCGAGAAAGAGAGCTAATTCAGTTTCAATTGATCAAAGATGGGCAGAAGCAGCTACACCCAAAGAAAGAACACTGGGAAATGAATATAAACTGTTTGCATTTTTGTTTTTCTTCCCGGATTATTTATACCTTCTGAATTCAATTCTCCCTGTGCAACAAGAGAACTGTTCGGTTCTGCACATGTATATTGTATCCAGGATATACTGGATGTATATGTAAAGGATTGCTTGCCATCTGGGGGAGGGGGTGGAGGGAGGGAGGGGAAAAATCGGAACAGAAGTGAATGCAAGGGATAATGTTGTAAAAAAATTACCCTGGCATGAGTTCTATCAATAAAAAGTTATTTAAAAAAAAAAAGAAATAATCAGCAGGATGATTTTAGAGAAACCTGGAGACACTTACCGTGTTTCCCCAATAATAAGACCTATCCCGAAAATAAGCCCTCCCCTTACTGTGTAAGATTCCTCTAAAATAAGCCCTCCCCCTTAAATAATCCCTATTGAGATTGCTACTGTAGTGAAGGTGATCCCCTGCACTACACACTACATTACGGCATCCTCTGTATGCACCATCCCGTGCTCCAAGCTGCATCCAATCAGAGCTGCAGTAGTGAGCGCGTCATCCTGTTCTTCCCCCAGTGATTTGCTTGCTGGCGCCATTGAGAGCAGTGCCACGGAGGAGAGCTGAGGCAGGACAACATAAAAACCCAGTACATAAGTGGGAGTGAGGGGGCATGATGGAGGATAAAAGAAGAACTCAGAGGGCATGATGGAGGATAAAAGAAGAACTCAGCCAGCACTTACCGCGCTAAAGAAATGAAGAACTTCCTTGCAGAGAGAAGAATAGATCAAGTAATGATTCCTGCAGGAATGACTGCCTATCTCCAGACCCTTGAAATTGCAATAAACAAGCCATTCAAGGACCATTTGCGCATGGAAGTCAATGACTACATTGAACATAGAATGGAAAGAAATCAGCATGGAAACTTTGTGAAGCCCTGTCTGCAAGAAGTTGTGACCTGGGTGAAGAAGTCATGGGATAAAATTACTGACAGCTGTGTCACCAAGGCATTATGAGCAGGTTACCTGGACAAGACATGTTCATTTAAAGAGAGCTATATTGCTGGACACGACAGATTGGGTCCACTTCTTCTGAAGGAAATAGAGGCACAAGCCATCCAGGACGGAATTCAGGGTATGGACACTTATGACGATGTTGTTGAAGAAGATGACATGATCATTATTGAATAAAGGTACTTTTTTTTTGTTCACATTTACCTGTTTATTAAAATTGCTGTCAGTGTTCATTAAAATAAGCCCTCCCCTGAAAATAAGCCCTCTGGTGTTTTTCTGTCCAAAAAAATAATAAGAAGTGTCTTATTATCGGGGAAACACGGTATATGAACTGATGCTAATGAAGTGAACAGAACCAGGAGATCATTGTACCTAACAGCAAGATTATAAGACAATCAGTTTTGATGGAAGTGGCTCTTTTCAACAATGAGATGATTTAGGCTAATTTCAATAGTCTTGTGATGAAGAGAGCCATCTGTCCCCAGAGAGAGGACTGTTGGGAACAGAGTGTGGATCACAACATAATATTTTCACTCTTTTAGTTGTTGTTTGCTTGCATTTTGTTTTCTTTCTCATTTTTTCCTGTTTGATTTGATTTTTCTTGTGCAGCATGATAATTGTGGAAATATGTATAGAAGAATTGCACATGTTTAACATATTGGATTGCTTGTTATCTAAGGAAGGGAAGAAGGGAGGGAAAAAATGTGGAACACAAGGTTTTGCAAAGGGTTCACCCTTGCCGAAAATTATCCATGCATGTGTTTTAAAAATAAAATGTTTTTAATTTTAAAAATACCATCTAATCCAACCACCACCTTACTACCATCACCATCACTATTTTATAGATGAGGAACCTGCAGCCTGGATAGATTAAGTGATTTATCCAAGGTTTTACACAGCTAGTAAGCAACAGAACCCAGATTGAATGTAGCCCTTCTGGTTCCAAATCCATAGTATTTCTATTGTGCCACACTGCCTCTTTAGATAAACCATTGCTGTAGATATTGATCCCACTTTTAGATGGGATGTGTGCCAATAAAAGTTGAACAAACCCCTACCAACATGTATATATGCAAGACATAAACCACTTCCTGAGAAGCATATGGGACCATATGGTCCCTAAAAGACAAACACAGATGAAAGTTTTTATTTATTTTATAATTGAAAGATTCCCTATCAATCAGTGAGAAAGAGACATCTTACAAAGTGAAACAATTCAGACTTCACTAGGTATAGGACAGGAGCAACTTAACCAAGGACATTTACAAGCTTCTCTAAGGCCTTGGAATTCCTCTGAATTTGTTATAAAAAAAAATTTGGGGAATGGAGAATGTTGATTGATTCCAGAAAAGTAAATGGACAGATGGAGACTATGGAAGCTTTAAGCTTAGGCTCTCATCTCCTCAATTGCCTAGAGAATGGTCTTTTTGGATTAAAAATTCTATCCTTCTAGATAAGGAGGATATGAAAGGATTTGTCTTTTCAGTGCCCAGCATTAATCTAGTTGAGACTTATAAAGGATTTGAATAGACAGTTTTGCTACAGGGAATGCATGTTTCAAATGCATGTGGCTGTTGATCTTACTCCTGTAAGAAGTGCATCTCCAAAAGTTATGTTTTTACCACCATTAAGAGGAGACAGTGTTTTAAATTCACCATGCCAGTTTATAAAAGAAGCTCTAGAGGCTGTAAGAGAGATTGAATTGGCTCTATCTAATATGGCTGAAAGAATAACTCAAAAAGTATTGGAAATATCAAGTTTTGTTACAAAGAGGCACTCATAGCAATCCTTCATCAAGGGGACAGTATGATGAAGTGGGTAAATCACCCAACACAACCAGAACAAAATTTTATTCCTTACCCAGTACTTGTAGCTAGAATTTCAATAAAAGACCTGACCAAATATACATCTCTTATACCAATGCACAAATTGACATGTGTTATGAAACCATCCCAGAGTGGAAAATTTTATTGGCCACAGTTCCAAACCTTGCACATGGGTATGCAAATATAAATTTTGATTTGGCTTATTTAGTAGATGTGGTACAAAGAATTGCCACAGCCCAAATAAAATTTGTAGTTTCTAATATACACCAGCTCTTTAAAGAACTTCGAGAGTAAGTGAGAAGACACTCAGGTAATTATATTATATCCTGCATGTCCATTTTCATAGTGGACTTTCAAATCCTACCTTTTATCATCAGGCTGCTAGAGCTTTACATTTGCAAATTAGAATAACTAAAGAGGAAGCTAGGACCCTAGCTTTACAGCTTGTCATCCCTTTCACTCTCCTATGCTCCCTCCAGGAAAAAGCCTCATGGTTTGAGATTTAATGCTCTATGACAAATAGACATCACTCATGTTAATAGGCAGAACATCCATGTAACCATGGATATACATTCTCAGTTACTTATGGCTTCATTCCAGTCAGAAGAAGTAGTCAGGCATGTGATCAGCCATCTTTTCATTGTACTCACATGCATTTAAGACAGGTAATGGATTAGCTTATACATCATCTGCCTTTAGGTCTTTTTGCATTGAATTTGGCTTTGCCCATTCCAATGGCATCCCATATAACCCTACTAGCCAAGCCATCATTGGACAGACTATTTATACCTCCAAGATGCTCCAGTCCATAGAAGAGAAGGAATTTTGGGATTTACATGAGATGTGGCAATACATACATGTAATTGACTGCAATTTTCAAATTCTTTGGATTTTACCCCAGCAATACACTTCTGACACATGCAGAAAGTGCAGCTAACTAATAGGCTGACTGACAAGAACAAGAACCCTCTCTCCACAGTGATGTGGAAGGGCTTAGATGACCCTGGTTGGGTCAAGATTTGGGGTTCTGGGTACGCTCTTGTCATTCCAAATGCAGACCCAACAGCAGAGGAGTGGATCCCAACCAGAAATATCCATGATCTGGGGGACCAAGGAAAAAAGAACCAGACAATGGCCCAGAAAGATCAGCCAGATGTCAGCAGCCCTTCAGATGCTAATGGCAGCCATGTCCCTCCTGACCATGACACCAGAGACAGCAGATGCAGCCCCAGTGTAGCAGCTGAAATGGATTGTCTTGGGTGATGTGCAATACCTACAGACTGATAATTGGACAATGGACTTTCCTGCTTCTCCCATGGCTACTCATTGTTCATATGGTGGCCTGAGGAGAGGTTTTGCCTTGTTTTCCACTTATACACTATGCCTCTAAATTAGTGGGTGAAAAACTAACATGCCCACCTGCCAAAGTTAATGAGGCAGTGCTACAGGATATGACTTTTCTTGTATACACCTTTCTCTGTGCCTTTCTTTACCAAAAAGTATATACAAATCGAAACTACAGACTTGTGACATCCTACCTCCTTGAGCATAACGTTATTGAATGGATTGAACACTATGTTATCCATGCTTGGTTTTGGCCCCTGTTGGGCCTAGTTCTTACTGTCATACTTTTGTTTGTCCTTGTTCTGTTATATATACTCTGTAATCTCATTGATCAAGCAAGCTATTGTTGATGCTAAAGTTAGCTTGATGTAATGAGCCTTCTGTGCTTTACAAGAGAAGGGAATTGTAAGGGTCAGGGCAGGAGTCAGGCAGTGCAACAGGAAGGAAACAAGCAATAAAGCTTGAGACCCCAAGAAGTGGGCTTCTGTGTACTAGTAGGGACCATCTTATGGGCAGCAGCTCTGATCGCATTGAGATCTGCATCATTAATGGAAGGCGTCTCCTTCTCTGATTGCTGAGTGTGTGACCCTATTTAAGCTGTGGGAGGAGGAAGCAGGTCCTCTTTGACTTGGAGTTCACTGGGAGTCATCAGGAGGTCAGGTAGGCAGGATGTGAACATGTGAATAAAAGATCTTGAGCTTGCACATGGTTGTTCTCAAGTGTTCTATCATGTATTTAAACCATCATTCTTATGAAATGATGGCCAGAGTTCTCTGAAGACCTCAGACAGAGGTAAGCTTGGTAAAACTAGCTTAAGCTCTGGAAGAGACAGTGACCAGATATTTCTCTGAGGGCCTGGGAATTAGGAGAGACTGGCAACAATGAATGCAGAGTGGGCATTAACAAAGGTATTCACAAAAATAGTGAATGCCTTGTTGGCATTCACAATCCTCCATCCCCCAACCCCAGTTTGGTAGAGAATATCTCTTAAAATCCCTTGTTTCCTTCAAAATTCATTGTACACTTTTTACATGGAGCTTTTCCTAATTCCTCTGCTAGTGTCCTCTTCCCTACTCCCTAAAGCTTGAATTTATTTTTCATATATTTTGTAAATACTTACACAAGGTGTTCCAAAAGTATTACTGCAGATTAAAGTTTTAATGGCTTAAATTATATTTAACATACAATTATTAAAATTACCATATAGATTACAATAAGACTTTTGGTACACTCTCCATATGTATACATTGTTTCGCTCAATAGAATTTAAGTTCCCTGGAGACATAGACTATTTCATTTTTGTCTTTACCTCTCCAGAACCTTGAACAATACCTGACAAATGGCAATTACTTAATAAATGTTGGTTGGTTAATTGATTTATTGATTGACATGAGAAGCAGGAGAGGTTTCTTAACTGTCTAAGGGATTGGGGAAAGGTTCTTTCTATATAGCAGTTGCGTAAATAGAATTCTTTCTATATTTCCTTTGTAAATTATTATTAGCCTGAATGCTTGCAGGCGAACTGAGGGGTTCTTTGAAGGAGCAACTAGAGATTGATGTGTCCAATATTTCCCTGTATAAGATCATGTCAGGGATTTTGAGAGTAGAATCTTTAAAATTATTCATAATTCCTCATATCAGAAAGGACTCTCTAATGCAAGGGATATACCATCTAGAACTCTCTCCTGCCACTTCCATACCCCAAAGAACTTAGCATAATAAGTTCATTTAAGTTTTAGAGAGCACTATTTGGAGTCCTGATGCTCCCACACTTTTGAGATAGCCCTCAGAAAAGAAAAATGTTGAAAATCTTTCATTCTCATAGTACAATTTCTTTATATTAATTTTAAAAATTAAATTCTACCTACAAATTAAATTCTCTGATTTAGATGTTTAAAAGTTTTTGTTTTGTTTATAATAGTCAACAAGAGAAAGCAAGTAATCATTTAAGGAGAGGCTAAACAAATAGCACAATATAATGAAGAAGTATTTCACTGTAAGATATTGTTTTATTACTTAACCCTGGGCAGTCACTTCATCTGTAAAGCCCTAGCATTACCCAATATTTCACATTGCCAGTCTCTCCTAATCCCCAGGGTGTCAGAGTATCTCTGGCCACACACCTTCGCAGTGTCGACTAATTCTACCAGGCTTGCCTCCTCTGAGACCTTCAGAGATCTCTGGCTATGATTTCTTGAATCATAGTTTAATAATGGATAGCGTGCTCAGGAACAGTGATATGCAAACTTAAAGGCTTTATTATACATGCTCACATATTGCCCTGACTTGTTAACTCCCTAGTGAACACATGGTCTGGAGATCCATGTATTCACCATCAACCTCCTTAGCTCTCTTGGCTATCCATCCACTAGGCTCCATCCATCTATTCTACCCCAGGATAAAGAGAGACCGACCTCCTGCTGGTAGTGGGCTTAAAAAGGGTCTATGAGGTCACACACACAGCCAATCAGAGAGGTAGCTATCTCCTGTTACAAAGCTATCGTGATATGACAAGAGCCCTACCCATGGGGCAGTCCTTAGCCTCAGAAAATTACTTCTAGGCCATTCAAATCTCCTGTTGCACTGTGCTGGCCCATTTAAAGAATGCTTATACTTCATTATAAGAAATGAACATAAAGAATAGGGGAGAAAATTCAGAGTGAAAAGGAACAATAATATTCAATAATATTCAAGGAATAACAAGGAAAATAATATTCACGATGACTTGGAACAATATAAATAGAAAAACCAAAAAAGTTGAATGGAATGTTATGTACAAATTATAATGATGAAGAAATTTGGTCCTAGAGAAAAAATGAAAAATATGCCTCCTTTGCAGAGGTGGAAAACTATAGGCATCAGATATTGCATATGATATCAGATTCTGTTGATTTTGTTGAACTGCTTTTTTATGTTTCTTTTTAAAAATTTTTTATTTGTTACAAGTGACAGCTCTCTGGTCAAGGAAAGGGGAAAGATATTTTAAAATGAATATTATTTTAAAATAATGTTATATAAAAATAATGATTATCAATTAAAATATTTTTAAAAGAGAAAGTAGGCAACAAGATATAGTGCAAGGGTTCTTTAACCAAGGTCCATGGACTTTAAAAAATTTGTTATGGCAATTTTAATATAATTATTTTCTTTGCCTTCTTAAGGCAGTTAGAAAATAAAATGAATAAACTTTTTTTTATTATTTATTAATGGCTTAAGAGTTGGAAAGATAAGTTCAAATTCTGCCTTAGACACTAGCTGAGCAACTCTGACCAGGTTGCTTAAACTTTCTCAACCTCAATTTACCCTTTTGTCAAAGTAATAATAATAATATCTACACCATAAAGTTATTGTGAGAGCCAAATGTGCAAAGTGCTTTTCTGACCTTAAAATGCTGTATAAAAAATTTAGTTATTATTTTTTACATCTAATAACTTAATTCTGAGAAAGGATGCATAGGCTTTACCAGGCTTCCATAGGGTACATGACTCCCCAAAAAGTTAAGAAACCTGGTGTAATGGAAAAGGACTGAATTTAGAGTTAGAGAATCTGGATTTATGTTCTTATGCTATTTGCTATCTGGATGATCTTAATCCACTCATTTCATTTCTATGAACCTCAGTTTCCTCATTAGATTAGATGATGCCCAATGACCCTTTCAGATCTCAGTTCTATGTTGTGACTTTGATATAATTTTAAAAATTAAATTATCCTAATGAAACACATGGAATTAAAAAATACTTCCTTCTTTATTCAAATTATACAGAAGTGTTTTCTATATTATGCATATTTTCATAAGAGATATAAGGATTTGTTAGACATACAATGTTAAGCCATAAAAATGATCTATTGCTTGGTAGTATTTTGGCGGAAGAAAGGACATATTGTGGCTAACTGAAATCTATGCACAGCTTTCAAAGATGGGAATAAGGCATCACTTTATTTGATCTAATAATGGGAGAGCAGTGAAAAGTCTAATTATGCTATGCCTTAAATAACTTTAAAGTAGCAATCTATGGCAGCACATGGCAGGCAGAAGCCAGATTAATTTCAGAGCACAGCATGCAAGAAAAGACTCATCACAAACTGAGAAGATATTAGTAGGTCTAAAAGCTGCTGATAAATTCTTTTTCTCCCTTTGCCTCTGATACTCCCTGATGTTGTGCTAGTAAAGCTAGTAAAGAGTAGATTAGAAATTATCTGTCTTCAGGTTCTGCCTTGAGGACTAATGTGGAAGTCACTTATGCTACTTATTATCTTCAAATCCAAACCCAAAATGAAATCACATGTTCACTGTTATGCTAAAGACTATCCAGATTCTCACTTCCCCAATTCATCTCTTTTACTATTCTCAAACAATATTCTCTACTATTATTCTCTGATTATTTTTAAAGACATAAGTAGAGAACCATATAATAGTGACAATCAATTATGAATATTGAGATTCCAAAAACATTTTAATATTGCCAAAACCTGTATCATAGAGGGTAGAGCTAGGCCCAGGAAACTGGTACTCTAGAGAATGAAGTAAATAGAAAATTAAATTAGTGTTCAAAGAGTATATTGCTTGTGTTACTCAAACAGACAGGCAACCTATAGGGATATACAGACAGATGTTGAAGTTGAAAGCATAATTCTTTCAGGATATAATCAAGTTGATGGGCAACATATATGACTAGAGAAGAAAGGGGTAGTTATCAGAAGTTGGAATAAAAAACAGGGTTTAGCAGGAAATTTTTTCTGAAGTTCATTAGAAGACTCTTGGGTCATATTCAGAGGTACTCTAGTGGCCTATTTTCTCACAGCAAGAGGTAGCTAAGACACAGTATAGATAATAGGGTCCTTGGTCTTTGGAACAATCAAATATGATACATATTGTGTACCACCCAGGAATGAGGTCAAGCAATACAAATAATAATCTCAATTGATGCAGAAAAAGCATTTGACAAAAAGTATAATGCTCATTTATACCAGAAAATTTAGAAAATATAGGCAAAGAGGAACTTACTTTAATAAAAAGCATCTAATACAAAAGGCAAGCATCACATACAAAGGGATACAAAATCAGGGGAAGAGAGAGAGGGGAAATCAGGTACAATGGGTAATAGTAGTTGTGAGTTCTATTACTAAAATAATCTTAAAGGTAAGATTGTTCCTGAGGCATGATGGAAAAGTTCAGAAGTTGGGAAATGAACAGATAGCTGTCCAAAGCACCTTCCTTAAAAGGAAGTTTTGGTAGGAGTTCTTCATCATTTGTATTATTTGTATTAGAAAAGAAACTTTATGAGGGGAGGGGCTATCTTTACTTTTTAAAATTTTACTAATTAAATTTTTTAAAATTTTACAGTTGTTTTTACAGTATAAAGATTTTCATATTATCCCCACCCAAAAAGATCTCTCATAACAAAATATAATAATTAAGTAAAACTAACAATACAAGAGAAGAAGGAGAAGAAGAAGATGAGAAGAAGAAGGAAAGAAGGAGAAGAAGAGAAGGGACAAAGAAGAGAAGAAGAAAAAGAAGAAGAGAAGAAGAAAAAGAAGAAGAAGAAAGAAGAAGAAGAAGAAGAGAAGAAAAAAAAGAAGAGAAGGAAAAGAAGAAGAAGAAGGAAAAGAAGAAGAAGAAGAAGGAAAAGAAGAAGAAGAAGAAGAAGAAGAAGAAAAAGAAGAAGAAAAAGAAGAAGAAGAAGAAGAAGAAGAAGAAGAAGAAGAAGAAGAAGAAGAAGACAATGTGAGCTTTGAAAACAACTGACCAAAGAGTCCCAGTTTGATATTGATGAATTGAGAGGAGAATTCTATCAAACACATGTGTTTGTGTATGTGTGTGTGTGTGTTACTAATACCTAAATCAGGGAAAGATAAAACACAAAAAGAAAACTTAAGGCCAATATTATTAATGAATATTGACTCAAAAATCATAAATTAAATCTGATCAAACAGACTTCAATGATTTACCCAAGAAATTATTAATTATATATTATATATTTATTCATCATTCATATAATTGATTAAAGGGTATTTATACAAAGAATATGGGGATCATTCAATATTGATAAAATAATCAACATAATTAATCATATTAAAAACCAAAATATCCAAAATCACATGGTTATCTCAATGGATGCAGAAAAAGCATTTGACAAAAAGTATAATACTAATTTATACTAGAAAATCTAGAAAATATAGGCAAAGAGGAACTTACTTTATTTTTTTTTTCATATAGGAAAATTTATTGAAGAAAAATCTTAAGGAATTGTTTGTTTGTTTTTTAAACAGTGATCAGGAGTTTATTTACCTTGAACCTAAAATCTACCGCCCCATGACTAATGTGAAAAGGGGTAGATAGATATAATCTTAGTCTGGTACCTTTTTTCTTGAAGAGCAGATTTTCCCATCTCTGGCCCCAACATTCTGTTTCTTATGGCAAGAATCAGTCTCTTGTCTCTCTTTATATACACATAACCTACCTGGGAAAAAACAAACAGCAACTCCCCTACCCCCTCTTTCTCCTTCTCTCTCTTCTCTCTTCTCTCTCCTTCTCTCTCCCTCTCTCTCTGTCTCTCTCTTTCTGTCTCTGTCTCTCTCTTTCTCTCTCTCTCTCTCTATACATATATATATATATATATATATATATACATACACATACATATAATATATGTATATAACACATACATATCATGTGTCCTTTCTTATTAGAATGTAAGCTCCTTGAGGAAAATATTTTTAATATTTTAATTTTTTTAATTTTCTTTGTGTCTTGAGTTTTTTTAGTTTTACATTATTCATTATTATTATTATTATTATTATTATTATTATTATTATTTAATTGTAATTTTTTTATTGATAGAACCCATGCCTGGGTAATTTTTTACATTATCCCTTGCACTCATTTCTGGAGGAACTTACTTTAATAAAAAGCATCTATCTAATACAAAAGGCAAGCATCACCTGCAAAGGGCTACAAAATCAGAGGAAGAGAGAGAGGGGAAATCAGGTACAATGGGTAATGAGTAGTTATGAGTTCTATTATTAAAATAATCTTAAAGGTAAGACTGTTCCTGAGGCATGATGGAAAAGTTCAGAAGTTGGGAAATGAATAGATAGCTGTCCTAAGCACCTTCCTTAAAAGGAAGTTTTGGTAGGAGTTCTTTCTCAACTCTCTACCAGATCAAAGCTTCTTAAACTGTGTGGGTTGTATGGAATCCATAACTGAATGGGGGGGAGAGGGAGGAGGGAAGGAGACAAAAAATTTGACAAAAGTAAAAGAAATCAAATGTTCCATCAAGATTTAATTCTTTATGTAAAAATAAACAAGTACATCCATCTTATTAGTCTGAAAATTTCTTTTTGTCTTTAATAAGTGGTAAAATTATATGCATGTCAGATAATGGTTTTAAAATAAAGTTTTTATGATTTATTATCAGGAAATGTTTGATTTGTTTACCCATTTTATATGTCTTACATACTCAGGATCGCATAAAAATTTCTTAGGTGAAAAGGGTCATGAAAAGAAAAAGTTTAAGAAGCCCTACACTAGTTCTTATTCTATGGCGGCCAAAGTTGCTAATCTTTACAATGTTGTCATTGTATGAATTATTTTATTCTGCATCAATCCATGTGTTTTTCTCTGTCTTTTAAAAACATATTTTTCTCATTTCTCATAGCACAATAGTACTCCATCATATGCACAACTTCTTCAGTTGATTAATCATTGGACATCCTTTTAGTTTTCAGTTGTTTGGGGATTTTTTGAAAAAGAGCTATTATAGGCGTGCGTGCTGGAGATCGTTGGAGTCACCGGCCCTTTTCCTACTTGGACCGAACCCGAGCCCTCCGTCCACTCCATCATGTTGTCCTCCTTCCCCCGCCCAGTCGGCATCGCCCTCCGCCGAGCCCTGAGCACTTCGGTGCAGAATAATGCAAAAGTTGCTGGGCCAGGTGCTTCTGGAGAAATTGTACAGCCCCTTTCGCAGCTCCTGAAGAATAGCCGGTTAACACTCTATGACATTGCTCATACCCCGGGTGTAGCAGCTGATTTGAGCCACACTGAGACCAGAGCAAATGTAAAAGGTTACATGGGACCCAGATTGCTTGACAGTCTGCGACGTTGTCGTGATTTCTGCAGAAGTCCCCAGAAAGCCAGGAATGATTCGTGACGACCTTTTCAACACCAGTGCTACAATCCTAGCTACTCTGGCTGCTGCCTGTGCCAAGCATTGTCCAGAAGCCATGATCTGTATTATTGCGAACCGGGTCAATTCGACCATCCCGATCACATCTGAAGTTTTTTAAGAAACAAGGCGTGTACAACCCCAACAAAATCTCTGGGATCACAACTCTGGATATCGTTAGAGCAAATACTTTTGTGGCAGAACTGAAAGGCCTAGATCCAGCCCGAGTCAATGTCCTCATCATCGGACCATGGAGGGGAGACCATCCCCCTGATCTCTCAGTGCACACCCAAGGTGAAGTTTCCTGAGGATCAGCTGAAAACCCTGACCGGAAGGAACCAAGAACCTGGAACGGAGGTCTCAAAGCTAAAACTGGATCAGATTCTGCTACCCTATCAATGGCCTATGCCGTCACCAGATTTGTGTTCTCTATCGCAGATGCAATGAATGGGAAGGAGGGAGTTGTGGAGTGCTCCTTTGTCAGATCAGAAGAGACAGAGTGCTCCTACTTTTCCACGCCCTTGCTTCTCAGGAAAAAAGGCATCGAGAAGAACCTGGGCATAGGCAAGCTTTCCCCTTTTGAGGAGAAGACGGTTGCTGAGGCTATTCCCGAGCTGAAAGCTTCCATCAAGAAAGGAGAGGATTTTGTGAAGAGTATGAAGTGAGAAAACAGTCCCGTGAAAAGAGGAATCCATTTCCTTAATTTATTAAATCATCATGTCACTTGAAAGCTGTTTCTTAAGCAGTGCTTCTTTGGGGAGATCGATTGTATTAAGGAATTTTGTTGACTGGTATATTGGCACATCAATAAAGCAGCCATCTTTTTTTCTCCTGGTATGGGGGATGAGCTATTATATTTTTGTACATATAAGACTTTTTCCTATTTCTTTGATTCATTTTGAGTTAGTAATAGCTGGGTCAAAGTTGTTAAATAACTTTTTTGAAGGTAATTACAAATTGTTTTCCAAAATGGTGGTACTAATTCACAGCTTCACCACCAATGCTTAGATATGAGTTGGATTTGATGGTATGTGATCCCTTCCAAGTCTGACATTCTGTGATTTTGTTAAGGTGGGATGATAGGAAATGAGTCTTAGCCATATTAAGAGGGATATTCTTTGATGAGTACTCTGGCTTTATGTCTATTGAGAATGTCAAAAAACAAAACACAGAATAGTAGAATGAATAGGGAAAGGGGAAACACACTTCTTGGCTTGTCAGTGTGAGGCAAAATGGTAGTAGTAAACAGAATAATTATCTTTTACCTTTCAATAGAAGTTTTTCCATTTTCTCACCATATCAGAGGATATCAGATGGATGCTGCATTTGTGATTGTTTCCTTATACTTAGACCATAAACTCAAAGAAAAAAGATCAAAAAGAATGACATGATAAAATATGATAATTAGGAAATACTATATAACAGGAAAAAGCATAAACTCTGAAAGCAAAGGAACTAAGTTCAAATCTTAATATCTATAGGACCTATGTCAAGTCCCTTTAACTCCATGGGTCTCAGATTTTTCAACAATAAAATGAGGGAGCTGAACTAGATGGTTTCGGAGGCACCTTCCTTTCCTAAGTCATATAAACATACAAATCCTGGCATAAGTCTGGGAAGTTGGTAGGTTTAAAAAAAAACTTTAAAATTTCTTTCAATATAATTAGTTTTCTTTATAGTCCTGTGTATTTTATTTTATGTATTTAAGAACATTGTTCTGAGAAAGGATTCATAGATTTTACCAGACAACCAAAAGGACCTACAACACATACACAAAACAGGTTAAGAAACATCGTTTTAAAGACATTTTGCCAAAGATAAAACAACTCTAATAAAAATTATCAGATACCTATGCTATATAAAGGATAGGTAGATAATACAACGTATAGAGTTCTAGGCCTGGAGTTAAGAAGTTCCCTACTTCAAATATGGCCTCATACTTAACAGACCCTTAATAATGGTGTGAGCCTGGCAAGTCACTTTACTCTGTTTGCCTCAGTTTCCACAACTGTAAAATTATCTGGAGAAGGAAATGACAAACCATTCCAGTATCTTTGCCAAAAACAAAACAAAACCATATGCGACCATGAAGAGCTGTACACCACTGAAAAACAATTGACTGCTATGTAAGGTGATATTAAATTTGTCATCTCTCCATTATGAGTTATCAAAGCATTCTCCCTAGATATTTCTTTTGCATTCATCTCATTCCCTTATATCAGAGTTATTTGTGCTCATTTTTTGCCTCCTATAGACTAAATTCCTTGGGAGCAAAATACATATCCAGACTTTCTTTGTATGTGCTGTACCTGGTCTAATCCTTTGAGCACAAAAGGCAATTAATTTGTTTGTTTAATTAACTGACAATAGAATGAGAGTGTGAAAGAGATCATATAATTTGAAAGTAAAAAGTGTCCTCAATAGTAAACTAATCCAACTCATACCTGAAAAGAAATACCCTATAACATACACAACAAACGGTCATATAATCTCTTCTAGAAAATGTACAATGAAGAATTTTGTCTAGGCATATTCTACTTTTTGACAGCTCTACTTGTTAAGTTTTTCTAACAGCTAAAGCTATAAATCAACTATAACATTCCAGACCTAAAACCCTATAAATACCTCACTTTCATCTCATTCTCATTGCTCTCTTTGTCCTTCATTTAGTGTGTCACCTGTTATCATGGGGTTAAGAGACTGAACATCTTTCTTACTCAGAAATCTCTTATTTCAAGTCTCCTTGACTTTTTCAATGGTGAGTTCTAGGACTGACCTCTCCTATTACATTGTCTCAATTATGGAGCTTACTGTTATGCTGTATGTCTCATTTTGTTCAGCTGTGCTCATGTCTAATTTGAACTGTTAAGCTCTTCAGGGAAGGGACTCTGTCATTTTAGCTATTGTTTTGGGGAGAATGATATATCCAATCAACTGTACCTAAACAATAAGATCTTGTTAACATGAGCTATTTGTGTCATTGAGATCAATATGATGAAAGTCTTACTTGTGATTTCTGTATTTAATGTTCTTTTCTCCCCAGTCCTATTCTATGCATCTTATTTTCCTACCTGGTAGAAAAACTTAGTATCTTATATCAATTTGAATTTACTTTAGTTAATTTTTTAAAATTTTAGCTCTAAATAATATGTTTAGATTTTGAGTCATTAAATATTTTTAAAACCCATTAATCTTTTAAGTGTGTCTACATGCAGTTGACCTAACACAATATTTAGAAGCCCACTATTGGCCCAGCACTGAGAATATAAAGACAAATGAAACAGTCCCTGTCCTCAATAAAGTTATATTTTACTAGAAAGAGGTAAAGAAACTGAGGAGTAGTATACAATGTATTCATGGATATATTAAATAAATACAAAGATAGAAAGCAAATGTAATGTGAGTGATTGGGAGAGATGACTGAAGAATAAAGAAAGACTTCTTATAGGAGGTGACATCTAAGTAGAACCTTGAAAGAAGTTAGATATTCCGATAGAGACAGCCTAGTACAAGTGAAGGAGCACTGACTCCCAATTTAGAGAACCTAGATTCAAATTTTGTTTCTGATACTTATTCTATATATGAGATTGGACAAATCCTTTAGCATGTGCCTCTGTTGTGTGATTTGCAAAAATGAGGAAGCTTGGACAAGATGGCCTCTGTGATCCCTTTTAGCTCTAGATCTATGATCCTATTATAGAAAGGAAATTTAGGTATATTTAATCTATTTTAAGATCCTGATGAGGCTGTTGAAGTTTCCCCGATTATTCAAGACTTTTTCTTCCTTTCTTCTCAAGATATCAGATTGAATGGACAGTATTAGAGATCCTTCTGTAAGTTTTCTACTTCTCCCTATAACTTCTTGATTGAGACAAGCCTCAGTTTTCTCATTTATAAATAAATCTCAGCTCCATTTACTAAAGTTTCTAATTGGATTTTACATAGACAACTTCTTTCCACATCCTTCATCCCAAAATTCCATTCAAGAGATGGCATTTGAAGTAATTGGGTTAGCATGGAGAGTTAAGTAGATGGTGCAGTGGATAGAGAATCAGCCCTGAAGTCAGGAGGACCTGAGTTCAAATCTGGTCTCAGACACTTAACATTTCCTAGCTGTGTGACCCTGGGCAAGTCACTTAACCCCATTGTCTCAGCAAAAAATAAACAAACAAAAATCAACCAAAAATAAAAAAAAAAACCCTAGAGTTGTCACTGCAGAGCAGAAATAAATTAAGGGAGTAGTGGAGAAGGGCTTCAGCTACTGAAATGTTTAAATTCCAAGACCCCCAAAAGATGTAGAAGATCCCAGTTCATCCTTTCATGTCCTTGTCTTGAGCCTAGATCTGTATTTCATTCTAAATCTATTAGATTATTGAATTGTAGATGAGTATGACAAAGCAATGATGGTAAAGGCAGTTCTGGGGTTCCTTGCATAGGACAAACTAAAGGGCCCAGATCTCTTTTATCTCCTACATAGCTCATTCCTCAGGGACAGGCAATGAGTGAGTGAATGAGTAAAGAAACAAATGCGTAACTGAATGAATGCTTCCTATATGCCAACACTTTAATATATATACAGAGAGACAGAGACAGAAGGAGGGAAAGACAGAAACAGAAAGACAGAGATAGAGAGAGAGAGAGACAGAGAAAAAGAGAGAAACAGACAGAAAGACAAAAAGAGAGAGAGAAAGAGAGACAGAGACAGAGACAGAGACAGAAGCCATCCCTGCCCCTAAGGAGCTTGTATTTTAACAAGAGAAGACAACACAAATGGAGGAACAGAGACCTACAGAATAAAATTTTAATATGGGGAGTCACAGTAGTAGTGAAAAGAGTCAATTGACATACACTTTCCAGAAGCATTGCTACTGCGAATTGCTTTGTGTCTGGAGCAAGAGATAGAGAGGGGTAGGTGGTCTATGGCTGGTGGGTCTGTGATAGCAAGCAGATGGCAAGACAGCTGGATGAGATACAAAGATGAGGTTTGGTGTCTGAAACAAGCTAATAGCTATAGGGAGCTAAGTGGGCAAGTTTGAATCCATTCAGTCAACAATCAACTGAGGTGAAGCCTAGAATAGGAGCACAGATGTCATCTGCATTTACTATTGAAAGTTTGATCCTATAGTACACAAATTCAGTGTCTATCTAGTAGGGTAGAAATTTTTTTTTTTAATTTAAGACAGTTGGCAGCAGGCACAAAGAATGCAGTGAAAGATGCAGTGGAGAATAATAGAAAAGGAATACTAGATTGAGGCAGAACCCATGGTTTTTAATTTTATTAGAGTCAGCTAATAAGTAACCTAAAAGTCTCTGAGCCTCAGTTTCTTAATCTTTAAAAGTAAGGGATTGGATTAAACCAGGAGTACCTAACCACTTTTGTGTCATAGTCACCTTTGGAAAAATGATGAAGCCTATTGGCCTTAGTGATTTAGCATAGTGCCAGGCACACAGTAGATGCTCAGTGTTGTTTGTCCTAATAAATGCTTTTGACAGCCTCAAAACAATATTTTTAAATGCATAAAATAAAAATATATAGGATTACAAAGGCAGCCAATTATATTGAAATATGGCTATTAAGATATTTAAAAATAAAAATAAATAAATAAAAAGTTCACAAACTCAAGGTTAATTTCTTCTCAATGTTACAATTCTATGATTTGTAAAGGGATAGAAGGGAGGCTATACAGCCCTGTCTGTCTCAAAGGATAGATTTTGATACTATTATTATAAAATGTGTTATGGTCATTTGTGAAGCTCCCATAAAAGTTTATTTCCCTTCGGTATCTGATTTGCTCTCTGATCTTCAGTCTATTTACCACCATAACCGTAGGCAGACAAGATTCACACCAGGGGGACAATAAAATACAAATCAATCTTCTGGGCTCCAGATAAGAGACACCAGCTTGAATCAAAATAATATTTATGGGTAAAGAAGAAAAGGAACCCACTATCTCTGAATAAGAACAAATAAGAAGATATGCTATGATGTCTTTACCCTATATAACTGCAGTATGATGGGGCTAGATACATAAGAACACAAAAATATAAGCCTTTGCTAAAAATAGAAGACAATTAATTGTCACCTCCTTGAAGGTGCTGGATGATATTCAATGCTTCAGTAGTCCTACAGTATCAGAGTTATTGCTTTCGTCTCCATTAATAAAAAATACATTTTATATATGTGTATGTATACAAGCAATGACATATTCTTGAACTCTGACTCTGAATAATCTTCTTTGACCTTTATCTAAGTCATTAATAAAAAATGCAAAATAACAGAGCAAAGAACTAATCCTTGAGATACTCCACTGACTAACTCTTCCAAATTGACACTAAATCATCAATGTACTCTTTGGATATAACCATTCACCTAGTTTTAAATCCACCTGACTGTACTATCATTTAGTACATATTTTTCCATCTTTTCCATAAAAAATAGAATTATCAATTAATCAAGAAACATCGCAGGTGAAAGTAAGGAAAGTGTGCACTCCAAGAATGGAGGACAGTCAGTGAAAAGATGAAAAGACTGGAGAGAGGGTGATATATGAATACTAGCATGAAAGCCAAAAATTGCTGGATCACAGCATGAAAGATAGTAATGTGTTAATATTAAAAGATCAGAAAAGGACCAGGTTGTGAAAGGTTTTAGTCACTAAACATATTCAATTTTTAAAATCATAGGGAACATTAGAATTTATTAAGGAGATGATATGGTTAAAGCTACTGATTAGGAATGTTTAGGAAAATGATTTTTAATAGATGATTAGAAATGATTAGAAAATGATTAGGAAAATAATTTTATCAGCTGTGTAGTGAGTGACTTGGCATGGAAAGAGACTTGAAGCAAGGACAACCTTTAGAAAGATGTTAGACTAGTCAGAGTAAAAAATGACATGATCCTGAACTACAGTAGTTGCTATTTGAATAGAGAGAAGGAAAAGTATGCAAAAATATTGTCAAAAAAGAATTGGCAATGTTTACCTGATTGGATTTACTAGTTAAGGACTGGCTTCCTTTCATTCCCAAAGTTACACAACCAGAAAGTCTGAGACTAGATTTCAGATGCAGTGCTCTAGATCTGGATCATAGGGTGATGTCTTGACTTGCCTGTGTAGCTCCAAGAAACTGTAGCATTCTTCTTATATTTTACATAGATAAATACTATTTTCCCTGTTAGAAAGCTCCTTGAGAGCAGGGACTATTTCATCTTTACCTTTGTATCATTAACTTAATAAATGCTTGTTAATTGATCTATAGATTTCAAGGTCTCAGTGATTCAAATTCTTTGAGAGTTCCCTGTCATTGCAAAGTTCAAGACTTTGTAGCCATTGTGTGATTAGCCTTTCTTCACTGATCTACAGATGTCCTTAGACAATGGACATACAATCAGCCATCAAGTCAATAATCTTTTCAGCTTGGCAATATCTTTCAGAGCTTATGTCCTACTTGGCATAACCTTCAAAAATCTGAGGCCAATTAAATCCAAGCTGAATCATCAGAAGAAGATCTTAAAAGAGGACAAATTTTCAAATACTGAGTTTTGCTTTGTACTAATTTTATCCATTTGTGGTTTTCCACTCAGCACAAGCCCTGAAATGTACTTACTAACTTAAGCTGAAATCATTATCAGAATTTATTTGACTCAGGAATGAAGTATTGACTTCACAAAATAAAGATTGATATTTGCCTTGAAAGATAATATATCTTGTATTAGAGGAAAGGAAAGAAATAAACAGATGCAAGAGATTTTAAAGGAAGAACTAATGAAACAATGATTAATAGAAGGCAATGAAAAAGGAACAAAAAATTAATTATTTCAGAGTTGAGTAACTAAAAGAATAGTAGTTCCAAATAAAGAATTCACATTTGAAAGAAAATGACCTTTTAGACATATTGAATTTGGGTTAATGATGGAACATTTAGATTACATATATTATATTCCCATTATTTGACACTTGAGGTTCAATTATTAGACCATTTGTGCCATTTTTATATTACTTCACACACATATCCTATTATTATAAATACAGAGTAGATAAAAATGTAAAAAGAAAACTGACATATGGAAAATGAGATAAATATTTTAAAAATTGTGGATCCTTTGTTCCTATGGAATGAAGTACAATAATCACAATAATATAATAATAATGGCTCATATTTATGTCACACTACAGCTTAAAAAAAAAAGTTTCCTTATAAGCAACCAGATCACAAATTAAGTGCTTAATGTATACCAGGAACTATGCTAAATACTAAAAATATAAAGAAAAAGCAAAAATAGGCTGCTACCAGGAAATTTTCATTCACAACAATATTCTGAAGCAAATGGTTGTAAATATTATTACTGCCATTTTACAGATGAATAAACTGAAGCTCTCATATAAAAAGGAGTTGTCTGTTGAATATTTTTACATACTAATTTTGTAGATTTCTGTAACATTTCTAAAGGCTGTATCCATAATAGTCTAACAAAACTCTACTTTTATAAAGATTGCCTCATTTGGCTGGCAGCTAATATTACTGGTTCACAAAATTTGCAAATGATTTTTCAGACTTCAAAAGTTCAGCAAAATTTGCTATTCTTTTCAAACTAGACACAGAAGATGATATGCAAAAATCTTTAATGCCTTTTCTTTAAACTATTTGAGAGAGACATCATTCTTTATTATTATTGTTTTACATATTAAATCCTCAAAAGTATGTAATATTCCAAAAAGAGATTAATAATTCTAAATACACTTACATAGAAAACCACCGTATAACATACTATTTCAAACATAATATGCACTGCATAATAAGAGTTGACCTTGATGTTGGACTTTAAGGTTTACAAAATACTTGGCATACCTTATCACATTTGAATTGCATACATGAATTCATTTGACCATCACAGTAATCCTATCAGATGCTATGAATGTTTCCATTTTAAAGATGAGAAAATAGATTGAGAGAGTTTGTCCAGGGCTATGTGACCTAAGTAGAATTTGTAAATGCCCTAAGTAGAATTTGAATTCAAGTCTACATGATTGCAATTCCAGTACTCTTACCTATTACACTAACTTCATTCATAATAGATTCAAAACAACAACAATTTAGTCCATCAGTCCAATAATTTATCTTTTTTGTTCAGGTATTCTTCAGTTATGTGACCCCATTTGGAATTTTCTTGGAAAAGATACTCAAGTGATTTGCCATTTCTTCAGATGAGGAAACAGAGGCAAATATGGTTAAATGACTTCCCCAGAATTATATAGCTTGTAAGTATCTGAGACTAGATTTGAATTCAGATCTTCCTGATTCCAGGTTAAGTACTCCAGCCACTGAACCACTAGATGCCCCAATAATTTGTCTAATCTGTTCCAAATAGTCAATTTAAATTTTCATTTTTTAAAATGGAATTTCAGTGTAATACAATGGAATAATCCCTTGCTCTAAGGATAGAGGTTCAAATCTGTCCCTACTTGGCCAAAGCTTTTTGATTTTTCTTGGCCTCTGTTTCTTAATCTATAAAATGAGAAATTTGGATCAAATTATCTCTAAGTTTCCTTCTAGCTCTAGCTCTATCAGTCTATGATCATATTATTTGTTATTTTGGGTTAACAAACACATAATTTTAAACTTTTTAGTAACAGAAAACAAGTTCTTAGGTCTATGAAGAAGAGGCATGGTAAAATGAAAGTAACATTTGGTTTTTTTTATTTCATTCAAACTTGGTTTTGAATCTAGGCATTGACAATTACTGATTGTGATTATGGGCAAAGCATTTAACTTTTCCAAGTCTATTTCTTCATCAGAAAATTGGTAATAATAATATTTTCATTAAAAATCCTCACCGGGGTATTATGAAGAACTCTTTCAGTCAGTTTTAAGTACTCATAAGTGTGAATTATTATTAAAAATTAATGTATGTCACAATTTATTTTTATATAGATATTGCAATATTTTGGTAAAATGTAAAATACTTGATAGTAAAAATTCTCTCTCTCTTCATCTTTGCCATAGCATATAGAACACTGGTTTGCACATAAAAGGTACATAAAATAAATATTTGAAAGAATGAAAGAATTTCAATCTAATTTTTGGTCTGGATCTATAATTTAATTGGTATCAGGAACTCCCAGTGAGGAAATTCCCTTTATTAATACAGACCAGAAAATTTTCTGTAATTTTATAGTCTTATAGATTTGATTGAGGTCTTTAGGAAATTAAGTGACTTGCCTAGGATCATACAATCTATCTGTCTGTCTGTCTGTCTGTCTATCTATCTATATACCAGAATTAGGATTTAAACCCAATTCTTGCTGATTCTGAATCCCGAAATCATCACAATCAAAATAGTCTTCCTTACTACCAAAAAAAAAAGAGAAAGAGAGAGAAATGATGTGACTTCCCCTCCATAGGGATCAGAGTATAAAAATGTATCCTCCTAAGCATGAAGGACCTAATCAAGTAAATTAAATTTTAAGAAATTAATTGCTAAAGAACAAAATTTCTTTATTTAGCTTTAAGTCAGGCAGACATGCATTCCAGTTCTCTTGATATAGATTACCTCTACAACCTTGGACAAGCCATTTAATTTCTCAGTGTCCCAGTCAGCTCTTTAAGACTAAGTTATAGATCAGTAACTGCTCTGCTTTAATGGAGGGCGTTTCCACATTGGAGTTGATAGTGACTAAAGGTTTTGACTAAAGAGAACTGAGAAATTCATCTATTTATTAATATGTATATTCATTCCAAAAACATTTGTTGAATATCTACATTGTATAGCACACTGTACTGTATAAAGGTAACAAAGTATCAAATATAAGGCATAGTCTGTCTTCAAGAGGTTTTTATTTTAATTGCAGACATTTACCAAATTTCTTAATATGAAAAGGCAGGTGCCATTGTGTTGTGCTCAAGGCCTATCTTTACAACTATATCCATCACTTAGTTAATAAATTAATCAACAAGCTTTTACGTACCTATGATAGGCTAAGCAACATATTAAGTATACTCCCCTCTAATCCCTCTCCCCCCGCCACCCTTTCCCCTTGAAACAGCATTTATGTAGCATAGACTTTAGGCTCACTTTTCCATTCCTTTCTCACACTGGAAGGTTCTTTCTTAGAAGATAGTTGGCTACTGCTCCCTTCAGAGCTCTAGGGATAACTCTAGAGATAACTGTTAAGTACAGCTTATTGAATATAATCACTTCATTAACAATCTCCCACCAATGTGAGCCCCCTTGGTTATTCAAGTGATATCTATTAGTCAGAAGGCTTAATTAGCTTTTAGGAACAATATTTATTAGATGTATCATAAAGACATTTAGTACAAAACATTTCCATCCCAGGCTGGGGACATACTTTCACAAGTACATATGGAATCCAAGGGAAAATATTCTCAAGCTTAGAAAATAAAAAAATGTGGCAAAGGTGTATTTCATCCCTTAGTTTGCAAAAGTCCCTTTTCTCTCCTTGATCACTGATTGATTCAGTAAAAAAGGTTTAGGTATTCTGTGTTCAAAGTGGAAAAGACTCCTACTTGCTTGCAAGAGCTTACATTCTAAATGGAAAGACAACCTGTACTCTTTATGTAAGTATTTACAAGATATATCCAGAACAGATGGGAAAAGAAATATATAGCAAAGTGATGAAGTTTAGTTTGTTGAAATACATACTGCAATTCTGAATGTATACTGATGCTATTAAAATTGTTATTATTAAAAAAAAGATTCAATCTTTTTCAGAATAAATATAGGATTCACAAACATCTGGAACATTAAAAGGTAAGATAAAATCAGGGGGGAAAGGCAATATATAAAAACATTCATGGAAAAATAATAATTTTGCAAACTAGAATTGAATGAAATTCTACATGGCAGAAAAAGGAGTCCAATAACTATACAAGGTGTCACTTCATTAATTAACTTAACTAATTTTTTATTTTTTAGTAAATTGTGGAGAAAAAAACTAGGGTGAAAGTGTAAAGAAAGGATGATGTAAAGAAAGGATGACAGGAAAGATTAACAAAGTCAGTCAGTCAATAAACATTTATTAAATACCTACTCTACAATTTGGAACTATGCTCAAAAAGTTATCAAACTGTGCATACCCTTTGATCCAGCAGTATTTCTACTGGGCTTATACCCCAAAGAGATACTAAAGAAAGGAAAGGGACCTGTATGTGCCAAAATGTTTGTGGCAGCCCTGTTTGTAGTGGCTAGAAGCTGGAAAATGAAAGGATGTCCATCAATTGGAGAATGGTTGAGTAAATTGTGGTATATGAATGTTATGGAATATTATTGTTCTATAAGAAATGACCAGCAGGATGAATACAGAGAGAACTGTCGAGACTTACATGAACTGATGCTGAGTGAAATGAGCAGAACCAGGAGATCATTATATATCTCAACAACGATACTGTTTGAGGATGTATTCTGATGGAAGTGGATCTCTTCGATAAAGAGAGCCTTAATTGATCAAAGATGGACAGAAGCAGCTACACCCAGAGAAAGAACACTGGGAAATGAATATAAACTGCTTGCATTTTTGTTTTTCTTCCCGGGTTATTTATACCTTCTGAATTCAATTCTCCCTGTGCAACAAGAAAACTGTTCGGTTCTGCACACATATATTGTATCTAGGATATATTGCAACCCAATCAACATGTAAAGGACTGCTTGCTATCTGGGGGAAGGAGTGGAGGGAGGGAGGGGAAAAATCAGAACAGAAGTGAATGCAAGGGATAATGCTGTAAAAAATTACCCTGGCATGCATTCTATCAATAAAAAGTTATTTAAAAAAATACCTACTCTATGTCAGGCACTGTGTTAAGCACTGCAAATACAAAAAGAGGCAGAAACTTTTTAATATGTGTGTGCACACATATGCCGTCTAAATATAGGCTAGCTGCATCCCCAGGAAGGGAGTAGAATATGGTATTTGTAAATGATTACCAATCTCATTGAGAGAATTTATGCTTGTGTGATTCCTTCCTTGGAAAAAGGCAATTTCCCTGTACAGGTGAGTCATTTTATTTTAAAGAAGAATGTGCTCATGGGAACTTAGGCTCTGTTATTAAAACCTATTGTTTTGATCCTGACCACAGTAAAAATATTATGAATCTGCATAGAAATACATGCTAGCATAATAAACAAGAACAAGATTTTCAAAGGAAACCACTGACCTCCTAGTCTCCAACAGCTGTAGTCTTTTTTAAATTTAAAATTTTTTACATGATCTTCACATAAAACTTTTCCCTCTGTTATGCAGTGAACTGAGAGAGAAAGAGAGAGAGAGAGAGAGAGAGAGAGAGAGAGAGAGAGAGAGAGAGAGAGAGAATTTTTGCAAACATCAGCCATGTTAAATAGAATACTCAATAACAATCCACATCCACAGTCCCTATCACTGCAAAGAGGAATTGGAGATGAATTTGCTAAATCGACTTTCAAGCCAATCTTGGTTATTACACAGATTTATATAGAATTCTGTTAATTTGTGTTAGTCATCGTTTTGTTTAGATTTTATAGTCATCACATATACTGTTTACTTGGTTCTGGGCATTTTCACTTGCCTGTCCCGAATACTTAAAATATTCTTCCTTCGCAAGCATGATGATGCACACCTATAGTGCCTGCTACAAGGAAAGCTAAGACTGGTAGATCGCTTGAGCTCTGGAGTTCTGAGCTGCAGTAGGCTAAGCTGAAAGTTACTTGCATTAAATCTAGCACCAATATGGCGAGCTCCCAGAAAGCAGGGCAACCAAGTAGCCCAAGGAGAAGAGAACCAGTCCAGGTTAAAAACGGAACAGGTTAAAAGCTCAGGAATTAGATGTGGCCATTGGACTTCCAGTCGAGATAAAATGGGGAGATCATTGTCAAAAAAAGTTGTCTGGGACATGAAATGATTGACTTGTCCAGTGTTATATAGCTAGAATATATTAGAAACAAGACTTTTAAACTAGGTCTTTTAAACCTAAATTCACTATCTATTATACAATATGTATGTCAGTAATGAGTGGAATAATAATAATAATAATAATAATAATAATAATAATAATAATAATAATAATGTAATAACAATAATAGAAGTAGCATAGGGTGATAGAGTCAGTTGAACAGGGTTGATATCAAGGCTCTGTCAAATACTATTTGGGTGATTATAGACAATATATATTACCTCAGTTTCTTCACTTTAAAATGAGGAGCCTATCCTTAATGACATTTTAGATTCCTTCTATCTCTTAAATATAGGATTTTATAACTAAATTCTGTCTATCATAATCCCATTCCCTTAATGTCATTCAACAGTCAGCCATTTATAATTCTGTTCTTAAATAACTAGCTGTTCCTTATAACAGTTTCCCTGAAATCAAGTGTTAATTAGGGGCTTATTTATAATAAGAACAATATTGAAGTTATTATTCTTTTCCATCAAGGGTCAGACAAGAGGAAATAAGCTAATTTTATTGCAAAAAAATTTAGATTAGATGTAGGAAATAAATCAAAAGTTTCTAAAAGTCAGGACAGACATCCAAAACAGGTCATTAAATCACTTTTTATAGAGAGCTTTGAAAAGATAGAAAAACATTGGTGCTATTGAATGGTATAGATCAAGGAGTCTTCACATCTTTTTGAGTCATGGATTCTGCTCACAATCTGATGAAACCCCTGGACCTCTTCTCAGAAAAATATTTTTGAATGCACAAAATAAAACATACAAAATTACAAAGGAAACTATTAATTGAAGATGGAAAAAAGACAGTTTTTGGCAATTAATTGAATTAATTAATTGACTTCAATTATATGCATACATATACATATATTTTAAAGTTCATGGATCCCAGGTTAAAAATCTCTGACTTAGGTGCAATTCTGCTTGAAGACAGGTAGAGAAAATAATTGTTATTTTGTAAAGTGTTAATATTATCTACAATGCTTTTGTTCTGAATTTCTTTGTAATTTTCCATTAGTGAATGTCCAAGCCCACTGCTGTTATCTACATCAAAGCTGTGGGTAAGGGAGAAAGGAATAGGCGATAGTATTTCTAGTACAGAATAGTTTCAATACATCAATTTACACAATTCACTGTGCATACAACACAATGAAAATTATATTAAATAGAGAATGAAAATCAAAGAATATTGAGAGGGAGAAGGACAAGACTGTCACAAAAATCTAGAAAGAAAAGAATATCAAGAAGGAGAGACTACTGGACTGTGTTAAAGGCTGCAAAAAAGTCAAGGAGAAAGATGGAAAAAAGACAGTTTTTGGCAATTAAAAGAACATTTTCAACTTTAGGGAGAACAGTTTGGGCTGAATAATGAGTTTAGAAGTTAGATTATAAAGAATTAAGAAGAGAGTGAAAGTTAGCCACATGATAATTAACAGGAATGGTTGTATTAAACAGATTTTTTGAGAAGGGAAACATTGATATATCTTTAGACAACAGGAAAACATCCAGTAGAAAGAGAGAAAATTAAAAATAAATGAAAGCAGAGATAATAGAGGGGGGCAGTCAACTGGAAAAGACAGGATGGAATGGAATTCTTCATAATATGTAGGAGGGCTTGTCTTAGCAAGAAGAAGGTCCATCTCTTCATTTGAGATGGGATAAAGGAAAAAATAGTCTCAGAAGGCATCTAGATAAAGTGAAATGAGGAAAAGAGAGAGGAGGGAGGTGTTGAAAAGGCTTCAGTCTTTTTAGTAAAATATGAGATAAGGTTTTCAGGTGAGAAGGTGAGAATCATGAGAAGTTTGTGGAGCATCGAAAAGACATGGAAGAGCTGCTGCAACAGTAAAGATCCAGCTGAAATTATTTTGTTTTGGATCCAAGTCATCAAGGTTTTGTAATTCTTCTCCACTTTTGTTCAGCTGTGTATGTAGGAACAAAGTGAGAGTAATCTAAAGATAAAGATCCTAGACAGAAAAAAACAATAATGGAAGTAAGATTCAAGAGTATAGAAATGAAATTGTTTGCCAAGAGTCATGATGAGAAAAGGAAGAGAATGTAGCTAGTGCAGGGGAAATGACCTGAAAGAGAAGTGAGGCACCAAGGGATTGGAGGTCTCAAGGCAGACAAAGAACAGGGCTTGGGGTTGCAAGGCAGAAAGAAAGATTGAATGACAATGCTATCATGTAACTTTTTCCTTTTTTTTTCCTTCTCTCCACCCCCACCCCTACCCCATGGTATTAGAGATAGCTTCCATTTGTAAATATCAGAGTGGAGTATTTGTAACGATGCCAAGATCAAAGGTATGACCAGCTTTGTATATAACTGAGGTAGATTAAAGAAGTAGGTCATATGAAATGAGATTAAAATGTTTTATGGAATACAAATATATATTTGAAATCCTCTGGTACAAGGGCAGGAGTCAGAAAGGAGAAAAAGATTGTGAATTTGACATGAACTTACTGAAGAAAGAAAATCTTGGAAATTGGCAGATAACAGCTACCAGAATTTTGATTAGGTGGGAGATGTAGATTGAGTGAACTTCAAATGTCATGGTGATAAAAACTGAATCTAGAAGAGGCAATGGGGAGCAAGTAAATAATCCCTGGATTGTTTTAAATTTCATAATAACTCTAATCTCTGGTGTGATTATTCTAATCACAATCAGTTTGGATTGAGTCCACCCTTGACTTTGGACATATTCATCCTGAATTGAGACATTTTCCTAATTATAAAAGTACAGCTACCTTATTTTATGAATAATGAAACTTGGACAAAGAAAAGCTAAGTAAATTTGTAAGTTTGTAAGTACATGAAGTAGCTCTCAACCTACCTCTTCTTGACTCCAAGTTTAACAACCTAAGATGTATAGATGACAACCTTGGTCTAAAGTCCTTGTTTACATGGAGGATACCATTATTATAATAATTATTAAAATAAAATTGTGTTGTTATTGTATGTGTTGTGTTGTTAAATAAATACTCTTACAGAGGGAAGCTTAATATTATTTCAATAAAATAGATTTAGGAAATCTTATAAGATCATATAGTAGGCCTAGTACTGGTACAGTACTGGATCAACTCCAGTATTTTATATTCTTATTTGTAAGTGGGTATCTGACTTTGATCTTTAGAATACCTTACTTACTGCCCAATTGATTCCTGGAAAAAATCATTGTGTTCTGACTGATTGTAATCCCACAATTTGTTGAATCTCACATTTCAGAATGAAGGCAACACCTGCTAATCATCAGCAAATGCTCAGGGTATTCTAGTTTCTCTCTTTCCACCATAACTATTCACTAAAGAGGCCAAAGAACAAGGACATTGTGGCTTTTACTAGATCAAGTCCAATTTGGCTCAATTGAGATCAGTATATATAATTTAAATTGAAAACATTAGTGAAAACATGAACTATTGTGAATATTATACAATTAAGCAGAAACTTGTGGTAAGAAGTGACAAATTAGGTTGTAGGGCAGACTTGTGGCATTTTTTTCCTCCTATAATCCACATAGAGATTTAAGAATTTCCATGAACTTGATATGGAAAAAAATAGCATCTTTATTTTCATTAATTGCTGAATGGAAGCTAGCATTTCCTTCTATTGTGAATTTAGGCAATAAACTACAGTAGCCTTTGTTTATGCACACACATGAAAGTTATATACTCCTGTTTTAGGAAAATTAGCATACTGCATGATCTTATAAGATTTCCTATATCTGTTTTATTGAGATAACAGTAAGGTGCCCTCTGTAAGAATATTTATTTAAAGTCTTTTTTAAAAACAACACAATTTTCTTTTAATATATATTATAATAATGGCATCCTCTATGTAAACAAGGACTTTAGACTAAGACACTCATGTAGACATCTTAGACCGTTGGACTTGAAACCAAGAAGTAGGTTCAGAATTACTTCACCTACTTACAAGCTGTGTAAAGCCAGGGTAAGTTACTTAGTTTTTTTTTCTGTGCCCAGGTTTCATCATCCATAAAATAAGGTAGTTGTACTTTTATAGTCTCTAGAAAACAATACACAAATTTTGGTCTTTGACTAAGTTTAATTACACTAAGTTTAGAGACTTGGTCTGTGATTTACTTACTGCCCAAATGATGAAGATAACCTACCAGTGTAAAACAGAATCTCTTCTTCAACTTAAAAAAGCTACTTAAAGCAGAAGTGTCAAACATATGGCTTCAAAATATGGCCCACTTCCCACAACTCTCTCCAGTGCCTCCAAACCAGATTAAAATATAATTGGGAAGTATTTAATAAAATAAATAAAAACAGGATAAAACAAAATAATGTTAAACATTTAGTTTTCCAAGCTAATATGCTTCCATAGAGATCCTTATATAAGGTTTAGTGATTCCCATTTTTTGTATTTGACACTACTGACCAAAAGCCCTAAGAAGTTGTGCCTAGGGTTAAACAACTAGTATAGTTCCAATTTGAACCATGCAATCCTGACTCCAATGATAGCTCTCTAGCCAATATGCCATCCTGTTTCTCTATATTAAGAGGATACGTTAGACACTATTCTAGCTGCTAGGGCACAAATACAAGAAAGCTATAATTTGTTAGATTGTTATGTTTTTGAGAAAAGGAATTGTTTTTTGGTCTTTCTTTGTACCTTAGCATTTAGCATAATGCCTAACATATAAGAGGTATTTAATAAATATTTGTCAATTGATTCTTCTCACAGAGCTCACATTCAATCTGAGAATGTGTGTGTGTGTGTGCATTTATATAGTTATAATGTAATAAAAATATTGTTAAAATCAATATATAAGCAAAAATTAATCATGATATTTGACATGTCTTTAATTTTTTAAGGCAATACTATCAAACTCAAATAGAAAGGGATCCCTATGATCACATATTGACTTAAAAAACTACAAATTATTATTGTCAATTTTGAATTGTATTTTAATTTATTTTGTTAAACATTTTCTAACTACATTTTCATCTGATTTGGTAACAGGAGTTTTGTAGCTACAGCTAGAGCAGATCCTGAGTTTGACACCTTTGCTCTAAGGTTTGTGAGGCACTTTACATATATTGCTTCATTTTGACCTCATTTTACAGATTAAAAAAAAAAATTAAAGTGATTTGCCAATGATCACACAGTTAGTGTTTGAGACAAGATTTAAAACTCCAAATCCAGTGCTCTTTCTAACACACTCTATTGCTTTTTTAGGCCAAGAAACATCCAAGGTAAAATCATGTAAGACTATACATTTTGTGGCTAACCATTTAAATGAGCAATTCTAACTATTGTCAATTGATAAATTACATCAAGGAAACTGATACAAACTCATGAATGTATTTTGTGGCAATCTGAAGATTTGTTTCAGGTGAGAAGTAAGGAAATTGTGGAACTAATAAAAATATACAGAATCTAAATGCTAGAAAGTTCCTCTTCCTTCCCATTATAAAAAGTTGTGTTATAACTAGCCCAGAAAGTCCCTCTTTTTTCATAGTTGCTGTTTTCTTCCTCCAGAAAAATCAGTCTGAAAACCTGTAGTTCCAGCTATGCAGGTTTATTTACTTCTGTGTTCATATTTTAGAAAACATAATGGAATTTTTACTAGTGCTGCTTGGTTGGGTTGTGCATAGTTCAAAAGCAAGCTCTGAATTCCATCCTCAGCACTACAATCCTTAACTTTCCAGTAGAATATCTGAGTTATGGTGCTTCAGTGGGACTAACAGTCTTAAAATCAATGGCAAATTCAAATAAAAGAGATGAACCTTCGCAGAGCTTTATATGTTCAAAGCTATAGTCTTTGCTTGATTATTCCATTCTCCTATTAGGATCATTATTGTTGTTGTTATTGTAATCATTAGTAAAAACAATAATAATAGCTAGCATTTTTGTGCTAGCAAAAACAAAAATAAAACAAAACAAAAAAACCTGAGGGAAAAAAAAATAGATAACATCAATAGGGAAATAGCTTGAAAAGTGGAATGGTACATTACCATACTGTAAGAAACTACATATTCATAGTTGTGGTGGTGGTAGTGGTGGTGGTGATTGGCCCTTTATTTTCTTCTTCTTCTTTTTCATTTTTGTTGTTGTTGAGGCATTTGGGATTAAGTGACTTGCCCAGGGTCACACAGCTAGGAAGTGTTAAGTGTCTGAGACCAGATTTGAACTCAGATCCTCCTGATTTCAGGGCTGATGCTCCATCCATTGCACCACCTAGCTGCCCCATGGTCCTTTATTTTCAAAGAAGACCAATAAATACATAGAAAGGCATGGAAAGACTTACATGAACTAATGCAAATTAGAAGGAAGTACAGTCAGAAAAACAATCTACATAATAATTACAAAAATATAAATGGAGGAGTCAAGAACACCTGAATTCAAACCAGGCTGACACTTAATAATTGTGTGAACGTGGGAAGGTCATTTAACCTCTATCCACTACAGTTTCCTCATCTATAAAATGGGAATAATAATAGCATCTATTTCATAGGGTTATTGTGGGCATAAAATGAAATGTTTGTAAGGTTCTTTGCAAACTTTAAGGTGCTAGGTAAGTAATAGCTATTATTATGATTATTAAATGACAGGGACAATAACCACAAGACAATAAAAAATTATTGTAGCAAAATTACAAAAACCAAAAGCAAAACCCTAGTTTGATCCTTAAAAAATATGAAAAGATATTTCCCATTAATATTTTATAGAGGTGAGGGTAGGGAAAAGAGAAATCCATAAGTGTGTAATATTGCAAAAATTATCAGACTTTTTCTGATCATTTTGCTGTTTTTCTTTCTCTTTTTTCCTTTTTTTAAAATAAATATTTTTTTATATAAGATGGCTCTCTAGGAATTGGAAGGAAGAGGGATAAAGAGGGAAATTTAAGCTCAATAAAAGCAATGTATCAATAAAAATTTATTTTTAAATAATGATAGCTATCATGTAGTACTTTCAGCTTTGCAAAGTGCTTTACATGTTATTTCAGTTGATTATAAATTAGTCAAAAAGCTGCCATAATTAACCCCACTTTACAGATGAAATGTAGGCTGAGAAGGTGATTGATCTATTCAAGGAATCCTCTCCTCTTTCTTCCTCTGAGGAGGAGACAGGATTTGTAGCATATTAACATGTAACATATAACAGCATGTATTGTGATACAACCAAAGTATTGTGATTCCTACTGAATAGACAATGAAAACAAAGCAGAAAAATTTGGCTTGGGAAAATCATTATTATTCCTAAAGGTAAAGTTGGGACTAGATCCTACAGATTCTTGAGTTCCAGTCTGGGGCCACATCACATGGTCCAACTTACTGCTATAATGTTGTAATTTTTTTTCTGGAAAGCATTTCAGGTTTATCACTAAAACAAACAAACAAACAAAAAAACCTCCTTTGTTTCAGAGAAAGCATTAATATAAAATTGTCCTGAGAGATTAGATTAAATTCAAAAGAGGCTAAAAAAAGTAAATATTTTTAGACTGACTTGCATGAATAGGAGTATTAATAGATAACTGGAATTACTGTCTAGTCAAATATTCAATTTTGTGGTAAGCAAAAGCATCATTTGCACATTCAAATTAGCTTAAGAAATTTCCCATTTCTAAGAGGGTGGGAAAGCTGCCAGTTCTTTCAAAAAAGAAAACACATCCCCTTCAAACATGAATCATCACATATCACATAGAACATTTTGCCTATGACCTTCCAAAATAACCCTTCACCATTCATAGGGCCCAACTTTTGTTAACCAAAATCACCTATTTTTTTCGTTTTTCATGCTCATAAGTAATAGTAAAATATTTACTAATAACATTACTACAGGAGAAGGCTCAATATGTATTGTAAACAGATAGATGACACACTTGATTTTTTAGGACACACTAGTAGACTAAACTTAGTCCCTCTAACTGATGATTTGTCAAGATTTTTAAGATGTACTATTGGCTAACCTGTGTCCCTTGGTTAGCTATTTATCAATACCTGGATTTCTGAAATGTATTTCTATTTTCTTAAACAATAAAAACTTCATCCAACTATTCCACAAAAATGGATTACACTTGGATAACATGGATAAGAAATTTATAAAAGAGCAATTGTGAAATCACTCTTCAACCCAGAGTGACTGGATCATTTAAAAAGCATTAGAAACTGGCACTGAAACCAGTCAGAAGCTGTAGAGATCAGAGGCAATCTGACCTCCCAGGAATTGGAAGAGGATACTTTAGCAGCTCCTGTTCATGCTGCAACTGAGTCTAGCCAATGTTTTTATCCTTGTTATTGTCAGAATTCCAATGTATTGAGACAAGAAAGCAGATGCAATTCCCTCATCTTTTAAAAAAGAGTGATTTGATCCGTTTTGGTAGTATATGTTTATAACTCTCCCCTCTGCTGTTGGGGAGAGTGAGGCTGGTAGATTGTTTGAGTTCAGGAGTTCTAAATAGAAATGTATTAAACTGATTAGGTGTCCCACTAAATGGAGCATTACTATAAACAGAGGTGGGGAGAGGCAGAAACTGGATCAGGTTATCTAAGGAGAAATGAACCAGACTAAGTCTGAAATATATTAGGTCAAAAGTCTCTGCTGATCAATTTGGGATTAGGCTTGTGCTTGATCACTGCTTCTAGCCTAAGAGACCATATTTGAAAAATAACAAAAACCATTGTTTTAAACAGAATGATCACTAAAGTAGTTTCCTGAACAAGTGGATGTGTCCATGAATCAGTGCTTACTTAATGTATTTCATTTATGGTTTTTATTTATGAATTTCTCATTTATGAAATAAGAGAAACTAAGAAACAAAAGAACTTAGGTAATTCAATGTTTTTTTCCATCCCTATGCTAACACAAAAATAGTTTAAATAAGCATAATTAACCATGTTAGAAATGGATTCTAATCTCAAATATATGATTAATTTGACAAAAACAAGAGGAGTTGAAGTCAGGCAAGACCTAGGTAAGAATTTTAACTCCAACATCTGGCTATCTAAATATGGCCAAGTCATTTAATCTCTGAATGTCTGTTTAATACCCACAGTATCCACTACATAAAGTAGTTGAAATATTGCAATCATATAAAATAAACCAATAGATATCAAATATTTTGCAAATCTTAAAATATTGAATAAATGATAATATTATTATTACTAATATTATTTACTTTTAGTTATAATGAAATAATAGGTACATGTTAGAACAAGTTAGACACTTTAGTTAGCTAGGAAGGGAGAAAGTGAACTACTATGCTGAAATAAATAAAAGAAAAACACACACACACACACACACACACACACACACACACACACACACTATTCTTCCATATAGGTTCCTCCATAAACATTTTGTTAACATTGCCTAATCTTTTCAACTTTTACTTGATCATATTCCCTAGAATTAAGCTGATAAAGCATTAATTGACTCAGCTTCCAGACTCCATTGCTATCTATTGCATGGAAATATCTCTCCTCTTTTAACTTGATTTCTTATATACTTTTTTCTATTTCTTTGGAATAAAATATCATTGAAATGAGATTTTCTATGCTTTCTCTCAATCCAAAGTTGATTTTTCAAAAAATAAACTTTTATATTTCTAGGGAAAAATATGAGATGAAAAAAATATGCTTTCTCCACTCTGGCAAACAATCTTTGTCTTTTGACATTCAATAGTTAACTTAAGTTCAAATTATTTGGAATCAAAACAAAATCCTATACATATCTAGTCCAAAGAAAAGTTCTAAACAAGATTTTTAACTTATCTAAATATTAATTAGGACAGTATATCTAAGTGTATTTGGAAATTAGCTTTTCCTCACACTTTAAAATGTAAATAAAAATAACTTCAATTTGGTAATTAATGATATCATTATTTTCAATTGTTAGTCTTAATTGTGCCTACAATTTGTAAGCACATCCCTCATTATCAGGTCACTTTTTTAAGAGTAATAGGAAACAGAGGCAAAGAGAAGTTGGGTGATTAGTTAGTAAGTTGCTAAAAACAGATTTTTACCTTATTTCTTTCTAACTTTTGATCTAGCACTCCATGCATTGCACCATTTGATTGCTTGTAGAAGTACTTTGATTTTCTTTTGTATATAATTTTATGTGCACATATTGTCTTCCTCTAAAACAGGACCTTCAAGAAGGCAAGCACTGGTTTATTTGTTTTGTTTTGTTTTCTTTATATCTCTATGGTCTGCCACAGTGTCTAAAATATAAACATTTAACGAATGGTTGTTGATTGATTAAAAGTTCCTTTGAAATTCCAAAATCAGGAATTAACAAAAATTAAATTTACTTCTATCAATACTCAGCTTCTAGTGTTCACTGTATTGTCAATGTTTCTTTTAACATAGCCAGAGGGAAAGAGGAGAAATGGACATCATGAGATGTACAAATATTATAGCGGACACTTGAATTTCTCCATTTTTCTGATTTCCATTGTTCCCAACCTGGAAGTTTCACTAATAAAAGGTTATAAAAATTCACTTTGAAAATGGCTCTTATAGAATATAGAATAGGTTCACAGGACAAAATAATAATATGGTATTTGACAAATCCAAAGACCCCATCTTTTGATATAAGAACTAAATCCTTTGATCCAACAGAATTTCTACTGGGCTTGTATCCTAAAGAGATCATAAAGGAAGGAAAGAGACCCATATGTGCAAAAATGTTTGTGGCAGCCCTTTTTGTAGTGGCAAGAAACTGGAAACTGAGTGGCTGGCTGCCCATTAGTTGGAGAATGGCTGACTAAGTTATAGTGTATAAATATTATTCCATATTCTATAAGAAATGATCAGCAGGATGATTTCAGAGAAGCCTGGAGAGACTTATATAAACTAATGCTAAGTGAAATGAGCAGACCTAGGAGATCATTGTACATGGCAATAGCAAGATTATATGATGATCAATTCTGACAGATGTGGCTCTTTTCAACAATGAGATGATTCAGGCCAGTTCCAATGGTCTTGTGATTGATTCAAAGAGTTATCTACACCCAGAGAGAGGCCAGTGGGAACTGAATGTGAACCACAACATGGTATTTTCACTCTTTTTATTGTTGTTTGCTTACATTTTGTTTTTTTTTTTTCCTTTTTGGTCTGATTTTTCTTGTGTAGCATGATATTTATGAAAATATGTATAGAAAAAATTCACAAGTTTAACATATATTGGATCACTTGCCATCTAGGGAAGAGAGGAGGGGCAAGGGAGGGAAAAAATTAAAACCCAAGGTTTTATAAGGGTGCATGTTGAAAATTAATCATATACATATTCTGAAAATAAAAAGCTTTAATTTTTTTTAATGGCCCTCAATTTACAGTAAGAGTTCAAAGCCTTAATGTCAAATCCATACAACATAGAATAACTTGGGCAACAGTCCAAATCCATTAGTAATGAGTGAAAATTACCAGTTAATGGGAAACGAATGTGAACTATTTGCATTTTTCTTTTTCTTCCCGGGTTATTTTTACCTTCTGAATCCAATTCTCCCTGTGCAACAAGAGAACTGTTTGGTTCTGCAAACATATATTGTATCTAGGATATACTGCAACATATCTAGCATATATAGGACTGCTTGCCATTTAGGGGAGGGGGTGGAGAGAGGGAGGGGGAAAATCGGAACAGAAACGAGTGCAAGGGATAATATTGTAAAAAAATTACCCTGGCATGGATTCAGTCAATATAAAGTTATTATTAAATAAAATATTAAAAAAGGAAAAAGAAAATTACCAGTTAATAGTAAACAAGCATTTATGATTTACCTACTGATGTAGATTATAAAGGCAACTAGATTTTTTTGGGCTATCTTTCTTGAATGTGCATCAGACAAGAGGGCAAAGATAATAATACATGCTGGGTGAAAGAATCTCTTGGGTAAAATACATAAGGACTCTTGTCCTGTGGTATGTGATATATACTAGCATATATATAGGTTAATACATTGAGAAGAAAATGATGGGTTTTTAAAATAGTTGATATTTAATGATCCTTAACAGTAGATTGGGGGGGTGGAGGGGGGAAGGGAGGGGAAGAGGGAAGGAGGAAAGAGGGAAGATATAAACAGGGAGAAAAACATAAGCATTTATATAGCTTTTTAATATGCCAGGCACTGTGCTAATCCTAACAACAACCCTATTCCTATTTTGTAGTTGAGGAAATGGAGGCAAAAAGTTTTTAAGTGATTTTTCCAAAATCACATAACTAGTAAGTATGAAGGCTGTATTTGGATTAGAAGCTATATAACTCCAGATACTCTACTTTAACCATTGTACCATCTGGTTGTCCCTAAACAGACAAGTTTCCAGATGGTTTATACCTTCAGATATGAAAAGAATAGGGGTCCTCAAATTTTACTTTGGTGAATCATAAAAAAGACATTTTGATACTGTGATCATTCTTCCTTCTCTGAGCATTTTAGGAAAAGTTTGAGAAGTCCAGAAGAATATTTCAAAAATTAACATAGACCAAATCTTTAAAATCATGGTAAACCAAAGACAGAAACAACAAAAGAATCACACCTAAGTCATTGGAATTTCATTGTGCTCCATTAAATAGATAAGTATGCCTAAATTCTTGTGCTATTAACTGGTGTTACATAAATTATAACATGTAACCTATTTCAACTACTGTTAACTACCTACAATGAAAAAGATTGATAACTATTCTGGTACAATTTTTGCCTGGAAAAAACTCAGCTGAAAGGATACTAACAAAAGAAAAAATGAGAATGCTTAGTTATTATGCCCTGAATAAAATTATTATAGTGCCCCCTGCACCTTTTTTCCTTGCCATTAGGACTAGGAGAATTGAGTCAGGAAAAACCTTGAAGCTCTGCTCACTTTACATTCCATTGTGTCATAAAATCCAGGTGCATTACCTTAATCCTTGCTAGAATAATTTCCCTCCACTTGAGTATTATCCCTCACCTCCTGCCCTCAACCTTCTTATCTTGATCCTTATCCTGTCAGGATTAAGTTATGATCCTTTCCTGGAATTATGGCTTGTCCTTGTCCCCCTCATCTGTCTTTGTTTCTCCTATAAGATTGTATACTCACATCATTATGTTTGCAAAGCCTAGTTAGCTATATATAAATTTCCTGCCTCAGCTCCTTAAGGCCGAATGTTTTATGGGCATGAGTCCCATCTGGCCAGCTAATCTAAAAAAAACTTTCTACATTAAAAAAGATTAAAAACTAATCTCTGTCTTGCCTCAGTTTCTCGGGTTACATTTGGAGGTCCCCATGAGAGACGAGATCTGAGAGCAAGATTAGAGATTAGAGAATAGCAGGCCTCAGCAGGGGGCCTTGAGTTGTCTGGTTCTGGATTCTTTTAAGAGTTGGCCTCTGGTTTCTTCTACAACACCATGGTGGGTCAGGTTGAATCACAGCAAGGAATCACCACTGACACATCTCTATTTGACCTACGTGGAGAATCTGGTTTGAAACCCCTACAGAGTAAGTTTTCTGTCTGGTCTGATTGCTAGCAAATCAGGGGCCCAGAAAAAGTTGGGCTGACAAGCCATACAACTCTGGGAAGTGTCAATGGGATGCCATGTGGCACTATCTAATCTGGATGCCTTTGGGCACAAATCTGGGTGCTTTTTAAAGCACAACTTGGTCTGGGTGCCTTTGGGCACAAATCTAAATGCCTGTTGGCACAAATTGGGGTGCTGTTAGGCACAATTTGGTTCTAGGTATTTTTGTGTGTGTGTGAAGGCCCAGGGAAGTACATCTGGGCACTCTCTGTGAATACAGGGAACACACCAAATCTGATCCATCGAGTTCTATTCTGGAGTTTGGAAGCCTAGTTAATCTTTGAAAAGGCTCAGTTTGCATTTCTGGGAGGGAGATTGTTGACCTGAAAATTCCCTTCATGGGACTGCTGAGATATCAGGAATGTGTCCCTAGTTTGTATTTGTTAAATGTTGTATCTGTGTGGTTTGTTTGTGACTTGTCTGTCATGTTGATTTAAGGAGTTCTGTTAAGTTTTAAGAACAATGATTGAGGAATTCAGCAATTGGTCATTTCAAAATTGCAAAGATGCTTAGCATAAAACAAAATGCTTTATGAGTGTTAACTTTTTTATTGGACTTAATTGTAATCTGTTTGCAAAAATTTGGGGAACATCAAAAAAAGCTTGGCTGCTTTTAAAATCTGGCAGAAAAGCAGTATTTTTGAAAACCTGTTAGAAAAAAAAAGGAACAATAAAACCTTATCTGAATCAGATTGCAGCTCTGAATGAGGGGAGGTAAGAGAGAGAACAAAACAAGCTGAGGTCAGTTGCTTTAAAGAAAGAAAAAGAAAACTCTGGCAAAGGAATAGCCTCCTTATCTAGTCAAACTTTTGAGGGTCAGTTTTGTATGTATGAAAAAAAATTAATAACCAAATGGTAAGTCAGTTTGTCTGCAACATTTATTTAGAATTTAGAAAAACTTACTTAAGTAGGAAAAAGGATATGGCTTATTGGTCTACTGAATTTTGGGGGCTTATTTTTTTTAAGTGGTATTGTGATTCTGAAATTATGGGAGATAATTACTATTGCCTCATGCATGCTAAATTTGTTTATTCTGAGTATAAGATCTTAGGAATTTGTTTGAATATTGAACCATTACTACTGAAAGACAAAATTAAAAAAAAAAAGATTTGATTAAGTTAAACAACAGGTTATTAAACACAAAGTCCTAATAGCTTACCTGAAGAGGTCATATATCTCCTAATTAGATGAAGTATGTTACTTTCTAATGCATATATTGGGTAATTGTAAATATTATATGCTTTAAATTTTGTCAGTTCTGCTGGACATGTGTATAGGCTTTATGAAGTTATTTAGCTGTTAACTAGATTATGAATCAAAAGTTTTGAAGGAAAAGAAAACAAAGGAAAGGAGAAAAGAGGTGATTTTACACACGAGGCAAGAAAGAGTGATTTACAGGAACAATTGAGGTTTGAATGAAATAACTAGTTAGAATATCACATGAAAAAGTATTAATTTTGTTTAAATAATTTTAATTGGTGTGCATGTTAAAATTTGAAATGACTTCAAATGATAGATTCCTATCATTTTGTGATAGGTTATGTTATGTTTATTTGGCTATCATTTGTTGAAAATTGTGAAATTGATAATTAAATAGGAGTTATCATAATATTGAAACCTAAAAGAAAAATGTTAAAGATTATGGATTTGATAGGTTGTTGGAGAGAGGGCAAACAGTATGTTGTAGGTAGAGAGAAAAAGAGATGGAACTTGTTGGAAAAGGAGATAAAGATAGGAGGAGAGAGAAATGAGATTGTTACAGGGGGATAGTATTGGTAATTGAGGAGGAAAGAGAGAAGGGAAAAAGCATGTTGGAAAGGGGGGAAAGTAGCTTGAAAAAACAAAAAGGTGAGTCCCTTAATGGAAGGAACTTTCATTTGTTTGGAGAAAGAAAACACAATAATTGGCTAAATTCTGAGAAGGACTTGGCATCCTAAAAGTTAGTTATAAAGAGAAGTGGAGTAGGGGAAGAAGAAAAGGGATATTTTTGTTTTATATAGACCTTGTTGTACCTGTTACTTATATTCCCAAAAGTTTATAGGAAATCCTCAATTGGAGAAAAATGAATTAATATTTTTTGAATGAGGAAGTCATCAATGTTAATTCTGATAAGGTTTCCTTATGTGGGATTCAGATATTCTTCATGAGTTTTAATTGATTGTATTGAATCACCTTAAAGTTGTACCCATTATTTAAAGGGACTCTGAGAATAATAGTTTTTGCCTTTGTCCCTCTGAATATATTTCTGCTTTAGACAATATGCAATTTAGAATTTTTCTATCTATTGGGTATTCTAAAGCAAAATGATTTATGTAGTGTTGACCTTATAAATCATCTACTTAGATATGAAAGATAAGCTGTGAACTTTTGGGGACAAATCTCTTACTGTTACAAATATAAGATCTTGGTAAATATCTATTTAGGATTCATCTGAAGCTTTGATTGATGAGATTTGTTATTGGAAGTAAAATCTCTTGGGACTGTAGCTGATATTATTTGGGAGTTTTAAATTCAGGTATGACTGTCTGGCAGATCATCAAGCCACCATCTGAAAATTACTGGGACAATTATCTAAGGCTATTTTATCCTGTGTCATGGGCTGAAAAATCAGTCTTGATCGATTATATTATGTTATAGCCATATCCCTGCTTTTTCCTCCTATAGCTGATTTCTATAATCAGAACAAATAGTCAATAGAAATCATTAATACAATTCAATTATATATCTTGCTGTTTCCAACCTGAGTATATGTAGTCATTATATCCTAAATAATTAGGCAAATGAGTATTTAGCCTAGTCACCTATCAGTTACTAGATATTTGTATCTGTAGGTATTCAGGTCCTTAAAGGTTTTTAAAATAATGAGATGACAATTGGCACAATTGTCTGTGAGACCTAACTGCTGTTTTGTTTATTGGGATTGCAGGTAACACATCTTTAACATTTGTCTGTCCTGTGAGACAAACATGTTTCCTTACATGGGAAGCTGCTTGGTCTTTCCACATCTTGTAGCCGTTCTTATGGACCAGTCCTTCTATCTCAGACTATTCTAACCTTTATTTATTAGATTTGTTTTTATTCTAGATTTTGGCAAAGTTACAACTGTATTGACCTGCTTCAGGGATCTAGATCAGCCCACTGGATGCTTTGATCACTTTCAGCACACCATACACACACATTCTTCCTGGGAATAGAATTCTGTGGGATGATTCAACTCTGTGCCCATTCTCAGAAGGAAGCAGTTTTAGAAGATGAGATCTTTGCCTCTGCCCCTAATGGACTTTGAGCTCCATTGATTTGGGAGGAACTTGAACTGGTTGATGAATGACTGCCAAATTCTGACTGGGTCTCTATTACAATGTATTTAGGATTTAGGATGGAAAATGCTGGGTTAAAATGTGAGTAGCTATTGCTGAAAGGGATGCTTATAGTATGTATCTGCATTATCTAATTGAACACAATATAATTATTTGAGGGCCCTTTAGATAAGTTCCAGAATGGAAAATCCCTCCTGTATTAGTGTGTTATATATAGGAACTTTAAGTTACTTTCAGGACTTATATGTGAGGTAGCTATTTGACAATTGGAGCCCCTACTTATTCCCCCTTGGATGATTCCTTTGATAAAACAAAAGACAAGGACAAGAGATAAGGGACTGGAAAAGCTGGTGGATTTTCCCAGAAATACTCAAAAGAATGGGGAAAACACTTTCATCAAACAACTCACCTAGAGATGAGATTGAAGGGACAGCAGCCGAGGGAGACATTAGAAATGGATTTGACAAAAGTTAAATTTCAGGCAACAGGTTACAGGTAGCTCTCTGGCCACCATAGTAATCCTTCCCACAACCTCAGTCCTACCTAACTCTGTTTAGCTTAGTGCCATTAGTTCCTGTTCACTTTGTTTTAGGCACTACTGCCACTCCTAACCCATCAGTTCAAATTGGAAGCCTTCCCAGCAGTCCTTTTTAATCTTTACTCCTTGCTTGCTTATTATTTGTAACCCCAGCTGGGCTATGATTGCTGGCTCTGCTTTAATTTTGAACCTCGTTATTTTGTTGGAATTGCCCTGACAGACTCAGTTTCTGGGATCATTTTCTGATTACCTGTTCTTAGGAACAACCAGAACTCACCCTTGGAAATCTCCAAGATACAGGCATCTATCTTGTGACTGATAGTCTCTCTGATCCACTCCTCCAGTCCTGTAACCCCAGTTCCTTAATTAATATTTCAGCATCCTCAAAGGATGTTGCAAATTGGTATAGGGCCCCTAACGTTCATGATTTGCCTGCCTTGACAGTCTAAGTGTGCATACTCCCACACCCTCCCCAGTAATCCATATCCTTTCTGTATCCTAGTAGCAGTGTTCCCTAGCCTGTCTGTTCTTCTAGGCAAGGACAGATAGGGCCATTTCAGGTCTCATCCTTTTGTCTTGGAGTTTCTCTGACAGACGGTGCGGTGCCACTCCTTCCCCTCCTAGAGCGATTGGCTAGCACAACTGCCTTGGGCAGTGCTGTTCCCTCTACAAGCACATGCTGAATTAAATTCACAAATGACTTCAGACCTAACTCACATTGAATTGTCCATTTCAAACTGGATTCCCTGGTTGAGATGGTGCTCCAGAATGCAGAGGACCTGTCATACTTTTCTTGCATTGGGGAGGCTTCTGTGCCACTCTAAACAAGGAATGCTGTTAAAACTCTGGAGTTATCAGTGAGATTCTTGCCCTCACCATAGATCTTTGCACCTTTTCTAATTTTATTTTGACTTATCTGCTCCCAGATAGGGTTGATCAAAATCATGGTGCTGAGACACCCCCAAGATGATTCAAGGATTTGAATACCCACCAGAGAGAGTGTGGAATGTTACACCCTGAAGTGTCATGCCCTGAATAAAATTATTATAGCCCTCATACCCCTTTTTCCTTGCCATTAGGACTGGGAGAATTGAGTCAGGAAAAATCTTGAAGGCTTGGCCACTTTTCATTCTATTGTATTATAAAATCCAGGCACATTACCTTGATCCTTGCTAGAATGATTCCCTCTCCCTTTGAGTATTATCCTTCACCTTCTGCTCTCTTTCTAAGATAAGACATTCTTATCTTAACCCTTATCCTGTCAGGATTAAATTATGATCCTTTCTTGTAATTATGTGCTCACCCCACTTATCTGTCTTTGTTTCTCCTATAAGATTGTATATTCAGGTTATTTTGTTTGCAAACCTTAGTTAGCTACATAAGTTTCCTGCCTCAGCCAAATGTTTTATGGGCACGAATCCCATCTGGCCAGCTAACCTAAAAAACTCCACATTAAAAAAGATTAAAAACTAATCTCTGTCTTGCCTCAGTTTTTCTGGCATTACAAGCAAATGCAAAAAAAAAAAAAGTATTTCAACAAGAGGTTTGTCAATAGCAATGCAGAGAAGGAATCAAGTAAGAAATACCCCTTTAGAGATAGATGGGATCATAACTGATTAACCAAAGTTCAAGGAATCAAGAATTTGTGGGTCTTGAAAGGCCTTTGTGGCTCCATAGATAATGAGGTGCTTTGGAATTTCACATGTTCTTCATTCATCATTTTGCTTTTTTTTATTTGGGAAAAAAAAAAACAAGAATAAGAAAAAAAGGAAAATGGAAAAGAAATACAAAACAAAATAAGACAAAAGAAAAGAGAACATTGTCATGTCACCTCCTTTCCTGAGAAGTCAGGGAGGGTGTGATCACCTCCCCTTGGGGGCTCTGACCTCACTGAGGAGTCAGGGATAGCATGACCACCTGTGTTCTAAAACAAAAGAGAGCGGGAGATGTAATGGGCTGAGGCTTGAGTTGATGCACTGAGGTCCCAAGCACATGAGGTTAAATAGTAATTGGACCATACTCTATTAATATTCATGCTTGGAGAAAGAATGGCCCCTGCCCACTCTTTGTGCAAGTCCTGATGTGTTGTATAGGAAATGACGATTTTGGTGGGTGGAGGCAGGGAGACAGAAAGGAAAGTGGAAAGAGAGACTGCTGGCTGGCATCTTGACACAACTGCTCACATTGCTAATCCCCCTTCACCTCCGATCCCCTTTCACCTCCAGTTCCCCTTCACCTTCGATCCTTCTTCACATCGACTAAGAATAAAGATAGATATTTTTCCCCTAATCTGAATTCCTGACTCCGGCTGATTTTAAAATACGTGGTCATCCAATGAATGACCATTTTTTTCTTTATTTCCTTGTAACTTGTTCTTTGGTTCTCTGCTGCTCACCTTACTTATTTTATTCTTTTTCCTCCCTTTCATCCTCCTCAAAACTCTCAAGCAAGCTACATTTAAGAAGAGATATATTTGTGTATACATTTATAGATATATAGGTACATACATATACTCATGTCCACACTCACCCCACATACACACACATGTCTTTCTATCCTTGCTATTTCTTTAATTAAATTTTGCTCCATAATTTGCCTTGCTATTATTTAACCTCCCCCATCCAAGCATCCCTTCCTTATCTTTTTTTCATCATCCTTTACCTCCCCATTTGCCCATTCCTCCCCACTTATTTTTTTATAGATTTTTTGGAGAGTACTATGCCCTTCATGATATATTATGTTACCTATTGAACCCATTCTTGATGTGAGTAGGTTTTCAGAACTATGAGCCCTTGTCCCCCTTCTAATGTCTCTGTATCTATTCTTCCTCTGCACCTCATTTGTTTAACATAATTGTTATTTTTACCTTAACTCTGTCAATCTCTCTTTTGAACTACCCTATTGTTGATGTATATCGATATATATGTTGCATGTGTGAATATGTTTTTGTATATTGTATGTATGATATATGTTGTATGTTGATGTATGCACACATATAAAAACATCAATATTTTGTCCACTTTTAAACAGTTTATCCATGTTAAGTTTCTTAAATTTGATCTTTCATATTGGCTCCCATTTGTTAAATTTTCTGTTAAGTTCAGGTTTGGTTGATAGTCCTGAAAATCTGCAATTTGTTGAACGTCCATTTTTTTCTCATTCAGGATCATAGGATATGACATTTTTGGTCTCAGTCCTAGTTCTTTTGATTATAGGCAGATATGATTCCAGGACCTGCAGTCTTTTATTAAAGCTGCTGCTAAGTCTTGTACAATTCTAATTGTAGCATCAGTATATTTGAATTGGGTTTTTTTCCTTGTCTCTTGCAAAATTTTCTCTTTAATCTGGAGATTTTGAAATTTGCTAATAATATTCCTGTGTGTTTTCCTCAAAGATCTATTGAGGTGGTGATTGGTGAATTTTTTGTATTTTTACTTTCTTCTCATATTCTATCATTCTAGGACAAGTTTCTTGGATTATTTCCTGCATTATTGTATGTATCAAAGTTTTCTTTTTGGTCACAGCTTCCTGGCAGTTCAATGATTCTTATATTTTCTCTTCTTGATCTGTTCTCCAGATCTGTCTTTTCTTATAAGTTGTTTCACATTCTGTTCTATTTTCTCATTCTTCATAATCTGTTTTGTTATTTCTTAATCTCTCATAGCTTTACTGGTTTCTTCTTGCTCAATTCTAATTCTCAAAGCATTATTTTCATCTTTGAGACACTGTAGCTCTTTCCTTAGTTGGTTAACTTTTTTTCATAAGTTTCTTATTTTTATTGGATGGTTTTAATTTTCTTCTTTAATTTCTCAATGTCTCTCATTTGAGTTTTGAATTCTTTTTTCAGTTCTTCTATAAATTCTCTCTGGGCAGGGAACTATTTCATGTTACTCTTTAGAGCAGAGCTTTTTTTTTTTTTTTTAAACTAACATTTACTGAAGATCAATCATGATCTTCCCTGTTTCCATAACATGTTTCAATGGTGGGGTTCTTTCTTCTTTGTAAATTCATTTTTTTTTAAATAAGAGGTATTAGTGTAAGCATCTCTAATGGGGTAAAGGGATGGTTTCTCAAGCTTCCCTTCAGCTCTCCTCTTTAACCAAGAACCCTAACTAAGAGCTCCACCTTTTTGCAAGTACCCACAGCCAGCAGTGCCCCTGTCCCTCTGCTTCTGAACTTGCTGGGTGCTTGTTCCTTCCTTCCCAGAGCCAGATCTCAGCAATACAGCTGGGCCTGACATTCCCCATCAGTCAAGGTTTGCTCAGTCTTTCCAAACTCAAACCCCAATTCCACAAATAGTCCAGGAGATGAAAGGCTCTGTGACACTTCAGCCACAACCAGATATCCTGAGGGGTCTCTGCTTAATTTTTTGCAGAGGTAGCCCAGAGTTGCTTGCATTTCAGACAAGTTAATCCCCACCCTGGGGCCTTACTTCAGATCTTCTCAGGTTGTAATTGAGGACCCAGGTTCTTCTCCAAGGTTTTTTTTTTTTCCTCATCAGTCTATGTTGCCCTGAGGCATAGATTTGTTCTATTTGTGGGGAAAATCAGGACAGCTTGAAATTTACTCACCTATTCTGCCATTTACCCAGAATTTTCATGGTCCTTTATTATTATTATTATAGCTTTTTATGTACAAAACATATGCATGGGTAATTTTTTAACAATGACCTTTGCAAAACCTTCTGTTCCAATTTTTGTCCTCCTTCCCTACCCTCCTCCCCCACAGATGGCAGGTAGTCCAATACATGTTAAATATGTTAAAGAATATGTTAAATCCAATATATGTTTACATATTTAAACAGTTATCTTGCTGCACAAGAAAAATCAGATCTTGAAAGAAAGAAAAAAAAAAAAAAACCTGAGAAGTAAAACAAAAATTCAAGCAAACAATTACAGAAAGAAGGACTTCTGGCCAAGATGGTAGAGAGGACACACACATCTACTTAAGTTCCGTGTTTTCTCTCAGAATAATTTGTTTCATGACAAGCCTCAGAATTAGTTCTTGACTGAAAAAAAAACCCACAAATAATTACCAAGAGAAGATATCTTCCAAATTCCCCAGAAAAGGTCTGTTTTTGCTCGTAGATGGGGATGGATAGATTGGGTGCAGACTGAAGGCAGGCAGCAGCAGCACAGCAGACAGAGTAAGGCAGGCAGCTCACAGCTGAGCAGACTGGAGGGGGGTGGGGTGTAATTTCAACCATTTCTGTGGAGAGAGCTTTAACACAGTGTTGGCTACTTTGCCCTGGCAGCAAGTCAACAGACAAGCAGAGAAGCTAAAAATCCAGGGGGTGAAGACTATAACCCCGAAAAGCTAGGGTCTCTTGGGATCTGGACATACCCACCCACAGTGTCTCAACATGCTCTCAGAGACTCAGAGTGCAGATGCAGCACAGCTATTGCTGTCCTGCTAGTACCTCGCTGCTGCCCACTGCAGTCTGTAGAGGAAGCTCAGTAATAACATCCAATCCCCCTTCCCCCCCCCCAAAAAAAAGACCGTTGGGGTCTTCAGCTAGTGCAGACCTGCTGACACCAACTGGAGTCTGAGCACTTACCCAATTATCATCACCTCTATGACCTTCGGACATCTCCAGATATGACAGAGCAGTCTGACACTACTTATGTAGTTAGAGAAGCTGTATTTCTTGGTTACATCATCTTGTCTCTCCTTCTGCTTCCCTGCTTCCTCTCTCTCCCTCTGCTGTACTTAAACCCCTCTCATCTCGTGCCCCAACAACAAGTATGTGTTTAGCTTGTGTATCCAGGAGCCCATCCTGAGGCGGTGGGGGCTATCTCAATTTGGTGCATGCTCGATGCCTGTCCTGGAGTGTCTACAGGGTGTGTACCCCTGACCTTTAACCAATGAGGCAGAACTCACACCCAAGGCCTCAACATCCATTCCCAAGAGTGAGCTGACTGAGATCCAACCAGCCAAACACCACAAGGGTCAAGTTGAACAAGACTTGTCTTTGCAGACTTGTTGCCTATACAAATGGGACATTGTGTGCAAGATACATGATGAAGGGTCTCAAGATTAATGCAGATTCTTGTTATTCTGTTCCCTAGCATTCTTGTTGCTAGGTTCCCTAGCATCTCCCACTTTTTGTTTTCTATGAAAGGGATGCCACTCGGCTACCAGTCCTACAAGGGACTGTTTTAAGAGAGAGAAAAAGCATTAGAAGATACAAGGTAAAAGCAACAGCAATACAATAAAAAAAGCAATTAACAATAACATATGAGACAACCATGAGGCTATTGACCTTGTATGCTGGTGTATCCAATCAATAAGGTCATGAGAAACATCGTTCGGGAGGCTAAAATTTTTTGCTAATACATTAATGTCAGTACTAAGCTTTGCTAATTTTTGGATTTGATTAGAGCAAGTCCATGACACAGCCATTTCTGTCTTCTCTTCTCCTTTCTCCTTTCTGCTGACTGGTGTCTCCTGGTCCTCCTTTTCTGCTTCTTTTTGCTCTTCTTGTTCTGAAGGTCCCAAGAGTCACAAGGAGCAGGTTGGCACCCACTGTCTGGCTTCATCAGGACCTGGAATCATATAAGCATACCCTATTCCCGATTTGAGCACCACCCCTGGCCCCTTCCATGATCGTCTGGTATGTCTTTCCACATCACTCACTATTGTGTTGGAGACGTCCTGGTATGGGGAGAAACCTGTGAATCCTTGACCTGTGGCATAGCAAAGAAGTGTAAAGTTTCAACAGCTGAAAATTGAAGAAAATTAAGTGTGTAGACAGTGTCCAATTGGGGCTGAGTTTAGCATCCCATCCCTCCACCACTACCTAACCTCTTTTTGCTTTTGCAGCATAGTCTTCAATGTGTGGTTGGCACGCTCAACCATTGCCTGACCTGTGGGATTATATGGAAGACCTGTGAGGTGGCAAATCCCAAATTCCTGTAAAAAGAGATCAAACTTTTAGAGGAATATATGGGGCCATAGTCAGGCATGACGGAGGGACTGCAAGAGAGAAATAGTGATACAGATGTGAGATAGCATGCCTAGTTGTCTCACCTGGTTGAATAGTTGCCCATAGGAACCTGGAAAAGGTATCTACTGTAATGAGAATAAGCTGTTTTCCCCAATGGGTAACGTCCATTTGCCAGAGGGAGTTAGGATGGTCACCACAGGGATTCTGTGGAGGTTCGGACAAGGAGTGTTAATTGAGCTGTTTGAAGCAAGAAACATATATTAGTATTTCTGTCTTCAATGTAGGCAGAAGGTAAATGAAGAAGAGTCTTTACAGCATAGGCACTGTCTGAAACAATGTTACATGCCTGAGGAAAGAATTCTAAAGTTTTAATTATAGCAAACAGCTCATTTTGTTGAGTAGACTCATAGCGGGTATGGAGAACCTATTGTTGATTGGTATTAGGGCATTGTAATGTTCCCTTCTCTAAAATATATTATTCTCTGGGAGCAGATTTCTTGGGGGGCTTTTGGAGGCAGCCTTAGTTTCAGTTCAGTTCAATAATCACCTCAAATGCAGCCAGGTGTTAAAGTCCAGATCCTTTATTTTCTCTTTCCTTCACTTGGAGCTCAGCTAGCTTTCTGGAGGTCTTCCAGATCTTGGTTTCTCCACAGGACAGCCTGCCACCTCTTCTCTGTTTTCCTTCATTCTGCCCAACTGAATCCTGGCTTCTCAATCTCCCAGAGTGCTCTTTGGCCCTGAGAGCTTCTTGCTTATATGCTGCTCATTGAGTATACTCCAATCATTACACCATTAGGAAACCATTATTTGTTGTAGGATTAAATCAATGCTAAATTAGATTTAACCATTGTCTCCTCAATTTCAGTGACTTAGCACCTTGTAAGAATTCTAACAGGCATACTATGGCAGCTTTCCCTGATGTGGTGGTATCAGTGAACATTGTTGGGCCCACAACTGGTTCTGTAGATGTTATCTTAGGAGGGACCCAAAGGGAGCTGGTCATTTGATACAGATTGTCACAGGTAGGTTTAAAGATTACAATGACACTATAGAGGACCACAACAAATTATCCTGTACAATAGCTAAAATGTATTGTTCTGGTATGGGAGAATGCACAATTGGGTGGGTCCCATTAAGCCATAGTGTCCTTTGTATGCAGGACCAAAGAAATTCAGCCAGCAAGTCTGTCCAAGATACTATGACCTTTGTGGTTCTTTGAGGGTACACTTGATAAGGTCTTCTCCTTGATGGAGTATGGCAATACATAGGGGCATCTTTTTGTATGGTTAACTCAATTGGAAGGGTGGGATCTATACGTGCGAGCCATTTAGATTATAATTGTTGAATAAAGACTGTCTCTGACTGCTGGAGTCCACTGATGGAGGGACAGTGAAGAATCACTGGGTAAAATGTCATATAAGGGCTTCATTAGAATAGGAACTACTGACCTCATCCGTGTAGTGGACAATCAAAGCATTGGAAAATTCCTGCCTAACCAATTGTATTACTTTGTTAACATACCACTGACACAAAGTTGGACTGTTTTGCATGCTTTGGAGACTGACAGAATGAATTATTGTACTCATTGAAACTGTACAACCCATGAGGGGAGTTTTAACTGCTGCTTGCTGTAAGAAAGCCACAAGAAGGTTTTCAAGCCTGCCTATTCAATCTGTTCCTTCTGCTCCCTTATACTTGGGCTCTCTAGTTTCTTTGGAGTACTGGGAGTGGGATGCTCATACCTTGGCAGTGATGGATACAATCATGCCAGTGGGGGAGGAAAAGATGGAAGTGAAGGTAAGGTTTCTCTGTTGTGGCTTCTTCCCCACTCAGAGATCCTCCAGTCTGGCATTGTGTACTCAGCATGAGGGGACAGTGGGCAGGGACTTTAAGAGCTGCTCTATTCCAAAGAGCATAAAATCTGTGTCTTCTAAGACACCAGAAGTTGTGTCCTTAAAAGAAGTCATTTGGTACCCTATAGTATCAGTTTTGTCAGGGTCAAGTCCCATGTATTCCAACCATAGGGACACTATTAGAAGGATTTTTACAAACTTACTGCATTGTTTAAGATGAATCGTGATGTGTTTCTGTTTAGCCAATTTACATACCTGTTTACTATACACATCAACAGTCAAGGGTGTCACTAAAGGGAAACTGAATTCAGATCCCATCCCAGAAGGCTTATAGCACTTCCCCAGCCTCAACCGCCCCACTTAGCTTAGGCTAAGCGGCTACTCTGTCTCTGGGTGCTCAAAACCTGAATTCCTTGTTCAGGGGCGCCAGTTGTTGGGGTTCTCAGCTAGTGCAGACCTGCTGACACCAGCTGGAGTCTGAGCACTTACCCAATTATCATCACTTCTATGACCTTCAAACATCTCCAGATATGACAGAGCAGTCTGACACTACTTATGCAGTTAGAGAAGCTGTATTTCTTGGTTACATCATTTTGTCTCTCCTGCTTCCCTGCTTCTCTGCTTCCTCTCTCTCCCTCTGCTGTCCTATATTTATACCCCTCTCACCTGCCCTTGCCAACGTGCCCCAAAAAGTATGTGTTTAGCTTGTGTATCCAGGAGCCCATCCTGAGACAGGGGGGTGATCTTGATTTGGTGCTCGATGCCTGTCCTGGAGTGTCTACAGGGTGTGCCCCGGACCTTTAGTCAGTGAGGCAGAACTCACACCCAAGGCCTCAACATCCATTCCCAAGAGTGAGCTGACTGAGATCCAACCAGCCAAAGACCACAAGGGTCAAGTTTGCACAAGACTTGTCTTTGCACAGACTTGTTGCCTGTACAAATGGGGCATTGTGTGCAAGGTACATGATGAAAGGTCTTAAGATTAATGCAGACTCTTGTTTTTCTGTTCTCTAGCATTCTTGTTGCTAGGTTCTCTAGCAGCAGACCATTTGTTTTTCTTGTTAGTTTGTTTTCTTTGACTCTTCTTTGACAAAATGAGCAAAATATTAAAGCTCACTCTATTGATAGTTCCTATAAGGATAGAGAGCAGACTTTAAATGTTGAGAAGACTAAAAACAGACTGCCTCCAGATGAATCCCCAAAGGGGGATATGATCTGGTCCTCAACACATAAGACTCTCATAGAAGAAATTATAAAAGCTCTCACAAGAGAGATAGAAGAAAAATAGGAAAAGGAAAGGGAAGCTTGGCAAGAGAGTCTGGATAAGTCATGCCACTCATTTAAAGAGAGTGTATAAAGAAATCAAATCCTTGAGAAACAGAATTAGTGAGTTGGAAAAAGAAAATAGCTCTATAAAAAATAAAATTGCTGAAATGGAAAAAAATTCCATAGAACAAAACAACTCGTTTAAAAACTCAATTGGGCAATTAGAAAAAGATATTTAAAAAGTGAGTAAAGAAAATACTTCATTGAAAATCAGAATCGAACAAATGGAATTGAATGACTCGAGGAGAGACCAAGAACCAGTCAAGCAAAACCAAAAAAATGAAACAATGGAAAAAATGTCAACTACCTTCTTGGGAAAACAATGCATCTAGAAAATAGATCTGAGACAATCTGAGACTTATTGGACTCCCTGAAAAATATGATGAAAAAAAGAGCCTAGACACTATTTTATAGGAAATTATCAAAGAGAACTGCCCAGAAGTTATAGAAACAGAGGGGTAAAATAGAAATTGAAAGAATTCATCGATCACCTACTGAAAGGGACCCTAAAATCAAAACACCAAGAAATACAGTGGCCAAATTCCAGAACTATCAGACAAAGGAAAAAATACTACAAGCTGCTAGAAAAAAATCAATTCAAATATAAAGGAGCCACAATAAGGATTACCCAGGATCCAGCAGCATCCTCATTAAAGGATGGAAGAGCCTGGAATATGATATTCTGAAAGGCTAAGGAAGTTGGTATGCAGCCAAAAATAACTTACCCAGCCAAAACGAACATTTTTTTCCAGGGAAGAAGATGGACATTCAACAAAATAAGTAAATTTTATAATTTTTGATGAAAACAGTAGAACTAAACAAAAAGTTTGATCTACAAATATAAAACTCAAGAGAAACCTAAAAAGGTAAAAAGAAATCTTGGGAACTACATCTCTGCTATAAAGATATATAAAGAACACATATATACTTTGTTCTAGAAACTAGAGGTGGAAAGGAAATTGTACCTGGAAAAAGGTAAAGTGGGGGTACTACATCTCACAAAGAGGCAAATGAAATCTATTATATCTGAGAGAAAGAATGGAGAGGGATGAACATAGTGTGTATCTTACTGCCATCAGAATTGTCTTAAAGAGAAAACTGTTAGACATGTTTGATTTATGGTGAAATTCCTTCCACCTCATTGAAAAGTGGGAGGGGAAATGTGAAAAGGGTAGGAGTAAGCTAAGTGGAAGAGAATACAGAAATTGTAAGGAAAAGGGGTAAGATAGGGGGAGGAAGCCTAAAGTGGGGGGAGGGATACTAAAACGGGAGGGCTATGAGAAGCAAGTGGTGCTCGAAAGTTTAATACTGGGAGGGGGATAAGGAGGCAGGAAAGGAGAAAAGCATAAGCAGGGGTTAACAAGATGGCAAGTAATACAGAATTGGTCATTTTAACCATAAATATGAATGGGGTAAACTCCTCCATAAAGAGGAAATGGATTAAAAGCCAGAATCCTACAATATATTGTATACAGGAAACACACTTAAACAGAGCGATACACAGAGTAAAGGTAAAAGGTTGTAGCAGAATCTACTATGCTTCAGGTGAAGTAAAAAAAGCAGGGGTAGCCATGCTCATCTCAGATCAAGCAAAAGCAAAAATTGATCTAATTAAAAGAAATAAGGAAGGGCATTATATCTTGCTAAAGGGTAGCATAGGTAATGAAGCAATATCAATATTAAACATATACTCACCAAGTGGTATAGCATTTAAATTCTTAAAAGAGAAATTAAGAGAGCTGCAAGAAGAAATAGACAGCAAAACTATAATAGTGGGAGATCTCAACCTTGCACCCTCAGAATTAGATAAATCAAACCAAAAATAAATAAGAAAGAAGTCAAAGAGGTAAATAGAATACTAGAAAAGTTAGATATGATAGATCTTTGGAGAAAATTAAATGGAGACAGAAAGGAGTATACCTTCTTCTCAGCAGTTCATGGAACCTATTACAAAACCTGACCATATATTAGGACATAAGAACCTCAAACTCAAATGCAGTAAAGCAGAAATAGTAAATGGATCCTTTTCAGACCATGATGCAATGAAAATTACATTTAACAAAAAGCCAAGGGAAAATAGACCAAGAAATAATTGGAAATTAAATAATGTCATACTAAAGAATTATTGGGTGAAACAGCAAATCATAGATATAATTAATAACTTCACCCAAGAAAATGACAATAATGAGACATCATACCAAAATGTGTGGGATGCAGCCAAAGTGGTAATACAGGGAAATTTCATATCTCTAGAGGCTTACTTGCATAAAATAGAGAAAGAAAAGAGAATTGGGTTTGCAACTAAAAATGCTGGAAAAGGAACAAATTAAAAACCCCCAGTCAAACACCAAATTTGAAATTCTAAAAATAAAAGGAGACAGCAATAAAATTGAAAGTAAAAAACCTATTGAATTAATTAATAAAAGTAAGAGTTGGTTCTCTGAAAAACCAATAAAATAGACAAACCCTTAATAAATCTGATTTAAAAAAGGAAAGAAGAAAATCAAATTGTTAGTCTTAAAAATGAAAAAGAAAAACTCACCACTAACGAAGAGGAAATTAGAGTAATAATTAGGAGTTACTTTGCTCAACTTTATGCCAATAAATTCGATAACTTAAATGAAATGGAAGGATATCTTCAAAAATATAGCTTGTCCAGGTTAACAGAGGAAGAAGTAAATAGTCTAAACAGTTCCATTTTAGAAAAAGAAATAGAACCAGCCATTAACCAACTCCTTAAGAAAAAATCCCCAGGACCAGATGGATTTACATGTGAATTCTACCAAACATTTAAAGAACAATTAAATCCAATGCTATATAAACTATTTGAAAAAATAGAGATTGAAAGAGTCCTACCAAATTCCTTTTATGACACAGACATGGTACTGATACCTAAACCAAGTAGGTTGAAAACAGAGAAAGAAAATTATAAACTAATCCCTCTAAGGAATATTGATGCTAAAATCTTAAATAAACTATTAGCAAAAAGATTACAGAAAATCATCCCCAGGATAATACACTATGACCAAGTAGCATTTATACTAGGAATGCAGAGCTGGTTCAATATTAGGAAAACTATTAACATAATTGATTATGTCAATAACCAAATAAACAAAAACCATATGATCATCTCAATATATGCAGAAAAAGCATTTGATAAAATCCACCATCCATTCCTAATAAAAACACTTGAGAGGATAGGAATAAATGGACTTTTCCTTAAAATAGTCAGGAACACATAGTTAAAACCATCAGTAAGCATCATATATAATAGGGAAAAACTGCAACCTTTCCCAGTAAGATCAGGAGTGAAACAAGTTTGCCCACTATCACCATTATTATTCAATATTGTATTAGAAATAGTAGCTTCAGCAATAAGAATTGAGAAAGAGATTAAAGGAATTAGAGTAGGTAATGAGGAAACCAAACTATCACTTTTTGCAGATGATATGATGATATACTTACAGAATGCCAGAGATTCTACTAAAAAGCTATTAGAAATAATTCATAACTTTAGCAAAGTTGCAGGATACAAAATAAATCCACATAAATCCTCAGATTTTTATACATCACCAACAAAATCCAACAGCAAGAGATACAAAGAGAAATTCCATTCAAAATAACTGTCGATAGCATAAAATATTTGGGAATCTATCTCCCAAAGGAAAGTCAGGAATTATATGAGCAAAAATACAAAACACTTTCCACACAAATAAAGTCAGAACTAAACAATTGGAAAAATATTAAGTGCTCTCGGATAGACCAAGTAAATATAATAAAGATGACAATACTCCCTAAACTAATCTATTTATTTAGTGCCATACTGATCAGACTCCCAAGAAACTATTTTAATGACCCAGAAAAAATAACAACAAAATTCACATGGAAGAACAAAAGGTCAAGAATTTCAAGGGAATTAATGAAAAAAAAAAAAAAATCAAATGAATGTGGCCTAGCTCTACCTGATCTAAAACTATGTTATAAAGCAGCAGTCACCAAAACCATTTTGTATGGTTTGTATGATCAGTGGAATAGGTTAGGTTCACAAGACAAAATAGTCAATAACTATAGCAATTTAGTGTTTGACAAACCCAAAGATCCCAACTTTTGGAATAAGGTTTCATTATTTGACAAAAATTGCTGGGAAAACTGGAAATTAGTATGGCAGAAATTAGGCATGGATCCACACTTAACACCATATAAGCTCAAAATGGGTCTATGATTTAGGCATAAAGAATGAGATCATAAATAAATTAGAGGAACATAGGATAGTTTACCTCTCAGACTTGTGGAGGAGGAAGGAATTTGTGACCAAAGAAGAACTAGAGATCATTATTGATCACAAAGTAGAAAATTTTGATTACATCAAATTAAAAAGCCTTTGTACAAACAAAACTAATGCAAACAAGATTAGAAGGGAAGCAACAAACTGGGAAAACATCTTCACAGTTAAAGGTTCTGATAAAGGCCTCATTTCCAAAATATATAGAGAACTGATTCTAATTTATAAGAAATCAAGCCATTCTCCAATTGATAAATGGCCAAAGGATATGAACAGACAATTTTCAGATGATGAAATTGAAACTATTTCCACTCATATGAAAGAATGTTCCAAATCACTACTGATCAGAGAAATGAAAATTAAGAAAAGAAAATTAAGATGTGTAGAGATACCACTACACATCTGTCAGATTGACTAAGATGACAGGAAAAAATAACGATGAATGTTGGAGGGGATGTAGGAAAATTGGGACATTGATGCATTGTTGGTGGATTTGTGAACAAATCCAACCATTCTGGAGAGCAATCTGGAATTATGCCCAAAAAGTTATCAAACTGTGCATATCCTTTGATCCAGCAGTGCTACTACTGGGCTTATACCCCGAAGAGATACTAAAGAAGGGAAAGGGACCTATATGTGCCAAAATGTTTGTGGCAGCCCTGTTTGTAGGGGCTAGAAACTGGAAAATGAATGGATACCCATCAATTGGAGATTGGTTGGGTAAATTGTGGTATATGAATGTTATGGAATATTATTGTTCTATAAGAAATGACCAGCAAGATGAATACAGAGAGTCTTGGAGAGACTTACATGAACTGATGCTAAGTGAAATGAGCAGTACCAGGAAATCATTATATACTTCAACAACGATACTATATGAGGATGTATCCTGATGGAAGTGGATATCTTCAACAAAGAGAAGATCTAACTCAGTTCCAATTGATCAATGATGGACAGAAGTAGCTATAGCCAGAGAAGGAACACTGGGAAATGAGTGTAAACTGTTTGCATTTTTGTTTTTCTTCCCAGGTTATTTTTACTTTCTGAATCCAATTCTCCTGTGCAACAAGAGAACTGTTTGGTTCTGCATACAAATATTGTATCTAGAATATACTGTAACATATTTAACATGTATAAGACTGCTTGCCATCTAGAGGAGGGGGTGGAGGGAGGGAAGGGAAAAGTCGGAACAGAAGTGAGTGAAAGAGATAATGTTGTAAAAAAATTACCCAGGCATATGTTCTGTCAATAAAAAGTTTAAAAATAAAAAAATAAAAAATAAAATATATTAAAAAACACATAAAGAGTGGAAATGCTATGTTGTGGTCCACACGCATTTCCCATAATTCTCTCTCTGGGTGTAGCTTACTATTCATTACTAAGCAGTTGGAATCAGTTTGAATCATCTTATTGTTGAAGAGAGGCATGTCTATCAGAATTGATATTTTGTTGCCATGTATAATGATCTCCTATTTCTACTCATTTCACTTAGCATCAGTTCATATAAGTCTCTCAATTTCTCTCTGCAATCATCCTGCTGGTCATTTCTTACAGAACAAAATGTTTCATAACTTTCATATAGCACAATTTACTTAGCTATTCTCCAATTGATGGGCATCCGTTCAGTTTCCATTTTCTAGACACTTTCTACAAAAAGTGCTGCCACAAACATTTTTGCACATGTGGGTCCCTTTCCCTCTTTTAATATCTATTTGGGATATAAGTCCAGTAGTAACACTACTGGGTCAAAGGATATGCTTAGTTTGGTAACTTTTTGAGCATAGTTCCAAATTGTTCTCCAGAATGGTTGGATTCATTCACAATTCCACCAAAAATGTATCAGTGTCCCAGTTTTCCCACATCCCCTCCAACATTCAGCATTATCTCTTCCTGTCATTTTGGCCAATCTAATAGGTGTGTAGTGGTATCTCACAGTTGTCTTAATTTGCATTTTTCTGATCAATAGCGATTTGGAGCACCTTCTCATATGACTAGAAATACTTTCAATTTCTTCATCTGAAAATTGTCTGTTCATATCCTTTGATCATTTATCAATTGCAGAATGGCTTGGTTTCTTATAAATTTGACTCAATTCTGCATATAATTTGGAAACGAGGCCTTTATCAGAACCTTTGAATATAAAAATATTTTTCCAGTTTATTGTTTCCCTTCCAATCTTGTTTGCATAAGTTTGGCTTTTAACAAAACTTTTTAACTTAATAATATCAAAATTATCTATTTTGTGATCAATAACGAACTCTAGTTCTTCTTTGGTCACAAAATCCTTTCTCCTCCACAGGTCTGACAGGTAAACTATCCTATGTCCTTCTAATTTATTTATAATACCATTCGTTATGTCTAGATCATGAACAAATTTTGATCTTATCTTTGGTATATGATGTTAAGTGTGGGTCAATGTCTAGTTTCTGCCATACTAGTTTCCAATTTTCCCAGCAGTTTTTGTCAAATAGTGAATTCTTTAAAAAAAAAAAAAATTATTATACCTTTTTATTTACAAGATACATGCATGAGTAATTTTTCAGTATCGACCCTTGCAAAACCTTCTGTTCCAAACTTCTTCCCTCCTTCCCCCCATCCCCTCTACTAGATGGCAGGTCGACCAATACATGTTAAATATGTTAAAGTATATGTTAAACACAATATATGGATACATATCCATACAATTATTTTCTGAACAAGAAAATTCGGACTTAGAAATAAGGTAAAAATAACCTGAGAAGGAAATAAAAAATTCAAATGAACAAAAACAAAAGGATTGGAAATGCTATGTTGTGGTCCACACTCATTTCCTACAGTTCATTCACTGGGTGTAGCTAGTTCTCTTCATTATTGAACAAAGGGAACTGATTTGGTTCATCTCATTGTTGAAGAGAGCCATGGTCATCAGAATTGATTATTATATAGTATTGTTGTTGAAGTATATAATGATCTTCTGGCCCTGCTCATTTCACTTCAATTCATGTAAGTCTCTCCAGGCCTTTCTGAAATCATCCTATTGGTCACTTGAAGTGACTCAGGACTGCAAGGGCCAGCTGTGGAAGTGCCCTGCTGAGAGCCCTGCTGTGTGGATTAGCGACTGCCCAGGGGCTAGAGAGTGAGCCCCAAAAGTGTCACTACTCCTGCCAAAAGCCCGCTGTGGGTATTAGCAATTGCCCTGCCCCTCTTGGCACCGGAAATGTCTCTGTCCAGGGGAGCATCGTCCTGCTGGGGAAGTTCTATTGCCCCAGCCTGAGCAATTAGAGTGCAGATTAGAGGCTGCACCCCCATCACCCCTCTACTTCTCCTCCCCCCGCCCGCGTAGATTTTTGACTGCCCTGAGCAAGCCCTACTGCAGAATGCTGCTGCACAGCTGAGCTGTAACCTGTGCTGGTTCCCTCAGTTCCAGTTTTGGGTGGGTATCTCCAGATCCTGTAAGGTTCTGGCGTTTTTTACCTTTGACTTTAATTTCTCTGCTGGTCTTCTGCTTTGTAGCCAAAGCAGAACAGCCCAATCTATGGTAGAGTCCTCTCTGTAAATTTTCCAACCACAGATACTATTCAGGCCCTGGTGGGCTCTGGATGCTAGCCTCTGGTTCTATCCCTGTTTGTACTGGTCTACTCCTGCGGCTCAGGGCAAATCTTTTCTGGCGATTTTCCACATTATCTTCAGCTGGTGAGTTGTTGCACTTTCGATCTTCATTAATTTTACCAGTCAAGTGCTATTTTTGAGTCTGAATTTAATAATTTAATAATTAGTAGTGAGGATATGAGAGAGCTCAGAAAGTCACATGTACATTGTCTGCCATCTTGGCTCCATGTAGTGTTCTCTTCTTTTATATAATATATAATGGTTCTCTCTGGGAGCAGATTTCTTGGGGAAGTTTTCTGGAGGCAGTCTTAGTTTTAGTTCAGAGTAATAATCACTCCAAATGCCGCCAGTGTTAAAGTAGTTCTTTATTGTTTCTTCCAAAATAGCCTAGTTAGCTTTCTTTGGTTCTGAGAGCTCTTGTTGCTAGCTTCAGCCTTTCTCTGAATCTTGGTTCTGTCCAACTGCAGATTAGCTTCTCAATCTCCCAAACTGAACTCTCACTCTGTCAATCTTCCGAAGTGATTTCTGGCTCTAGCTCAATTCCGACTCCTGGCTTCTTCTGAACTGACTGGCTTCTTCTGAACTGGTGCTCCTCACTCTGAATCTTTTCAACTGAACCTGCTGACTGAGCTCAGCTATTTTTATGCTCTCTCAAAGGTTGACTCCTCCTCTGAGAGTGGGATTATGGGAGGTGTGAATTCACAAAGTTACAAAGTTACCTTTGAATCTCTCATACTTGTAAACTTCAATGAGTACTTAAATACATTGGTGAATTAGAGAATTTGCTAAGTACCATGCTAAATTAGGCAACTGTCTTATCACTTTGTAAGGATTCTAACAGCTTCTCCCCCTAAAACTACGAATTCTGTATTTCCTAACATCATATTGTCCCCAGATTATACTTTTCTCTTTTCTTTTCCCTTTACCCCTGACCCCAGTATTTAATTTATAGGCACTATTTGCCTTAAGCAGTCTTCTCCCTTTCTTATTATCTTTCCCCTACTATTTCTGTATTTCCTTATATAAAGCCTACTCCTTCCCTTTTTGCTTTTCCCCTCTCACATTTCCATAAGGTGAGAGAAGTTTCTTTGTAAACCAAATATGTCTAATATTTTCTCTTTGAGCCAAAGCTGATGAGAATAAGATTCACACAATGTTTATCCCCCTTCCTTGTTTCCCTCAAATACAATAGATTTCCTTTGCCTCTTCATGAGATGTAATTTCCCTCATTTTATCTCCACTTCCTCCCCCCCCCTTTTTTTTTGGTACAATCCCCTTTCAACCTCTAGTTCCTTTTTTATATTATAACAGTAAAATCAAATTATACATTCACTCTCTATGTATATCCATAACAGAAATACAATTCTCAAGAGTTCTTTTTACCTTTTTATGCTTCTCTTGAGTCTTATATTTGGAGGTCAAAATTTTTGTTTAGCTCTGGTTTTTTCATCAGAAATAAATATTTCACTGAATGCCCATCTTCTTCCCTGGAAGAAAATATTTGGCGTCTCTTCCCTCATAATATTTGAAAAATAAAAAATAAAAAAACAAAAAACTCTCTTCAACTCTATTCTCTTCTGAACCACAAGCTATCCTTGACCCTCTTCAGTACGCTCCTATCAAACTATATCTCCTCCTCATCTCTGTTTATTGAAGTCTTTATTTTTCCTCAGTTCCCAATCAATAAAGTAATAAGCATTTATTGTATACTTAGTATATACTCAGCATAATAGCATGCACTAAAGATACAGACAAAAGTGAAATAATTTCTGTTCTCAAGGAACTTATATGAAAAAGCCCATGAATCTTCTTTTCCCCTGCTTTACTTTTTCAAGTTTTTTTTTTTAAACACTTCATCTACATCTTTTATTTACCCTTATTCTAGCTCACATCATCCTTATTGGTGTATATTTCGTATGTATTCCACCCTTCCTATGACTATTCCTTAGAATGCATGTCCATGAAGACAAAAGGATTCTCATTTTCCAACTTTGTCATTTTGCTCACATACACTCCAAAAATTTAGTTATTGGCTCTATTACTTTTCCTTTACTCTTTCATTTTGGGTATATCCCCCTTTTTATTTTTTTAAAGATTTATTTTTTTCTTATTTGATATTTTTATTTTCCCCAGTTACATATGAAATAATTTTTATATTTGTTTTTAAAACTTTGAGTTCCAGATTCTCTCCCTTTCTTCCCACTTTCATCAACCATTGAAAAGGCCCATGTGAAAAAATGCAAAATAAGATCTGTATTTCCCCTTTCTCCTAAAAACCCTCAAGAAAAACAAAGCAAAAAAAGTATACTTCAATCTGTATTCACACACATTCAGTTTTTTCTCTGGCTATGGATGACATTTTTCATCATAAGTTCTTCAGAGAAGTTTTGGATCATTTTATTGCTGAGAACAGAATTCACAGCTGATCATCCCACAACATTGCTATTACTGTGTGCACTCTACATTTCATTTTGCTTAAATTCAAATTTGCTTGAAGGACTTTTCAGGTATTTCTGAGAGTATCCTGCTCATGATTTTCAAGAGAACAATAATATTCCATCATCATCACATACCACAATTTATTCAGCTATTCCATTCTATTTCTCTTATTTTCATTTTTTTTACTCAAGATCTTACTTATTTTCAGGGCTTTGACATTCATTGTTATTCAGGCCCAACTACTTGGAAGATATTTCTACTTTGCTATTCCTGTTGTTCCTGTGAGAACTGTTGTCTCAAATTCAAAAGGAATAATAGAACATTCATCATCATTTTCCTAAAACCAGCTACCCTACTCCTATGGACATTCCTATTTTGTACATATTGTCTCTCTGTAGAATGGAAGTATCTTAAGAGCAGGAGGTTTCACTTTTGTCATTTTTTCTTTTTAACCCCAGGACTTAACATAAAGTCTATCATATGATAATCACTTGATAAATATTTGTTTATTGATTCATTGATTTTTGCTTCATATAAGGAAAATAAGTCCTATTCTCCACTCCAGCTAAATAAATAGCATTGTCACTGGCTTATGTCCTTTCCTCTAAGAGATCTAGGTCATAATAACCCATCAAGAACAGATGTAACTAATTTCCTTGTCATTTCTTATCAATGTAACAGAAAAAAATCAACCAACATAGTGAGCATCTTTGAATACATTTATATGTGTGTCTATATATATATGGCACATACATATATAATACATACTCATATATGTATTATATATATTATTATTATACACATTATACAATATTATATAGATATATATTTGTTGTTCTGTCAAATATTGTATAATGTGTATAATAATATATGCAACATAGGATCATGAAAAGTTGGACTAGTGTCTGACTGAAATGACAGAACAACAAATATGCAACATTCTTTATTGTTCATCAAAAGGAAAGTACCTCAACATTTCTCTGTGATTAATATTCGTCATTATAGCATAAGCATCCCCTATGGGGTATCCCCCACAATTCATACTTTTATGTTAGACCTCAGGTTCAAGATACCCAACTATATTTTTCATAGTTGGCCAGCTGATACAGGAAAACTTATAGGAAAGGCATTTACTAAAATGGCATGAAAACAATTGTAACAAACATCCTCCTCCCCTTCCTTCCCCATAAATTAGGAATACGTGCTACTATCATTATACACAGCATCAGGGAGGAAAGTGGATAAAAACATAAGAGGACACTACATATATATACATATGTATTATATTATATATGTATACACACCACACACACACACACACACACACACACACACACACACACACACACAATTCTTTCTCTTTTTGGTTCTTCCATTATGCTTTTAAGTTGTCTTATATGTTGCTTGAGTGGCTCTTCTTCCTTCACTATGCATCAAACTCTATCAGTTTATATCTTCTCATATCTTTCCATATTGAATTCATCATATTTATCATTTCTTATAATGTAACATTCTATTATAATCAAACATTTTAGCCATTTCCCACCTATCCTAGTTTTCCAGTTTTTGTGGACAAAAACGTTATTATTAATATTTTAAGCTATATTATATATTATTGTAATATATAATAAATATTATAATATAATAATATATAACATGTATATTATATATTATATAATTTTTATATATAATATCTATTATATTATTTTGGTATAATTTCAGATTTTTTTTCTGGAATACTTTCACCAACACAAATTCGTCAGTTGTGTATTTATCTTTCCATATTACAAAGATGGGAGGTTTTTCAGTGGTATGCTCATCCCAGAAACAACTTGGCTGAAAACATTAAAAATATGCTTATCATGCTTGCAGATGATACAAAACTGGAAGAAATAAGGTGATATGATATATGTTAAAGTCAAAACTCAAAATAATTTTAACAGACTGGAACCAAAGGCTAAAACTAGGAACATGAAATTTAACAAATTTACAATTCACAAATTTAACAAACATTTCAGCTGTAGGGAAAAGGAATCACTTATGTATAATATGGGGGAAATTTTAGAAGCATGTCAGGAGAAAAGGATTTGGGGCTTTTTTGTTTGTTTTCTATTAACCACACAAACAATATAAGACAAGAGTGGATTTCAAACAAAACAAAACTTATACAATCTTAAATTGCCTTAAAAGCATTTCACAAGTTCAAACTGCTGCACTCTGGCACTAATCAGACCACATTTGGAGCAGTACGTTAATTTCTTGTTGCCACATTTTAAAATTACTAGGGAGTAATCAGAAGGTGATTAGAAAGGTCTGATGGTACTGTCTCTATAAACTGTACCATCTGGGAAAAAAAAAATTGAAGGGACTAAAAATGAGAAGATTTTGCTAGAAGACAATGGAAGCAAAGCATTTCCAAGACTATCACAAAAAAAGAGAGAAATGTATAGCTCAAAGGGATAAAATTATAGAAATTTAGATGGCATGGAATTTAAAAATCATCTATTCTGATTTCATAGGAGGCAAATTTTATCAGGAAGAATTTAATAACAATTAGAATTGTTCTTTCCCAGATATAAAGAGATGCTTTATTAAGTACTATGTTCATTATCACTAGAATAGTGGGATCTTCTTTCAGGGATGTGTATTATTTACACACTTGACCTCTACGCCAAGATTCTTTCAGTATTATTGTTGCTATTATTAGTGGAGAGTTAGGTGGTGCACTGGATAGAGTTCTGGACTTGGAATTAAGAAGACTTACCTTTATATATTCAAATCCAGTGCCTAGATTTGTGTTGTGTGACTCTAGGCAAGTCACTTAACTCTACCTCAGTTCCTCATCTGTAAAATGTGCTGGAGAAGGAATTGACAAACTAGTCCAGTGTCTTTGCCAAGAAAACTCCAAAATGGAGTCAGTCATGAGAGTCAAACATGTTTGAATAACAACAACATTATTATATAATTATTACTATTGCTTCTATACAAGCCTTCCCTAGCTAATCTTGACTAACATTCATTTGGTGTCCCTTTGGCTCTTAGCCACAATGATTGTACAACATCAATTAGAGCTTATATATAGTGTCTCTTTATAAATCTTAACTATTTTTGTCCCTATCTTGTGCAATCCTTTTGGATTTTGGATTACTACTCCTTGAGGACAAGGGCTAGTGATTCCATTGTTTTTATATTTCCTTACACTATCTAAAATGATGAATAGCATGCTGAGAGAATTCACTGAGATTGAGGATTGCATTCACTCACTTGATTCTCTTTTAAAAATTCATTTTACAGAATTGCAGCATTTCAGATTTGGAATGGACCCTGGAAGCCACCTAAACAAGAATCATCTCTACAACACAACTGACAAGTTTTCATCCAATCTTCATTCTGAAGGCCTCAAATAAGTGAGAGTCCACAATCTTCATTCCACTCACTTTTTCACTGTCCCAAACTTTCCTCTCTCTTCTCTACAAGACATATCCAGCCAGCCAACTATCTATGCCATATAGTTGTCTTCTGTTGTTAACACTTCAGAACAATGATAACTGAATGTCAGAGTAGTTACTTGAAAAATTCTATAACTTGAACTTTCTTTCCTATCAATGGAATTATTTAGGAAATAAATAATCCCTTATTTTATAGGAAACTGGAAATTCCTCAAACAAGATATGCCATTTCCTGATTCCAAGCATTTTCTCTGACTTCCCCCATGACTGCAATGTTCTTCTCATCTCAAGCTCCTAGCTTTCTTGGCTTCTTTCAAGACCCAACTAAAATCCCACCTCCTGGAAGCTTTTTCTGACTTCTCTAGTACCTTACCTCCAATTTGTTCTTTATATAGTTTGTTTGTATATAGTTAATTGCATGTTGTCTCTGCCATTAGTTAGTGAACTTCTGGAGAGTAGGGACTATATTTAACTTCATTTGTATCCCCAAAGCTGAGCAAAATGCTTGGCACATAGCAGGCACTGTAATTAATGTTTATTGACTGACTGACTGACTGACAGAAATATATTGATTCCCAATCTTGATTTAAGACACAAATCAGGGGCATCAGGAGTCATGAATTCTTGGAAGGAAAAAAAATTGAAGAACCATACTTCTCATGTGAAAATCTACAGGAACTGATATGGTGTCTGGGATTTAGAGATGAAAGGACCTCAAGAACCATCTAGACAAACCCTTCTTTTTACACATGAGAAAAGTAAGGCCTTTTCCCCAAGGTAGTAAGTGTGGAAGAAGCAGGATTCAAATTCAGGTCCTCTGATTGCAGAACTCTCTTCACTGAACCAGGCTACCTCCCTCAAATTAAGTAGAAGTAATATCTGTCATAATATAAAGAAAAACACTATCGAAAAACAGCCAGATTGATTAATTAAAAGAACACTTTTAATGTATAAAGAGCACTCCTGGCCTCAGAATTCAGATAATGAAACATATTTCCCTCCTCTTGGTATAGAGGTAGGGGGTTGTCAGATGCAGAATGTTGCATAAACTATCAGATGTGAATCACTATGTGGACTGGTTTGGATGAACTCTTTTAAGTATGTCATAAGTATTCATAGAAGGGAGTAGAGAATGTGGAGAAAGAAATGTGATGTAAATACCAAAATCACCCATGAATTTTTTAAATTATAGCTTTTTATATACAAAACATATGTATAGGTAATTTTTCAACATTGACCTTTGCAAAAACTTTAAACTTTTCCCCTCCTTCCCTCTATCCCCTCCCTTAGATGGCAGGTAGTCCCATACATGTTAAATATATTAAAGTATAATTATCAGTAAATGTTAAAGTATTTCCTCAAATTCTAATCAAAAACACACATACACACAAAGAATCAAGAAACAGAGAGGTATTTTAAAAGGAAAGGAGAAGAAGCCTGATCCAGGACAATATTATATTTATTTATAACAATTCTAACCAATCTTCCACTTTCTTAAGTCATAACAGCAGTAGCAGCATTGCCGATTTTGCCATCAATAACAGCCAAGATTCACTAGTTATATAAGATTTCTGCTGAGATGATCCAGTCTGTTGCCAGGAAGTGAACTTTCTTCATGCTCACAGAGGGAGGTGGTGGTGGAATGAAATGAAACACAGAATATGTAGTTTAGAGAGTAAATGTAGTCATTATACATTAATTTCATCCTCTTTTTAAAACAAATGAGGGGTGGAAGGGAGAAGGAAAGAGTATTACTTATTTTAGTTCCCTTAATGGAGTCACAAAACCTCAATAGTATATTTAATGCAACTCTTAGTGAGAAAAGTTTAGAAGCCACTATGGTATTGAGATCAAGAAAAATATTATCATTCATTCCTACAATGAATCTATCACAAAACATTACTTAGTGTATATTATATCCAGGCTTTCTGATTCAGAATTCAATGTTCTTTTCAATGTAAGTTCACCTGCCACGTCCATTTATAAATAGGACCAAGGACGACAAGTGGGATACAAAATAGACATGGACAATAGGGGTATGAAGAAGGACAGTAATTAGAATGAAGACACAAAACCTGATCAGAATCAGCAAGCAAGGCTAACATGACCCTAAGCTAATTAACTCTTGACATAATGCCAATCTATCATTCTGAATTAGAATCTTACATCCTCTTGGACTGTAATAGTCATGTTATCTGTCTCATTTTAATAAAAAAAATCAACATTGTAAAAAACTAAATTCTTATGAAAGAATATTTGTGAAATTCTTGTGAAATAATTGTAGGTGTTGTGTTCTCCTCACATAGGAAAAGTCCCCAGGCAGAGTTGAACCCACAGATAGAGATAATTAAGTAATTCCAATTGAGAAGATTAGAACTGGGTAGAATTGAGTACTCCAGATGAGCAAGAAGAGCAAAAAACTGAACAGGTTGTTGTTACTGTAGGCAGAGGTATACAGGAGCCTGTTGAACCAATTGCTAAATTTTCAGTATAAACATTTAACACTTCTGAATTTGGGGGTGGGGTGGGGAACCTTACACATCAAGGTTAACTTATTGTTTTGTTGATTATCTGAACTTAAAAAAGGGATGAAGAAAATGTTAATAATCTAGATTAAAATTAAAAATATATCATGAATACATTTCTCTCCTTGTGAAACATTTACCAGCACAGCCCTGACTATTGGACAAAAAATTCTATTTTATGTCAGGAAAAGCATTAAGGCCATTGTCCTATTGCAGAGTTACAATACCACTAATTAAAAAGAAAGTAGTGATTACTTGAGATTTTTCAGTATTTGTACTATTTTAAAACACCATACATTTTGGAGGCTGTGCTTAGGATGGTGTTTACCTCACAAACTTACCCTGATGACTGGAAACAGTTTGTACAAACATGTACAAACTACACATATATCATTTAAACAATCCCCAAATTAGTTTTAGAATAGACTTACAGACAAAACTTTGAGGATATCATACTTATGAGTATATCATTTTATTTAATGTGCCCAAAGTATTACAAAATAAAGGAGCCACAGGGGAAAAAAAAAACTATTTTCTATCAAGAGTATAATTAACTTATCACTGACCATTAATGTGTCAAGTAAAGTCAAAAAGCACGTATTTTCTATGGTGAAGTACTGTGCTAAATGCTGGAAATACAAATATAAGCAAAAAGAAATATAGTCCCTCCCCTTAAGGAGCTTAACAGTCTAATGGGGAAAGCTAGCACATAAAAGAAATCTGAAAAGATGAATAAGGTAGGACATGATGGAAGATTTGTAGCCTGATAAGAAATTAAGAATAACATGATAGTGTTACTTTTTTTTTTAAGCTAAGTTGAGGGTGTGAGGAATTAGAAGACAACTACTCAGAGATCACTCAAAATAGAAAGCAGAAAGGTTGTTTATTAAAACCTCTGGAGGATGAGCCGTGCCATCACAAGATAAGAAAGAGAAAGCTCGTGGTTGGAGGGCTAAAGATGTAGTAAAGATACACAGCTTTTATACAAGAGATTACATCACAAGTAAGAGAGCATTGAGAAGGGGAGGGAGAGGTATCTAATTGGTTGTTGCTATTCAGAGAGATTGGAATGGAAGGTTTCTGTTTCCCCGAAATTACCTGATTTCTAGGAAACAGAAAACCATGCCTTTAGGCTTAATCAAGCAGATAGTGGTCAAGCTAATAGACTAAATATCAATAAATGTCACCAGTAGATATGTTTATAGCTGGCCAAAGCTCAAGTAAATATGGCCTGCACATATTATACAGGTTGTAGGGGACACAGAAATAATGAAAATAAAATACAGAAAAAGAATTCATACATTCCTGTAAGTTCTTCACCTTATCTCTCTAGTCTACACAATTCCCCCCTTGTAATATGTAAATGATTTTTATCATATTTCTATGAAGAACTTACACACTGTTCAAAATCAGCTAGCATATCTATACCTTGTTTATCAAGTTCACCATCAAGATCATCCCTCTCTAATACATTCCAGCCTGTTTTCTGAAGAATTATCATTTTAATAGCATCTTCTGTATGCAATATTTTGATAAAGACCGTTGAACTATTCTGGTTAATAATGTAATTATACAAGGTTAACATAGTGGCAACAGGATAATACCACTGATTGCAATACATTCATACCATAAAAATTGCTTCCACCAACTATCTTAGAAACAGTTATCATAGAATTGGCATTTGGCAGACATAAAAATAAAAAGATAAATTAACAAAGATGATAATCTAGGAAAACTGAGGCACAACATTATACACTCTCCTGAATATTTGAATTATTGAATTACTTTCTCCTGGATACCTGGGAGGTCTCAGCACCATAATCTCAGCATCATAATTTTGACCAACCAAATGTGAAGCAAATAAATCAAAATGAAACTAGAAAATGCAAGGACTTATGGCAAGGCCAAGTCTCTTTCTGACAACCCCAGAGTTATCAGCAGTAAAAAGGCCCTCATCTCAGCCAGAGGATTCAGTTTGAGATGGACAGTTCACTATGTTAGGTGGTCTTCAGTCATTTGTGCATTTAACTCAGTTTCTGCTTATATAGGGAATAGCAGTGCTCAAGATAGTCATGCTGCCCATGCTAGGTGGGAAAGAGTGGGGCCTGGAGTACCTCCACTTGTCCCCTCTAATAGAATAGGAGCTGCTACTAGGATCCAGAAAGGATTTCTGAGCAGAATATGCACAGTTAGACCATGAAAGCAGGCAAACCCCGAACTTTAGAGACTTGATCTCAAAACTGCAATGTCCTTTGAGAATGCTGAAATAGTGATTAAGGAACTGGGGTTAGAGGAGTGGAGACTGCCAAGTCCCAAGGTGTATGATTTCTGATTATTTCTAAAAACTGAGTCTGCCAGGACAATTCCACAGAATAAGGGGTTTCAAACCTGAAGCATAGTAAAAACAAAAAAAGGACTGTGTAAGGACTTCCAATTCAATCTGAAATGGTGAGGTAGGGGGTGGAGCAGAAATACCTAAGGCAAAGTGAACAGAAAACTAAGGGTTCCCACTCTTTTAGATATTTTGAGAAAAATCCACCAATTTCCTTAGTTCCCTATTTCTTCCTCTCCTTTTTTTTTTTTCTCATGGAAAGGAATCATCCAAAAAAAGTAAATAGTCAAATAACCATCCCACATATAAATCCCAAGAGTGATTTAAAATTCCTATATATAACAGACTAGTACAGGAGGAGTTTCCTAAAAAAAAAAAAAAAAAAAATCCCTCAAACAATTACATATTCTGAAGTGAACATAGATATTATAAACATATTATAACTTCCTTAACAGCAACAGTTACCAACTTTAACAATTTCCATCCAAAATCTTAAATACACAGTAGTAGATGACCAAGTCAGTGTTTAACAGTCATTCATCAACCATTTCCAAGTCCCCCATATCAGTCCATCAGAGGCAGGGGAGATGGTCTCTCATTCAAAAACTGCTTCATGCTGATAAGGGGTGGAGAACTGGCTCTCAGTCCAAGCAGGGAGATGGATATGATGTGCTGACAACAATAATGGGCTGATCCAGGTCCCAAAAGCAGGTCAATATAGCTATAATGTGACCAAAATCTGGAACAAAAAACAAATTTAACAGACAAAGATTAAAACAGTCTGGAACTGCTACAAAATGTGAGGAGGCCAGTATAGCTTGGCCAGCAGTTCCTATGTGAAGAAACAAGTTTACTTCACAGGACAGGTAGTCCCAATAGCAGTTAGGTTTCACAGAGCACTGTGCTAATTGACCTTCTCATTATTTACAAACATTAAAAAAAACTTGAATATACATAGACACAAATATCCAGTAACAGATAGATGACCAGGATAAATACTCATTTGCCTAAGTATTTAGGATATAATGATTACATATAACCAGATTGGAAACAGCAAGGTATGACATATTTGGATTGCGTTAATAATTCAGCAAGGTATGACATATTTGAATTGCATTAACAATTCTCATTAACTATTGTTCTGATCATAGAAATCAGTCACAGGAGGAAAAAATGCAGGGACATGAATATAACATAACATAAGCAGTTAAAACTCAACCTTCAGCACATCAGAGAATGAAGCTTTAAAACTCCCAAATACTATTAACTATAAGCCCCAGAAATTTTATCTCCAAAGTTTCAGATAAATCCCAAACAGTTATTTACCATGACCTTATATTGATAACAGTAAGAAATTTATCCCAGAAAATTCACACAATTCTTACATACCCAAATAGATGTTGAATCTTGAATAAGATGAATGTTATACCAATCATTTTGCTTTTAAATACCCAATACACAGAAAAATCTCAAACTATATATCATTCACAACAAAAACATTTTCCAGAGAACAAAGGCAAAAACTATTATTTTTGGAGTCCCTTGGCATCAACACAGTTAATTAAAACTTCCTATTTTCACATGAAAGAATCTGAAAAGTTCTTGAAAACATTAATTAAACTTTCTGAAATAACTCATTCAAACTATATATCACATTTCTGATCATATTCTTTAATATTCATAACCATTATGCATCTCAAGAAACAAATATTCAATCAATTAATATCTTATAAGAACAGTCTGTCCCTTTAAATCATCACTTGCTTTCTTCAGCCAAAAGCAGCTGCAGCTTTCCACTGCTGCTCTGCTGCTTCCATCTCTCCACCCCCAGCAAAAACAGATCCTGTCTCACAGCTGTCTCCCTGTGACTATCCTTTCCAACCAGTTCCTTCTTTTTTCCACTGGTTTCTTCTAGAAATCATTTGCTCCTACTAATCAATCCTTCTTAAATCACCTTCATTTTCCTGTCCCACCTCTCTGTCTCTCTCTTCTCCCAATGCCTACTTGCTCAAACCTTCTCCAACATATTTTTAAAACTACCAAACCAATAACCCTTCTGACTAGATGTTCCATTTAAACTATTAATTGCTTTGGTAAATCAATCTCTCTTTTCCCTTGTCTTTAAATCACCTTTTTAAATTTTAAACTTCAAGATTCACAATTAATTTTGAACCAAATTTCATAAAACTTATAATAATATAGTTTACAAATTACCCAATACATTTAAAAAGCAACATACCATTTAAGTAGGGAGATACAAAAATGACCTCCTCTAAGGTAAGCTACTGGCATTTTGTTTAATAACCTATATTTTAAATTTGAAGTCCAACCAAATAATAAAAAAAAGTTTTTCTCTTCAGTTGTAAAGGCCATGATATTAAAACAATTCTTAAGATTTTATACTCAGAATAAATCTAACATGTGCAAGGCAACAGTAAAATTATTTCCCCCAATTTCAAAATTATAGTACTGCTTTACAACATAGTAAGTTCCCAAAACTCTCAATCAAATGTTGCAGACAATTTAGCCTTCTTAAACTTAGTTCTGTTCTCTAATTCCATGAAAGCAAACTTACTAATAATGATTTTTCTTTCTTTTCCTGGGACAATTTTTAGAAACATGCCTAGTTTTCCCACAGGTCCAACAGGTCAGAGAACCTCTGTGTTCAGTTATTTACCTCTCTTACTCTATTTTTATTCCTCCCTTCCAATATCTGCAATTTCTTATTTCCAATCTTAACACACATGACAATTTAAAGTTATTTTAAAATTAACCAGTACTTTAGTTTGTGAAATTTTCTAAAATCTACCTAGATATTCCACTCAAACTTCTTTTCTTTAGTAAGACAGGAAAGAGTTAAGTACCAATCCTTGCTTTATCTTGAGATTTTTTTTCCCCTCTGGCAGGATTCCACAAGCCTGAGTTCTGATAACAGGGCCCCTTATTTACAGGAGTAATAGCCACTGTTCTATTTTCTCAAAACTTTCCAAACTTTTAATCTCTGTTTTTATTTTTCCTCTTCTCTTCCCCTTCCTGCAAAGCCACTGCCAGAGGCAGAGGGAGAGAAAGAGAAAAAAGATTTTCTTTTCTTGAGAAGTCCAAAACTAGTTCCTAAATTACCTTACCATGATCTAAGACCAATACATTCTGAGCCATTATGAAAGAATTACTACTCTGAATGAATTCCAATTCCCACAATTCGGCCTGATATTTTTCTAAGCCTGCAACACAGAGGCTGAATTCTTATCTCTTCCGAGCTTGCTAACTTTTAACACAGAACAAAAACAATGCAAAGCACACACACACACACACACACACACACACACGCACACACACAACTCTATTTTCACCTTTTACATACAGATTAAGTCTGATATACCCAAATTGTCTTTCCAGTTTTCTTCCCCTTTTATATCTGGGAAGTTCATCCCAGTCTTGAATTCCTTAGCTAACATCCTGATACAAATTCTTGGACTGCCTCTATCCCATTTTACCACGTTGGACCCACTCCAGGTGTTGGCAAAGGCCCTTCCTTACCCTCATGCCCTGCAGCCACCCGAGAACCTCCTTGGGAAAGTCCTTTATCATTGGGGTCGACAGCAGTCCACACCAAAAACAAATTTAGGAGGACTAATCCCTCTTGGTCTCCTTCTACCCAGCCAATAGATCCCCAAACTCCTGAGAGCTTACCTCAAGTTTACACATGTACATATCTTTCAGGCTGCAATGCTGGCCATCAGGACTCTACTTCTTTCAATCTTCAATTTTGCATTCCACTGAGTATCCCTGCCTCAAGTCGTTGTCTAAGAGGGAAGGGAGGCTGCTCATCCAGAGAATGGAGAAAACTACTCCATGGGTGTCTGTCCCTGTCCCAGGGTGCACACAGCTATCTCCCCCAAAGACCCATCCCGGATGAGCCCCCAACTGTGAGGGATGTAGAAGATCCTTACCCCAAATGACTACTCAGAGATTACTCAAAATAGAAAGCAGAAAGGTTGTTTATTAAAACCTCTGGAGGATGAGCCATGCCATCATGAAATAAGAAAGAGAAAGCTCCTGGTAGGAGGGCTGAAGAAGTAGTAAAGATACACAGCTTTTATACAAGAGATAACATCACAAGTAAGAGAGCATTGAGAAGGGGAGGGAGAGGCATCTAATTGGTTGTTGCTATTCAGAGAGATTGGAATGGAAGAAATCACCTGATTTCTAAGAAACAGAAAATCAGGCTTTCAGGCTTAATCAAGCATCTGCTTGGTGGTCCTATTTAATTTGGAGTCTATCTTATTGTTCATGTGAAGTATCTAAGATAATGTATTGATGGACTAGCTATGTATCCATTATCCATCTGATACTTCAAAAAGTGGTCAAGCTAATAAACTAAATATCGATAAATGTCAAATACTAATAAATGTTTTTGGAATCCTTACAAAGTGTTAACTCATTAGAGTTGATAGAGACAATAATTATCTAATTTAGCATGGTACTTAGCAAATTCTCTAACTCACTAATGGATTTAAGTACTCATTGGAGTTCATAAGTATGGGAGATTCACAGTTAACTTTGTGACTTTGTGAATTCACACCTCCCTTAATCCCTCCCTCGGAGGAGGAGTCAACCTTTTACACCCAGCATAAATAGAGCTTCAGTGAGCCAGTCAGGGTCAGTTCAGAAGAAGCCCATTCTTGAAGGTCGAGTCAGATTCATTCCAACTTTCACCTTGGTGCTGGCTGGAGGCTGAAGGACAAACCTTTGGATTTGGAGACATTCAGTGGGAGCTCTTGGAACCAAGCAGAGAGATAGGCTAAGAAAACTAACTGGGCTATTTTGGAGAAAGCAATAAAAGATCTGAACTTTTAACACCTGGCTGCATTTGGGGTGATTATTGATCTGAACTGATACTAAGGCTGCCTCCAGAAAACCTCCCCAAGAAACCTGCTCCCAGAAAGAACCATTATATTATTTTAAAGAAGAGAACACCATAAATGTCATCAGTTCAAGTTAAATAAATATGTTTATAGCTGGCCATGGCTCAAGTAAATGGGCCTGCACATATTATACAGGTCATAGGGGACACAGAAATAATGAAAACAAAATACAGAAAAAGAATTCATACATTCCTGTAAGTTCTTCACCTTATCTCTCTATTCCACAAACTCTATTCAGTTTGAAATACCTGGGTGCAAATTCTGTATTTACCACTATAAGATTTTATGATCTTGATGTTTATAGGACAACTGATAGTTCAGGTTCAGTGGAATGACAGGAAACACTTGTAATTCATCTTATAGTTAATAAATGGGAAGTTTATCTAAACACAACATGGCAAGAAGATAAACAATGATATAGCATTGACTCAGTTATTGCTTCTGTACCTCTATGTTAGCTATACTAAAGTGTTAGGTATGTCTGGTAAGCCTGAGGAAAGAGCCCCCTCATTCCTCATGTACTGGTATTTGTACTTAGGCCTACAAGAAGCTATTTCTTCTGGATTAGTTAAGTCTTAAGGACAGTTTCTTTTATTTATTTATTTTGAGTTTTTTATTTTTCTTCCTGGAAAGCTGGTTTCATGTTATCTTCAAGTATTGTTTTCAATTTAGTCCTATACCTTATGTCATCTGCATCTATGGATTTCACAGTAGCACAGTGAGAGTATCATACAATAAATTAGTTATTCTCCTATCAATAAACTTTAAGGACAATTTCAATACCATTTAAGGTAGCTTAGACTGAGATAGGAAATTGATCCTACAACAACATCACCAGTTGGTGGCAAAGTCCTAAAGGTCTTCACTATTCAGATGTTCTTAAGACAAACTAAACCTTGGGGATGTGAATAGTCCAATATAAGCAACCCAGGGGAAAAAATAAAAAATATTCAAGTTGAAAGACAGAAAAAAAGACAATATGACAACCCCCTCAAAAAGTGATATAACATAGAAGAAAATGAAAATAAGAAATCCTGGCCTTTGCATCTAGATATTAGAAATTACTAGATCATAGATATTAATGATCTAATGCATGTAGTAAGGCTTTACAAATTTTTTCAGTTTATCACAGGCTCCTTTTCTTAAATGGAGATAAGTACCAGCAGCTCCAGGAATATAAAGGGATTCAGATGATGGTACTTCTAGAATAATTGCTAATCCTCATCCCAAATCAGGGATATTTTTAGTTAGAAGTTAATTACTCTCTTACAGAGTCTTGTTCTGGTACTAGGATAGCTAGAATTCTCTTGTATGAACACCCATCCAGTGTTCTCTGGTTCACTGATTAGTATTGCACTCCTCCTCACTTCAACTGTAAGATCCACCAGAAGGGATTATCAAATCTTTGTGCTTGAAAAGGCGTTGTATTGAGAGATTAACACTTTTTTTTCCCCAAGTGCTTCCAAGTTTTAACTTAATATCCTAAAGATCCTTAGCACTATATTCTGACCTACTGGTTTAATATAAGGATCCTGTGGGCTATACCAACTGCTCCTCCAAAATCACCTTTAGACTCAGAACCTATTTAATTTGGAGTCTATTTTATTGTTAATTTGAAGTATCTAAGATAATGTATTGATGGACCAGCTTTGCATCCATTATCCATCTGGTACATTCGTTGAGGTCAATTTTGATGAAATTCTTTTGAGTGATTGTGGATCTTGTTAGACCTCAATATTCTAAGCGTTGATGAAATCTACAAACAAGAAAATCCCAACAAACAGCAATTCCCTTATCTTATGGACTCTGTTGGACAACTCCCATGAAGAGTAATAAACACTTCTGATGAACATCTATGTCTCCCTGTTTTTGTTTTTTGCTGATGCAATTGAGGTTAAGTAACTTGCCCAGGATCACACAGTCAGGAAGTGTTAAGTGTCCTGAGAGCAGATTTGAGTTCAAGTCCTCTTGTACGTCTCCCTGTTTTATGCCTCATCTGTTTATGCTTTATGTAAACCCTGTGGGGTTGTCCAGAAAAGTTATGGCATCTTTTAATGAATCTTTTATGATTTTAATTTACACATGAGAGACTCCTTTTTGGAGGAAAGCCTTTAAGGCTTTTGCCTTTTGCTCTGAAGAAGCATCCTTTTTTTTTTCTTTTTTCTTTTTTTTTTAAATAATCAACAAACCAATAAGCAACATTCTCAAATATCTCAATCTTAATTGATGTCTGCTGAACCACAAAAATTTCCACATTAGGATCATATGATTGATTGGTGTGAAGCTGGTGCTTCCTAAGTGAACTTAATTCTAAGATCTTTAAGGCCATATAACTTGCCAAACTTATTTTGCCTTTCAAATGACAAGGCTAGAACAAATGTTAAAAGGCTTTACACTAGGGAAGCCAATTGTGGAGAAGAAGGCAAAGCATTTTCTTTCAGAAGAAATGCTATTCTTTTCCTACCCCATCAACACCCTCTCATCTATTGCTTTCTCCTCTACCTCCCATCTCTTAAAAGAAAGTGTTTAACAAAATTGCATTCAGCAAAATTCTGAACTTAAGATCACAACTAAGTAGGGCCAGAGTGTCTTCTGTACTACCTCTATTCTTCAGACAAAACTGAAGTTGTTCTAGGTACCAGGATTTCTAGCTACGAATGGAACACTCACAGAATTTCAGGGTTTTTTTTTTTTTTAAATCACCTACAATGTTTTTTAGAGAGTGAAGAAACTGCACAAATATTAAATGAATAATATTTGAAGAATTTCAACATGTATTGTTGAAATAGCCTCCTGACTAAAAAGTTAAAGTGGTTCCTCATATTGAGAGATGATGTTGTAGATGCTGCCAAAAACTGAGGGAAGAAAATATAAAAGAAAGTCACTTCAGAATAAGCATTAATAACTACTCTACCCCTTAAACAAACTGCTTTGTAGCTCACTTGCATCCCCAAATCATAGTTCTGCCAAATTGTGATACCTAAAAGGTCCAATTTGATTCCTTGCATGAAGTTGTTTAGTTCATCTTCCTTATTATATATACTTTGTATATATATATGTATAGGCATCTGGAGCCATGGGGTTTCATCACTAGCTTCCTTTCTCAAATGGTGTTTTGTGTTTCTGGCTATCTCCACTGATGTCAACTAATTTTTTGATTCCCCTAGATGCTAATTTTTCCTCTTTAAGGTTATTTTCCATCTACTTTCGATTTATCTTATTTGTACCAGTTTATGCATATATCTCCCCAGTTAGTATGCCAGCTTCTTGGGGATGGGAACTATTTTATTTATTTATTTTTTTTGTATCCTCAACATTCTACAACTTACTGTTTATTTACTTTTTTTTTTTTTGGCAATTGGGGTTAAATGACTTTCCCAGAGTCACACAGTTAGGAAGTATTAAGTGTCTAAGGACATATTTGAATTCAGGTCCTCCTGACTTCAGGGCTAGTACTCTATCCACTTTGACATCTAGCTGCCCTTTAATGCTTATTTATTGATCAATTGCATAACCTTCATGTGGAAACAATTCCAAAATTGTAGACATTTAGGACATTGATGTTAAGGGAAAAAATTGCATCTGTGCGACTACAGATACAAATTGGACTTGTACTTTTTACTTAGAAATGCGCTATGCTCCTTGATATCTGATGTCAGATTTTTGGATCGTAGATAATTAACTCTTGTCAATAATGACAGATGTTGCTAAGTTTCCTTGTAAACTCAAATACCTAAGCTTTTCTTGTTAAGAACTACTTCCCATGTATTCATTCTTTATAGATGGCATAGAGAATTCTCCTTTAGATTTTCTCCAAATTCTCCCTGTACATTCTCATGCTTCAATTATGGGTTCAAAATTAACTTCTAAGTTAGTTGTTTGGAATGCAGAATATGATGCCATGTATAGTACAGTTAGAAGTAAAGTAAGGAAATCATTTCTAGTTACAGCTCTGCTGCTAACTAGTCTATATAATCTTCGGTAAATCACAAATAGTCTTCCTCTCAGTTGCCTCTCCTAGATAATAAAGGAATTCTATTACATAATTTGCAATATTGCTTCCATTCTATAAATTCTGTGATTTTGTTATTTTCCCAAATAAGCTGTCCTAACTCATGGCTAGTTCCTCAGCTGATCCATTAAAAGCTTTTGGACAGAATCATACAATCAAGAACTGAAAAGAACACTGGAAATCATTTAGTCTAATACTCTTAATAGTCCAAGAAACTGAATGTCTGAGAAATTAAGTGATTTTACCTTAAGAAGCATTTATTAAGGGCCTACTATATACTGATTATAGAGCAATGGTCTTGATAGCCTGATAGTTTAACACATGCTTTTTTTTTTTTTTTTTTAAACTATACCAGGAAATTTGGCCATAATGTTAGGAAAGCTACAGTACAGACTCCACTCAAATCCCAAGTTCTAACTGAAAACCCAGGACAAGAAGAGATATAGCTATATCCCCTGCCTCTGAAAGATTGCCCTCCTCTGCTACCCAGGAGTTTAAAAAAGAGGCTGATGAGGTCTAGATATGGGGTACCTAAATGAAATTAGGGTTTAATTGAGGTCTAGTGGCAGGTTCGGGGTACAGGGAGTCAAATAGAGCTCCCCTGCAACCTCTTTGGATTTGGGGCAAGGATATGGAGTTAAATGAGGTCTAGTGGCAGCGAGAGTCCCCAGTAATGGAATTTACTGGCCCGAAAAGCTAGATTGATAAAAGAGGTTTATTATGGGTTTTGGAACTAAGGTGAAGGTAGAGATAAGAGGACACTGGAAACAGGATTACAGTAGGCTGGCATGTTTGGAACCTCTGCAAAGAGAGGATTTTAGTTTGGCTCTTTTATAATGAGAGATTTAGCTAAAGAGGCCTGTGGGTGGAGTCCCAAGTTGGCTAAGATCCGGGTGGGGCTGGGACAGGCCTGGATCTTCTATTGGAATTCTATTGGGACCAGGATTTGTGAATCAAGAGGTCCTAGCTTCCAGGATTGATCAACTAGGAGGGGTTGGGAATCAGAAAGAAAGGAATAAATAAATTCTTAAAGGGACCACAACCCGCATCAAGGCTATCCTTTCTTCTGTTCCACAAGACTCTTTAAGCAGTAATTTCATAAATTCTAATACATGCTAGCTTCTTGTGCACAATTGTGCATATCATGGAGGATTTTTGGATTTCTAATAGTAAATTATTTAATCGCGTATTTATGCAACATTAAAAAAAAAAAGTCTTAAGTACACATCGACAACATTGTGTTTCTGCCCTCAACAAAGACTATGAGAACCTTCAACTTCTCAAAATATATAATCACCAAGAAGTCATTTATAGGGCTGCATTTCCCTTTATGAAAAAAGGACACAATAAAATAAGTTGATTCAAGAAAGCAAATCCAAGGATTCTGAGGATACATTTAGCTCGCTGTCCCAAACAAGAATACTAGTTTGATAATTGATCACAAAATCCTGAGGCAGAAAAAGTTATGTATCTTTAAACCATACAGTTCTCTAAGATAAAAACTAACCAACCAACCAAACAAAACCTATATAATATAATTTGGGAACATGGCAACTAAAAGGAGTTGAATATTTTGCTTGACTGGGTTTCAGTTATTGCACAAGGTATCATAAACCAGAATTATCCACCAGTCAGACAACTTCTACAGCTTCTAAGACCAAATGAAAGAGAAAGAAAATCGCTAAACATTTTATAGGCTTTTACTTATGATACATCTTATTTATCATTTATTTTTTGTCTGCTAGTTTCATTGTTATTTTATTGTCTAGTGAGGACTGATTTGAGTTAACCGATTTTCTGGTCATTCCTGATTTTTCCCATTTCATACTTTGTGCCACTTTGAATTTCCCCATCGAGTGTTTCCTCCTGTAAGTCTCCATGTGCTTTATGGGATCAGCTAATGGTCTCTTCTGCGCTCTTAGCCCCCGCCCCTCCCCCCTCCTTGCGTGTGTTCCTTACTCAAACATTCCAGTGATGGAACATTAGGTACTTTCTCCCAATTCACGATGGCTTTTCTGGAAGAGGCAATTTCTAGGGGTTTCCAAAGGTTGACTAAAACAATCTGTCCAAAACAGAAAAACTACTTTAGGGCCAAAAGAATAAGCAGTCCAGGGAGCCAAGTATTTTTCCTGACACAGCATAACCACTGCACGACCTTGGGCAAATCTCTTCAAATTCTCCAAGCTCGGGTTTCCCATTTGTAAAGGGGTATTAATGATACCTCCAGGTGGCATCGGGAAAGAAATGAGTGTGTGACCCAGTGAGCCCAGCTGCGAAAAACAGGAACAAGAGAAGAGACCAATCTGGCTAATGCGAAAGCCTTCTTTGGGTGGTTATTTCCGAACTTAAAAGAAACAACAATAACAAAAAATGTCCACACTAGATTTGAGACAAAGCGTGAGAACTCTCAGGCTAGGGAGTGGGGAAAGGAATGCGAGTTTTAAAGCGAAAGTTGCTGGAGGATAAGGGTGTTAATCAAGTTAAAAATAGACTTGTATCCACTACACTACTTCCGCCTCCCAGTCCCACCCTCAGGGTGGTGGCCTCCGCTGCTTCGGCTTTTTTTTTTTTTTCCTTAAGTCTTAATGGCAGTTGCTTTGTCTGTCCCTCCTGGGGCGGACCACTACGCTCCCAATGCTAGGCTTCCCTCCATCCCTCCCCCTTTCCCTCTTCCTCCTCCTCCACCTCTCCGGGCGTACAGGAGCCTGGGAGCTCGGGGGCGGAGTCAGAGAGAATCCTTCGTCATCTTCGTCATCGTCCTTGAGGCCAAAGCAGCAGCAGCGGGAGGGGCTTTACTCGGTGCCTGGGTAGGTTAAAGTGTTATTCGTCACTGCCGCCGCCGCTGGTGCTGTGTACTCGGCTCGCTCCTGCCGCCGTCGGCGGTGGGTTTTCGCTGACGACCCCGCCCCGCCTCCTTCTGCCTGGAGATTTTGGGCTGTCTCAGGGTGAACCGACTGTAGAAAGCGCACCGCAGCGGCGTTACTCGTACGCCGTAATTGCTGGTGATAGAGGGCGGCGTGGCTCGAACGAGCGTGAGCGTGAGCGTGAAACCCGCTCCCGGGAGCCGCGAGAACCTCATCCGAACGTGAAGGAGAAGAACCTCCTGAAAAGACCGTCGGGAACTTCCCTCCCAATCCCGTCCTCGGATCATCGACTGACCCTGGGGAGGAAGCGGCCCCGTTGTCGTCCTCGCCTCTTCCCTCCGCCTCTTCCAGTGCCCGTCCCCCCTCCCACTCCCTCCTCCCATTTCCCGAGCCTCGGCGTGTCTCGGCCACGCTCCGCTCAGCCGACACAAAGGAGGGAACCAGAGAGCGGAGGCGGTCGCGCGAGCTCGGGGCCCCGGGCTTCCTCTCGCTCGCGCGCCCGGTTCTGGGTCAGCCAACGGCATCTGCTGGCTGTGGAGGAGACAGCGCCTGAGGAGGAGGCGCCGCTGGTGCTGCCACTATCTCCTGTCCTCCAGCTAGTGAGCGCGAGCTCCCACCCGGGATCTGATCCACCGCACGCGCCTCACACGGCCCGGGAGCCACCGCTGCAGCCGCCGCGCGACTTGCTTGCTTCCTTCCTCCAAGCCGTCGCGGAGGCTGAGCCGGCCCTCCCATTAGCGTTCTGCAGCTTCTCCTTATTCCCACCGTCTTCAGAGTTTCTAGGCCTCCTGGAGCCTACCCCGTGTAAGTAAGGAGTAGACGAATTCTTTGGGGGAGGAGGGAACGAAGATGGAAGAGAGACCGCCCTTCCGCCGGTGCTTTGTATGGGCTTTGCTGCGGAGTGGGGGAGGGGAATTGTGGGGAAATTGGACGGTTATTTTGGGGGGCCATAGGATGTGCGCCGAGGTATGAATTGGCGATCCGGAAGGCCTCCCTCATTAGGGACGAGGACGCCGGGGGGCCCCGGCCCCTTCTTGAGCTAACCCAGGCCTGGCCGAATTGAAATCGTTCCCTGGAACGAGCTCGAGGAGCCCGGGCCTAGGGGCGAGCGTGCTGGGCCGGGCCGAGAGGGGTGGAGGCCCACCTGCGCGAGGCCCAGGGAGGGGGAGGGAGAGAAAGGGAGTGAGCGTGAGCAAGGCCCCCGAGGAAGCACAAAGGCGGCGGCGTCATTTTGTCGTCGTGGCTCCAGGCCTTTCTTCCCCGGCTTCCTCCTCCCATCAGTCCTTATTCTCACACCATTGGGGCGGCCTCGTCGTGGCAAGAACGTGGGAACCGTCATCCCTTCACCCTTTAGAAATCCGTCAGGAAGAGGTTGCTCTTTTCTCTTGTAAATCGGCGGCGACTGCTACTGCCCTGGGCGAGAAAAGAAAGGGAGAAAGAAACAAAGAGAGGAGGAGGACTCCGGACGCCGAGTGTGTTTGTGTGTGTATGTGGTTTTTGTGTGTGTGTGTGTGTCTGTGTGTGTGTGTGTGTGTGTGTGTGTGTGTGTGTGTGTGTGTATGTATGAGTTGAGTGTGTTTTCCCTTAACCTGACCCTTGGCATGTATGGAGAGGAGGTAATAGACCCCGGGGTGCTGGTTTGTTCAGCATGACTCAGTGATTTTGTACCTCACCAGGCCATGCAGGTCTCGTAGGCCTAGATTGAGGGGGGGAGCCCCCTTATTCTCTAAGGGTGAACACGTAAGCTGTTTTGAACAAGCATCAATACTGTCGGCTTTGTTTAACTGAGGGGCAGGTCTTCCCTTCTGTACCTTTTTTTTTGTGGGGGGAGCGACCCCGTTTCCACATACTCCCCCTTTTTGCGTGTTTCTGCCTCCCCCTCCCCCCCACACACCTGTCTTTGGCTTGAGGAAATGTGTTTGGTTTTCTCTTTTGTTCTAGGTTACTCTGGTTGTATAGGTCGCAAAACGTGATCCTTTTAAAGCCATTTTCCTTACAAGTTGTGGAACAAATCTTCGCAAAAATACAGGCTCAAAACAAAGCTTGCATTTTTTAAAAGGGTTTTGAGGTTGGCTATACACAGTTTTTTCCCTTCATTGTGGACCTTCTGTGATTGTTTTTCAAGAGGTTATTAGGTTTGAAGCTGGGTCCCTCTGACCTAAATACTATTTATCCTGTCACTCAAGTTTTTTTTAAGGGATTCACTTTTTGACTACCACCATCTTTTCCCCTCAAATCTCTTGAATTTGTGCAAATATTGCTAGTTAATTTGAATTGAGTTTTTAAATGCTAATTTCCCAGAAGTTGAAACTGTCAGCACAAAGAACTACATTTCAAAGATACCTTAGTTAAGATAGGGGGTATGAAGATTTTTATTACTTGTCTTTTTTCAAAGATAAGGTAAGAGTGAGGTGTAAAATTTATCTAAACTTTATTGTTGCAGCGCTAAAATTAATCATGGTGAAATGTCCTGTTTCAGTCTGTTTTACAAAATGATTATTTGATAACTGAACTAATGGTAAACAGGCCTCCCCACCCCCAAAAGTTTGTGCAACATAGACTAATTAGCATAATTTACATTGATGGGCCTCAGCTGGCTGTTATGTTAAAATGTTTGGAGCTCTTTAAAATGGCTGATTCATGATGCTTTATTTTCTATATGGGGTTTTAGATTATCCTCTTTCGTTACATAAAGGAAACTGGAGCAATGTTAATGGGATTTTACATTTTCCCATTACAGTAGTTTCCAGTCTTAGTTCTTTAGGTCTTGGAGTTAGCAGCCTCTGAGGTATAAATAGAAGCTGATTTCAGAGGCCCCTGTTGACGAGGTTGTATGAGCGAGCCTCCACCTCAGCCTGTCACATTGCAGCCTTGTGACAGGCGGAAGCTAATGTATCCACCCATGTGATCTAAGCTTCTGAGAAGTATTAAAGCTAGCTGAGCACACGTGATGGCATTTAAAACTGGCTTTCCAAGAGAAAACAGAAAGCAAGTTAAAGATTGCGACTTCTTAATAGTACCCTTATCTAAGAAGCACAACTTTCCTCTCAGAAGATAACAAATTTTAATCTGCCAAGTGAACATATTTGGATTGGGTTTTGTTGTTGTTGTTGTTGTTTTGTTCTCCATAATTTGATACTTTAATTTCCAAATTTGGGATTAATTAAAACATTAATAAGGTTGTAGCTTAATCTATATGGTGCTGAATTTTTCTTTTTTATATTGTGCTTACTGTTAAAGAGATTAAGTAATATTTAGGATGTCTACAAGATATTTGGGATACCACAAAGAGTAATGGACTAAACTAATTTTAATCATTGGAGAAAGTAATAACTTGAAATTAAGGACTTGCTTTTGCATAGAAAATGCAGGGTTAGTATTTTACCAGATAGGTCATCACATTTTCATTTTGCATAAATCACTGAAAGGTATTTTTGGTAATGTTTTAAAGTATTTTTGTAAAATGCTTTAAGCCACTTATCTAAATAAAATGATGATGAAATGTTTACATTATCCATTTCTAAAATGAGTAAGCTAAATTTCCCTCCATCCTATTTAAAGGGATAGGCAACTATTATAAGACGTTGGATCTGAGCAGGTCATCTTGACAAATACAAGTAGTATTCATTAGCATAATTGATAATCACTTTTCCTTACTTTGGCTTGTAATGAAGTCATGGTAAACATGAGATATAGTCTTGCTCAAATACATTTGCATAAACCAACACTCATACCTGTAATGTTGATTCCCTTTTAATCTGCCGTTTGTTAGGAGACTAGATACCTTAAAAGTTTCATCAAGTTCTTGTGCTCCTTCCTGGTAAACATGATTCCCCAGGTTTCCTCTCCTTCCTCAAGTTATCTAACATTTAGTTGTTGCTTCTCCCACTCCCTAAAATAAAATCTCCTGATAGGAGGCCTTCTGTAGAAGTTTTCCTATTGTTTGTATTTTAAGCACCAAACAACAGGTTTTTTACATTGTAGACACTTGAATGCTTATTGAATTTGGGATTCTAGGTAATGCTAATTCTCTGGTTTTTAGTTTTAGGGGATGCAATAAAATATAGTACTAAAAGTAAGTATTGCAATAACTGCTTATAAAATTGTCAGCACACATTTTGCAATATTTGATTTTCTTGAAGTTTCTTCAGTTATCTTATTTTTACAGGCTTCTTTGGTATACTTGACAAATGTTTACTGGTGATAAATTTCTCAATTATGATTATACAGTTTTTAAAAAATTAATGTTATATAAGCCTACATTGCTGCTTTTAAAATTATTTGCTTCTGGCTACAATTTTAGAATGACCTGAACACCATCTAATCTCTATTTTTAAAAAATTCTTGAAGAACAGGGAATTCTTACCCAGAGGACAATCTAATGAACTTCATCTACAGTTTGTGGCAGAACAGTTGATTATACTAAGTGTTAATTATAATTGTGCCCTTGGAAGCACAAGGATTTGGTTGCTATATTGAGTTCTATCTAGTAACCGAGCTTCAGAGATTAAACTGCTAGAGAAGGTGAAGCATTTCTATTGCCGAAACTTTTCCATGTCCCTTTTCACACAAGCAGCAAAGAATTGCCTTAGAAGTAACATGTTTGGAAGTATTCGCTTTTGAATTTATTATTGCAAAGTTGGAGCCTGACATCCTTATCTAAGTAATCTAAAAATTGATGAGCAAAATTATCAGCAGTTGATACTATCTTTTAAGTACTTGGAATAACTAATCTACTTCAAGTAAAGAGCAAGAAGGGAGGGATTTCACAAGAAGTAGTTTAAGGATCCGCACATGTGTTGTTGCCAGTTAACAGGCTGGTCAGATTACATACACAAACTTGTTTAAACTCCTGTAACTTCATAAACACCTTTCAAACTTTTAAAGAAGATACAAGTTCCCTGAAACCATTATGTTATGCTTTTTTTTTTCATTTCACTCTTCCAAATGATTTACTAAGTACGTGATTTAAATATTGCTTATGAAATTAAGCACTAAAAAGAACAAAATAGAATGATGACAAATAATACCAAGTCAAAGCTTGTGGAGTCAAGTGGTATTCCTGAAAAGATTGGTTATTAATAAGAAGTGGTAGAATGGAAATTAAGCTTAAATTTTGAGGGATGCGTCAATAGGGGGTGTTAAAATTTTTCAATATGAAATTCTTATTCAGAAAAGAGACAAATATTTTCTGCCAAGTCTCCTTATAAGTACAATTACTGCTTTTGTTAAGAATGCTTGTCATTTTATTCTAGAAAAAGCAAAGATACTGATGATATCATACCAAGTCAATGATTGATTTTGGTGATATGCCAGCTTCTAATGCATTTTTTCTGATTTTATTTGCAGCCCAGAGAAATGGCTCAGGAGACAAATCAGACCCCAGGGCCCATGCTGTGTAGCACAGGATGTGGCTTTTATGGAAATCCTAGGACAAATGGCATGTGTTCAGTTTGTTACAAAGAACATCTTCAGCGGCAACAGAATAGTGGCAGAATGAGCCCAATGGGTAAGTGGTTGCCAAGGAAAATTAAAATGTTTGAAGAAGTAGCTTAAAGAACTCTAGAACCCATTGTTTGAGCTGAAGCTGTGAACTGTATTGAAATTCACTGGAACCTGAGGATGGGGAGAGAATTTTAAACTTAAAAGGCAACAGCAAAGTACTTCAAAAAATAATTCAACAAGCTTGTGTTGAGTACTTACTATTTGCAAGGCACTTTTCAAGGTGTTGGAGATAAAGAAAAAAACTCCCTACTCCCCCCCCCCCCAAAAAAAAAAAAAAAAAAAAAAGCCCTGTTACCAAAGAGTGTATGTGAGAGAAAAAAGGGAAAAGCTGCATAATGATTTAGCTTCAGATTTTTAATTGAAAATTTACTCCATGCTTTAAGAGTGCTTTGGATATGTCATTTAAATTTAATATTTTGTGTGAACCATAGGAATGAGTAAAGATTCTGCCAGTATAGTACTAAGGGCAATTAGAAGATGAGCATACCTAAATATTTTGTGGGGTTTTTTTTTTAAATATATATATGGAAAAAATTTTAAGTTTATTTGATAGTAGACTAATTGGAAATCACAATATCTCCTAAGTTATAAGGAAAATCAGAGGTCAACTAGTTCAACAGAAAGTTCCTCCTACAATGTTTCTGACAAGGGGTCATCTAGCTTCTGCTTATCCAGATAGCCTTTTCTAACTTTGAACTTCTTACAGGTTGGATTTTTTTTTTTTTTCTTGTTGACTTTTTAAGAAGTTTCTTACAATCTACTGTTCCTGTTTTTGTTTTATAGGATCAGCTAATGGTTCCAACAGCCCTACCTCAGATTCTGCATCAGTTCAAAGAGCAGAAACTAGTTTAAATAACTGTGAAGGTGCTGCTGGCAGCACATCTGAAAAATCAAGGTAAGATTTTGTTTTGGGGTTATTTTTGTGTTACATGACAAAGCATAAGTGAGTAAAGTTGCGTCATAGTCATTCAGTCCAGAGAATATTTCAAGTGTATGAAGTATTACATATAAAATTATAGTAGTAAATGTTTGAATGAAAATGTAAGCATTATAATGCATTCCTATAAAGAAAATACTCGGGATGCTCTAATAAATTTTTGTTTCTTTAGAATTAGAATTTGAGAAACAGCCTTTGTGTATTTTAAATGTCAAAAGAAGGGCACAAAGTCAAGTAATATACTAAAGTTATTTGATCAAATAGACAAATTTAAATGGGAGTGTAATAATTTTGTAATTATGAACAATCAATAATCTTTGTCCTCAAAGAACTTCAAATCAAGTAGTCAAGACTAGGCTTAAATGAATGCAAAGAGTAAAAGTGCATAAACCAAATTTTAAAAACTATTATTATTTAGTAAAAAAAAAAAAAAAAAAAAGGACTATTCCTTCTTGTAACAATAGTATGAATTAGACTAGTAACAAAGCTAGCCAAAGTGCTTTGAGAATTTGGCTGTAGAAGGCCTTAAATGTTGAAATACCGTTCTATATTAAAACTGTTCTTGTAATCATAGAAGCTTGAAAATAGTACCCCAAGAAGCTAAACTACTTTGAAAATACACAAACTTAAAACATTAAGCTGTTAATGCCTTTACAAATTTTTATTTTACTGAACTCAAATAGAAATGTGCCTGTGGCCGCTTTGCCTGTAACACAGCAAATGACAGAAATGAGCATTTCAAGAGAGGACAAAATAACCACACCGAAAACAGAGGCATCAGAGCCAGGTATGCTTTTAATTACTTAATATTAATTGAAGGTCCTTCTGAATGCTCCTCTGAATCCTTAAGAAAGGGTTTATGTAGGGGATCCTTACAGTTCTATTGAACAAACCAAAAAATATTTGCAAAAAGCATCTTTCCAATGATAAGTCTTAATATTAAAACATATATATAATATAAAAGTTACTTTTTTAATAACTGCATTTAGTAATGTGGTACTTGAAGCAGATATGAAGGGACAATTGAAAATCTTTGAAGTCGGTCTACAAAAAAGATCTATATGTATGAATTTGAATGATGTGATTAGGTCCTCCAATGATTTCTTTGGTTAAGGTATTAATAAGTTACTTTTAGCTTGTGAAGTGACTGAACAGTTGCTTGTTTCTTAACACAGCTTTATAAATTATCGTGCATCTTTCTACACAAGAGAAATAGTATGTGATAAATTGTTTTATGTTTTCTCACATGTCGTTGTGGTAGTAAAACTATATATTCAAGAGATTCTTCTAATTCAGACTGACTCTTTTTGATTATCACCATGATGGCTGAAGAGAAGGAAATTCCTAACCCAATTAATATGTCTCAATAGTAGCAGTTTAACTAACTTTAGAATAACATTTTAAGGGAAATTCGACTTTGTTGTGTATGTAAATATATGTTAATTTCAAAGTAGTCCTACCTGTTCTTCTATAGCAGGCCTAGAAAGGAGCAAGCAGTTTAAATAATGGATTAAAATTTTTGGACAATGTAGAAACTAAAATTTCTTGGTCTTCATGGCATTTTTTATTTAACTCTCCCTTTTCCAGGAAGTAAGTGAAACTTATTATTTGAAAAAATAAATGTTAATGGATTTTAGATTTTCCTATAAACAATAGAAATGAATTTTTCATTTAGTAAAGATTTCTCATAAGAACTGGAAGATACTGCATGGATAAGTGATGTACTGTAAGTTAATTTTTTTAAACATTAACTGAAAGAAATATAGTTGTTATTCAGATATACTGCTAAGATTTTTAAAGTATATTTGAGAGGAATTTTCCTATGTTAGAAGAATGTACCAAGTAAGATGAAATGTGAAACCTATTTAGGGATGAAATGACAATACTGTCAAGAAAATAAGGATTTGGGGGTAGCTAGGTGGCTCAGTGGATAGAGCACTATCCCTGAAGTCAGCTGGACCCGAGTTCAAAACTGATCTCAGACACTTAACACTTCCTGGCTGTGTGACCCTGGGCAAGTCATTTAATCCTAATTGCCTCAGCAAAAAAAAAAAAAAGAAAGAAAGAAAGAAAGAAAAAGAAAAAAGATGGATTACAACAGTTAATAGCAGATTCAGTGTAGGTCTCATTTTCCTTAACTAGACTTTGTTAGATTAAGGTTGATTGTTAATTGTAAATTAAGAATCTATATTGTAGCAATTCATGGTCTTCTGGACTTTTAGATAATATAGGAATAAGTTTGAAAAAAATGAGAAATGTACTTGTATTCTCAGGATGACCTAATGATTATAATCAGTAAAAGTTAAGTAAACTTAATGATAAAGGCAAATAGTTCTTGGGAGGATGTCAGAAATATTTTCTATCCAAAAATGGGATACAAGTAATATACTACTTCCTTATGGAGATATTCTAATAACCTATTCTAATAACCTTTTATATTTGTCCTTGTTTATGGAAGTGTGCTAACATCTAAAGAAATGTTTTAGTATCTCTGCTGGAAAATCAAATGGTCTGTGTGCTATATATGGGTCATTCTATGATTTATTTGCAAATATAAACAGTGTACAACTTAAGAAAAGTGGCTTAGGTGAAAATGAATCTCTTTTAAGTATTTACTTTTATTAACATCATGGCCAAGATTATAGTCTATATTTACAAAATTCTTAACCCAGGAAATTCTTAATTTTGTTTTAGGCCAAAGATAGTTTTGTTTATATTGGGGAAAGTCAGTTTCCTCTTTTTACGGAACTGGCTTAATCTCCCAGCCTTCCTTCCCACCTTTATTCCTATTGTTCTTATGGTGCAGTTTCTTTAATTGAAAGAGTACTTGATACGAAATAAGTTTCTGTCATCTGCTTAACTTGATAATTGGTTTGGCCTTGGGAAAATCACTTCAGTTTTTTGATCAATTTGTCCTTTTGAAAATAGAAATTTGGACTAAATTATTTCTAAAAGTCTCTTCAGCTGTTATATAATATGGAGTATAAAGCTTGAGCCCTCCTTAACTTCTTGAATCCCATTAAATTATTTTATAATACTACCCAGTTTTTTTTGGGTTTTTTTTTTTTTTTTTTTAAATAAACCCCACCCAGGAATTGGTTCATTTCTATTTATCCTACTCTAGGTATAACAGTTTTTAGCAAGAGAAAAGTTTTTTACTAAGGAGAGTTCCAGAGTACTAAAACCATTTTCGGGTTTTTTTTTTAATAGTTTCATTATTCTTTGATTATAATACTTAATAAATGATCCTAGAAGGATCATTTCCGTGAAATCCTTACAAATTGTCAATGCCTCTAACCCACAGTTACCTTCTAATGCTATAAAAGCATTGATACTTAATAATCCTTTAAGCAGAATATATGTGAATCAACAAGGTTATAGTCTTAACTGTTTTGCCTGGTAAATTGTAAAAGGCAATAACACATTTGAAAAATTGGTTTATGTTACATTGGGACTATGAAGAAAGTTTTTTTAAGTTTTGGAAATACTCTCTTAAGGCTTTTATAATGGAAATTAGGGGCTTTAAAAATTAAGCTTATTTGTAGGTTGATTGAATTTGACTAATCTGTTTTTTGGGGACTTTTCATAATTTGTTGATTGTATCTTTTATTTAAAAATAGGTTTTCAGAGGAGTAAATCTGATAATGAAATACTTGTCTTCATAATCCTAAATGTCATCAATATTTGTTTTGTAATATTCTGCCTTTAAAACTTTAAAATAACATTGGGCATAAGAGAAATTTTGATTATAGCTGCTTTTCTATATATGTTGGCCACAGGATGCAAGTGAGTGACATTGAACCCTTGATGAATTCTTAAAAAAAATATTTTTGGGCATTTCAATTTTTTTTTTTAACCATGCTTACCGTTAATATTGGTTCATCTGAATAAAAATAATTATTTTCTGATTAAATTGGTTCTTCAATATAGTTTAATTGGGTTGAAGTTTTTAATCTTATTTTGATACAAGTTCATGTTTTTTTGCAAACACCAAATTTGCTTATGAAAATAGCATTATATCTTTTTTTTTTTTTTCCCCGATGAAGCAATTGAGGTCAAGTGATTTGCCCAGGGTCACACAGCTAGGAAATGTGTCTGAGACCAGATTTGAACTCTGCTCTTCCTGATTTTAGGGCTGGTGCCCAATCTAAAGCATTATCTAGCTGCCCCTAGCGTTGTGTCTTTAAAAAGTCCTCACTACCAAGAAACATTGGTCAAAGGAGTGTTTTTGGAAGTATTTTAACAACACTGCTATATAGAATTAGGATAGAATGAAAGTCCTTAAGGAATCATTTGAGGGAATATGATCACCAAAGTTGTCAGCCAGTTAAGTCTTATCAAATTTCTATTTCTTGGCTTTATTCTCCAGTTGTCACCCAGCCAAGTCCATCGGTTTCTCAGCCTAATACTTCTCAAAGTGAAGAAAAAGCTCCAGAATTGCCTAAACCAAAGAAGAACAGATGTTTTATGTGCAGGAAGAAAGTTGGCCTTACAGGTAATGCAAATGTTGCACCAATGTTCAATATTAATTAGATGGACTATTATAATGTTAAATTTAAAATAAGCCAATCAAGATTTTTATTTTAAAAAATACCTATTTGTTCAATTTTTTAATCTTGGGAGGTAAATTGAGCAGCACAACGGTTGAAATGCCCTGTGTGCCTTGTTTCACTGTGGCAAAACTAATAAAAATTTTACTCACATAAAAATACTCTAAAAATTAATAACAATCTAAGGGCTAACTCATAATTATTTTGGTAGGTATTCTTTAGCCATGGTCACTTTCCATCTATACTTGGTTGGATAGATGCTGTTTTGTCAGGTCTACATGTAGTTCTGGGACAACAGGGGAGTATTTTTAACCTGTATATATAGGATGTGGGAAGTCAGGAAGTTAGAAGTCCATTTATATTCTACCTCTGAAGCTTGTTCTCCTTTACATGGTCATGGGCATTGAACTTGTTTTTTCATCTATAAAATAGAAATATTAGAAATAATAAAGATCTTTTCATTTATAAAGGATTGTCAGTCTTAACGCCCAAAGAATAACAACAGATTTTTTTTGTTTGTTTTTGTTGGGGAGGAGGGATTATTATTATTATTTTGAAATTAAATATAAGGTTAAAAGATTTCTGTATTCTCTAACTTTCATGACAAACACATAGGATGAAAATGTATACCTTGCTGAAATGAAAGACTTTAAAGTATATTTCCTCTATATTTAGTATTAAACTTCAGTTCCCCTTGTAGTGATCATGAATCTATAAATTACAATACTTTAGAGCTTCAGTTCCCAAGTGACTCTTCTTCCTCTTTGTGTACAGGGTTTGACTGCCGGTGTGGAAATTTGTTTTGTGGACTTCATCGTTATTCTGACAAGCACAACTGCCCCTATGATTATAAAGCAGAAGCTGCAGCAAAAATCAGGAAAGAGAATCCAGTTGTTGTGGCTGAAAAAATCCAGAGAATATAAACTAAATTACTACTTGTGAAGAGACTGAATTTTGTTTTTGTTTTTATTTTAATAATATCGTAGGAAAACATTAAAGAGCAGATGCATGGCATTTTCCTTTGATGTTCTCCAGAGTTTTACTTTAAACTTGTCTGTCTCATAATTGATATTTTAGGATGTTTGGGTGTTTGTTACAGGCAGAATTGGATAGATACAGCCCTATAAATGTATATGCCCTCCCTCTGAATAAAATTGGATGATATCCTGCACCATAATTGAAATGCACAGATATTGGAAACAAGATTATTTAGTTCACATGTGCCAAACAAATATGTAAAACCTGCATGTTTGCAGCATTATCTGCCTTTTGGGAATGTAATCAAGGTATACTATCTTTGGCTAGTGTTATGTGCCTGTATAAAAAAAAATGGTACACCAGAAAAAGGCTGGCAGTCTACTTTTTCCATAGTTAAACTTTGCCCTGTTAATTTCCACAACTCATTCTTTTGAAGCAGAAGTAAGTTATATGTAAAGTATAAGATCGTTCAGTGAAATGAATATTTTTGGTGCCATATATAAGCCATGTTCAACTAATTGCTGTGAAAGACATTCTAACTTGAAGGGTAAAAACATTGAAACAAGTTATAATCCATCAAACTGAAACAGTGTGCTGGTCTGCACCAGAAGATTTGTCTGCTTTATTCTTGTGTAGCTAAAAATGTTGTGTAGCACAATACTGTAGTAGGGTTTTTTGTTTGTTTACAAGAAGAAATAAACGCTACATGGTTTTACATACTAGCAGCTTTAATCAAATTATGTGTATCTGATGAATCTTATTTTGCAAAAGGTTTTGAACAGTTTAATTTCTTGTGTATATCTTCTGTTGAATGTTTTGGGTTCCAGAAAGGTTGTTTAAAACTTTTTTAAAACTTCAGTCCTCAATGTAATTGCACCCTTCTGCATGGAAAAAACATAACTGACATGGCTTAAGTGGTACCCAGAACCACTCTCAGAGGGCTGCTTTTATCATTTTAATTGTACTTGGGTGTAGGACTATAGTTGTTCTTGGGTGTATTGCATGGGCTGCTTTATCTACAGCATTGTACAATAACAACTCTAGAAAAGGCAGTATACTTCACTGATGCTTGTCTGGTAATATCACTTCTGTGTTATAATGGAAGGTTTTTTTGTGATGTATGAAACTTGTGGGGTTTTTTTTGGGGGGGGTTAACATAAACTTAGTATGGTTTAGACTAGTGTTGTGGTAATGCCTGTTTTCATTTGTAAATAGTTAAGAATAGTTAAGTATGTATACAAGGCGTGATTTTTGCCCCTTTTTTTTTTTTTTTTTTTTTAAACAGTGTTCAGTCCTAGTTTTTACTTCATTCTTAAAGACATCAGATTTTTGGCTTAAATTTTATGTATTTTAGTTTGGAGTTAGATATGCAAATGTGTACAGATAGTTCATATTTATGTATTGCACACAATCATGCTCCTCAGCCTTTATGCTATATTGTATTATGTAAATAATAAAAATCATGTACAGAGGGAATTATTTCCACTTGTTCATTGGCTTAGTTATGGGTTACTTTTAGAATTAGAAGCCTTGAAGGGGAAAAGAATGTATTTCTATAATGTAAGACATTCATTTATTTTTTTTTAGCTCTGTATCAGATTCAGCATAGCTGTAATGTCAACTTTTTTTTTTTTTTCCAATCTCAATCTCTAAGGATTTATTCTACTGAGAAGCATGGCAGATGGAATATAGTTTTTAAAATTTGGACTTTTATCAGTGTGCCAAGATAGGATTTCTAGGGATCATTACTTGCTGCTTAAAGAGAAAAGTAAATCTGAAGATCTGTAACTCATTCTCAATTTAGTGTGTATACATATGTCTATATATGAAGTATAACCATATATATGTATATATATATAAACACACATTTATATGGTTATGGTTCTTTCATTTAGGATTTGTCATGGCAAAACACAAGTATGCTTTTAATTTTCTAAAGTTATATATTACCATTTTTATGATCTGTCTTCGATTTTGCTGTTAAGAAAAAAATTTGAACAGCAGATGTATTGTCCAACAAGAGAAAGGAACAACCCAATTTCTGGGCCAGCTTTGGCAGCAGCTGTCTTACTGGCAAAGGATAACACCACCTACTTCTTCATAATGAGAGTTTAGGGGTCCTTTATCTGTACTCTAGTGCTTCCTGTCATATATGGTGGGATTTTTTTTTTTTTTCCTGCTGATACAGAAAAGCAAATAGAAATGTAAATGCATGTTTATGTTTGCAAAAATGTGAAATGTTTAAAACTTCAAATCTCATTATCACAGTTCTGGAGTGTAGAATGAGGGGGAAGATACATTCTTTTAAGAGTCTCTCTTAATCATGTGTTTATACTACTCTACCTCCAACTAACAAATGCTAGAAAATTTTAAATATGCTGCTGATAGAAAGATGTGAAGAGAAAAGGAATAATTTTGCAGGAAGATCATACAACTTCAATTTTTGGAAGATCTGTATGTTCAAGTGCTTTTTAATTGCTATTACTAATAATTATTTCCCTATATTTAAAAAAGAATTGTTCAGTGGTCTACATAAAGGGAAGCATTAGTTAACAGAAGTCTCAAGTAAACAGCAGTTGCCAATGTTTTAAATACAAAATTAGGAGAAAAACATTTAAAATCCTGAAATACTGAATGCATTATTGGTTTTGGAAATACAATGCTTCAGAAAATCTTGAATTTTACAATGCATTAAATGAGTCCAAATTTTAAAAAAATGCTAATTTTAGGCTGAATAAGATTTTTGAAAGCATGTGATACTTATTTTCATCCTGTACATGGATGTGTCAGTATCCTCAGTATCAGATGTTAGCCTTTTCACTAGATTTTATTTACAAATACTTTTTATAGTTGATAAAAATTCTCAAGAGCTCTTGGTTTAAAGGGATTCAGAAGATAATTTCAGTTAAAGTCTTTATTTTAGATTACATTTCTTGCATTAAATGTAGCTCCTGACCAGTTAAGGGCAATTTGCAGGCAAATGGTCATAGTGTTACTGTTTCTGCTTTTTTGAAACATGATGGATCGCCAGTGGTGCAGATTGCTACCTACCCCACACCATTTTGTGTAACTTTAGTCCATGTCCTCTCATAAGTCCAGCCAAAATCTGGAGTTATTTGGGTGCTAGTGTTAATTGTCTGGTTTTTGCCACATTTGGTCCATTTTTTATGGCTTTGTGTCTTTTATAGTTTTGTGTAAAGTGTTTTATTGGTAAATCTATACTGGAGTTGTAATGACTAGAGATCAGCATGATCTCTATGTGAATTTATGTGAATTATGTGAATCACTAATTTCTTCTCAGGCTCTTAACATTTAGAGGTAGCTAGGAGGCGATTTAGTAAATGAAGTGCCAAACTTGTAGTCAACAAACAAGAGTTCAAACACACCTATGACCTTTTGGTCAAGGTTTTTAATTTCTTGCCTCAATTTATTTAGCTGTGTACAAAGAGGCTATTTATGGGGTAGAGATAATGGAAGACAGCATTAAGACAGAATAGCTGGTGAAAATGCAAGGAGTTAGAGATGCGGTTTTGCGTGTAAAGAATTAACAGGTCAATGTCAATGGATTATAAGATCACAAAGGGGAGGCACACTGAAGGATTTTGAACATCCAAAAAGATTTATTTATTCCTATGGGTGTTGCTTATTAGATTGATGTAAGTCTCAGGTTTGATAAGACCAAGATAGTTTGCCTAGCTATTTGTTTGTTTCCTTTATACCCACTGAGTTTCCATCAAGGCTATGTCCTCTTATATCCTTAAATTTAGTGAGTTCATGAACTTGCATGAATTCAATCTGCTTTTTAGGTGTACCTCTTATCTATATGTCCACTCCTAATCTCTCCTGGTTTATAATTGCACATCACCAAGTACCTATGGAACATTTTCAAAAGGGGATCCTGGAGACATCAAAAACTGTTCTAATACAAAACTCGTCTTTCCTCTAAATCCATCCTTCTAGACTTTTCCTTTTTTGTGGTATGATATCCTTTCAATTATCCAGGTTCACAACATTGGAGTCATCTTTAGGTCCTTTCCCCTTTCCACTTTTGCAATTAATTGCCAGAACTTAGATTGATTTTACCTCCAGAGTATTTGTAACATCTCAACAGTTACATGATCATCACTCTAGTTCACTTCTTGTCCAGACTATTGTGATTAGCGTTTTAATTGGTTTTGCTGCCTTTAGTCTCAGTCCTCTTCAAGCTACCATTTATTTAGCTGCCCAATTATATTGTCACTCCCTTATTTTAAAAGCTATAATAGTTCTTTATTATGTCTAACATTTAATTACGCTTTACTATCCAAAATCAAGTTTCACCCTACCTTTCCAGTCTTATTTTACTTCCCTTCATACACTCTATAGTGATCCTGATTCCTCAAATAATCCATCTTTTATCCACTTGCTTTTTGCACTTGCCCTCCCCATACTTTGAATATATTATGTCTTTACCTCTGCCTCTTATAATTTCCTTTAGTGTATAATTTAAATGTCATTTCCCAACTGAAAATTTTTATCTTCCTTTCCTAAGTTAGTGCATATTTATAAATACTTGTATATATACATGTTTTCCATCTAAATAGAAAAGAAATATCTTAAGGATAGAAACTTTCATTTTTGTCTTTGTATCTTCAAGACCAGATCCAGTGCCGGGCATGTAAATACTTAATGCTTTTTTGAGGAAACTGAAGCCCAGAGATGAAGTCACTTCTTGAAGGTCGCATAAGATGGAAAATGGCAAATCCAGAATAATTGAGAAATTGTTGACTATTTAACATTCTTCCATTACATAGAGGTGAAGCTGCATTACACGGAGGTGCTGAGATAAAGACATAGATCTGAAGAACACATTGCTGATGAAGTAGAACAAAAATTAGATGCATATGAGGCAGTTTACACAAATTTAGCTGTTTTTCTAAATGTAATTTATTGCTTTGAGTTATCCATGTTAGTCCTTATGCTGATTTTTCTTATTTATGACACTATTCCCTTTCAAAATCATGTTTCTGCAATTTGGTATCCATGAAGTATACAAATTTTAAAACTAGCATGTCTTGGAATGCCTTGACTTATCCTTTGAGTGGCATTGTTATCACATTCTATATTTGTTTTTCCATTAGCACAATTGTACCTTTAATGAATTTAGTACGTTTTCCAAGAAGAGAAAATAGTATATATGCATTTCCATGTGTGTTCCTGAAAAGGAGTATGTGACTCATCTGGAGTGATATTATGAGGCTCATCAGTGAAGGGAACTAGGCTCACCCATTCTCATCTCCCCAGTGGTCTTTATGGTTTTCCAATTCCATTGGAATATCTGCAAGCTTGCAAGGTACAAGGCATCAACTCTGCTAGGGTGCTCTTGGAGCTAGAGAAAAGTTTTAAGACAATGGATCCTGTCATGTGGTCAGTCTAAGTTGGACTTCTTGAAATAAAAACAAATAAAATATCAGTTTTTTGCTGCTCTATATTTCCCCTGAGATGGCATTTTGTTTTTTTTGTGGAGGAAATCTGGAGAGCTTGGAATTTATTGACTTACTCCGTCATCTTATCAGAATTTAATATGTGACCTTCTGATGGTAGAACCTTCTCCCTCCTCTGAGCTACCCCCCCCTTTTGGGTGGGGGGGTCTTTGCATCTATGCTTAGTATAAATACTGTACTTAATAAATACTTATCGACTTAACTGCTTGCCTGACTAGTGCAAAGCTGGGAGAGATAGCTAATATTAAAGATTTATGTCTACTCCATAGAATCCCTCTCAATTCAAACAGCTCAAGCACTATCTTGTATGTGAAACTTTTCCTAGTTTTGCCAGCTGCTAATATATTATCCTTTAATTGCTTTGTATTCTATATCTTTTATATTCACATGTTGTCTAAAAACACAATTCTTGCACTAGTATTGTTCCATTCATTGTATCCCTTGAACTTAATACAGTACTGCATAAAAGTACCTAGTGAAGTGATGAAAGTTAAGATTAAAAAGATCATGATAGGCTAAAACCTTTGGTTTAATCTGCAGTTAGACAGCAGTTAGTTTTAGTGGACAATAGACCTAATATGACTCAGCAATCTGACATAACAGCCAAAAAATGCTAATTCATTCTTGAGCTTTATCAAAAGAGATGAGTTTCCAAGAAAAAGGATAGTCCCTCTAAAATTTGCCCTGGAGTATTGTGTACAGTACAAAATGCATGTTGATAAAGAACATCTTATGGATGGCGACCCTGAGAGAAAAAGGTTTTGATCCCGTAATATATGAAGATTGGTTGAAGGAACTGGAAATGTTTAATCCAATGGAGAAGAACCAGAATTTTTAGGGCGCTCATGTGAGAGATTGAATTTGTTCCATTTGTCCCAATAGGACAGAACCAGGATCTGTGAGCAAAAGTTGTAATAAGTCCAATTTAGTCCTGAAACTAAAGGGAAATACTACTTAACAATTATAACTGTCCAAAAATGTACCTTTCAATGGAGATCTTTAAGCAGAGGCTGCTGACCACTTGGGTATTTTGTAGTAGAAATTCCTTTTGGCTATAAGTTGGACTAGATGGCCACCCAGTTCTCTTCAACTCTTAAGACTTCAGGGGTCATTTCCCCATAAGAGGCTAGTGTCTCTTGCTCAGTCCTCAACCCCATTGAATTTCCTTTTTTTTTTTTTAACTTAAAACCCCCCCAAACCTCTGTTTCTTTCAAATAGTATAGTGAACTTGTAGTCTTGACATAGTTATTTTGTACTTACTTGACTATGATATTTTGGGCATCTATATTTCTGTCATATGTCTTTTTATGGTGAGGGTTGTTTTTGGTTTTGGGTTTTTTTTTTTTTTTTTTGGCTTATTCATTCTTCAATCTAAATTCTCAAATTGGGACTTTGTGTTGCAAAAAAGATCATGCATACTTCTTGAGGGAAAATATGGGCTAGTTTAGTTTGGGCTACAATAGAGTTCTGCTGGCCCTAGCCCCTTGTTAGCTAGCTCTGAAGTCTCTTCAGTTTCAAAGTAACTGAGCTACAAGTCTCAGACTGAACTGTGGCTGAATAGAAGGCCCTAGTATGTGGGAGATGAGTTAGAACTACACAGCTGCCGCTCACTTCTGCCCCTGATTTTTGCAAAGACAGCTCAGTCCTATTTCTTGGAAATCCTCACCTCAGGCCACACTGAATCTTTAACCCAGCTCTTGGGTATCAGTACTTCATTTGAAGATTTTATTTCATTAAAAAAAAGTACTTATTTTCCATTCCAAATTCCCTCCCTTCTTACTTGCTCTTTCCTGCCTTGTTTGACCATTTAGATTCATGTTTCTTCATTAGGCTCATTCACAGAAGTGTATGGAGTGGAGCCAGTGGGAGTCAAAAGGGAGAGAAGAATCAAGAAAAAAAAAAAGGAAAAAAAAATAAGATTTCAATCTGCAATCTGAGACTATCTTTTTTTGTTTTATTTTAGTTTTGTTTTTTCTGGAGCTGCTTGGTATTATTTGTCATCATGATTCCTTTGGAGTTGTGGTGATCAGAATTAATAAAAGTCTTTCACAGATGATTATCTTTATGATTATGCTGTAGACTGTTCTCCTGGTTCTACTCATTTTGCATCAGTTCCTACAAATCTTTTAGATTTTTCTAAAACCACCCCCTTCTTTATTTCTTACAGCCCAGTAGTAATTCTATCATATTTACATAATATAGCTTCTTCAGCTATTCCCTTATGGGCTTCATTTTTTTTTTTCAGTTTTTTTCAAAGTTGATTTTTAGTTACATTTAGTGCCAATTACTCCTAGTGCAGTTTTTCTGTGTTGCCCAATGTGCTAGAATGTTTGTTTCATAGAGGGAAAGTTGCTGCAATGATCACCCCTTGATTAATCAAAGTAATAAAAGAAGTGTATTCTGTAAAACGCTGATTCCTAATTAGTAGTTCAGTGTTAGGGTCCTTTAAATGGGTCAGTACAGTGCAAATAGGAAGTAAGAAGCCCAAAGTGCTTGAGTGGCTCGGAAGTAATTTCTGTGGATAGAAGACTGCTCCATGGGCAGGACTCTGGTCATATTGAGATAGCTTCTTAATGGGAGACATCTCCTTCTCTGATTGGCTGTGTGTGTGACCTCACAGATGCTTCTTAAGCCCACTGCAGCAGAAAATTGCTCTTTTTATCCTGGGGTAGCTGAACCAAGTAGATGGATAACCAAGGTAAGGAGCTTGATAGTGAACATGTGGGTTTCTTGCAGGCCTAGTGTTCACTTGGGAGTTAACAGGTCAGGGCATTATGTAAGCAAGTATAATAAAGACTGTTAAGATTGCATATGGCTGTTCTTGAGTGTGTTATTGGTTATTAAACTGCATTTCAAGGAATCGTAGCCAGAGACCTTTGAAGGCCCCAGAGGAGGTGACTTGTGTTGAAGTTAGTTGACACTGCAAAAGTCAGTGTCCAGAGGATTCTCTGACATCCTGGGAATTAGGAGAGACTGGCAATGAAAAGTGTAGCATTTGCAAATGAAGTGACTGCCCAGGGTTAAGTAATTTACTGTATTTTTCAGTTCAGAACTGATCCCGGGTTTGAGCACTAATTTTTTAAGGTACTACACAGTAGACTGTCTAGTGACTGTGGTACTACTTAGTGTTTAAGGTACTACACAGCAGACTGTCTAGTGACTGACCCCTTGTGAAAGGACAAGCGTGGGTAATCATGCTGAGGATCCTCATCAGATAATTGGGTCCTACTTGCTGAATTTTTAGCCACATTAATCTATCTATGGAACAGTTGTATTTAAAAAGAGAAGAAAACCTTGTCAACATGATCCAGAATTAAATTGTGCAAAAAAGGTACTTTAAAATTACCCTTTCATCATAAGTAGTAAAATTGTTAATACAGAAATCAATGAAAATTCAAAATTGGTGTAGCAACATGCTAGTCACTAAATCAATAAAACTAGTCAATAAAAACACCCAGCCTGATTTATTATTATTGGAAAGTTGTTTTAGAGCAGAAGTTTTAAACTTTTTTATGTCATTGATCCCATTAACTTAGCAAGTCTGAAGTCTATTGTGAAACCAAGACATTCTAGGCCAAAGCTAAATAATCCTGTTTTGAATAATTAAGATTTGGATGTTTTGATTATGAAATGGTGAGTATGGTGGGAAAAGACTTGTCTATGTAGGGAGTCAGGAGACCTGACAATATGAAAGTTGAATTGGTGTCTAATCCATACTTGGAATTTCCTCTAGTATATCTGTGGTACAGTGCTCTGCATCCAGCAAGCACTTAAATAATGTTTGAATAAAATTCTAGTCCTGCCACTAACTAGTTAGATGATCTTAGGCAAGCTATGGTATGTAGTGCAGTGGATAGAGCACCAGCCCTGAAGTCAGGAGGACCTCAGTTCAAATCTGATCTCAGACATTTAACACTTCCTGTCTATGTGACCCTGGGCAAGTCACTTAATTCCAATTGCCTCAGGGAATAAAAAGTATTGCTTATTTTATCAATAAAAGAAATACCATGTGATTTCTAAGAATCAATCATAGCATAAAATGTTAGCTTGTCCCTTATATTTAAACTTCCTGTGGGATCAGAAAAACTCCTGAGTGCTGTCCAAGTCAGATTAAAATAGAATCAGGAAATGTTTAACAAATTAAATAAAAATAAATACAATATGGATAATATTAATTTTGTAACTTTCTAAATCAACAAATTTGTAAATTTTCTAAATTAATATGAAATCCATAGGGATTAACAAATTAAATAAAAATAAATAAATAGGTAATATTAATTTTGTAACTTTCTAAATCAACAAATTGGTAAATTTTCTAAATCAATATGCAGCCCATAGGGATCCATTTCTATTGGAGTTTGACACCATTCTCTTACACTTTAAAACTTTATTATTTTGGTTTCTTTTTCTATAAAATGAAAGAGTTTGACAAGATAATGGGTTCTTAGCTATTTTAGGAAATTTGGTGAACTCTCTAAATCCCTTCTCAAAAATTTTTTTAAAAAAATTAATAATTGAAGGAAATGATGCATTTCAGTTAGGAGTTAGCAAAAATAAAGATTTTTCCCTCATCCAAGTTCATGGATCCCTTGACATCTATCCATGGATCCCAGGTCAAGAACTCTTAAACCATCTGGGTAAACCACTTCAACCACTTAGAAGGTACCTTAGATTAGAGTTTTAACATTTAATGAATAAACAAAATTGATATAGGATGATATGAAAATAAAAAAATCATAATTACTTCATAATAATTGTTTCTTTGTTACAAGATAATTATAAGACGTAGATCATTTATTTGAGTCCAGTTCTCTTGTTCCAGCATGAGTATAACCAGAAGTCATGAAAAAGAGCAGCTCTTTTTGTGATGGCAAAAAATTGGACAATGAGTAGATGCCCATCAATTGGGGAATGGCCAAACAAGTTGTGGTATATGAAAGTAATGGAATATTATTATTCTATTTAAAATGATGAACAAGCTGATTTTAGAAAGGCCTGGAAAGATTTGCACAAACTGATGATGAGTGAAGCAAGCAGAACCAGGAATACATTGTACACAGAAACAGCAAGAATGTCTGATGATCTACTATGACAAACATTGTCAATGGTTCAGGAAGCCAAAGCAATCCCAATAGACTTGGATAGAAAATGTCATCCATATCCAGAGATAGAACTATGGAGATTGAATGTAAATCAACTCATGCTATATTCACTTCTTTTTTGTTTTTGTTTTTTCTCCCCTATGGTTTTTTCCTTTTGTTCTGATTGTCATAAAGCAATGTACATTAAAAATTAATTAATTTTTAAAAATTCAATATGAATGTTGAAAATTACACGTTTTGAAAATACAAAAGCTTTAATTAAAAAATTAAAAAAATAAAATAAATCAATACAAAATAAAAAGCAAGGGCATTAGTAAATTGAAAGTATCAGGAAAGTCTTCATCTTAGAATTTTATATTATGTAATGTTCCAGCCTGATATGATGATAAACTTGAATTTCTCTCAAACTGTTCAAAACATTAGTTCTGCCCTACTCTCTTCAGGGTCATAGATAGTACAGTGAAAAAAAACCACTGACTTTTAAGAGTTCAAATTCTGCTTTTGACTACTGATACAATTGGGGATCAGTCATCATCTTCCTGGTGCCTAGTCTTCTCTGAAAGGAGGGAACCTCACATGTTCAAAAGCTTAGAGTCCTGAATGGTCTAAAAATGCAAGGATCAATGTTGAAAAATTATCTGTGCATATGTTTTGAAAATAAAAAAGCCTTGATAATTTAAAAAAAAAAAAGAAAAAAGAGGGAAAAAAAGAATCATAGGATAATAAAGCCAGAAATTCATCTAGTTCAGTTGAGGTTTGGGATTTTTTTTGTTTTGGAGGCAATGAAGGTTAAGTGACTTGCCAGGATCATTTAGCTAGTAAGTGTGTGAGGCCATATTTGAACTCAGGTACTCCTGATTCTGTCTAGCTTCTCTCCCTCATTCCTGCTTGCCCTGCCCCCCTAAAAAATTTAACTAAGGTTCAAATTCCTGCTCTTTCATTTCCAATTATATGACATTAGATGAATTGTCTGATCTTTCTAGACTTTCATAAGATGTCATGTGTGCTAACATCCTCACATCCATTTGTCTCTGGATATGATGTTTTTCCCATGCAGGGACAATTGTGCATCATTCTTAATCTCTTTCTTCCTTTCTCTACCCCCTCTTTTGTCCCATTCCCTCATGTTTTTGCTTAACACCTTAATACAACAAATATGGTTTAAATATAGAAGTATGGAACAAAAGTTTAAATAAGAGATATCATTTAGAAAAACATTTTCATGAGTACTTAATATATTCAGATTCTGGGAATGATCAATATGAATATTGACAGGTAAACTGTTGGTAGGCAATCATGGCTTTGGATTCATTACATGTCATGTTGGAGATAAACATAGGAAGAACTTCTGGAAGCATAATGTGAACAAAAGCAGTAACTCCAAACTTCTTAGCCCACAGTAGTCTAATGTGGTAAAAAAATTTGAGTAAGACAAATGTTTGTATAAGTATCAGCTCACACTTTAAACTAGACAGAAAGTGACAAATAAATAGCTGTGGTGTGAAATTAGAGTTGTGGTAGGGATGAGGTAGGAGGGGAGCTAAATAAGACTGAAAAATTAGCTATTTTGAGGGTAGTGAAAGGTTAAGCTGGGGCAGACAATCTCATTGGGGAAAAAATGAATTCCTAGATTGAGGATGAGTAGAGAAAGAAGCAATGTGGTAGATAAGCAAAATATTGGAATAGAGAGAACCTAGGTTCAAGTCTTATCTCAGGTACTGGCTTGTGATCCTGAGCAAACATTTGACAAATTTAGGTTCTGGTTTCTTTATCTCCAAAGTAAAGAAGTTGGAATTAAAGGTCTTTAAGGTCCCCTTCTAGCTCTATATCTATAGCCTTGTCATTCTGTTCCCATATGATTTAGGGTTTAATGAATCTCCTTCCTCTCAGCAGCCATCCCTTATGTTATGCACTGCACATGACTGGCAGAACACATTTTCTATTAAAAAATATTGCAAGCTGGAGCAGCTAAGTAGAGCAGTGAATAAAGAGATTAAGTATTGGAGTTAGGAGGACCTGAGTTCAAATCCAAACTCAGACACTTACTAGAATGATCCTGAGGAATCAGTTTCCCCCAACTGCCTACCCCTTTATCCCCTCTCCCCAAAAAAGTACTGGACGCAAGGAGGAACATTATTCAGTTTTTAATAATTTTAATTATTGTTCATAGGACAAAATAGTCAATAACTTTAATAATCTAGTGTTTGACAAACCCAAATTCCCCAGCCTTTGGAATAAGAATTCATTATTTGACAAAAATTGCTAGGAAACTAGGCATTGACCCATACTTGATACCATACACCATGATTAGATCAAAATGGGTTCATGATCTGGGCATAAAGAATGAGATTATAAATAAATTGGAAGAACACAGGATCATTTACCTCTCAGACCTGTGAAGGAGGAAGGAATTTGTGACCAAAGAAGAATTAGAGATCATTATTGATCACAAAACAGAAAATTTTGATTATATTAAATTAAAAAGCATTTGTACAAATAAAACTAATGTGGATAGTATTAGAAGGGACCAATAAACTGGGAAAACATTTTTACAGGTAAAGATTCTGATAAAGACCTCATCTCCAAAATATAAAGAGAATTGACTCTATAAGAAATCAAGCCATTCTCCAATTGATAAATGGTCAAAGGATATGAACAGACAATTTTTGGATTAAAAGAATGGAAATTATTTCTAGCCATATGTAAAGATGCTCCAAATCATTATTGATCAGAGAAATGAAAATTAAGATAACTCTGAAATACCACTACACACCTTTCAGATTGGCTAGGATGACAGGAAAAGATAATGACAAATATTGGAGGGGATGTGGGAAAACTGGGACACTGATGCATTGTTGGTGGAGTTGTGAACAGATCGAACTATTCTGGAGAGCAATTTGGAACTATACTCAAAAGTTATCAAACTGTGCATACCCTTTGATCCAGCAGTGTTTTTACTAGGCTTATATCCCAAAGAGATATTAAATAAGGGAAAGGGATCTGTATGTGCAAAAATGTGCAGCCCTTTTCGTAGTGGTTAGAAACTGGAAATTGAAGGGATGCCCACCAACTGGAGAATGGCTAAGTAAATTATGGTATATGAATGTTATGAAATATTATTGTTCTATAAGAAATGACCAGCAGGATGAATACAGAGAGGTTTGGAGAGACATACATGAACTGATGCTATGTGAAATGAGTAGAATCGATCATTATACAGTTCAACATCAATATTAAATGATGATCAATTCTGATGGACGTGGCTCTCTTCAACAATGAGAGGATCCAAATCAGTTCCAATTGATCTGTAATGAACAGAACCAGGTATACCCAGAGAAAGAACACTGGGAAATGAGTATGGACCACAACATAACATTTCCACTCTTACTGCATTTTTTTTTTCTTCTCAGGTTATTTTTATCTTCTTTCAAAATGTGATCTTTCTTGTGCACCAAGATAACTGTATAAATATGTATACATATATTGTATTTAATATATACTTTAACATATCTAGCATGTATGGGACTACCTGCCATCTAGGGGAGAGGGTGGAGGGAAGGAGGGGAAAAGTTGAAACACAAGCTTTTGCAAGGGTCAATGTTGAAAAATTTCTTCTCAGGCAAAGATCAATGACCATACAGGAGTCAGAATGTCTTTTGAAATGCTTACTGGAACAGGGGTATATAATCAGTGAAGGGATCAATTAAATTATGAACTTATAAGCTTATGAACAGGTAATAAAAACAGCTAGAGCAGCATGGTTAAAAATACCAGAAAAACTTAATAGGGGTATATCATATACAAAATTTATGCAGAAATCAGATGAACCTTTTGCTGATTTTGTAAATCACTTAACGATGGCTATCAACATTCTGTTAATGATGGGGAAGCAGCTCAAATTTTACTGAGGCAACTTGCTTTTGAGAATGCGAACAATGATTGCAAAAAAAGCTTTGGCAGGGGAAAAGCCAAAAATGACTTTAATAGAGATGATTCAGAGATGTCAGAATGTAGGAACCTCGACTTTTCAAATAGCATTCATGGCTGTTGTGTTAGATCAGGAAAAGTCACGCTCTCAAAAATCCTCAAATTCTCGTAGATGCTAAAATTGTGGGCAATCCGGTCACATAAAGAAAAATTGCACTGTTCCAAAAACTGAATCCCATCATAATACAGCAAATAAACCTTCGACTTTATGTCCAAAATGCAAAAAAGGAAAACACTGGGCATCAGAGTGCTACTCACAGTATAATAAGGAAGGTGAGTAGATATAGGGAAATTGCTCCTGGGGCCAGCTCTAAACAATAGGAGCTCACTTGTTCCGCCTCAAATGGTGCCCGGGAACAACACATTGAATCAGACTTATTGACACTGCAGGATTTAAAGAATGCTACCCCGGGAAGTGCTGGTCTTATGTTCTTTGGTCTCACACCAAATTATTGATGATATGGGAATATGCTCTCTCTCTACGGGCATTGCAGGTCCACTTCCAGCGGGTACACTAGGACTTAGGATAAAATGTATCACAATCTTTGCTAGGGTTCATAGTTTGTGTCTGGAATAGTGGATGCTGATTCTCTAGGGGAAATATATATTCTTTGCTATGCTGCTCCTCACCTGAATATCTCGATAAAAAAAGAGGAGAGGATAGCACAGTTATTAATAATACCTTATACAAAATAGGAAAAGAATATAAAAAAATTTGGGGTGGTGAAAGTTTTGGGAGCACAGGAAAAGAGGCATTCTGGATACAACCTATATCTGACTCCAGGCCAGTTTTAAAACTAGAACTAGAAAGGAAAATATTTGAAGGATGATAAATCAATAATATCACAATGCTTCTGGCTACAGATATGGCCTAAGATATAGGCACACACACCTTTATTTACAAGGCATAGGTGATGTACAAATGCCAGAACAAAGTGCCAAATGGTTAGTTTCAGGCACTTCAGGCACTTCCTATTATTTATGGGGGAGAGATTTATTAAAAGTCATGAATGTAGTCATACAAAATTTTTCATAATGTTCACTGATCAGAAAACACAAGTACCTAAAATCAAATGGAAATAAGGGCCACCCATATGAGTTGACCAGTGGCCCCTAACAAATGAAAAATTAGTGGCCCTTCAGGAAATTATTAAAGAACAATTATAGGCTAGTCATATAGAACAGTCAAATAGCTCTTGGAACTCATCCATATTTGCAATAAAAAAGAAATCAGGAAAATGGAGAATGTTAACTGATTTAAGGCATATCAATAATAGAATGGAATCTATGGGAAGCTTACAACCAGGAATTCCTCCACCTACTATGATTCCTAGTGAAAGGCAAATATGGATCATTGATATTAAAGACTGTTTTTATTCTATTCCTTTAAGAACTGAAGACTACCCTTATTTTGCATTCTCATTACCATCTACTAATTTGAAAGAACCTTATTTGAGATTTCAATGGAAAGTTCTTCCACAGGGCATGAAAAATAGTCCCACTATGTGTCAACAATATGCGGCAGAAATTATAGCTCCTATTAGAGCTAAATATAAAGAAGCATATATCATACATTATATGGATGACCTTTTGTATGGCCATTATGATCAGAATATTGCACAACAAGTATAAAGGGACACAAAGGAGGCTTTAGAAAAATACAGATTAAAGACAACTCCAGAGAAAGTACAATTAGCCCCACCATATTCATAGTTAGGACAGATAATTGAAAAAAATGTTAATAAGGCCACAAAGAATAGAAATTAGAACAGATAAGCTAGTTATTCTAAATGATTATCAAAAACTATTAGGAGATATTAATTGGATAAGACCATACTTAAAGCTAAGAACTCATGAATTGACAAAACTATTTGAAATTTTATGTGGGGAATCTTACCCCAAATTCAAAGAAAAACCTTACAAAAGAGGCTGAAACTCAGTTGGAAGCAGTAGAAAAAGCAATAAACTCCTGTTATTTGGACAGAATAAATTTACAAGAGGAAGTGCAGATATCAGTAGTGGCTACTCCTAATATTCCTTTTGCAGCAATACATTACACACAGACAATTTTAGAATGGTTTATTTGGCTAATCAGATTCAAAAAAGCCTTTCTACTTACCCTTAGATGGTAACGATATTGATTCAAAAAGCTTTAAAAAGACTTTTGCAATTAACAGGAGATATCCCACACATAATTCATCAGCTATACTCTAAAGACCAGGTTAATTTTTTGTTAGCCTCTGATTTTGATTGGCAAGTTTTACTGTGTACCAAGGTCCAACTGATTTTATAATTCATGGCTAAGTATCAATGGATATTTTCATGACTAACAATAATAAATCCAATCACTGATGCAGTTATAGTATTTACAGATACTATTAAGAAAAAATTAACTTCTTTATATATACTGCCCAATACTAAACATATTATTCACTCTCCATTTGGATCAACACAGCAAAATGAGTTATATGCAATTATTACTGCATTACATATGTTCAAGAATCTCTTAATATTTTTTCTGATAGCAAATATGCTATGTATGAGGTAAATAATATATAAAAAGTCCAAATAAGATTTTCTAGCAACTTAATAATTTATCAATTGTTTGAGCAATTGCAACATGTCATAAGAAATAGGAAAGAACCTTTTTTCTGTATGCATATATTCTCACATATTGACCTTCTAGGACACATAACAGCAGGGAATTCTTTTGCTGATTTTCTAACACAACTCTATTAACTATGTCTCTTTTTGGGGCCCAAAACTCTCACTCATGATTTCATCAATCTGCACAAATGCTGTGTAGTCAATTCAATATTTATATTGAACACAAGCAAGACAAATAGTTCGATTTTGCACTCACTGTATTCCTTATTTACCTTCTTTAAAACCTGTTGCCAGAAATCCCTGAGGCTTGGCCCCTCTTGATTTATGGCAAATGGATATAACCTGTTATCCTTCTTTTGGGAGACATAAGTGTATTCATGTCATTGTAGACACTTTCTCTTCATTCATAACTTGCTATCTGCCATATAGGGGAATCCACAGTTATGGTTATCAATCATTTACTATTTTGTTTTTCTGTTTGGAGAGTTCCACATGTAATAAAGACAGATAATGGCCCTGCTTATTCTAGTATTGTTTTCAAGAAAATTTACCTATCATTCCATATTCAATATGTGACTGGAATACTACTGGCCAGGCCATTGTGGAACAAAACCATAGAGATCTAAAGACATTTTTATAAAAACAGAGAGGGGAAAGAAGGATTAACAGATGATTAACAATAGCATTGTATACTTTAAACTTCTCAACATCTGATTCATATGGTATTACACCAGCAGAAAAACAATTTAAAGTTTTAAAACAAAAACATAACATGGCAAAAAGAGCACCAATAATGTGGAAAGACCCTAAAATTGGAAAATGGAATGGGCTAGATAAATTATTAACTTGGGGATGAGGGCTATGCTTGTGTTTTCCCAGATAATGCCAAAAACCTATCTGGATACCAGAGAGATTCCTGCTACCCTGTAAATTTATTGACACATTGAATGCAACAGCATGGGAGAAAGAGAAAGGAGAAGAAAAACGGGAATCAGCGACGAAGGCACAGGAGAGCTAAAGGAGAAAAAAATTTACTTTGTTCACATTATTGACTATTCAAGTGGCAGGAAGATAAAAAGAATATTAATGTACCATATCCTCCAATACTTCAAGTAGTTACATGGGCAGATAAACTGACACCTGTATCAACTACAAATTCAAAGCTTTGGGAGGAGTACAGAAGTTTTATATGCAAAAACCAAAGTTATAACCAGGAAACTTATATGTTTTTATGGACTAGAGAATGATATTATGGAAAGTAATGATAATGTTTTGTTTATCTCTGTTTATGTCTGTCAAAAGCTGGTATATCAAAAAAAAAGTTGTGGTAAATGTGGGGGTGACACGATGGTGGTATATTTTTAAATTGTATATTAATTACACAGATAATCATGAGAATATTTCTAAACCTAGTTATCCATCATGTCCTAAGAAAAATCGAAATTTATGGCAAAAACTAATTTTTCCTTCCTGGAACAAATGTCTCATGACCACACAAAAGACTTCTGATAACTTGTTTTTCTGGTCAGATATCATTTATTCCAAGGAAGAAATAGTTTAAGAGAATTTATGGAGAATCATGGCAGCTATGGGGACTATTTTTACATCTCAGATTTGGGATTTTACTGCCTTACAGATTATTCTGAAGTATATATAAGGTATGTATAGAATATAAACAGATGTTTCTCACTACAGATACCATTTTTAAAAATGGCACTGGGATTCAAATCAGGAATGTGCCAGGAGGATTTATTGTAAAATGTTACAATTGTATTATAATTCAATGCCTTACTACTGATTCACTATCTATAGTTGTTGTTCTTGAACATCCATCCTATATGATGGTATCAACCTCAATTAAGTATAACCGGTATAGGTCAGCAGGTAAACAAACTTGGGATAATATTTTTTAAAATGTTAGAAGACATTAGCAATGCTAAGTGAAATGAACAGAACCAGGAGATCATTATACACTTCGACAACGATATTGTATGAGGATGTGTTCTGATGGAAGTGGATTTCTTTGACAAAGAGACCTAACTGAGTTTCAATTGATAAATGATGGACAGAAGCAGCTACATCCAAAGAAAGAATACTGGGAAACGAATGTGAACTATCTGCATTTTTGTTTTTCTTCCCGGGTTATTTTTACCTTCTGAATCCAATTCTCCCTGTGCAACAAGAAAACTGTTCAGTTCTGAAAACATATATTGCATCTAGGATATACTGCAACATATCTAACATATATAGGACTGCTTGCCATCTAGGGGAAGGGGTGCAGGGAGGGAGGGGAAAAATCGGAACAGAAGTGAGTGCAAAGGATAATGTTGTAAAAAATTACCCTGGCATGGATTCTGTCAATATAAAGTTATTATTAAATAAAATAAAATAAAATATTAAAAAATAAAAATAAAATAAAATCTAAAAAAAAAAAGACATTAGCAAGAGGCAGAAGAGATTTTTTGGGCTACTTACCACTGGAATTCTAGCAGCTATATCAATTATCACATAATTTGTTTCAGCTATAGCTCTTACCGAATCTGTTCAAACTGCTCATTTTGCAAATAGACTAGCAAAAATATATCACAAGCCTTTAAAGAACAGATTAATATGGATAATGAGTTAAAACAAGAATTAAACTTAGTGGAACAATCATTAATTTGGTTAGGAAATCATGTAAATAATTTAGATCTCAATTATCATTAGCTTGTGATTATAGATATGCTCATGTATGTGTAACTCCTTATAGATGGGACAATGAAACCACCAATGTGACATGGCCTCAAATTAGAAACAGAATATATAGGGCCATACATGAGTCTAATCTCATTTGGGATAGATATATCTCAGTTAACTGTCCTAGTGAAACACAAGGAAAAAGAGTAGTATTCATGGAATTGATCCTGATAGTGTAGTTAATCAAATACTTGAGTGGTTAAAAAAGATAAATCCTGTAAAAATTTGACCTCTATGCTTTTGCATTTTGTTCCTGTCACGTGTTTTATTTTGCTACTCATTGGCTTAGCCCTTTGTGCTTTTAAGTATGTTCTGTAATCATTCTCATTTATGAAAACTAAAGTCCATAGACTTCATCTTTTAAATAAGTAAATGGGATTGTTAGAGGGCCAGAAGGTAAGAATCCATTCCAGGTCTGAAATCTTATCATAACTTGGGCCACCAACATTTCTTTTCTTTTTTAATAGCAGAGATATGCTTGGTAATACTATAAATTGGGATTTTTAGTGAGTGAAACAAAATGCAAACACTACTCAACAGACTAAAGATAAACTTTTGAACTTAGGAGAGGAAAAAATGTCCACAAGGAGACTAAAAGCATTTGGGAGAAGGGTACTTAAATAATGGTATAATAAATTTTACACTGATGCGTATCTCAACTATTTCCATCTCTAAGTAACCAACATTTGGGGCTTAAGGGGTTTAATCATTTACATCATAGTAGATTTTGTTAGGCTATAAGAATTTTAACAGTGTATTTTGTATCAAATCTATAAGCATTTAAGGTATATATATTTGTGATCCTGATCAATAAAAATTGAAGAATTCTAACTGAATTCTTTTTCCTGGCCTTCTGATTATCACACTCTTCATCTCACTACAGGAGCAGGACTCCAACAGGAGAAAAATTTGAAACACAAGGTTTTGCAGAAGAAAATGTTGAAACCTATCTTTGAGTGTGTTTGGAAAAAATAAAATACTAATTAAAAAATTAAATTACCATGGAACTGGTGTTCAATATTTTGCCATAGATAAGGAATATTCTCATTTTTTCTTTTCAGAAATTTTGCAAAGCCTGTAACTGAATATTTGGCTGAAATTCTCAAAGAAAATACAAATTTCTAGTTGCCACATGATTGCTCACCAAGAGAGTGAAAGCAGCAGAAGAGGCAAGAGATCCCCAACCAAAGTGAATTCATTAGAAACCTGGTCTTGACCAAGAATGATAGAGTTTAAAAATCTCACTTGAGCACTATGAATACAAGACACTGCAATTTTCCTGGTCTAACTTGCCATCCTATTGCTCATCCAGATATGAATTTTTGATATTTGAGCCTCTGAATTAGCCTTCTCTTGTTGTTGTTAATCCTTAGTTCTGAACAAGGACCATGACATCAGAAAAGTGATGCCATGACATGCAAATGAAAGTTGGATTTAAATGAGGAAGGATGATTCCATTTAAAGTAACTACTGATAATATAAAATATTTAGGAATCTATCTGACAAGGGAAAATCAAAAACTTTATGAGCAAAACTACAAAACACTTTCCACACAAATTAAGCTTGATTTAACCAACTGGAAAAATATTAAATGCTCTTGGATTGAGCAAGCAAATATAATAAAGATGACAATACTACCTAAACTAATCTATTTATTTAGCGCTATACCAATCAGACTCCCAAAAAACTATTTTAATGACCTAGAAAAAATAACAACAAAGTTCATATGGAAAAACAAAAGGTCAAGAATTTCAAGGGAATTAATGAAAAAAAAAATCAAATGAAAGTGGCCTAGCTGTACCAGATCTAAAATTATATTATAAAGCAGCATTTGGTATTGGCTAAGAAATAGACTAGTTGATCAATGGAATAGGTTAGGTTCAAAGGACAAAACAGCCACTAACTTTAATAATCTAATATTTGACAAACCTAAAGACCCCAGTTTTGGGGATAAGAATTCACTGTTTGACAAAAAATTCCTGGGAAAATTGGAAATTAGTATAGCAGAAACTAGGCATTGACCCACACTTAACACTGTACACCAAGATAAGGTCAAAATGAGTTCATGACCTAGGCATAAAGAATGAGATTATAAATAAATTGGAAGAGTATAGGATAGTTTACCTCTCAGACCTGTGGAAGAGAAAGGAATTTGTGACCAAAGAAGAACTAGAGATCATTATTGATTACAAAATAGAAAATTTTGATTATATCAACTTGAAGACTTTTCATACAAACAAAACTAATGCAGACAAGATTAGAATGGAAGCAATAAACTGGGAAAACATTTTTACAGTCAAAGGTTCTGATAAAGGCCTCATTTCCAAAATATATAGAGAATTGGCTCTAATTTATAAGAAATCAAGCCATTCTTCAATTGATAAATGGTCAAAGGATATGAACAGACAATTCTCAGATGAAGAAATTGAAACTATTTCTAGCCATATGAAAAGATGCTCCAAGTTATTATTAACCAGAGAAATGCAAATTAAGACAACTCTGAGATACCATTATACACCTGTCAGATTGGCTAGAATGACAGGAAAGATGTGGAATGTTGGAGGGGTTGTGGGAAAACAGGGACACTGATACATTGTTGGTGGAATTGTGAACACATCCAGGCATTCTGGAGAGCAATTTGGAACTATGCTCAAAAAGTTATCAAAAAAGTGCTGCTACTGGGCTTATACCCCAAAGTGATACTAAAGAAGGGAAAGGGACCTGTATGTGCCAAAATGTTTGTGTCAGCCCTGTTTGTAGTGGCTAGAAACTGGAAAATGAATGAATGCCCATCAACTGGAGAATGGTTGAGTAAATTGTGGCATATGAATGTTATGGAATATTATTGTTCTGTAAGAAATGACCAGCAGGATGAATACAGAGAGGCTTGGAGAGACTTACATGAACTGATGCTAAGTGAAATGAGCAAAACCAGGAGATCATTATATACTTCAACAATGATACTGTATGAGGATGTATTCTGATGGAAGTGGATTTCTTTAAGAAAGAGATCTAACACAGTTTCAATTGATCAAGGATGGACAGAAGCAGCTACACCCAAAGAAAGAACACTGGGAAATGAATGTAAACTGTTTGCATTTTTGTTTTTCTTCCTGGGTTATTTTTACCTTCTGAATCCAATTCTTCTTGTGCAACAAGAGAACTTGTTCTACACACATATATTGTATCTAGGATAAACTGTGACATATTTAACATGTATAGGACTGCTTGCCATCAGAGGAGAGGGTGGAAGGAGGGAGGGAAAAAGTCTGAACAGAAGTGAATGCAAGGGATAATGTTGTAAAAAAAATTACTCAGGCATGGGTTCTGTCAATAAAAAGTTATAATTATGAAAAAAATAAATGAGAAAGGACTATACAAAGTCACCAGCCTCACTTTATCCTTCAGAGCCATCTGGGTCCAATGGCAAGATATAGCTCAGGACAATTGGAGATAAATAACCCTGGGTGCAGTGGGAAATCTTGGTCTTTTTAAGCTAAATCTTTAACAGGTCCCAATTTGACTGAAGTAACACCATTCAGAGTGATTAAGGCTAGGTAAGAATTGAGACAAAAAAATGACCTCTTTTATGAGTGAAAGGAAAAAAATCTAATCTGATAGAGGAAGACTCAGGATTTCTGGCCAAAATACATTCACTCTGAGTCAATCAGGGCCCAAACAATGACCAATTGTAGCCTGGCTGGAGACCTATTGTTGACCAATCTATTAGAGCCAAAGTGTGCCCCTGATTTTGCCTTGGCCTCCTCTTGGACAAAGCTACTATGCTGGGTTTAGTCATCTTTGTAATTAGCAGTTTGGATTATTGGCCTTGTCTCCTGCTTCAAAAATAACTACTGGCTGAACCTTGCAGTTATGAGACTCATATGACCAATTACATATTTCTACCTAATTGAATTGCAACTTTCCCCTATTCTTCATATAACAGATAAGGGTCCCTTCCAGTGAAAGAAGACTGCACCTTCAATTCTCATGTGGTCCAAAGAAGATGACATTGATTTTTCATTATTTAAAAAAAGTTTTATTTCCCTGAGTCATTATTCTTCCCAAGTAAATATAGAAGTGTTTTTTTTTTTAATAACATAACTGTGGCCTTTATTCCTGTGACATACTTTGAAAGATAATCATGTAATCATGTTATTTTGTGATATATTTATTTGACCACCGTTTCAAGTTTTTGTTTTTGTGGGTTTTAATTGTTGTTTGTTTGTTTTCTAATGGCAACTTTACCAAAAAAAAAAAAAAAAAAAAAAGCTTAGATTTACAAAAATGTCATCTGTTTTCCAGAGCTTTCCTCTTTATTGTAATTGACAAAAAGGATTCAGAATATATCAAATTATCACTTAATATCACAAAAGATGCTCAATAATGTCATGCAATAATTAACAGATTTGTCCTGTCTGTGAACATTTTAAGTACTCTATATTTTGAGTGGTCAATACAAATGATTTGAACTCTTTTCAAAATATCTTTAGAGTACACTATGGAATTTACACTGTTTGTCAAGTAAGCTAGAGTTGACACTGGGGCTGATAAAGTAAGCTGGAATATAGGAAACTGAAGAATCATGAAAACAGAAAATTGTGGAACCATTAATTATATGGTGCTATGCTTGACAATGAATTAGGTTCACAGAACCATAAAATTTTTGAGATGTAAATTAGTTCAATCTCTTATCCATCTGGAATTCCTTATATAACACCCCTGATAGATAAATAGTTAAGCAGCCTTTATTTGAAGATTTTCAGACGCCAGTGATTCATTCAGTTTCAAGAGAGTATATTCTGTTTTTGAATATTTCATAATTGCTAGAAAGGTCATTTTAAAACTTATTTAGAAATTTTGACTGATCCATGATCTTATACATGTGAGTAATCTTTCCACCAATCAGTATCACTATTCCTCTAAACTAATAATCTTATGTAATTCATACCTATTTCCTTCTGTAAAACCTACATAAAGGATTTGCCAAATGTGCATGAGACTGCCTTCTAATTCTTGTAATATTTTGAGAGTACCAGTATAATAATATCATAGGGTCATGGTTATAGATCTAGAATGGCTGTCAAAGGCCATCTAGTCTCCTCATTCTATAAATGAGGAAACTGAGACCCAAGGAATTTGTCACTTATCCATCCCCTCATTATCACTGCATTCATTGCCTTGACCATATGTTTTATCTAATCGTATATAGCCTTGATGATGCCTTTTAGATTATTTTATGCACAGATGCTCATGAGTAATATACTTGGGTACCCAGGATATTCAGAAATAGCACCTCTGGTGTGAGGGCTTGCTGAGACTTTTTTCATGGCTGCTTGCCCACCTTTGGTATCCACATGCCACCCAATTTTTTTTTTAAATTTTTATTTAATAATTACTTTATGTTGACAGAATCCATACTAGGATAATTTTTTTTTACAACATTATCCCTTGCACTCGTTTCTGTTCCAATTTTTTCCCCCTCCCTCCCTCCACCTCCTCCCCTAGATGGCAAGCAGTTCTTTATATGTTGGATATGTTGCAGTATATCCTAGATACAATATATGTTTGTAGAACTGAACAGTTCTCTTGTTGCATAGGGAGAATTGGATTCGGAAGGTATAAATAACGCGGGAAGAAAAACAAAAATGCAGATAGTTCACATTCGTTTCCCAGTGTTCTTTCTTTGGGTGTAGCTGCTTTTGTCCATCATTTATCAATTGAAACTCAGTTAGGTCTCTTTGTCAAAGAAATCCACTTCCATCAAAATATGTCCTCATACAATATCGTTGTCGAAGTGTATAATGATCTCCTGGTTCTGCTCATCTCACTTAGCATCAGTCCATGTAAGTCTCTCCAGTCCTCTCTGTATTCATCCTGCTGGTCATTTCTTACCGAACGATAATATTCCATAACATTCATATACCACAATTTACCCAGCCATTCTCCAATTGATGGGCATCCATTCATTTTCCAGTTTCTAGCCACTACAAATAGGGCTGCTACAAACATTTTATGCCACCCAATTTTCATCTATACAATGTCAACAAAAATAAAATAATTTCTGCTCTTAAGGTGCTTCCTCCTGGAGATATATACCATGTACATGAATAAGCAAGTAAAAAATAATTGTTTTGCCCTTTTCTCCTTAAAAGTGGCAGAGAAAAGGGGACAGAGGAAGCTAAATATCAAACAATTCTTAGACTAATTACAAACATTAGTTTAACTCTCAATGTGCAAACTTTATAAAATTCTTCATATGTACTACTAGAGACATGAACCACATTCTCACATTGATATTTTCCTTATAAATAAAACCAGAAGACATGAAAAAGCCATGGTCATAGGTTCTTTTTAGGTGAAAGCAAATAAATGACCCAGAAAAATTTATTTCATCATCTATCCAAAGACAACAAGAAACATTATTTCACAGAATATTTAATCATTTTGTCTTGTGTTTGTAATCAGCACAAACATATCAACTACCTGAAGATAATAAGATAATTGTAGCTTATGTACCAACAGTTGTTTTGGGGATGAATAGTTCATAAATTTTTTTTCCTGAGACAATTTGAGGTTAAGTGACTTGTCCAGAGTCACACAGTTACGAAGTGTTAAGTGTCTGAAATCAGATTTGAACTCAGGTCCTCCTGACTGGAGGGCTGGTACTCTATCCACTGTGCCACCTAGCTGCCCCACTTCATAAAATTTTAAAAGGAATAATGCAAGATACTAAGTCCTCATCTACAATGATAATGGAAACATTTGGACTCTATCATATCTTGTCATCCACTGTACCATGAAAACAGCTAGTGATGTATTTAAGAACTGAGATCAGGAACTCTCTTTCTATCATTCTTTCTCATTCTCTCTCTCTCAATAAATAATAAATTACATACTGGAAATGAAAATTTTTGAAGGCACAAAGGGATCAATTTCCAAAACATCTTAAAGGTGGAGAGGAAAGGATGGAAATGATCATGGGAGATACCATTACCTAAAAAAAGTGGTACTAAGACATTTGTAACTACTGACCTGTACAACTATTGTCTCATCTCTATCAAATATTTATAAGAATAATCTATATATGCATTGAAGGTATGTTTCACAAAAACATGATAATTTTCTATATCAAACCACATCTTCACAGTCATACAACTCATTGAGAATTTGCCTAAAATATAACTTCCATTGTATTATTGTTTATTGATTTCAAAAACGCATTTGATTCAAAAGAATGAAATTCTACCTTAGAATCTCTTTTCCAGCAAAGGTTCTATGATAGGTGCTATTACACAAATGGCTTTGTTCAATAACCCTTTGAAGATCAACATCAAATGACATACAAAACATACAAAAGGTGTCTGTCAGTATCATGAAGTATGTTCTTCAAGGACTTCAAAGCAAAGAAGTTCTAAAATGTTGCAATTCCTGAAACACTGCGATGGCCACATAGCTTTGAAAGAGATCAGATTAAACAATTCATACCAAAAAAAAAACAAAACAAAACAAAACAAAACAAAAAAAAAACCAAGGTAAATGACAAACATATTGCTCAGAATCTAACAGCCATTGGAAAGCTCATTGAATTTTACTATAACCATCTTGGATAAACATTTGGGGCAATTAGATGGCGCAGTAAATAGAGCACTAGCCTTTAAGTCAGGAGGACCTGAGTTCAAATGTGATCTTAGATACTTAACACTTCTTAGCTGTGTAATCCTGGGGAAGTCACTTTACCCCAATTGCCTCAGAAAAAAAAAAAAAAAAAAAAAAAAAAAAAAAGAAAAGAAAAGAAAAGAAAGAAAGAAAGAAAGAAAGAAAGAAAGAAAGAAAGAAAGAAAGAAAGAAAGAAAGAAAGAAAGAAAGAAAGAAAGAAAGAAAGAAAGAAAGAAAAAGGGACTTTTGTGCCTCCTCCAAATTTTGATGAATTGGTAGTAATATGGACGGCTTAGAGTAATAATAATGATTCTTGTCTACTTTGGCTGTCTGATTAAACCTATGGACCTCTTCATGTTTTTTTATAAAATAAAATGCATAGCATTACTAATGAAACCATTTATAGGGAAAAAGGTTAGCAAGAAAACAAGGATAATGAAAAGTCCAAGAACTCCAAGTTAACAGCCCCTACATAATCTCTTTAAACTGTTTGAAGATAGACAACTCTTTCTACATTGTTTCCAGCAAAAATAATCCCAAATCCTTCAGGCTTTTTTCAAATAACACGGTTTCTAGTTCTTTCAGTGATTGCCTTCCATTGGAGATATTCTTGTTTATTAATGTTCCTTCTAAAAAAATTGATACCCAGAATTCAACCCAGATTGTTGCAAAGTATAGTAGGATATTGTGTTATGTTGTGTCTGTATGTTAGAGGTTAGAGGTACAGTGTATTATTCTCTTTGAGTTCCTTAGTGTTTGTGAATGTCTCTCATACTAGTTCTAGAAAGAGCCTGGATTTAAAATTAGAAAACTTCGATGTGGTCAGATCCTAGCTTTGATATTTCTTACTTGTATAACTTTAAGCAAATTTCTTCACTGCTTTGAAACTCAGTTTCCTCTCTAAAATGAGAGAGACCCAATTGACTAAGGTCTGTCTCTTGGCAGCTTTAAGTCTCATGCTTCTATAAATCTGTATTGTAATGATTTCCAGAATAAGTCAGCAGTAATAAAGCATAGTCATCATCTCCTTGTTTCTTGCCCACTACTGAAACCCTTTGCATCATTCTGAAATCATACTTCTGTTAATGTAATCTAAGATTATGTTAGTCTTTTTTGGCATCCATGCTACCCTCTTGGTTTATGTTGTAAAGTGGGGGTCTGAATGAGATAGTTTCTAGGGTCCTTTCTAGTTCTCAAACTATGATCCTAAAATGCTAATATTTAGTGATATGACAACAAAAATCCAGGAATATAAAGGGGTACCTTTTATCCAGGATGAAAAGAAAGTCAAACCAGAAAAACAAACAATCTTTCCTTGTTACAGAAAATGACCTCTGAAGAGCAAGGAGATCAACAATGGAAATCTAATGCCCTTTCTATGATATGTGCAAGGCATGACAGCTGTATACTTTACGCCTGCTTACTTCCTCTGGAACAAGTTGTTATACAGGCCAAAGTGGTGTGGAATAACTGCTTGGTCTAGGAAAAGGGAACTAGGGAACACAGATCTTCCACTGGCTAATGAACAACTTGGCCTGACATTCAATCATGCCTAAAGCCTATTTTCTTTAGATGCTACATCCTTAATTTGAAGTAGTATCATACAAACATATTGGTATCAAACACTGGGCCTCCCGTGGTCTTGACAACCCTGTTATTTAGCAAGTCAGAATAGGTGTCAGCTGAAACTTTCTCCTCCTATTTCTGTGACACAAGGACATCATGAAAGACTTGGGGACAAACAAATATTGTAGCCTTTAGTGCTGGCAGTACTTTTAGAAGCATGGGTCAGATGAGGTTTAAGAAGGATTAGATTTAGATTAGAGAAGGTTTATGCTGGTAAAGTTGCTTTGGGGTGGAGGGGATAGTGCTCCCTTAAATACTCCAGGGTTTTACAAGGGGGAAAGTAGGCTGATCACCTTAGGGATAAACTGCTGCAAAAATAAAAGTGGTGAGCTCTGTGTCCTTTTCAGTGCTAACTCCTCTTTATTTACTAGTTTTCTGAGGATAGTGAGGGGCTTGAGAATTTTTAAAAGCTTGCCACAAAGAAGGCAGGGAGAGGGATTCCCCAGAGGCAAGCCTGTGTGGCTCTTCTTCTCTGTTCTGTCACACAGACTTGCTCAGGATGACAATCTGCTCCTCAGTAATCACTGACCAGCCTGAAGAGAGATTTTTGTAACAGAGCCAGAGATTCCTAGCTGTGGGGTTCTGGCAGATACTGTTGTTTATAAGACAGAATCCTGTTCTACTTCCAGGCAATAGCTTAGACACCAAAATTATTTTGTTTCTTTGTACCAAACAGGTTATAAAGGAAAAGATAAAGGAGGAAAAAAAATAAACAGGGCCAAACCTGACTTTGGAAGAATGGCTTCTCCTCAAATCCCCTGGAAGCATATTTTCTAATGCCAGAGAAGCTTTGCTTTGCTTCTGGCCATAGAAGATTATTTCAGATGCCTCAGATCTGCTAGAAAGGAAGTTGAGCAAAAGAAAAACTTTTTTTTTATTATAGCTTTTTATTTAGATGTTATATGTATGGGTATTTTATAGCATTGACAATTACCAAACCTTTTGTTCCGATTTTTCCCCTCCTTCCCCCCACCACCTCCCCCAGATGGCAGGTTGACCAATACATGTTAAATATGTTAAAGTATAAATTAAATACAAAATAAGTATACATGTCCAAACAGTTATTTTGCTGTACAAAAAGAATTGGACTCTGAGATAGTGTACAATTAGCCTGTGAAGGAAATCAAAAATGCAGGTGGACAAAAATAGAGATTGGGAATTCTATATAATGGCTCTTAGTCATCTCCCAGAGTTCTTTTGCTGGGTGCAGCTGGTTCAATTCATTTCTTCTCCATTGGAACTGATTTAGTTCATCTTATTGCTGAAGATGGCCAGGTGCATCAGAATTGATCATCATATAATATTGTTGTTGAAGTATATAATGATCTCCTGGTCCTGCTCATTTCACTCAGCATCAGTTCATGTGAGTCTCCCCAGGCCTTTCTGAAATCATCCTGTTGGTCATTTCATACCAAACAATAATATTCCATAATATTCATATACCACAATTTATTCAGCCATTCTCCAATTGATGGGCATCCACTCAGTTTCCAGTTTCTGGACACTACAAAGAGGGCTGCCACAAACATTGTTGCACATACAGGACTCTTTCTGTAAAAGGAAAACTTTTAAAAGCTTTCTTTGCTTTACATGTCCTTCTCTTTTTCAAAATTAATATTTCATCCCTGAAAGAGTTCAGATACTTCCTCTAGAAAAACCCCTTGTCCCTGGAAGGCTTTCTCCAATCTCACATCAAACAATTCTTATGTAGCTTGAAAGTTCTCAAAAAAAAAATTTTTCCCTCAATAACCTATAAGGTAAGTAGTAATAAAAATAACTTTAGCCCCCAGCCACTGCATCACTTATCTGCCCATTTCCTTACATGTAAATAAGGGTCAGAAAGAGTAGATCACTTCTCTGAAAAAGCTAATGAATATCAGAATCTAGTCTTAGGAAAGAAAAACAGCTATTTCTTTGGGCAATTAAACAGATAACACTGTCTATGGGTTGTGGCTGATGTAGGAAATAATATAGCACCAGTTGATATCATGCTTAGGAGGAGCACCAAATGTTGGAGTTAGGTCATATGAAGAATTCACAATTTTTTCCCCACAAATTTCTTTAGAAAAAGGTAGGTTTAGGACTTCCAGCCAAGATGAAAGAGAGGACACACACATCTATCTAGGCTCCTTCTTGCCCTCATAATATTTTTTCTCATGAAAAGGCCTTGGAATTAGTATTTGACTGAAAAAACCCACTAGTACATTACCAACAGAAGATATCCTTGAAATTCACCAGAAAAGATCTGTTTTTTGCTCCCAGGCGGGGATGCTTAGATCAGGCACAGACTGCAGGCAGGCAAGGAGAGCATGGCAGGAAGCTCACACTGAGCAGACTGGAGGGAGCAGGATATAGTCGTGGCTGTGGAAAAACTTGTGGGGTCTCTTGGGACCTGACCACACCCATCTAGTACTGGGAATGACTCAGCATGCTCTCAGAGTCTCAGAGAATGGTCCCTGTGCAGGAGCACAGCCATTGCTGTTCCACTACTGCTTCATTGCTACTTCCCATAGTCTGTACAGGAAGCTTGGTAACATCACACTCCCCCAAAAGCAGAACGCATTTACTTTTTTTTGTTTGCTTGTTTTCTTTGATTCTTTTTTGTCAAACTGAGCAAAAAATTAAAGCGGGCTCTACCTATAGATAGCTTCTATATGGATAGAGAGCCGACTTCAAACCCTGAAGAAACTAAAAACAGATTGTCTGCAGATGGATCCCCAAAAGGGGATACGATCTGGTCCCCAACACATAAGACTCTCATAGAAGAAATTAAAAAGGCTCTTACAAGACAGAAGAAAAATGGGAAAAGGAAAAGAAAGCTTAGCAAGAGGGTCTGGATAAGTCATCCCACTCATTTAAAGATAGAGTAGATAAAGGGTAAAAAAAGGGGAGGAACTCTAAGATGGGGGGAGGGATACTAAAAAGGGAGGGCCATAAGAGGCAAATGGTGCTCATAAGTTTAATACTGGGGAGGGAGGTAAGGAGGAAGGAAAGAAGAAAAGCATAAGCAAGGGTTAAAAGATGGCAAGTAATACAGAATTAGTAATGAAGAATACCGTCAAAAATATAGCTTGCCAAGATTAACAGAGGAAGAAGTAAACTAGTTAAACAATCCCATTTTAGAAAAAGAAATAGAACAAGCTATTAATAGCTAAGAAAAAAATCCCCAGAATCAGATGGATTTACATGTGAATTCTATCAAACATTTTAAGAACAATGAACTCCAACGCTATATAAACTATTTGAAAAAATAGAGATTAAAGGAGTCCTACCAAATTCCTTTTATGACACAAACATGGTACTGATACCTAAATCAGGTAGGTTGAAAACGGAGAAAGAAAATTATAGACCAATCTCTCTAATGAATATTGATGCAAAAATCTTAAATAAAATATTAGCCAAGAGATTACAGAAAATGGTCCCCAGGATAATACACCATGATCAAGTAGGATTTGTACTAGGAATGCAGGGCTGGTTCAATATTAGGAAAACTATTAATATAATTGACTATATCAATAACCAAATTAACAAAAACCTTATGATCATCTCAATAGATGCAGAAAAATCATTTGGTAAAATCAAACATCCATTCTCAATAAAAACACTTGAGAATATAGGAATAAATGGACTTTTCCTTAAAATAGTAAAGAGCATCTATTTAAAACCATCAGTAAGCATCATATGTAATGGGGATAAACTGGAAACATTCCCAATAAGATCAGGAGTAAATCAAGGCTGCCCACTATCACCATTATTATTCAACACTAGCTTTGGCAAAAAGAGTTGAGAAAGAGATTAAAGGAATAAGATTAGGTAATCAGGAAACCAAATTATCACTCTTTGCAGATGATATGATGGTATACTTAGAGAACTCCAGAGATTTTACTAAAAGGCTATTAGAAATAATCCACAACTTTAGCAAAACTGCAGGATAAAAATAAATCCACATAAACCCTCAGCATTTTTATACATCACCAATGAAATCCAACAGCAAGAGATACAAAGAGAAATTCCATTTAAAATAACTGTTGATAGCATAAAATAATTTGGGAATCTATCTGCCAAAGGAAAGTCAAGAATTGTATGAGCAAAACTACAAAACACTTCCCACACAAATAAAATCAGATTTAAACAATTGGAAAAATATTAAGTACTCTTGGATAGGCTGAACGAAAATAATAAAGATGACAATACTACCTAAACTAATCTATTTATTTAGTGCTATACCAATCCCAAGAAACTATTTTAATGACCTAGAAAAAATAACAACAAAATTCATATGGAAGAACAAAAGGCCAAGAATTTCAAGGGAACTAATGAAAAAAAAATCAAATGAAGGCGGCCTAGCTGATCTAAAACTATATTATAAAGCAGCAGTCACCAAAACCATTTGATATTGGATAAGAAATGGAGTAGTTGATCAGTAGAATAAGTTAGGTTCAAAGAACAAAATAGTCAATAACTATAGCAATCTAGTGTTCGACAAACTCAAAGATCCCAACTTTTGGGATAAGAATTCACTATTTGACAAAAACTGCTGGGAAAACTTAAAATTAGTATGGCAGAAACTAGGCATGGAACCACAATTAACCAGTACACCAAGATAAGATCAAAATGGGTTCATGATTTAGGCATAAAGAACGATATTATAAATAAATTAGAGGAATATAGTATAGTTTATATCTCAGACTTTTGGAGGAGGATAGAATTTGTGATAAAAGAAGAACTAGAGATCATTATTGATCACAAAATAGAAAATTTTGATTATATCAAGTTAAAAAGCTTTTGTACAAATAAACTAAGGCAAACAAGATTAGAAGGGAAGCAATAAACTGGGAAAACATTTTTACAGTTAAAGATTCTGTTAAAGGCCTCATTTCCAAAACATATAGAGAATTGACTCTAATTTATAAGAAATCAAGCCATTCTCCAACTGATAAATGTTCAAAGGATATAAACAGACAATGAAGAAATTGAAACTATTTCTAGCCATATGAAAAGATGCTCAAGTCATTATTAATCAGAGAAATGCAAATTAAGACACTCTGAGATACCACTACATACCTCTCAGATTGGGTAGAATGACAGGAAAAGATAGTGATGAATGTTGGAGGGGATGTGGGAAAACTGGGATACGGATGCATTTTTGGTGGAGTTGTGAATGGATCCAGCTATTCTGGAGAACAATTTGGAACTATGCTCAAAAAGTTATCAAACTGTGCATATCCTTTTATCCAGCAGTGTTTATATCCCCAAAACTGGGTTTATATCCCAAAGAGATATTAAAGAAGGGAAAGGGATCTGTACGTGCCAAAATGTTTGTGCCAGCCTTTTTTTATAGTAGCTAGAAACTGGAAAATGAATGAATACCCATCAATTGGAGAATGGTTGGGTAAATTATGGTATATAAATGTTATGGAATATTATTGTTCTGTAAGAAATGACCAGCAGGATGTATACAGAGAGGCTTGGAGAGACTTACATGAACTGATGCTAAGTGAAATGAGCAGAACCAGGAGATCATTATATACTTCAGCAACGCTACTGTTTGAGGATGTATTCTGATGGAAGTGGATCTCTTCGACAAAGAGAAGATCCAATTCAATTCTAACTGATCAATACTGGACAGAAGCAGCTACACCCAGAGAAGGAACACTGGGCAATGAATGTGGACTCCTTGCATTTTTTTTCTTCCTAGGTTATTTTTACCTTCTGAATCCAATTTTTCTTGTTCAGCAAGAGAATTATACGGATCTGCACACATATATTGTGTCTAAGATATACTTTAACATGTTTAACATATATGAGACTGTCTGCCATCTGGGGGAGGGAGTGGAGGGAAGGAAGGGAAAAGTTGGAACAGAAGTGAGTGTAAGGGACAATGTTGTAAAAATTACCCATGCATCTGTTTTGTCAATAAAAAGCTATAATAAAAAAAAGAAAAAAAAAAAGAAAAAGGTAGGCTTATTTAGAAAAGGTTATAGACAAAATAGACCAGTAGACACCAGCAATGGTAAATATGAAATAGAGTGGGAGAGCACATAGCAAGGAAAGGAAATTTAACTGTTATCATTAAACATTTGTTTTGACAAAGAGAAGTTCCGTAGGAGAACTCATAATTACCAATAGAAAGGGAACACCCCATGAGGTTGGGCTATGCCCTTAGCTGGCAGAATCCTCAAAGAGCTGTAAGAAGGAGAAGTAGAGTTGAGAAGAGAGACTAAAAGGAATAGTAGAGTTAGGAGAGACACCACGTGGTATGGGGAGGAGTAAAGGGAAAGACTCAGGCAAAGTATCATGGAGGACTGACCCAAAGGAGGGTAGCAGTGATAGCATGGGCCATAAGCAGATTTATGGTGAAAATTTAACCTCAGGGACATGACTGGGATTTCTGACAGGACATAGCAAGGGGAGGCTGCCCACGATCCCCACAGAAGCTGGGACCTCAATACTAAACTGTTCCCTATCAGAGCCTTTTCCCTGCCTGCCCTAGGGAACCATTCCACCTATGCTCCAGTTTCTCTCTGCCAACCATACCCACTATTCTGGACCTCATCAGATGGGCTGAGGGGAACTTCACAAGAAGAAAAGTTCTGGAGTTGGAGTAAGAAAGACCTGAGTTGAAATGTTACCTCTACTGAAAATTGAGATGGGGATCACAGTGAATGAGATGAGGTGAGATCTCTCAGGACAATTGTGAAAATTGAGTAAGACTTCATCTTCTTCAGAGTTGGAGTAGGCCTGACGGTCCTTGAGCATCGATTCAAGGGCATACCTAAGTCCCCTTCCTGCTATCCTCCCATGACATCACTTTCTTCCTATTTCAATCAAATATGGGCAACTACGTACTTATTGGCCAAGTTCAATTTCTTGGGTAGTTCCCACATTTAGAATGTAAGACCTTCAGGCAATGAGGTGGAAGAGGTATTTGTATTAGGGACTATTTAAATGTCAAACCTGTCCTAAAAGGTGCCTCCTTCCTTCATTGCCTGCTCGATGAGTGGGAAGCCCAATTCTTGTGAGAAAGTACAATAAACTTTTGCTTTGCTCCTAGAGACTCCAGCTTTTTACTAAATGGTGACCCCTCATCATTTTTGAGTCACACAACAGTATCCACAGGATTGTTGTGAGAAATCAAATTCTCAAGATAATGTATGTAAAGTACTTTGGAAAACTCACAGCATTATGCAAAAGTTAGCTATTCAAATGTCAAATTTAACTGTTAAATTCAGTGTTTGCAACCTAGTCCTTCATATGATGTATCTATTGGGGGCAGGGTAAGGAAAGAAAATCTAGAATCTGTTCTATACTTAAATTCTAAAGAATTTCATAAAAAGGAAAATTATGAATACCTTTCCCCAACTCTCCAAATGCTCATGTTTCAAAAACCCCATGCTGCTACTCTGCCCCTTCACAAAAATAATAATTTTCTGTTGTGAATCTCCTATTGCTTACTTTGTCAGCCCCTACAGTCTTCTCCTAGCAGGAATCTCAGTGGTACATTAATGATTGTCCAGAGCAAACTTCTCTTCAGACTTATTTAAAACAATCCTAAAATGTTTTGAAAAACTCCTGGGCACTTTACTATCTTCTTTCTTGCTTCCTTGTTTCCTTCTTTCCTTCCTTCCTTGCTTCTTTCCTTCCTTCCTTCCTTCCTTGCTTCTTTCCTTCCTTCCTTCCTCCATTTTTAGCTTTCCAAACAGAACTAATCTTTCAGGACTCATCTGTTTGGGGAGATACAATGTACACACAGGTCATAGAGATGGTGAGTAAAAATAACTATTGTATTTACAGCCAGAAATAGACAATACATTATGATGATTCTATAATCAAATGGGCATGACAGGTGAGGTCTCTTGCAGAATTTAAGTCCAAACTTCTCCTTTTAACTTGTCCTAAACAATCAAATAAACAAATAAAACTGCTGTCCCAAGGCTGGATTTCTTACTATTTGGTTGGGACCCAAAAGTGAAAAAATCTTTTTAAGGAAGCTTGAACCAAACCTGTTTTTCTGAAAAGGACAGCATAGTTTTGTTTCAGAAAAAAATTCAAGAAATTTTTGCCACAAGATCATTGAAAAACAGCTAAATTATAAAAATGAAAATTGTTTTGGTTTTTAATTTTTACTATGCCTCTTGAGATTTGTTAAATAGAGAATATAATAAATACAAATATGTAGGGACTTGAAATCAGGAAGACTTATCTTCATGAATTTAAATCTGGCAGCAGAGAGTATGACCCTGGGAGAGTCACTTATCCTAAGTTTATCTAAGTTCCTCACTGTAAAATGAGCTGGAGAAGGAAATGGTAAATCATTCTTCTATCTTTGCCAAGAAATTCCAAATGGAATCACTTAGAGTTTGACAAAACTGAAATAAGTAAACAATAAGTATAATTTGAGGAAGGAAACAATGCTAAGAACTGACAGATTATGGGAATTTGGGGTAAAGGGCCACAGAGTTGAGAAAGCTTCCTTCCCCATAGAGGGTTGTCCCTGAATGGAGCCTTAAAGAAAGTTAAGGATTCTGTGAGGCAAAAAATGAGGACAGTCCCTAGCCACAGAGGATAGCCTCTACAAAGACATGGAGATATATGATTTAGCCAAAGACCTTAGTTATTTGGTCAAATAGCAAAGTTTAATTGCTCATTTCCTTATAAATGACAGTGCATGACAGTGTATAAATATAGCTGTAAATATTTCTGATAGAAAACAAAAGCCTGACCTTTATTTCATTCGATTTTGTTTCAGTTAGAGAAGAGAGAAGGCTTTTCAGATTAGGAACAAAAAACACAATGCCTCTTGTCTATCTGTATAAGTACAATGATGAAATGAAAAGCTTTACATTTTGCATCCAAATTTTGTATGGAATGATGTAATGCCAGAGAAACTGAGGCAAGACAGAGATGAGAGGTTTTTAATATTTTAATAGTGGAAAAGTTGGACTGGTGATAGCCATACTAGCCAGCCAACTTGGATGGGACTCTTGTCTCAAAGCATCCAGCAACAATTAAATAATTTCAGAAACTTTTATAGGACTCCAGAGATAGGGAAACAAAGGCAAGGATGGCAGAACAGAACACTGGTGAGTCAAAATTCTAGTATGGACCATAACTTTTTAATTCTGACAGGTTGAGAATTGAAAGCCGAAGATAGGAAGTCTGAGTCAGAAAGATAGAGGGTGCCATCTAGATATTTGAAATAAGTCATCTGGCCTTTTATCACTCTTTGGAATGCCAGATGACCAGAGCTCCACAGCCCTAATTATTTCAGTCCAAATGGCCAGGAAATGAGAAAAGAAACTGGGGCAGAACAATTCAGGGAAACTGAGGCATAACAATACATGTATTTATGAACGTACTTATTTATATTCTTCTTTTTTCATTTGAGTGATTCAGCACAGTATACAAATATTAACTGGCTCTAAACATTTTTCACTCTTAAATGGACTATGATGCATCATTATTATATGTTTAATATAACATTACTAGCTTTTTATTTAACCTGGGAAAAGCGGAGTTCACAATGATGGTTGTGACTTATGATGAAACTTAAAAGGCATTTTTTTATGTCAGTGATTTTCTATGATTCATTGGAGAAGGGTTGTATATGATATTTTAGCATCCCAAGAGGTATCAAAGTGACCCAACATGTCCTTTCCAATCTGACTTAAAATCTCTAAGATACCTTCTTAGTTGGTAAGATAGTTGGAGAGTAGTTTTATGGAGGCAGGATGCGTGGAAACTTTGGGTTTCAGTGTATTACAATATCAAAATGAATTAATTGTGTGTTGTGGAAGCCAAAAAGGCCAGAATAATCCTAAGCTGCCTTAAGAAAAAGTGTTTGGAACAAGAGAGATAATAGTTCTTCTGTATCCCACCCTGATTTTAACATGTCTTGGGAAATGTGCTCAATTCTGGACAGTATACTTTGAGAACACTGAAAAACTGGAGAGCATCCAGAGAAGAGTGGCCAGGATAGTAAAGGGCTTCTTGATGATGCCAGACAAGGATAACTTGAAGGAACTGACTGTGGATAGCCTGGAAAAAAAAGAAGACTTAAAGACCATGATAATGGTCTTTAAATTATAATATGGCAATGGGATTAATATTTGCTCAATTTAGAACCAGAAGTCAGAATTCGGACAAGTAGGTGAAAGTTACTGAAAGGCATATTTAAGTGTGATGTAAGTGTAGTAAGAGTTGTTTCCTATGAAACAAACATAGGTGGCCTAAAGGGACTACCCCATTTCTGGGAGAAATTCTAAGAGAGCATTCCAAAATATGAAAAACTCACAAAGCCATTATTGTAGCCACAAGAAGTCCTTTATCTTTTCAAAAGATGCAATGGGCAGATCAAAGGTGATCTAGCTCCAGACTGTAAGTGAATTTAAAATTCATCATTTAAGTCAGAAGCAAAGAGGGAGACAGGAAGTAAGGTAGAAGTCTCGGAGTGTTAGGGAGGAGTTAGCTATCACGGCTGGCTCTTTACCTACATTCAGTAATTTTGGGAGCAACTTTGCTGGCTATGCCATTCAAGAAGATAACCTCATTACTCAGCTTTTAACAACACTGGTCATGACCCCATCCCTTAGTGGAGCGCACCAACTCACCGAGTTCCATAAATCCATAAAAAGATTATGGATTAGTTACCTAATGGAGAACAAACTTACATACACTCCTGTTTCTACATCAGCAATTGCATAATGGGAATACAGGAAGAGAGATATGCTAATACAAGATAATGAGGATGCTTTGGTAACAAAGGTCCTTTGTAAGGCAAGAGTATCTCTGGTACACCTGCTCAGGAGAAGGAAGGGTCCCTTATCTGCAGATATCTGTTTTGGTATATTGGGCAAGCTTTGGTCAAGCTAACAAGATAAAACAGTACAGAAATGTGGCTTTCTTTTGTGTGGAATAAGGTTGACAATGGAAATAGGGTGGATTTGATTAGAGTTCACATTAGAATGTGTGCTGAACTCTTTTGGCAACTTTTGGGTCCACACATGGCTTAAATCTGGATAGATTGTTGCTTGGACTGGCCAATCAAGAAATTCTGAGTAACCACATGGTTGTTCTCTAACTTTTTAGGACACATGACAAAAAACTTTCCCTTAATGGGTAGAAGAAGGGACTGCCTTTTCCCCACTCCCCTATCCCATATTGGGATTGTTGTGAGTATATGACAGCTAAAATATGTGTCCTGCTTGAAAGAATCTGAAACTAGATCTTACAGTCTAGCTGCTGCTTCTGTTTTGTGTCTTTTCCGGATTAGAGATAATTTACTAAGCAGTGATTCTGAAATGTCTACTTCTGGACTGAAAGGCCATCTTTTGAGTTTGGAAGGCACAGAGATCCTGAGTCCTTGGTTAGAATGAGACTCTTTATGTACATCACATGTGTTAAAGTGGAAGGTCAAGCTAGAGGACAAGTTCACCTACTCTACTACCCCTTCCCCCCAACCTGATTTGGGAATTATTTGGGCAATACAGGGCCAAAGAAAGATGGTAAATACCTATTCAGCAATTTTGCAAACTGCTTCATGCTTAAAGGTTTAAGTTTTGAACTCCAGGCATAAATCACAATAATTATAAGTTAATGTATCTCATTTTAAGTCTTTGTTAATGTGTAGTATGGGTTTACTTTTTTAGTATTTCTTTTGTGTAGAAGAAATAAATAAGGGTCCTCTACATGATTTATAATATACATCGAATATAATATATATTCTCCCACCTTGAGAGAGTCCCTCGCCATAATAGAAATAATACCAAAGCTTTAAAAAAATTTCCCCCAGGGCTTCAGGGTGAAGGTACAAAAATCCTTCTCTTTAGAGATCAGACCTCCCATCCAGGTCCAAGCTCATAGGTCTTAAACTTAAAAGGTTCTCTTAGTGAAGAGGAAGAGGGTGTAATTGTCTCAGGTACTGGGGGCCAGAAACAATTGTTATTGTTATATGAGAAAAAAACTTTCTATCAGAACTATCCAAAAATGAAATGAATGGGTTACCAATTCATCCTATAGATTCCTCTAAATATCTGGGGCCTGTTTAGGGATAGATCATATTTTCTATTGTGATCTAAGGGGCTTTGGCAAACTTGGAATAAACTCAGGTTTTAGGAATTCTAGTTCCTAGCTAAGAGCAGAACATTCCATCTCCTTTCTGAATTCACTCTCCCAGTGCCTATAATACTCTGTTCCCTCACTTCTGCCTCTTAGAATTCCTGGCTTTTGTTGGGGGTCATGGCCCTAACTCCCAAGTGGAACAGGTCTTATGTGACCAGCACTGCTTGTCCACTTGAATGGCGAAGACTGTGAGTAATGAGGGGCAAGAGCCAAAGGTGGTGTGAGACTCTGTTTATTACAAAGATTGCAAGTCCTTTTATCTCTTTGGTGCCTGCTTCTACTTCCTATATCACACGTAAGCACATTCTAAGCTATAATAGATACATTATTCTCTACAAGAAGCTATATGTAAATATATTGGATGCATTCCTTTCCTAATAGGGATATTCAAGGTACTCCCCTCCAAGGTCTGGCATGCCTCTCCTGGGAATTGCCATGTTGCTTCTTCAGGTGGGACCCCTTCTTCCCAACGCCATCTTGTTTACCCTTACAAGGCTACCCTCAGTTTACCTGAGCCATGCCCCGTGTGATATCCAAGGCTGGTGGGGGGTTGTTAAGTCCTCTTCAATTCCCCCTTTTTGTTTTTATGTGACAATTCTGCTAGCTTGAATTTTTGAACATTGATAGCATACTGGATGGAGGTTAATCCAGATCTAAAAATCATTGGTAATAAGCACAGGGTTACTACAGCTACTAATATAATTGCTCCTATAGTGATTCCAAGTTGTTTCAAGTGACCCCATGGGTCAGCTTGCTGAAAGAATGAAATGATTTTGTCTGCAACTTCACTGGGTCGAATTCTTTGGCCCACAGCTTGATCAGCACTATCTGCAATTTGAGCCAATTTACTTAACTCATAAGTCACATTTTCCAAATTTAATCCATGTAATTGAGCCCTAATTATCTCCCATTGTATTTGGGTTTCATTATAAACTACATCAGTTAGACAATACTGGTTATATCTATAATCACATTGTAACTTTTGCTGTAATTCTAAATATTGTACCTCTTCTCCTAAAAACTGAACTGCCTTTTGTAAGCTGTATATAGCTTCATAAAATTCCTCCTCAACCTTTAATTGTCTTTTAAATCCTGTAAGTCCTGGGCTTCTATTATATGATTTTGAATGTTGGAAATCGATAAAGCCAATGCTGTGGAGGCTACAATAGCCTCAACCAATAAGGTTATACCTATTATGACACATGATACATATCTTTTAGTCCTAGCACCTAATTCATACATTTTTTTAATAAGGCTTCAAAAATATTATCACTATGGGTACAGTACCAAGATTCTGCTTTTATAACAGTAAAAGCATAATAGGGACAAGTGACTATGTACATTTTCCTTTGAAATTTGGTCCAAGGCAGGTTTCCACCTGACACCTAATACATGTTAAATTGAAGATTCCTTCTCTATATGTAGTGAGTCTAGACATGTTATTTTGGTTTATAAGAAATGCATATTCTTTACCCAGACAAACTCTGGCAATTAGAGTGACATTGCTTATAACATTATTCCTAGGGTCAATTCCCACTAGTTCTGGCATCCCTTGTACTGTTTCTCCTATAGCAGTGACTGCTTTCTCTATACCTTTCATTTCTAGCCCTAAATTATGAATGTATTTGAGTCTTGGATATTCTACTGCTCCTCTGTCTTGTATGTACAAGATAGTATTATGACAAGAAACTAAAGACTCAGTATAATTGTGTTGCCTTAAGGTGGTCTGTGCACACTGATGTGTGATGCACTCCTTAAAAGGCATAAAACTGGGATAATGGTACACAATTGATAGGTTATGGGGCAGAATGCTATCACAGAATTCGCTATGGCTGTTGCTCAACCAATTATTGGATTTGTTGAGAGGAACCTCAATCTTCCAGTCTCCATGTGTACAAGTAATATTGGTGCCTACTAATGGACAAGGTACCTACTACTGCTGTTACAGATGTGTCCCCTAGATACATGACCCCGTCCCTTAGTGGAGCACACCAACTCACCGAGCCTGTATTGATTCCATAGTTTTCCTACTTATCCCCCGTCCAAATTTCCCCTATTACTTTTTGGATACATAATGGTAGCCCCCTTCACCCCCCACTTGGTTAGTCCTGTGAAATTAAATGTCTTGTTGAACATCATTGTTTGTGTGTCATCTGAGTCCCATTTGAAACCTCCCTCTTTATACACGTGTGACAGGTTACCATGCAGAATAAATTCTGGCACAGTCTCTGTCCATGTGAGTGCTTTCAGCCAAGGGGGGGATGGGATGAAAACCCATCTGTGTGTCTGTTTGACATTTCCAGACATCAAGGTGGGAGCTGTTGCTATTATTATCAGGATGCTGCCGAGTATTCTGATGACAGTCTTCATTTTGTATGGTGAGAGTTCTGATCAGTTCTAATAGGTTCTTTTTTCTCTTCTTCGCACATTGACTCTTTCCCAGTGATGTCTTCCTCATCCTGCAACACGTGAATTCTCTTCACTGGAACCCACTTTTCTCCTTTTCCTGTGGAAATACAAATATACCCTTTTCCCCAGGTTATCACTGTATGTGGCCATGCCATTGTTTTTCATGATCACTCCACATGATTCTTGCTCCTGTAATGGAGTTCTCTTTTCTTTTATCTTTATTTTTAATTTTTAAATTTAGTAATTGGTATTTCATGGCTAGAGACAGATCTTTGCCATCAAATTTCAAGTAATGTATCATATAAATTGCTGTTTGCAATTTGTTATGAATGGATCCATGAACTAACCCCCTTTTTGTTTGTTAGTGTACTGAAGTTTATGCACTGCTGCTTTTCTCTTCTTAAATTCCTCAATTCTTCTTTCTGCAGACTCACCAGACAATAGTGTTAATTTTCTTTTGATCTTAACTATCTCTGATTCAATCTCCATTTGTTTTTCTTTGGCTCTCCATTTCTCTAATTCCTTTTCTAAATTGGGGTAAAGTGTGTCTGTCTCTGACTCATCTGTATTTTCCTCAAATTCCTCTGCAGTTTGTGTATCTTCTGTCCACTTGCTAGGGTGATTTACTGCCTTCTCTTCTTTGGCCTAGAATGCACGTTATGATGTTGTACAGAAAGAAAGTGCTGTCTCCCAGTATTCCCAGGTTAGTTGATTGATATTCAGTTAGTTGCTCTCCTACTAAAATCCAGGATTGTAATGATACTGGAGGTCTCTCTATGGTCCATGGGCACACGTTCTGAATTATGTCAATAAACTCCTTAATATTCTTAACATGCATTATTACTCCTAGATCCTTTGCTTTTGTATAGATTATTCTGGTGTAATCCTTCTGTTCTAACTTTTCTGATGAGATTTTTTTGCCCCATGATAGAAAGTTCCTATCCCTCCGCTAAAGTGATTTATGCAGGGTTACTTACAGCACATAAATCTTCTCTTGTCTCCCAGAGGTTGAGCACAGTCATCTCACTCAATTCAGCAAGGAGTCCTCTGGGGAGATGTGGACATGATTCTCACTTCTGTGGTAAGCTTTACGTGGGCCTCCCACATTGACCTTTGCATGGGATAATTGTAGTGGCTCTCTGCTAGGCATAGATTTGGGGGCTTCTAGACACGTTTGGGTACCAGACTGTTGGGAGTCACAGCTCCAACTCCTGAGTGGAACAGGCTTTATGTGACCAGCACTGCCTGTCCACTTGACTGGCAAAGACTGTGAGTAATGAGGGGCGAGAACCAAGGGTGATTTGAGACTCCTTTTATTACAAAGACTGCAAGTTCTTTTATCTCCTTGGAGCCTGCTTCTACTTCCTACATCATACATAAGCACATTCTAACCTTTAGTAGATACATGATTCTCTACAGGAAGCTACATATAGATATATTGTGTGCATTCCTTTCCTAATAGGGATATTCAAGGTATTCCCCTCCAAGATCCAGCATGCATCTTCTGGGAATTGCCACATTGCTTCTTTGGGTGGGACCCCTTCCTCCCAATGCCATCTTGTTTACCCTTACAAGGCTCAGTTTACCTGAGGCATACCCCATGTGATGTCCAAGGCTGGCAGGGGGTTGGCAAGTCCTCTTACCAGCTTCCTTCAAGACAGTTCAAATTCTATCTTTTGCAGGTGAGTTTTTCTAATTCCCTAACTTCTGGTACTTTCTACTCCATATTCCTTCTATCTACTCTGCATAAATCTTTTATGTACCTACATATACTGTGAATAGAGTGCTGGAAATAGAATTAGAAGAATCTGAATTCAGATTAAACCTCATACAACAGCTAAGTGTGAAAAAATGATTTAACCTCTATTTGCTTCAGTCTTCTCCTCTGTAAAATGGGGAAAATAATAGCACCTTTCAGGATTGTTGTGAGGATAAAAAGAACAATTATTTGTAAATTACATCACAAACTTTAAAGAGCTACATAAATTCTGGCTACCATTCAGTACTGTTAGCTATTTGTCCCATCTTTAAGAATGGAATCTCTTTGAGGACAGGAATTGTTTTTGGCTTTTTTGGTATGCCCAATACTGAATACAGTGCTTGGCATATAACAGAAGCTTAATAAATGCTTCTTGATTTACAAAGGCTTTTCCAAGAGGGCCTGAGACTCCGAATCTCCCTTCTTTACAGATCAAATGGTACACAGCTTCCAGAGTGATTATTTTACAGATTAAAGGGGACACAGTTTTCAGAGTTCACTCTTATCATCTAACTTTAGGGAGAAGCTTAGCTTTTGTAATTACAAAAAATTCATTTTGAGGGTTTTAAATCATTTTGGTTTCTTTCTGATCACAATGTCTTTTTCAAATATTAATAACTGTAATTATCACTAGTAGTTTGTTCTTGCAAGCACAAAGGAGACACTTCATTGAGAACATGATAAGCTTTTAAGTTTTTGAGTTAATTGATTTTAAATAGCTATGTAGCACAATGTTGTTCATCCTTCATTTCCAAAGAGGACCAATGACATCACAAGGGTGGTGTGATGCATGAATAAATTAATTTTTGTATTAATGAGATGTAAGGAAGGCAGAGTTGTGTTTCACTCTTTGCTCCAAAGTCATAGAAGTTCATTGGCAAGACAAATGATTAGGTGACTAGGGATTATCTGGGGTGCACAGGGTGACAACTTCCTATTATTTTCCAAATCTCAGTTTATCTGAGGCAATATTCATTCAATGACTGAGGGATGAGTAAGAACTGTAACAAAGTACGACCTAATTTACCACCACAAAAATATCAATCTGTGAAAGGAAGACCCTCAGAATTTCGGATTAGAACAGAAAACAATTACTGTTCACACTCATTCTAAGCCATTAAAATCTAAACTATGAACCACCAACACGGGCTAGGAGCTATCATTGGCTATGCAATGCATAATCAAGTGGCTCCATTTGAAACACAAGCAATACTTCAAGCAATAAATAAAATCTACACTGGACAAAAAGTAAATTGTTTCAGCTTTTTGAAAATAGTAATCATTTTTTAAAAAATCCTCCCCAACTTCAGGGATAGCTTACAAAATATAAGTGACATATATACAAATATAATATGTCAAATATATACAAAATATAATATGTCATTAATTTGGACCAAGTGCCCACATGTGAGTGTTTGGGGCCCCCAGTGGACAGAGGGATTTCCTGTGGGAAGGAAAAAGAAGCAGGAAAAAGAGAGGAAAAGGAAGAGAAAAAAATAGAATTTCCCAACTTCTACTTAAATTGGATGTCAGGTCTCTAGAGAGCTGCTGCAACTGCTCTCAGATAGCATGGTAAAGCCAGTGAGTATAAAGCATTCTCCTAAGAACTTGGTTTACTTCTTCCCACAAATACACATAGCATCCATGGGAGAAGTAAGCTTCCAGGGGTCCTCAAACTTTTAAAATAGGAACTCAGCACCAAAAGCGGGGAGGGGTGTCCTGGAAAGGGAGCAAGGTCTGGTCAATCAGGATGTGGCACTTCTGTCTGCTTTTATCTTGAGTCACTAGAGCGCGATATGATGCAAGAATATAAGTTTTACTGAAGGGCTTCAACAGTGGAAAGCTAGGGGCAAAAAAGAAAAGATTCTTTTCAAATCTCAGGCCCCTCCCCCTCCCCCCCAATCCCTGTCCCTAAGGAGCTTGCATTTTTACATTCTTCTGATGGAGATAACCCCCACTCTGACCACCTACCCAGGTCCCTTTGGGTTTCAACCCTCCAATTCAAGTCCTATTTTCCAATTTAACCTTCACAATTATGTGCCAGAGACCATGTCCTTGGGATCAAAGAGCTACATGCCCTGGGAATCAAAGAAGAATACACTTTCCCACACATTCTGAAACTATTCATCCCAAACTCCTGAGACAAGATAATGTGTGTTCCAGGAAATTGGCCCTATCAGCCCAGGTGCGAGATAGCGACCAGGCTCCAGGATGTCTGCCATACATCTGGTGTAACATTCCTTTTACTTTGCAACCCCCCATTCAGAAATGTATATAACTGGACTCTCTTCACTCATTAAACTGAGACTTTGTTTCACCCCAACTGGTCTCCCTCCTCATTTCTAACCCCATTACTTTTCAGGCATAGCCTTACAGACAAATGCCAGCCTCAGGGCCCACACTCTGATGACCTGCCGGACGGGTCAATTGGCGCCCAACGTGGGGCACCGAGGCTGAACATTTGCCCGGCAGATTAAGAAGAGAGAAGAAGAAGTTCATCCGGCCGGACCCCTACCAGTCAGCTCTACCGCAAAGAGCCACGCTCCACTGAGAGCAGCGCAGACTAGTCAGCTCTACCGCAAAGAGCCACGCTCCACAGAGGGCAGCAGAGACCCGCAGTTCGCTCCACAGAAGAGTACGCGACTGAAAAGTGAGTACATAATCTGCCGCATTCATGGGAACTAGAAAGAGGAGTAAAAATTCCCCTTCGGGGATCTTTGAGATCCCCCCCCCTGTCAAGTCTATCTACCCCCCCCCCTTCCCAAAGTAGGGACTCCCCCCACAGAGAGCAATCTCGCATGCCCCGTCTTCCCTGCCCCCCAACCTAAACTCCCTGTAAAAACTCAGAATGCCCTTAGTGCCTCGGACGTTGGTGAATTAGAAAGTGAGGCTGCAGGGTATATTCCACCTCCTTACAGCTTGCCCTTTCTTACTGCCCCGATAATTAATTACCCAAAACGGTGAGATCCTTGAAGAATATTATGTGTTATATGTTTGTTTAATGTTGTAACTGTGTAGTCTGTGTGATGTGTGTTCTATGTTCTGTGTGATTTGTCTGTTTTATTGGTTGGAAAAATTTTTAAGAACATCGTTGCAACTATGCTTACTAAAATGGAGCTCCATGTCTGTCTGTGTGTGTCTGTGTTAAAAAATTAGCAAACTTGTAAGAGATAAGGATTCAGCCTCTGTGTGCAGGCTTAGCAAATATCAAGAAGCTTGAAAAATCTTTCTCTCTCTCTCCCTCTCTCTGTCTCTGGCTGACTGCAGCAGCCTGTGAGACAGAGGGAGAAAAGTGAGAGAATAGATTGATAGGGATTTGGAATTTCGGAAAGTTAAAATACAGCCCCTAACCTGTTTTTGCTGATTTAAAAGCTTTGTCAAGTTTAAGAACTATGATTAAGAAATTTGGGAATTGGTTGTTTGAAAATTTGCTTGTGATTTTAAAACTTTTAACCTGTTGTATTAACTTTGTAAGTACATGAGATTTTAGCTATTTTAAACGGACAGAAAAGGTTTTTCTCCCTTGAAACAAAGCTTACTAGAGTAAAGAGCAATAAAATTCAAGGTCAGCCTGGCCTGGGCAATAAAAAGCTCTGGAGATAAGATACTAATAGCTGTTAATGTGGTAAAATGTGCTAATGTGGTAAAAAAAAAAAAAAAAAAAAAAAAAAAAACTTTAAAAAACAGCTGTATTAGTTTGATTCAGTTTGTTACCTTCTGAAATATATTGAGTTATTTGTTAACATAAGTTATACTTTAAAACCAGCTCTGCTGGACATGTGTGGGTTTGGATTATTCACTATAGTATGAATCTTACAGGTTTTTGAAGGGAAAAGGAAAGAGGAATGCAGGTGATTTAGGAAAGACTGATTAGTAGGGGCAATTAGAGGTTTGCATGATTTAAGGAAGGTGAAAATCTTTTGAGAGTAGGTAAAGAGATGGGGGAGGGAGCCACCCACTCCCACTGCCTTCTGCTACTTTACCAAAGGAGCATCTGATAGGAAAGTTCTTTAAGGAGATTGTTCAAATATGTAGCCAGGGAGAAAGAGAAAGTTGGAAATGGATAGATTTGGGAAGAAACCTGATATTGGGAAACTGATGGGTTAAATCTTGAAAAGAATCCCCATTAGGTAATTTGAATGGGAACCTGAGGGAAGTTTTTTTTTTTCCCAGGGGGCAGGAGTGGGGGAAGGGTGGCCATGTGGAATCCTCTCCTCCCCTCACCCCCCTGAGTATGTTCCTGCCGCTTTTTTTCTTATCTGATTACGGCCAGTTCAGCAAACTGATTTTTAAGGACATACTTTTAGGTTAAATTGATTGAATATTTGTTTCTTGATACATATTTTCTTGGTTGAGGAATATGGTCATAAATGTGATCCATACTTTGGTACGAATATTTCTAAAAGTTTCATTGCTATGTTAAAAAAAAAAAAAACCTTCTTGAATTCTTTTATGTGGAATTGGGTGTTTTGTATAAGTTTAAATTGATTGTATTGGGTCATCCTGAGGTTATTTAAAGGGCCTCTGAAAATAATAGTTTTTTTTCTTTGTCCTTTTGAAAATGTTTCTGTTATGGACAATATGCAATTTGGGATATTTTTCTATGTATTGGGTATTTTAAAAGCAAAATGATTTGTATGTATAATGTTCACTCATGTAACATCTACCCAGATATGATAATTGTTCTAAGTTGTGAACTTACTGAGACGAAATTTCTTTCTGTTATTATTACAAGGTTATGATAAATAATTGTTTAAGAGTTATCAGAAATTTGATTACTGACATCTGTTATTGGAGGTAAAAGTTTTTGGCTTAGAGTTAATTAGTTAATGCTGTTTGGGAGTTTTAAAGCTCCACCCTCTGCCAATTACTGGGACAATTGATAAGCAGTTAAAATTCGATTATGTTCTTGCATTTTTTTTCTTCTGTAACTGATCTCTCTGATCAGAGCAATGGTCAATAGAAACTGTTAATGCAATTCAATTATGTCATGCTTTGCTAATTTCAGTCTGGTCATATGTAATCATGTATCCTAAATGCTTGGGCAACTAAGTATTTCGCCTAATCATCTGTCTGTTACTGGATATTGGTGTTTTGTTTCTTTAAGGTTTCTACATGATACGGGGACAATTAACAGGGGTCTGTGAGACCTCACTGATGTTACAACTTGGGACTGCACCCGTTTGCTTGGCCTGTAAAGCAAACTCATTTCTTCACATAGGGAACAATTCACTTTGGCCTCCTCATGTTCTGCAGCAACCTGATGAACTGAGTCTTTCTATCTGAGACTGATCTAATCTTTATTTGCTAGATTTGTGTTTTTGCTCTAGATTTTGGTCAAATTACAGATATTGGCCTGCTTCTGGAACCTGGATCAGCTTTGATCAGCTTTGATTGTCACCACAGCACACACCCACTCTGCATGGAATGAGAGCCTCCTATCACTTCACAGCCTGAAGCAGCAGTTTTAAAATGAGACCATGCACTGGACGCTGCATCGAGCATACTTTGGACTGATATAAGAGACTTTGGGAATGGTTGATGACTGACTGTTAAACCTTGCCTGGATCATCTATTACTGAGTGCTTAATATTTGGGATGGGATTTGTTAAAACTGTGTAATTATTGCTGTTATGTTTGAGGGATTTTTAGGATATGCTACTGTACTAGTCTGTTATGTATAGGGATTTTGATTCACTCTTGGGATTTATATGGGCAATGGTCATTCGATAATTCCTTTCCATGAGAAAAAAAAGGGGGAAGGAAGAGGTAGAACATTGGGGAACCTGGTATATATTTTTTCAAAATACCTGAAAGAATAGGAACACCCAGCTTCTATTTACTTTGCCTTAAGCACTTTTGCCCCACCCCCTATCACTAGTTCAGATTGAATTTGGATGCTTTAGTCTTAGAATCCCTTATTTTGTTAAAACCTCAACATCAACGAGCCCATCGGAGGCTCACTGAGATTTAATGACCAATTGCTAAAAGAGCCTTGGTACCAACGGGTCAGGTCTAGGCTATGCCCCCCCTTTCAGCAGGCAGTGGTCTAGCCAATGACGGGATTAGTGTGACCCCAGGTGGTGGATGCTTTGAGGTTGACTTACTATTTTTTAATTTTGGAGCCATGGCAGTAAGACCACGCAAGTGCCATGACGGGCAACCTCGAGAGGTCAGGCCACCCACTTAAGACAGGGTTCGGCATGGCGTACCCCCGAGTTGGTATGGCTGACCCCGATCACCTAAGACAGCATTTGGTGGCATGCATCCTCCTTTCTAATGATTGGTGATACTAAGACATTGTAACATTGGTTGTGTGTCAACACTCGCTCCCCACAACCGGAAGCCGGTCACATAGCCTAAGACAGGCCTCCCACCCGTGCATAAATAAAAAATAAAGGGGGATATGCCAGAGACCATGTCCTTGGGATCAAAGAGCTACATGCCCTGGGAATCAAAGAAGAATACACTTTCCCACACATTCTGAAACTATTCATCCCAAACTCCTGAGACAAGATAATGTGTGTTTCAGGAAATTGGCCCTATCAGCCCAGGTGCGAGATAGCGACCAGGCTCCAGGATGTCTGCCATACATCTGGTGTAACATTCCTTTTACTTTGCAACCCCCCATTCAGAAATGTATATAACTGGACTCTCTTCACTCATTAAACTGAGACTTTGTTTCACCCCAACTGGTCTCCCTCCTCATTTCTAACCCCATTACTTTTCAGGCATAGCCTTACAGACAAATGCCAGCCTCAGGGCCCACACTCTGATGACCTGCCGGACAGGTCAATTATGGAAACTAAATAAATGCGCATTCATTTCTCATACTATATAGGATGTGTTTGGGCATTAACTAAAGAGACTTAATCATAGCCAGTAGGATTTTATTTTTATAAAACCTGTTGGAATCTAACATTTCATTGTCCGGCTAGCATAAAAGAGAAAGTAGTTACTGACTCTAATTTATAAGAAATCAAGCTATTCTCCAATTGATAAATGGTCAAATAATATGAACAGACAATTTTCAGATGATGAAATTGAAACTATTTCTACTCATATGAAAAGATGCTCCAAATCATTATTGATCAGAGAAATGCAAGTTAAGACAATGCTAAGATACCACTACAGAGCTCTCAGATTGGCTAAGATGACAGGAAAAGATAATGGGGGATTATTGGAGAAGATGAGGGAAAACTGGGACACATGCATTGTTGGTGGAATTGTGAACAGATCCCACCATCCTGGAGAACAATTTGGAACTATGCTCAAAAAGTTATCAAACTGTGCATACCCTTTGATCCAGCAGTGTTTCTACTGGGCTTGTATCCCAAAGAGATATTAAAGAAGGGAAAGGGACTTGTATATGCAAAAATATTTGTGGCAACCCTTTTCATAGTGGCTAGAAACTGGAAATTGAATGGATGCCCATCATTTGGAGAATGGCTCAATAAATTATGGCATATGAATGTTATGGAATATTATTGTTCTTTAAGAAATGACCAACAGGATGAATACAAAGAGGCTTAAAGAGACTTACATGAACTGATGCTGAGTGAAATGAGCAGAACCACGAGGTCATTATACACTTCAACAGCAACACCATATGAGGATCATTTCTGATGGAAGTGGCTATCCTCAACAATGAGAGGATCAATTCAATTCCAATTGATCAGTGATAAACAGAACCAGCTACACCCAGTGAAAGAACACTGGGGAATGAATGTGGACTGCTTGCATTTTTGTTTTTCTTCCCAGGTTATTTTTATCTTTCTAAATCTGATTTTTCTTTTGCAATAAGAGAACTGTATTAATACATACACATATGTTGTATTTAAGATATACTTTAACATGTTTAACATGTATGAGACTGCCTGCCATCTAGGGGAGGGGGTGGAGGGAAGGAAGGGAAAAATTGGAACAGAAGTGATTGCAAGGGTCATTGTTAAAAAATTACCCATGCATATGTGTTGTCAATAAAAGCTATAATAATTTTTAAAAAAGAAAGGAAGAAAGTAGTTCCAGCCAAGTCTCTGAAAAAGAGTAACTTGCTGAAGGTAGATACTGGGGAGGAAGAAGAGCTTCTATCTTCTCAGTACTCCTCTTTAGCCAGAGGATAATCTTGTGAACTTAAAAGGGTTACAGGACCTAGATGTCTTATTGGCACTCTAGCAATATCCCCAGAAGAATTGTGATTGGCTCTATTGCCTGTATCAGCTGCCAAGGACAAACTAGACACACCTAAGAAAGGCAACTTTAGAATTCTATTAGAAGTCCTGCAGAAAACTCAGCACTACCCAGTGCCCAAAGAGAACTTTGTAATGGTCCCACAAAGGACAGAAATGGATTTCCAGAAACTAGAAACTGAGTTACTCTTTGTACATCAGAAAGCGCTAAGCTTTCCTTTACTCTGTACTTGTGGGAGAGTATGTCCATTTTGGAGCTTAGGAAATGTTTGTACTGATTTTTCTTCCTATGCCACCCTCACTAAATATCCCCTAACTGCTGGCCACGTCTGGATGGTTAGATGATATCAAGTGATATCTGGAAATATCTGGAAAGGGTGCTGGAAATACTAGAAAAAAGAATATCCTATTCAATTCCCAGCTACAAATCATGATAGCCACCTTCAGGAAACCTGACTTAATGGGCTGATTGGAAACTGAGAAGGTAGGTCCAGAATCTATATTATAAATTAGGCCATCTTTTTTCTCAATTCTTATTAAGCCCTTTGTCATTAAATGGGTATTACCTGAGGCAAACTAAGACCTGGGAAAGACCTTAATTTGGAAAGGCCACCAAACCCCAGATTTTTCCAGTCATCTTAACATTTGTCTTGCCACCAGACTTTTGATTCTGGAGGAGAGAGTAAGGCTGATGATTTTGCACATCTCTGCCTCCCTTAAATTTAATTCATGCACAATTTGAAACCACTCTTGTTATGTCTTTGGTTCTCTATGAAAACAAAGAACAAACTGCAACAACAATACATATGTTATCTCAGTAAGTCCTAAAGTACCTACTTCAAAAAAGTTTTTGTGAGGTATATATGAGTTGATATTTATAAGTTCTTTTGCGAATTTTGAAGTACCATATAATTGTCAGTTATTAAGAGTTCCAATTTCTTCCTGTCCTTTTGAAAGCTGTACATGCATACTTCAGTCTTTCAAGAATGCAGTCTGTCCCCTCTTCCACTATAAATTGCAACTCCTTCAAGCTTTGAAAAAAATCTTCATTAGCCTTTGTGGCTAAAAATATTCATTACATGATGACTAACATTATGGTAATAAGTTGAATATTCAATAATCAAACAATGTAGGCCACTCTGTCTCTGTGATATTGATCTTGAGAGGGCAATGTAATGCTCAGGGGTCAATACACTAAGGTATAAAGCTGGATTTTTGAAAGGAAATAAGAGGAAAAAAAAGGTACATGGAGAAAGCCTTATCAAGTAGCAAGATATGTATATTCTGAAAGGAGCTATATGGGATGGGAAGGAAAGAGCAATTAATCTAAAATAGTACCTAACAGAATACGTTCAAATAAAGATACAGATAGGGCAGCTAAATGGCACAGTGGTTAGAGCACCCAGTCCTGGATTCAGAAGGACCTGAGTTTAAATCTGGCTTCAGTTACTCACTAGTTGTGTGATCCTGGGTAAGTCACTTAACCTCATTGTCTCGCCTCCCATACATATAAGCCAAAAGACATAGAAAAGAATGTAAATCACAAGAGAAAAGTTGAGTGGAATGAATGTACAGAAGCGGCTACTTTTAACCAATCTCATTAGAAATCTTAATTACAGCAATAATGCTGTAAAATCAGGAAAGCTAGAGTGGTGAGGACCACAGGAAAGATATTTTAAGGTGTTTAGCATTCTTAATTCTAGTTTTCAATAAAGTGAATTTTCTCAAAGATAAATAAGTATCAGTTTCTAAGTCTAGAAGCTTTTTTTCCTCTGGTTTCTCCTATTTATGATCTATTTACTTAATAAGGACATTCTTTAATATCACTTGCTGGTGGAGACTTTTCTTAGCTAATACTAATTTGGGGTTATATAAGCCTAAACCAAAAATTTAAAATAAAAATAAAAACACATACATTAAAAAAAAAAAACAATAACAGCAATTGACTTATTTAAAGAAAAAAAAACAAATAATTGTGAAATCCAAGAATTTTCAAAATTAACAGTCACTTCCCAAACATTCCTATAAAGGAAGTCTTCTCTCCAACTTCTGAATACCAATAAAAATAAGACAGGATTCTTTTCTGGTTTAAACAAAATTAAAATTCTTTGAAGGAAATACCCAGCTAACAAAATAAGTCTATTCTAACAATAATTCATATACTGGCTCCATAATACTACTAATTATGAAAAATGTCTCTTTTCCCTCTTCATTTTAATTAACATTTGTTGTATCCTTATTGGGTGTGGGATAGACGTTATATTTGGTGGTTTTTTTTTTTTTTTAATAAATTATAAAGTAGCCTCTGCCTTAAGCCTGGTCATAGAGCCAGAAAATCTAGATTTGAGTTTTGTCTCTGCTACCTAGTAACTCTGTGATCTTCCTTCTCTATGGATCTCAGTTTTCTCATTTACAAAATAAGAGAGCAACATTAGATAACCATTTTGGTCTCTTCCAGCTTTAATAGTCTATAAATTCATTAGAAATTTCAGTTAAAATGAATTCAAACCATAACAATTCTGTAGATACATAGGATAAATTCAATGGCCTGCTTAAAATGGAAAGGATGCAGTAACATGAATAATCTAAGACAATGACTAAGACATATATAAGTTTCCATTTTCTTTGGAATGAAGTCATTTGCTCCAGGATTTTTAAACTTTGGAGTCTTATTTTTAGGCATGATCATTATCCTAGAGTCTCCAAAGGGATGATGGTATAGTCTGATGACCTGAGTCCAAATCCTGCCTTTTCTACTTCTCTACTTGTATGATTTTGGACATGTTGCTTAACCTTTAATGGCTTCAGTTTCCTTGTCTGTAAAATGAAGTTGTATTTAATGATATCTAAAATTCCTTTTAGCTCTAAATCTAGGATTCCATAATTTCCATCTCCCATTCAGCCACATGAAAGGGGCATAAAGCAGAAGTTCTTGCTAAAGAGGTAGAAAAAGTATCACTTAAGCTAAACTTAAATTTATTTTGCATTCCTTTAACCTAAACCAGGATTAGGGATATTAAAGTTATTAAGAATGTCACTTAAGTAATGGAATACTATTGTTCTATAAGAACTCATCAGCAGGCTGATTTTAGAAAAGCCTGGAAAGACTTACATGAACTGAAGCTGAGTGAAGTGAGAAAAAACAGAAGTGTACAAAGTAGCAACAATATTGTGCGATGATCAACTATGACAGCTTTAGCTCTTCTAAGCAACATAATTTCAACAGACTTTGGAAAATACCATCCACATCCAGAGAAACAACTGTGGAAACTGAATGTGGATGAAAACATAATTCACTTTCCTTTTTTGTTTTTTTTCTTTCTCATGATTTTCCCCCTTTGTTCTGATTTTTCTTTTACAATATGACTAATATGGAAATATGTTAAAATCATCATATATATATATAACCTATATCAGATTGCTTGCTATCTTGGGGAAAACAGAGTTAAGAGAGGCAAAGGGGAAAATCTGAAACTCAAAATCTTACAAAGATGAGCGTTGAAAACTATTTTTACATGTAATTAGAAAAAAATACCATTAAGAATAAAGAAGAAAAAGAGAGTAAGAAATAGAAAAAAGGAAAGGAAGGAAGGAAGGAAGATGAGATAATGAGAGGAGATACTACCAATTCCCCCTCCTCTTTTTTACAGAGGTAGAAAGTGGGTTATGACTATTACATATATTTTCAAAATTTTTAAATATATTGATTGGGTTTTGCTGGATTATTATTAATTTTTTGTTCTTCTTCTTTTTCTTTTTCTTTTCTTTAAAATTATTTGTTATAAGGAATGGCTCTCACAGTGAAGGGAAGAATACTTGAAAAATTCTGATATAAAAACAAAATTTATCAGTAAAATCCATTTTAAAATAATAACAAAAAAGAATGTCACTTAATTAGGTTTTAGTTTTTTGATTATTAAGAGGGTCTTGATTTCTTTTTTTTCTCCCCTAGAGACTGAATCTTTTCATCTCACCCAGATTAGAAATATGGAAGTGAAGCCTAATCCCACTGATTTGCCCCTACTTAAGCAACCTGGTGATCCTTAACTTCCGTGGACTCACTATGTTGATGCCAAAATTGTTGCTGACACCTTATCAGCATAGCCCACTACAGTTCCAATCCCATGCTTGAGATATCCACCACACCCTCAACCTATAGCTGGGGTTATAGGCTTGTGCTGCCATATCTAGCTTGCCTTTCAATTGACTACAATTAATATCAATATTTGGGGAGATAATACACAATTCTTTTGAACCATGTTATATGAAAAATTTTCTTAATTCTTTTTTTTTTTTTGCAATGATGCAGTCATTATTTAGCCACAAGAACAGATCAGTCATGAGAAAGCAGCTTATTATTACAAAAATATCACTGATCTTGACTGAAATATAAACTTGGCCAACATGAGAACTAATGTTGGGGAACTAGAGTAGGAAATGCCAAAAAAAGATAGAAAGATCTCTAGTATGAGACATAAGATGACAAGGAAGAGAGAGCTGGGAAGACCTAGGTTCAAGTCTGGCTGATGACACAACTGAGTGTGTGACTCTGGGCAAGTAATTTAACCTCTGAGTAATCTAGAGAGTTTTCTAAGGTTAAAATTTCAGAAAAGCTGCCAACCTGCACTGGCAGAGGAAGTTTCCTCCCTATAGGTCTAATTGCTCTCTCTACAACTACCATAGTATAGCATTAGCTGCTTGATCAGACTTGATGTTTCAATTGTTGGATCATTTTAGTTATTCAGACTTCCTGTGATCTTATTTGGGGCTTTCTTGGTAGAGATACTGGAGTGGTTTGCCATTTCCTTCTCCACCTCATTTTACAGATGAAGAAACTAGGCAAAAAATATCTGATAGCAAAGCTTAGAGCAGTAAGCTCCTTGAGGACAAGGACAATTTTGATTTGAGTGTATATCCCCTGCACCTAGCATGATGTCTTGCATAGGTCCACTAGAAAGTGTTTAGCAAAATACTTGTTAGATTGAATTTTCAGGTATTGTGTGCCACAGTTTCCTTTTACTGTCCTGCCTCAATGTCCCTAAATTGTCCTTCCTCGGTTTCCCTAATTGTTCTACCTCAGTTTCCCTGAATTGTTCTGCCTCAATCCCCCTGGTGGCACCTCCCCTTCCTGACTATTAGGATTGATATAACTTAAGACTGGATACTTTAGGATTATAAATTGTAAATGTTTAATCTTAGATAAGGGAAAATAAGTTCTAACATTCTGACTCCAAAGTACTCCTAAATTATCAGAATTTATGGTCCTACCCCACAACGTGTCAGAACCGGATTGATGGTCTGTTCCTGGAAATTCCCAAGCTCATCAATGTTTGGACTCCACCCCTTGCCTTTGTCTTCCCCGATCTTTGAATCATATATAAAAATCATTGGAATCTCACATTTGCTGCTGGATTCTCTGAGACTAAAGTCCAATTCAGCCCTGGAGGCAGAATGGATTCTGCTCTGCCTCTAGACTATCTCTTCCTTTCAGAAACCCAAATAAAATATTAAAAACTCTTTAATCTCTATTTTGCCTCAGTTTCTCCAGCATTACAGTATAACTTTAATATGTATATCTGCAATTTTTGATCTTTAAAGGAAATTAAAATAAGATCCATATATCTGAAGGAGAGAAATTAGAAGCTCCTATGTCTGAAAACATTTGTGGATCTAGTCCTGACAAAGTGCCAAATATTTTCTGGGTGTCAATAAAGAAATGAAGCCCAGACTTCAACTCATCTGGCAAAAATGAGTGAAAAATATCACAGCTTTTAAGTGCTTACTATGTGCTAGTCAATGTTCCTTAAGGACAAGAAAATAATTGTTGTTTTGATTTCTGAGACTTTGTAATAACTGACATGTCATTTAAAAATTAACAGGATTGTAGATTTTGGAGCTGGAAGCGGCCTTGAAGATTATTAAGCCTAACATCCTCATTTTATAGATGAGGAAATAGATTTGCCCATAGCTAGTAAGTGTTAGAGAAAAGAGTTGTATTTAGGTTTTTTTTTTTTTATTCCAAACCCCAAATTGTCTCAATTGATCCTCATAATGATCTCAACATATAGATCCCATTAGGCATTATGATCCTCATTTTTACAAATAAGGAAACTGAAGCTCAGGGAGATAAAGTGATTTTCTTAAAGTCATGTCCATTATAAGATAATAGGAAGCAAAAGTGGTATTCAAATCCAGGTGCTCCTTATTCTAACTGTAGAACTTTATCCACTGGGTCCCAGCAGAAGGGGATGCTCTAGATTCTTAGCTAACTAGAGGATGATTTAATTACGTTACCATCTGCAACATACAATTACCTTATAGATGCAAGATAACATGGAGCAAAAATACTGGAAAATGATGGTGAAAATAGCTGGCTCTTTATAATGACTTCATAAATAAACTTCACGACTTTTTTATTTGAACCATTTTCCCTTTTTATGGTTCATAAAAGTAATACATAATTCATGAAGCTATAAAGCAAGCTTAGGGGAATTGGCAGTTTAGTTATGGGTTTTGTTTTTCTTAAGGCTTAGGTATCTTTCATTTCAAGTACTTGTCAGGAGCTTGGGTGGGGTGATAACAGGTTTGTGTGTTGCTATTTGGAAAGTCATCTAAATAAAGTTGAAAAAAATACTGAATTTGGAGTGAGAGCACTTAGGTTCAAATCCAAGCTTTGTCACACTCATTACTTGTGTGGTCCTAGGCAAATCACTTTTCCTCATCTTGTAAATTGGATTAAAAAGTTCTAAATCTCTGATCCTACAGCACCCATGTAGATTGTTCTCTAAAAGAGTAAAATGAGAACATAAAAATCCCAATATATATTTAAAAAGTTGGGTTTTGGACCCTGAGAGGAACGCTAATAGAAATTAGATCATTAACTCTCTAAGAAAGGGAAAAGTTCGTATGCTAATAAAATGTATATTGATAGGGCACTTTAAAAGGTTCTTAGGCGTACAGATATTATTATGCTCATTGTACAGATGAGGAAACAGAGACTCAAGAAAGTTTTATATTTGGCCCATGTTCCCCCACTAGTAAATGTCAATTAGGATTTGAACTCAGGTTTCTTGACTACAGTCCAGTGTGTTTTCCTTAAAATCATAGCTCCTTTTACAGTTTTTTTCCTCTTGGAAGCTAGACATAAAATTACCATAATAAATATAGTTATAAATAGTTTTTTTAATTACCCAGATGATATTGAGAATAAGACTAAAATTATATCAAGTAATTTATTGGCTAAGGAAAAGTAGTATTTGTATCTTTGGTATTTGTGGTCCAAAAAAGTGTCTCCCAAGGAGTTTTAGCCCAGTCTGGGCAGTTCTTGGCTCAGCAGTGCCCTTTTCATATTTCTATCCCCTACTTGCTTTGAACATTTATTGACTGTATGGTCCTGGAGCAAGTCATTCAATCTAAGCCTCAGTCTTCAAGCTTCTGTACTTACTTACCAAGCCTCAGATACTTTGTGAGGAAAATACTGTAGGGTTTCCTTCATCCCTCATCTTCTTCTGCTCCCAATTGACAGCACTCTATCTTCTTAGGTACTGAATAGACATTTACTATACCATATTAGAGAAGAACATACAATTGTAAATGATGGGGAAGATTCAATGACATTATTTTTTAAAATGATTATCAAGTCATTGTTTACAAAAATCCTTCTGGTTTAATCCTGGTTGGGTCTAGAATTGGTAGAGCTAGATAAAAGATATCTCTCTTCTTAACTATAATTAGTTTGGCATTTTACTTTAACTCAGTTCCCTAATTCAATGGTAGTAGACTTGGTGGCTAGCTTTTCCATTTTCTAGAGTCTGTCTTCCTAGTCCTCCAGTGCCATGCAAGGACTTTTCTTACAATGTCCAATCTTGACCCTGGTTGGATGCGTTTGGAAGAGTCTACCCTCCGCTTCTTTCCACATAAATTACAAGCAAGAGGCAATGTGTTATAAAGTAAGATTTCCTAAATTTTTTCCACTCTCAACTCCTTTATAAAGAAATTTTAATGTGATTCCATCTCAAATCTGAACCGAAGTTTCTGGAAGCAATCATAGATAGTAGAATCTGTGGAGTTCTCTAAGTATACCATTATATCATCTGCAAAGAGTGATAATTTGGTTTCCTCACCTACTCTAATTCCTTTAATATCGTTTTCATCTCTTCTTGCCAAAGCTAGCATTTCTGATATAATATTGAATACTAATGGTGATATTTGAAATAGTTCCCATTTATCCCCGTTACATATGATGCTTACTGACAGTTTTAAATAGATGCTACTGACTATATTAAGGAAAAGTCCATTTATTCCTCTACTCTCTAGTGTTTTTAATAGGAATGGATGTTGGATTTTATCAAATGCTTTTTCTGAATCTATTGAGATGATCATATGGTTTTTGTTAATTTGGTTTTCCTATTATTGAACCAGCCTTGCCTTCCTGGTATAAATCCTACTTGTTCATGGTGTATTACCCTGGGGACAATTTTCTGTAATCTCTTGGCTAATATTTTATTTAAGATTTTTGCATCAATATTCATTAGGGAAATTGGTCTATAATTTTCTTTCTCTGTTTTCATCCTATCTGGTTTAGGTTTCAGTACCATGTCTGCATCATAAAAGGAATTTGGTAGGACTCCTTCATTCCCTATTCTTTCAAATAGTTTATATAGCATTGGGGTTAATTGTTCTTCAAATGTTTGGTAGAATTCACATGTAAATCCATCTGGTCCTAGGGATTTTTTCTTAGGGAATTGATTAATAGCTTGTTCTATTTCTTTTTCTAAAATGGGACTATTTAAGCAATTTATGTCCTTCTCTGTTAATCTGGGCAGGATATATTTTTAAAGGTATTCATCCATTTCACTTAGGTTATTGCAATATGCTATCATTGCATTTGCTATTCCCAGTGTCTCCCCCCCCCCCTTTTTTTTGTTTTTTGTTTTTGGAGGAGTGTCTTAATGTCTGTTTCTCCTCTTTACTATTGCCTGACCTTGGGGATTAAAAGATATGCTAATAGTGTGTAAAATCTGATATTGGGCACAAAAGTGTGCAAAATGTTTAGAAGTATATGCAGGTCTATTATCTGTTTTTATTGCTTGTATCCATAATTGCAAAAGCTTGTATAAGGAATTCAGTAACCACTCAGGCTGTTTCTTTGGCTGCTGGCATATAGTTTGGGCGTCAAAATGTAATGTTCTTTGGTGGGTTTCCTGGGGTCTCTGGGAACAGCCTTTGTTTCAATTCAGTAATCACCATACGAGTAGCCAGGAGTTAAAGTCCAAATCCTTTATTATCTCTTTCAAAGTCCTGTCTCCTTCACTTGGGGCTTGGCTAGTTTTCTTAGAGGCCTATCTCTCTCCTTGGTTCTGAGAGCTTGAGCACCTGCCACCAGTCCTTTGTCTTTTTTGCTTCTCCAGTTTCTGCCTCTAGTTCTCTACAAATCAACCTAGCTGAGGCTTCTAGCTTATATGCCCCACATTGAGTGTACACCAATCATTATATCACTATGAAACCATTATTTGTTGTAGGATTAAATTAATGCTAAACTATATTTAACCATTGTCTCCTCAATTCCACTTAGTACCTTGTTTCAAGTTCTGGCCCATAACAAGGAGAGACATTGCTGCCATCAGTATCTGAAGAGTTACTGACATCTGGTTGGTCCCTCTCTTTTTGGTTCCCCAGATCACGGATGTTTCTTGTAGGGATCCACTCCTCTACTGCGGGGTCTGCATCTGGAATAATAAGAGTGTACCCGGGACCCCAAATCTTGACCCAATATGGACCTTTCTAAATGCCATCTAAGCCCCCTTTGTAGAGCGAGCTCTTGTCCTTGATGGCAAATCTGTTAGTTAGCCATGCTTTCTGCACGTGCCAGAAACACATTGCTAGGGTAAGATTCAAGGAATGTGAAAATTGTAAGTAATTATATGTATATATATCACCACATCTAAGTGGGCCTGTGTGAGTCGGGTAGAGGGTCTTATAAATCCCAATACTCCTTTTTCTTGCTTAGACAGGAGCATCTTGAGAGTACAATTAGCCCATTCAACAGTGGCTTGTCCTGTAGGGTTATGGGGGATGCCAATGGAATGGGTAATGCCAAATTCAGTGCAAAAGGACTTAACAGCAGAAGACGTATAAGTTGGTCCATTACCTATCTTAAGTGCACATGGAACTCCTGCAATGGAGAAGCAATGATAAAGATGGCTGATTACATGTCTATCTGCTTCTCCTGCTGGGAGTGAAGCCATGAGATATTGAGAGTGTGTATCCATGGTTACATGGATGCACTGCCTTTTAACATCCATTTGACATAGGACATTGGGTGACTTACCACAAGGATTTGTTGCAGTATTTCAAGGAGCAGGACAAAAAGGAGCACAAATAGTAAAATGGTGAACAATAGCTGCAGCTTCTGCTTTAGAGATACCATACAGCCTCCGCAATGAGCGGGCAGATAAATGAAACCAAGCAGGTGCCTTATGGGCAGGGGAATCATCGTAGAGGCCACACAAAGGATAAAGGAGGGCATCAGCTACCTTATTGCCCTCAAATATGGGACCAGTGCCATCAGTATGAGACCTAACATACATGATAAAAAGAGGTGCGGCTCTGCTGTTTAAAGCTTCTTGAGCCTGATGAAGATCAGTAATGGTAGAGTGCTGTTGGATGGCTTGAAAGGTATAAAGACTGTCCATGATGATATTAATAGCCTCTTTATATCATTGCATGGCATGTATGATAGCATATAACTCATTTTCTATGTAGAATCATAGTGGGTGTCAAGGACATATGTCTCTTGAGTGTCCTCCCTAGATATAGTGACCCTGTGATCTTCGGTAGCATCAGTAAAAACCTTAGAGCCTTGCACTGGCTCTGAGGAAAGAGATGCAGTGGCAATACTACTTTTAATCTTTTGTACAATTGTCTAAGTGGCTGAGAAGGATGTAAAGGTGAGGGACAAAGGTGTAACAGAACTGCCCACATTAAGTTATCCTGGGCAATTGCAAGTACTTGCTATTTTGGTATACCAAGAGCCAATTGAGGAGGCCGTCCTGAGATAAGTATGGCTCATTGACAACATTGCCACAAGAAGGAACCAAGTCCTTCAATCTTATTGGTCAGAATACGTGAAGATCTGGTAGGGTACAGCCACTCTATGAGGTGCTCACCTTGATGCAGTGCAGCAAAAAAGAGCTTATCAACAAATGCTGATAGCATCAAGGGCTGTGAAGAATCAATTCTAGAGATAGAACAAGTATACAGCAAGGGAATTGATTGTAATGCTGCATGAGCCTCTGCAGACTACGATTGTGTTGTCAGAGCTGAAAGGCCTTTTAAAATATCATAAATGGGGTGCATAACAGAAGGGGGTATCAGATGAGTGGACTTCAGCCATTGTAAAGTTCCCACCAAGTATGGAAAGTCATGAAGAGTTTTATACTTACTCTCATCTACTTTAGGAGGCACTTTAAATACAATGTCTTTTTGTTTTGTTTTGTTTTGTTTTTCACAATAAGGTCTTGAAGAATGAGCCCAAGATAGAGAAATGGAGGCTTAGTCGGTATTTTGTATGGTGCCACTACAAGATTCTGCTGAGCCAATGTTCGAATAATGTGTTGCACAATATTTTGCAACTGCGACTCTTCCTTAGTGGTCACTAGTATATCATCCATATAATGGAGTATATAAACTTTTGGATATAAATTTCTAACTGGAGCAAGAACTTTGTCTACATACCATTGGCAAAGGGTGGGATTCTTAGCCATCCCTTGTGGTTGGCTTTTAGTTTTCATTGCCATCTAGTGGCAGGAGCTTGTAAATTAATACTTGGAACTGAGAAGGCAAACTTCTCCCTGTCTGTAGGATATAAAGGAATAGAATAAAAGCAATCCTTTATGTCAATAACCATCATATGATATTCTTATTAGGAGATAGGAGGCCTGGTGAATGAATGGCGGCCTTCACAGCTCTCAAATCAATTAACATGCACCAGGCTTTTTTATTTTTTCTAATTACAAAAACAGGTGAGTTATAAGCACTAAAGTCTTATGACCCAATTTCTCTTGTTCTATAATGATGGATCTTAGGGCAGTGAGTTTCTCATTTGAGAAGAACCACTAATTCACCCACATTGGACCATCATATTTCCATCCTTACTGCCAGGATCTTCTCAGTGGCCCCTATTAGTTTTCCTCAATGTGTAATGTTGTCCAAAGGGCTTTCAGTAAATTTCTTCCCCACAATGAGGTTCTGAGCCCTGAGATGACAAGAGGCTTAAAAACACTTTTCTGATTTTCAAATTCCCAATGAAATATTCTACTAGACTGGGAAGCATATTGCATTCCACCTACTCCATTAACTGTTACTGTTTGAGTTAGAAGCAGCTATTCAGGAGGCCAATCAATTTTTGTTATAACAGATATATTAGCCCCTGTATCAATCATTCCTAGGAATGGCCTGTTTTCTATATAAATAATACACATGGGTTTTTGTTGCCCAATCATTTGAGTAAAATTCACCTCACCAAAAAGATGTAATGGGAGTGTTTTGGCAGTTGGATGGTCTCCCTTTAAGTTCACAGGATATAAGTGAGGATTGGTAACCAAGATAAATGGTTCCATATGTTTTAATATCATATTATGTACAATCACAGATGCATAGTCCAGGAGTCCGATTATTAAACTATCTCCGGCCTACCACGTGTAGTAGTCCATGGATTGATGTTAAAATCCTCAACTGCATTCACCAAGTACTGTCCATATTCCTCATCAAGGCCTGATAATTCTCTTTCAACTCTGTAGCTCCTCTCTGGATAGGTTCCTGATCAATCTAGTATGTATTTGGGATCCTCGTGGGACCCCCTCGCCAGTTTCCCTGAACCGTAGTATGATTTTTTTTCCTTGACCTACAGAATTTTGCCATGTGGCCTATCTTGCCACAAACAAAGCAAAAGGATTTTCCACCCCCAATTGGCTGCTTATGGCATTGGACTCGGAAATGTCCTTTTCTGCCATAGTTATAACATTTCTTTCCTTCTTCCTTCCTGTCCTCCCTCTGTGTGATTCCCTGAACTATAACTGAGGCCATTGCCTCTGCATTAACAGCCTCATAATCTGCTTCATTACACCTATCTATAATCTCAGCAATAGGAGTTTCTAAACTTTCTAAAGTTCGGCCACTATATGACTGCACACCTTATTCATTCCCTCTTTTAACAAGTGCCTGAAAAGAAGATCAAAAGCACCATTTTCCCCTATGACTTTGTTGCTTTTCTTAATCTGGACACATAATCTTGAAGAGGTTCTCGGGGGCCCTGTTTTATTGAAGTAAGATCTTGCTGTAACAGCCCCTCCTTATCTATTCTCTCCCAAGCCCTTATAGCACACTGTGAAATAGGTGCAAATACAGTCACGTTGTATAAAATCTGAGCCTGATTTGTGGAATAGCAGCCAATGTCAGTAATTATAAGCACAGACTTTTCTGGGTCTTGATGGTCACTGGCCACAGAATATTTCTGAGCTGATTTAGTAAATTCTGATAGCCATACTCCTGATTGACCAGGAGTAAAACAAGCAGATGCCATAGATCTCCAATCATTCAGGGTAAGGGCAGATTTTCTTGATATCAGTTGTAAAATGTATATGGCGCATTCAGGCCCTAACTTTCACAAGCTTGTTTCACCTCTTTCAATATTTTAAATGGAATCAGAACATGTGTTCGACCTTCTGCCCCCTTGTCCTCTACAGGATAAGTCTGTAGACCCCAATCAGAATCCCATGACATTATATCTTCCCCTTCAGCAACTGCCTTCATGTAAAGCTGTGCAGGGGTGGCTTTTTCTATACTCCATAGGAAAAACAGCTGATCTTTGCAAAGCAATCTCCTGTCTCTTCTCCAGCTCAGCCTGTACCCAGAGCTCTTGCTTTCCTCTCTGCTCTCAAATAATTCTATCTCTGTTCTCTGCCTCAGCTTTTAGCTGGAGCTGTTGTACTTCTTGTTCTAATTGCTGTAATCTAGTCTTTGCTCTGTCTCCTGCTTCTGTGCAAAGGTGAAGTTCCTGCACTGTTTAATCCCCTCACCCACCCTCTCTTGTTGAGCTGTACTTAAGGGGTGGGAGAGACAATTTTCTTTATTGCTTTGATCACTTGAGGGCACATATCCCAGTAAGTATATATACTCTTTGGAGTTGGGGAGCTCCCCTTCTGCTTTTCCTTTTTTTCGGCTGTGTTTTTTGTTTAAGAATCACCCATTCTATTTAATAACTCATAAGCTTGCTCTGTATTTACAACTATAGTCTCCAGTTTGGTCACAGTTTGACCCATAATGTGTCTCTACCTTCTCTTTCAGACCAGGAACTGTTGTGCCTTCTCAAATATTAATTTTTTATTATTAATTAATATTTTGAGATCTGACAATAAACTGTGCTAAACCCTTACATCTGGGCACCACATGCAATATGCTATCATTGCATTTGCTATTGCCAGTCTCTCCTAATTCCCAGGGCTTCAGAGAAATCTCTGGTAAATATTAATATCAAGCTTACCTCTTTCTGAGGTTGTCAGAAATTCTCTGGCTACTTCTCATAGGGATGCAGTTAGGCACAACAAAGCACACAAGAGTATTTGCAGGCAAGTTCAGGACCTTTATTCACTTGGGTTACATCCTACTCTAAGACCTCCTGCATTCTCTTAGTTCCTTCTCTTAGCAGAGCTCCAAGTAAAAAGAGTCAAGCTCCTCCCGCACTGAACATATATGGGGTCCATGAAGTCATAGGCACAGCCAATCAGAGACGGAGACACTTCCCATTCCTGACATGACTTCAGAGTGTTCCGGGTGCCTGCCATGACTGGAGATCCCACTCACGAAGGTAGTCCCTGCCTACTCATAACCAATCGCATCCAGGAATTTCCAGGCCACATAGGCCTGTATTACATCCTAATTGCTCTTCCCTGATCTCTCTTTGACCCTAACAGGTTACCAAATTTATTGGCATAAAGTTGGGCAAAGTAACTCCTATTATTGCTCTAATTTCCTCTTCATTAGTAGAGATTTTTCCCTTTTCATTTTTAAGGCTAACAATTTGATTTTCCTTTTTCCAATCAAATTTTCCAAAGGTTTATCTTTTTTGGTTGGTCTTTTTATAAAACGAACTCTTAGTTTTATTTGCTAATGAAATAGTTATTTTTTTTACTTTCGATTTTATTCATTTCTCCTTTTATTTTTAGAATTTCAAGTTTAGTATTTGATTGGGAATTTTAATTTGCTCTTTTCCTAGCTGTTTAAGTTGTAAGCCCAATTCATTGATCTTCTTTTTCTCTATTTTATGCAAGTAAGCCTCTAAAGATATAAAATTTACCCTTGTTACTGCTTTGGCTACATCCCACAAGTTTTGGTATGTTGTCTCATTATTGTCATTCTCTTGGGTGAAATTATTGTGTCTATGGTTTGCTGTTTCACCCATTCATTCATTAGGATGATATTATTTAGTTTCCAATTACTTTTTGATCTATTTTCCTCTAGCTTTTTGTTAAATGTAGTTTTTATTGAATCGTGATCTGAAAAGAATGCATTTATTATTTCTGCCCTTCTGCATTTAATTTTGAGTTCTTTATGTTCTAATATATGTTCAGTTTTTGTATAAGTTTCATGAACTGCTGAGAAGAAAGTGTACTCCTTTCTGTCTCCATTCAGTTTTCTCCAAAGATCTATCATATCTAATTTTTCTAATACTCTATTTACCTCTTTAACTTCTTTCTTATTTATTTTGAGGTTTGATTTCTCTAATTCTGAGAGTGCAAGGTTGAGATCTCCCACTATTAGTTTTGCTGTCTATTTCTTCTTGCAGCTCTCTTAACTTCTCCTTTAGAAATTTAGATGCTATTACCACTTGCTGCATATGTTTGGAATTGATATTGCATTATTATCTATGCTACCCTTTAGCAAGATATAGTGCCCTTCTTTATCTCATTTAATTAGATCAATTTTTGCTTTTGCTTGATCTGAGATAAGGATGGCTACCCCTGCTTTTTTGACATCATCTGAAGCATAGTAGATTCTGCTCCAGCTTTTTACCTTTATTCTATATGTATCACACTGCTTTAAATGTGTTTCCTGCAAACAACATATTGTAGGATTTTGGCTTTTGATCTAGTCAGCTATCCATCTTCACTTTATAGGAAAGTTCATCCCATTCATATTTATAGTTAAAACAACTAATTCTGTATTTTCTTTCATCTTATTATCCCCAAATTATACTTTTCTCTTTCCTTTCCCCTTTACTCCCCTCCCCAGTATTAAACTTATGAGTATTAAACTTGCTCATGCAACTCTCCCTCTTTAGAATCCTTCCCTCCCTCTTAGAGTCCCTCTCCCTTTCTTATACCTTTCCCTTACTATTTCTGTATTCCCTTCTATTTAGCCTACCCCTTTCCTTTTCCCTTTTCCTCTCCCACTTTTCAGTGAGGTGAGAGAAGTTTCTCTGTAAACCAAATATGTCTAATATTTTCTCTTTGAGCCAAATATGATGAGAGTAAGATTCACACAATGTTCCTTCCCTCCCTTAATATCCTCAGATATGATAGGTTTCCTTTGCCTCTTTGTGAGGCAATTTCCTTTTTTTTTACTTCCACTTTTCCCTTTTTCTGATATAATCCCCTTTCTACTTCTAATTTTTTTTATATTATAACAGTAAAATCAAATTATACCTGTACTCTTTATGTATGCCTGTAACAGAAATACAGTTCTCAAGAATTCTTTTTTACCATTTTTTGCTTCTCTTGAGTCCTATATTTGAAGGTCAAATTTTTTGTTTAGCTCTGTTTTTTTTTCATTAGAAACAAATGCAATTCATATGTTTCATTGAATGTCCATCTTCTTCCCTGGAAGAAAATGCTCAGCTTAACTGAGTAATTTATTCTTGGCTGCATTCCAAGTTCCTTTGCCTTTCAGAATATTAGATTCCAGGCCCTTCGATCCTTTAATGTGGAAGCTGTTAAATCCTGAGTGATCCTTGTTGTGGCTCCTTGTTATTTGAATTGTTCTTTTTTTTTTTTTTTTTTTGGCTGCATGTAATATTTTTTCCTTGGTCTGCTAATTCTGAAATTTAGCCACAATATTCCTTGGAGTTTTTATTCTTTCATAAGGTGTTCAATGAATTCTTTCAATGGCTATTTTACCTTCTGATTCTATTACAGCTGGGGAGCTAAATTTCAGAATTATTAGCCACAATATTCCTTGGAGTTTTTATTCTTTCATAAGGTGTTCAATGAATTCTTTCAATGGCTATTTTACCTACTTTAGCCACAATATTCCTTGGAGTTTTTATTCTTTCATAAGGTGTTCAATGAATTCTTTCAATGGCTATTTTACCTACTGATTCTATTACAGCTGGGGAGCTAAATTTCAGAATTATTAGCCACAATATTCCTTGGAGTTTTTATTCTTTCATAAGGTGTTCAATGAATTCTTTCAATGGCTATTTTACCTACTGATTCTATTACAGCTGGGGAGTTCTCTTTGATGATTTCCTGAAAAATAGTGTCTAGGCTCTTTTTTTCATCATGATTTTCAGGGAGCCCAATAATCCTTAGATTATCTCTCCTAGATCTATTTTCCAGGTCTCTTGTTTTTCCAAGTAGATATTTAACATTTTTTTCTATGAATAGTATCCATTTTAAGATAATCTTTGAAAACAATGAATATATGTCTATAACCATATCTATGTATATAACCCCATGTAGACAACAATACATGCTTGTGTATTTATTTGTTTATGGTATGTACTTATGTGTACATGTACCACACATATGTATGCATATATATACATACACATGTACATGTTTTCCATTAACATTAATATAGCTTGCACTTTCCTTAAAGACAATGTGATAAAATGGGAAGGTTTATGATTCTGGAGTCAAGAGAACTTATGACCATATCTATTCTCTGATAATCTACCACTTATATGACTTTGGATACCTTTTTAAATTTCCCTGCACTTTATTTTCTCCAGATGCAAAATGAGGGTGATTGTACTATATGGTTCCTTCCAGAGATAGACCCATAATCCCTACTTATTGATTTTTTGGTTAATTGAATGATTTTGGTATCAGGTTTAGTTTCCAGTCAATTAAAGTCTTGAGTCTCTTTTACAATAGTTTTTAGAAATGAGTATTTTGGAACACCAGCCAGTTCATCTATATGGACCTTTATTCAGATAATACAGAAAATACATAATTGGTCCCTCCTTCTCTCCCATCCTGTTCAAGTCTTTACCACATTGCTTCACAAATTCTCTATAAGGAATTGACCCAATGTACCTATGATCTCTTCTTGTCATATATAACTCCTCAGGTTATTAATGTGCCAGTCAGATTACCCATGCAGCAACAAGAAACAGAAGAAAGAGTGTTGGATTTGACTGAAGATGGCTAAAGATCAAATCGCAATTCTGCCACTCATTATTGGGGTGACCTAGTTGCATGACCTCTTTGGCCATTACTTTCCTTGAGTAAAATCAGAGATTTAAACTTAGTCCTCAAGTGTTCTTTCTAGCTCAAAATCTATCATCCTATGTTACTTTGCCTTTCATGATTTCATGACTGTCCAGATCTTATTTTCCTGTCTTATAAGTTCTCAGTAATATCCCTTATACATAAGTCACCTTGGGAACATGATGCAACTTCTTTCTTTTATCTATCTGTACAATACACATATATAGTATACCATAGTGTAATATACTATAAATGTATGTATATATACATATATCTATATGAACGCATGCATTTTTGTTGGTGCTATTCAGTTTTTTTCAATTTAATCTAACCCCTTATGACCCCTTCTGGGCAAAGATACTGGAATAGTTTGCTATTTTCTCTTTTTTTATTATTATTATAGTTTTTGATTTACAAGATATATGCTTGGGTAATTTTTCAGTATCGGCAATTGCAAAACCTTTTGTTCCAATTCTTCCCCTCCTTCCTGTCACCCTCCTCCCCCAGATGGCAGGTTGACCAATATATGTAAAATATATTAAAGTATCTGTTAAATACAATATATATATATATATATATATATATATATATATATATATATATATATATACATGTCCATACAATTATTTTGCTGTACAAAAAGAATTGGACTTTGAAATAGTGTACAATTAACTTGTGAAAGAAATAAAAATGCAGGCAGACAAAAATAGAGGTAGTGGGAACTCTATATAGTGGTTCACACTCATTTCCCTGAGTTCTTTTGCTGGGTGTAGTTGGTTCAATTCATGACTGCTCTATTGGAATTGATTTGGTTCATCTCATTGTTGAAGAGGCTTACATCCATCAGAATTGATGATTATATAGTATTGTTGTTAAAATATATAATGGTCCTGATCATTTTACTTAGCATCAGTTTATGTAAGTCTCTCCAGGCCTTTCTGAAATCTGCTGATCAGAACAATAATATACCATATTTGCTTACAGAACAATAACATACCATAATTTATTCAGCCATTCTCCAATTGATGGGCATCCACTCAGTTTCCAGTTTCTAGCCACTGCAAAGAGGCCTGCCACAAACATTTTGGCACATACAGATCCCTTTCCCTTGGAATATAAGCCCAGTAGTAACACTGCTAGATCAAAAGGTATGCACAGTTTAATAACTTTTTGAGCATAGTTCCAGATTGTTCTCCAGAATGGTTGGATGTATTCACAATTTTTCCCATATCTCCTCCAACATTCATCATTATCTTTCCCTGTCATTCTAGCCAATCTGACAGGTGTGTAGTGGTATCTCAGAGTTGTCTTAATTTGCATTTCTCTGATCAATAATTATTTGGAGCATCTTTTCATATAGCTAGAAACAGTTTCAATTTCTTCATCTGAGAATTGTCTGTTCATATCCTTTGACCATTTATCAATTAGAGAATGGCTTGATCTCTTATAAATTAGAGTCAATTCTCTATATATTTTGGAAATGCGGCCTTTATCAGATCCTTTGACTGTAAAAATGCTTTCCCATTTGATTGCTTCCCTTCTAATCTTGTCTACATTAGTTTTGTTTGTACAAAAACTTTTCAATTTGATATAAACAAAATTTTCTATTTCTAGTTCTTCTTTGACCATAAATTCCTTCCTTTTCCACAGGTCTGAGAAGTAAACTATCCTGTTTTCCTCTAATTTATTTGTAATCTCATTCTTTATGCCTAGGTCATGAACCCATTTTGACCTTATCTTAGTGTACGATGTTAAGTGTGGGTCAATACCTAGTTTCTACCATACTGCTTTCCAATTTTCCCAGCAGTTTTTGTCAAACAGTGAATTCTTATCCCAAAAGCTGGGGTCTCTGGGTTTGTCAAATGCTATATTGCTATAGTTAATGATTATTTTGTCCTTTGAACCTAACCTATTCCACTGATCAACTAGTCTATTTCTTAGCCAATACCAAATGGTTTTATTAACCGCTGCTTTATAATATAATTTTAGATCTGGTACAGCTAGGCCACCTTCATTTGATTATTTTTTTCATTAGTTCCCTTGAAATTCTTGACCTTTTGTTTTTCCATATGAACTTTGTTGTTATTTTTTCTAGGTCAATAAAATAGTTTTTTGGGAGTCTGATTGGTATAGTGCTAAATAAATAGATTACTTTAGTTCGTATTCTCATCTTTATTATATTTGCTCACCATATCCAAGAGCATTTAATATTTTCCCAATTGCTTAAATCTGACTTCATTTGTGTGGAAAATATTTTGTAGTTTGGCTCATATATTTCCTGATTTTCCCTTGGCAGATGGATTCCCAAATAGTTTATACTATCAGTAGTTACTTTAACTGGAATTTCTCTTTGTAACTCTAACTGTTGCATTTTGTTAGTGATATATAAGAATGCTGATGACTTATATGGGTTTATTTTGTATCCTGCAACTTCGCTAAAGGTGTGGATTATTTCTAATAGTTTTTTAGTAGAATATCTGGGATTCTTTAAGTATACCATCATATCATCAGCAAAGAGTGGTAATTTGGTTTCTTTATTACCTACTCTAATTCCTTTAATCTCTTTCTCAACTCTTATTGCTGAAGCTAGTATTTCTAATACAATATTTAATAGTAATGGTGATAGTGGGCAACCTTGTTTCACTCCTAATCTTATTGGGAATGGTTCCAGTTTATTCCCATTACATATGATGCTTACTGATGGTTCTAAATAGATGCTACTGCTTATTTTAAAGAAAGGTTCATTTATTCCTATACTCTCAAGTGTTTTTATTAGGAATGGATGTTTGATTTTATCAAATGCTTTTTCTGCATCTATTGAGATGATCATATGGTTTTTATTAATTTGGTTATAGATATGGTCAATTTTACTAATAGTTTTCTTAATCTTGAACCATCCCTGCATTCCTGATATAAATCCTACTTGGTCATGGTATATTATCCTGGGGACCATTTTCTGTAATCTGTTGGCTAATATTTTATTTAAGATTTTTGCATCAATATTCATTAGGGAAATTGGTCTATAATTTTCTTTCTCTGTTTTCATCCTACCTGATTTAGGTATCAGTACCATATCTGTGTCATAAAAAGAATTTGCTAGGAGTCCTTCATTCCCTATTTTTTCAAATACTTTATATAGCATTGGGGTTAATTGTTCTTAAATGTTTGGTAGAATTCTCCTGTCCTGGGGATTTTTTCTTAGGGAATTAATTTGTAACTTGTTTTATTTCTTTTTCTAAAATGGGACTATTTAAGCAATTTACTTCCTCCTCTGTTAATCTGGGAAGCCTATATTTTTGGAGGTAGTCATCCATTTCACTTAGGTTATCAAATTTATTGGCATAAAGTTGGGCAAAGTAATTTCCTCTTCATTGGTGAAAAGTTCTCCCTTTTCATTTTTTAAGACTAACAATTTGATCTTTCTTTTTTCTAATCAGATTTATCAAAGATTTATCTATTTTATTGTTTTTTTCATAAAACAACTCAATTTTATTTATTAATTCAATAGTTTTTTTTTTTTACTTTCAATATTATTAATTTCTACTTTTAATTTTAGAATTTCAAGTTTAGTATTTGATTGGAGGTTTTAAATTTGTTTTTTTTTCCTAGCTTTTCAAGTTGCAAGCCCAATTCATTGATCTTTTCTTTCTCTATTTTATTCAAGTAAACCTCTAAGGATATACAATTTCCCCTTATTACCACTTTGGCTGTATCCCATAAATTTTGGTATGATGTCTTACCGTTGTCATTATCTTGAGTAAAATTATTAATTGTGTCTATAATTTGCTGTTTCACCCAATCATTCTTTAAGATGAGATTATTTAGTTTCCAATTACTATTTAGTCTATTTACCCCTAACTTTTTGTTGAACGTCATTTTTATTGCATTGTGATTTGAAAAGAAAGCATTTACTATTTCTGCCTTTCTGCATTTAATTTTGAGGTCTTTATGTCCTAATATATGGTCAGTTTTTGTATAGGTTCCATGAACTGCTGAGAAGAAAGTATACTTCTTCCTGTCTTCATTCAGTTTTCTCCAACAATCTATCATACCTAATTTTTCTTTTTTTTCTTTTTTTTAATAACTTTTTATTGATAGAACCCATGCCAGGGTAATTTTTTACAGCATTATCCCTTGCATTCACTTCTGTTCCGATTTTTCCACTCCCTCCCTCCACCCACTCCCCCAGATGGCAAGCAGTCCTTTACATGTTGAATAGGTTACAGTATATCCTAGATACAATATATGTGTGCAGAACCAAACAGTTTTCTTGTTGCACAGGGAGAATTGAATTCAGAACATATAAATAACCTGGGAAGAAAAACAAAAATGCAAGCAGTTTATATTCATTTCCCAGTGTTCTTTCTTTGGTTGTAGCTGCTTTTGTCCATCTTTGATCAATTGAAACTGATCATACCTAATTTTTCTAATATTCTATTTACCTTTTTAATTTCTTTCTTATTTGTTTTGTGGTTTGATTTATCTAATTCTGAGAGTACAGGGTTGAGTCTCCCACTATTATAATTTTGCTGTCTATTTCTCCTTGCAACTCTCTTAACTTCTCCCTTAGGAAGTTAGATGCTATACCACTTGGTATATATATATATATTTAGTATTGATATTGCTTCATTGTCTATGCTACCCATTAGCAAGATATACTTTCCTTCCTTATTTCTTTCACTTAGATCAATTTTTGCTTCGCTTCATCTGAGATAAGGATATCTATTCCTGCTTTTTTTACTTCACCTGAAGCATAATAGATTCTGCTCCAGCCTTTTATTTTTATTTTGTATGGATCTTCCTGCTTTAAATGTGTTTCCTGTAAACAACATATTGTAAAGTTCTGGCTTTTGATCCAGTTTGCTATCTGCCTCTGCTTTATGGGAGAGTTCATCCCATTCACTTTTACAGTTAAAATTACTAATTCTGTATTTCCTGCCATCTTATTATCCCCAGATTACTCTTTTCTTTTTCTTGCCCCAACTTACCCTCTTTCCCAGTATTATGGGCACTACTTGCCTCACACAGCTCTCCCTCTTTAGAATCTCTCTCACCCCCTTTGAATGTACCTTTTCTTTTCCTTATTACTCTTTTCCTTTTCCCTTTTCCTCTCCCACTTTTTAATGAGGTGAGAGAAGTTTCTCTGTAACCCAAATATGTCAATTATTTTCTCTTTGAGCCAACTCTGAAGACAATAAGATTCACACAATGTTCCTCCCCCTCTCTAAATTACCTCAGATATGATAGGTTTCCTTTGCCACTTCTTGGCATGTAGTTTTCCTCTTTTTATCTCTCCTCTTCCCTCTTTCTCATACTATCCCCTTTCCATTTCTACTTCCCTTTTTTATGTTATATCAGTAAAATCAAATTATCCATGTACTCTTTATGTATATCTATAATAGAAATATAGTTCTCAGGAATTCTATCTTTTTTTGCTTCTCTTGAGTCTTATGTTTGGAGGTCAAATTTTTTGTTTAATTCTGCTTTTTTCCTTAGAAACAAATGGAATTCATCTATTTCATTGAATGTCCATATTCTTTCCTGGAAGAAAATGCTCAGCTTAGCAGGGTAGTTTATTCTTGGCTGCATTCCAAGTTTTTTTGCCTTTCAGAATATCAGATTCCAGTCCCTTTGATCTTTCAATGTGGAAGCAGCCAGATCTTGAGTGATCTTTATTGTGGCTCCTCGGTATTTGAATTTTTTTTTTTTCTGGCTGCTTGTAATATTTTTTCCTTAGTCTGATAGTTCTGAAATTTAGCCACAATATTCCTTGGAGTTTTTATTTTAGGGTCTTTTTCAGAAGGTGTTCAATGAATTCTTTCAATGCCTATTTTACCTTCTGATTCTATTGCATCTGGGCAGTTCTCTTTGATGATTTCCTGTAGAATAATATCTAGGCTTTTTTTTTTCACCATAATTTTCAGGATGTCCAATAATCCTCAGATTATCTCTCTTAGATCTATTTTTCAGGTCTGCTGTTTTTCCAAGTAGATATTTAACATTTTTTCCTAATTTTCCTTTTTTTTTTTTTTTTTTGGATTTTTTCAAATTTTGCTTGACTGATTCTTGATATCTCAATGAATCATTCATTTCTATTTGTTCAGTTCTGATTTTTAAATGAGTTATTTTCTTCATTAGCTTTTTAAACTTCTTTTTGTATATGTCCAATTGAGTTTTTAAATGAGTTGTTTTGCTCTATGGAATTTTTTTTTTCCTATTTCACTAATTTTTTTTTTTTTTTTTTTTACTGAGTTATTTTCTTTTTCCAATTCACAAATCCTACTTTCCAGGAAGTTCTTTACCTTTTCCAATTCATCTTTCAGGAAGTTGTTTTCTTTTTCCACTTTATCAAATTTTTTAAAAGTGAGTTATAAGCTTGTCTGTACTCTCTTGAATAGCTTCTCTTTCCTTACTCCTTTTTCTTTTAGCTCTCTTTTAAGATTTTTTTAATAGTTTCTTCTAGGAGAGCCATGTGTGATGGGGATCTGGTTGCATCCCTTTTTGGGGTTTTGTCTGGGGACTATCTGCTATTAGTCTCCTCGGGGTTGAAAACCTGCTCTCTTAGCAATTTGGAACTATGCTCAAAAAGCTATGAAATCGTGCATACCCTTTGATCCAGCAGTGTTACTGCTATATCACAAAGAGATTTTAAAGAAGGGAAAGGGACCTGTATGTGCAAGAATGTTTGTGGCAACCCTCTTTGTAGTGGCCAGAAACTGGAAACTGAGTGGATGCCCATCAATTGGAGAATAGCTGAATAAATTGTGATATATGAATGTTATGGAATATTATTGTTCTGTAAGAAATGCAGGATAATTTCATAAAGGCCTGGAGAGACTTGCATGAACTGATAGTGAGTGAAATGAGCAGGACCAGAAGATCATCATATACTTTAACAACAATATTATATGATGATCAATTCTGATGGGTGTGGCTTCTTCAATAATGTGATGAACCAAATCAGTTCCAATAGAGTAGTAATAAATTGAACCAGCTACACCCAGCAAAAGAACTCTGGGAGATGACTATGAACCACTATATAGAATTCCCAATCTCTATTTTTGTCCACCTGCATTTTTGATTTTTTTCACATGTTAATTGTACACTGTTTCAAAGTCTGATTCTTTTTGTACAGCAAAATAACTGCATTGACATGTATACATGTATTGTATTTAACTTATACTTTAACATATTTTACATTATTGGTCAACCTACCATCTGGGGGAGAGGATGAGGAGAAGGAGGGCAAAATTGGAACAAAAGGTTTTGCAATTGTCAATGCTGAAAAATTACCTATGCATATATCTTGTAAATATAAAGCTATAATAAAATGAAATAAAATAATAATAAAAAAAGAAAACCTGCTTTCTTTCTATATAGAAGATATCAATAATCTGTTTGGCTTTTTTACTCATTTTTTTAAAAATCCCTTAGGGTCTGCCTTCAGGGCAAGAAGGTTAACAGCTTCCTTTCTAGAGCAGGGATAGATATATGGACAGTAGCTATCCTGCTAATGGGCTGGTAAGTGTGGTCAAGTTGTGGAAGTGCTCTGGGAAAACTCTGCACCAGAAGTGTCTTTTCCCTGAGTAGCAGGGGCTGAGCTGGCGAAGTGCCCTGCTAAGAGCCTTGCTGTGCAAATTAGCGACTGCCCTGGGGCTAGAGGGTGAGCAGCAAAAGTATCACTAACCCAGGCAGAACCCCACTGTGGATATTAGCAGTTGCCCTGCAAATAGCCTCACACCGCACTAGAAGTGTCTCTGCCCTGGGGAGCTCAGTGGCACTGTGGAAATTCTATTGCCCCAGGCTGAGTGCCCCCCATGCAGATTAGAGATTGCCCTGAGCTGAGCTCCCCTGCAGTGCAGATTTGTGACAGCTTGGGCAAAAACCCAGTGCTGCAGAATGCAGCTTCCTGTGCTGTGGTCTGTGCTGAGTCACTCACTTCCAGTTTTGGGTGAGTGTAGTCAGATCCTGTTAGATGCTGGCATTTTTTGGAGTACACTGTACCTTTGGCTTTAATTTCTCTGCTGATCTACTGCTTTGCAACCAAAGCAGAGCAGCCAACCTATGGTAGAGTCCTTACTGTGAATTTTCCAGCCCTCTCCCTGGTCCGCTCAGTTTGCTAGCCTCTCCTATTTCCCTGCTTGCACTAGCCTGCTCCCGCTGCTGAGGACAAAACATTTTTGACAATCTTCCAGATTATCTTTGGCTGGTAAGTTGTTGTAGTTCTAATCTTCATGAATTTTACCAGTTAAGCACTACTTTTGAGGCCTGATTTGGTAATTAGTAGTGAGGGTATAAGAGGGGCTTAGAATGTCACATGTGCCTTCTCTGCCATCTTGGCTCCACCTCCTCCCCTCCTTCCTCCTCCTCCCCCCCCCCCCCGCCCCGGTCTAGTTTGCTGTTTTCTTCTCCAGCTCATTTTATAGTTGAGAAGACTGAGGCAAACAGGAATAAGTGATTTGCTCAGGGTCACACAACTAATAAGTGCTTGAGGCCAAATTTAAACTTAGGAAGACTCATCTTCCTAACCCAGTGCTCTAACTACTGTACCACTTAGTGTCCTTATATATGTATACATATGTGAATACATGATTATATATGTGTATGTGTGTGTGCCTGTGTATTTTAATCACTCCTTAAGTTATATGTAATCTTAATTCTTTCATGATTTGCAGCTTTATAACATCATTTGAAAAATATTGGTGTTACTTCAACAACGATATTGTATGAGGATGTATTCTGATGCAAGTGGATTTCTTTGACAAAGAGACCTAACTCAGTTTCAATTGATAAATGATGGACAGAAGCAGCTACATCCAAAGAAAGAACACTGGGAAATGAATGTGTATTTGTATTTTTGTTTTTCTTCCCAGGTTATTTTTACCTTCTGAATCCAATTGTCCCTGTGCAACAAGAGAACTGTTCGGTTCTGCAAACATATATTGTATCTAGGATATACTGCAACATATCTAACATATATAGGACTGCTTGCCATCTAGAGGAGGGGGTGGAAGGAGGGAGGAGAAAAATTGGAACAGAAGCATGTGCAAGGGATAAGGTTGTAAAAAAAATGACCCTGGCATGAATTCTGTCAATATAAAGTTATTATAAAATAAAATAAAAGAAAAAAATATTGGTGTTAAAGAGTTGAACTTTTACAACAGCAAAGTAGTTTGAAATCATTGAGAGTGCTATACAATCTTCAAAATATGATCTAGCCTGATCCTCCTTTCTCTGGACTCAGCTAAGGTGTTTGCCAGAGTCCCGAAAAGAGGTCCTGTTCCAATAACAAACTATTGATTGGAAGTATCTTCAAATGTTACTTTTCCAAGAAAACACAGTACTAGACCAAGCCTCCAGAACTCTATATAGTCTGTGTCACAGAACTCTGTGATGTTTCTGCTCATTTGAAAGACTGAACTAACCCCCTATCAAAAAATAAAGTAAATGGAATATACTATTACAGTCACTTAACTGGACATACTTCTTGACCCAAAATGCCACTACTAGATATATACATCAAAGAAGGTAAAAACTGAAGGAAAGGTCCCAGGTATGAAAAAATATTCATTGAAAATTTTCAAAATAACATTTTAATTTTCAAGGTAATAGAGATAGGGCTTGCATCCATACTCAAAAGAAATTTATGATACCCAGCCCTGAGGTATTCCAAACAACCCATGCAATTTCAGTAAATTACTTTATTGCTTTGGGTAGAATTTTAATGGGATATTTTAGATTTGCTCCTTTGCAGAGATATTTCCTGCTCCAATTATAAATAAATTGGAAGAGCATAGGATAGTTTACCTCTCAGACCTGTGGAAGAGGGAGGAATTTATGATCAAAGAAGAACTAGAGATCACTATTGACCACAACATAGAAAATTTTGATTATATCAAATTGAAAAGTTTTTATACAAACAAAACAAATGCAGACAAGATTAGAAGGGAAACAATAAACTGGGAAAACATTTTTACAGTCAAAGGTTCTGATAAAGGCCTCATTTCCAAAATATATAGAGAACTGACTCTAATTTATAAGAAATCAAGCCATTCTCCAATTGATAAATGGTCAAAGGATATGAACAGACAATTCTCAGACAAAGAAATTAAAACTATTTATAGACATATGAAAATATGCTCCAAATCATTATTAATCAGAGAAATGCAAATTAAGACAACTCTGAGATACTACTACACACCTGTCAGATTGGCTAGAAATGACAGGGAAAGAATTGTGGAATATTGGAGGGGATGTGGGAAAACAGGGACACTGATATATTGTTGGTGGAATTGTTAACACATCCAGCCATTCTGGAGAGCAATTTGGAACTATGCTCAAAAAGTTATCAAACTGCGCATACCCTTTGATCCAGCAGTGTTACTACTGGGCTTTATACCCCAAAGAGATTTTAAAGAAGGGAAAGGGACCTGTATGTGCCAAAATGTTTGTGGCAGCCCTGTTTGTAGTGGCTAGAAGCTGGAAAATGAATGGATGCCCATCAATTGGAGAATGGTTGAGTAAATTGTGGTATATGAATGTTATGGAATATTATTGTTCTAAGAAATGACCCTCAGGATGAATACAGAGAGGATTGTTCGGTTCTGCACACATGTATTGTATCTAGCATATACTGTAACCGATTTAACATATAAAGGACAGCTTGCCATCTGGGGGAGGGGGTAGAGGGAAGGAGGGGAAAATCAGAACAGAAGTGAGTGCAAGGGATAATACTATAAAAAATTACCCTTGCATGGGTTCTGTCAATAAAAAGTTTAAAAAAATAAAAAAAATAGATTAAAAAAAAAGATATTTCCTGCTCCATAGCACTGGATTGTGTAGCAACATTTTAAAAATAGAAAACAAAGAATGGGAAATGAAATGGGTACTCAAAAATTGGGCAATGACTGAATAAACAGTGGTATTTCAACATAATGGAATATTATTATGCTATAAGAAAAAATGACTATAAAGAATTTAAGGAAATTTAGGAAAAGTTGGGTGAACTGATATGGAATGAAATAAGCAGAATCAGAACAATTTTTGTGATGACTTCAATAAAGGAAATATAGCACCTCCCACCTTTCAGCAGAAAAGTGGTGGGTTAGAAGTGTGGAATGAGGCATATGTTTTCAGACATGACTAATATGTTTATTTATAACAAAGAAAAGCTCTGATAAGGTCAGGCAGATTCAATGAGAATTAAAAATAAGACATAAAAATATATAACATTGATTTATAAAAAGGAAAGAGCATCAATAAAAAAGAAACTACATAGAAAAATACTGTACATTATATAGCACCTCCCACCTTTCAGCAGAAAAGTGGTGGGTTAGAAGTGTGGAATGAGGCATATGTTTTCAGACATGACTAATATGTTTATTTATAACAAAGAAAAGCTCTGATAAGGTCAGGCAGATTCAATGAGAATTAAAAATAAGACATAAAAATATATAACATTGATTTATAAAAAGGAAAGAGCATCAATAAAAAAGAAACTACATAGAAAAATACTGTACATTATATAAGAAATGATATGAGAAACAGTATGACATTATGTTTAAACAGCCAACCTTAGAGTCCAGAAGAACTCATGTTCAACTCTTGCCTCTGACAAATGCAAGCTGTATGATCTTGGGCAAGTTGTTCTGTCACCTCTCTCAAAATAAAGAGGTGGGCAAGTGTTTAACTGTATCAGTGAAAGAAGTTTCCATAGTAGGAATTTGCCCAGTTGATGATATCAAAAGTCAAAAAGGGCTCACATTCCAACCCATAATATATAGCCATATGACCAGTATATTTCATCAGTATAGGCATCTCAGAAAAATATTAGAAAGGTACAGTAAGCTGAGTCCAAATTTTTTTTTTAAAATGGGCTTGCTAAAATATTATATTTGACTTGTAAAATCTGTATTGTCTGTACCCATACTTACCAGTGTTATCTCCCAATCTTCTTGTTCTTCTTTTTCAACTGCTGTGTATAATAATAGAAGAAAAAATATCTGCTTGTAACAAATATATTCAGAGTTCACAGGGATAAATGGAGTGCAGCCTATTTTCCTGGTTAATATAAAAGGTCACAGTATTAAACAGTGGTTTCATTAATATTATTCAAATATGCCCTATTTTAATTTTACTATTGGATCCTTCAGTCCATTCTTAACTAGTATAATAAATTTGTAATAATCTTTACTTTGAATTCTAACTCATTTGATTAAATAAAATAAAAAAATGAGTTAAAAGGAGTCCAGAATGCTTTAATGGGTTTAGAAGAAACTATGCCCATAGGCTTAAAAATAGCTCATATTTATCTGGTGTTTTCAAGTTCATAATGTATCTTAAATATATTATCTCATTTGATCCTTATGATAATAGTACCATTTATAGACAATTTGTTTGATAAGCAAAGTGTTTTACTATACTACTGAGCTAAAGTGATTTACAATTGTAATTCATTTGATACTTATAACAATCCTGGGATATAAGTGCTACTATTATTCTCATTTTAGAGGTGAAAAAATTGAGGCAAATAGAGGTTGTGATTTGAACGTTGTCTAGTAATATGTTGGAGCCATCTCCAGGCTTGCTAGAGAAGATTATTAAATTTTCAATGTCAGTCAAAAAACATTTACTAAGCATTTATTATGTCAAGCACTAGACACAGATAAGAAAAAGAAAGACAGGCTTTGACCTCAAGGAACTTGTGGGGGAAGACCACACACAAAAGAAAGCAGAAAAAAAAAAGGGAGGAGTAAGAGGAAGATGGTATCCAGCACAGAAGTATGATAGAGTTCAGTCAAAGGAGCGCAACCAGTAAGAAATGAAGAGATGGCTAGTCCAGGAGCTTTCTTTACTTAAAAAAATTTTTTTATTAGTTTTTGACATTCGCATTTATAAGATTTTGATTTCCATTTTTTTCTCCTTCTCTCCCTTCACCCTTTCCCAAGATGGCAATCAACCTGATATAGGTTATACATATACAATCATATTAAACATATTTCCACATTAGTCATGTTATGAAAGAAGAATCAGAATTAAAAGGGAAAAACCAGAAGAAAGAAAAAAAAAACAACAAAAACCAACTTAAAAAGTATGTTTCAATCTGCATTCAGATTTCATAGTTCTTTCTCTAGATGAGGATAGCATTTTCCATTATCTTTTAGAATTGTCATAGATGATTATATTGTTGAGAAGAGCAAAGTCTATCAAAGATAATTATCTGCCCAATGTTGTTGTTACTGTGTACATTTTTCTGGTTCTGCTCACTTCATTCAGTATCAGTATCAGTATCAGCCTTTCCAGGTTTTTCTGAAATCTGCCTGCTCATCATTTCTTAAAGAACAATAGTATTCCATTACATTCACATATCACAATTTATTCAATCAGTTCCCCAATTAATGGCCACCCCTTCAATTTCCAATTCTTTGACACCATAGAGAGAACTGCTATAAACATTTTTTTCCCTACTTGTGGGTCCATTTCCATTTTTATGATCTCTTTGGGATACAGACCTAGTAGGAGTTTTGCTGGATCAAAAAATATGCAAAATTTTATAGTCTTTTGGGCATAGTTTCAAATTGCTCTTCAGAATAGGTGGATCATCTCACAACTCCACCAGCAATGCATTAGTGCTCCAACTTTCCTGCATCCTCTCCAACATTTATCATTTTCCTTTTTTGTTATATTACTAATCTGAGGCAGTAATTCATATTTGTTCTAATTTATATTTCTCTAATCAGTAGTGATTTAGAACATTTTTCATGACTATTAATGGTTTTTATTTCTTCATCTGAAAACTGCTTGTTCATATCCTTTGGCTATTTATCAATTCTAATAAATTTGATTCAGTTCTCTATATATTTTAGAAATGAGGCCTTTATAAAAAACTCTGACTATAAAAATTATTTCTCAGTTTTCTGCTTCCCTTCTAATCTTTACTTTGTACAAAACCTTTTTAATTTAGTGTAATCAGAATTATTCATCTTGCATTTCATAATATTCTCTTATTTCCTATGTTGTCGTAAATTCTTCCCTTCTTTATAAATCTGACAGGTAAGCTATTCCTTGCTCTTTTAATTTGCCTGAGCAGAGAGGAAAAACCCTGTTGTGTCCTCTTTAGCATTCATCCTTAGCCTTCTGTTACTATATTGTTGTAGATTAGATTTTTTCTGATTAGCTGATTGTTGCTTTACAGAAGCACAAAGAGGGTGGCCTAGAAGGACTGACACGCCAAGCTGTTAAATTTCAATGGATACAGCAAGCACAAGTACAACAAGCCTTGATTGAGCAGGATGTAGTATGAGAATATGAGGCTGGGGCTTATAGATCCTGGAGGATAAAGCAACCAGAGTGGCATGGTGAAAGGGATAATGAGAAAGAAACCCAAAGAAGAAAGTTTACAAGAAAAGGGAAGTCAATTAGAGACCAAAGAGCATTGTATTGGGTGTCATGGAATCTAAGTTCAAATCTCCACGCTGCTACTGATGACTTGTGCTACCTCAGACAAGTTACTTAAATTCTCTAAACATTAATTATTTTCATCTGTAAAATGAAGAAATTAAACTAGTGTATTCAAGAATATCTTTTCTGGCTCTAACCCTATGTTTCCATCATTTTTTGTTCTCCTTCATGGTGTTGCCTATGCAGACTGCCATCAAATTGTGAGGCAGTCAATAAAGACAACTCTGAGATACCACACACCTCTCAGATTGGCTGAGATGACAGGAAAAAATAATGATGAATGTTAGAGGGGATGCAGGAAAACTGGGACACTGACGCATTGTTGGTGGAGTTTTGAATAAATCCAACCATTCTGGAGAGTAATCTGGAATTATATCCAAAAAGTTATCAAACTGTGCATACCCTTTGATCCAGCAATGCTACTACTGGGCTTCTATCCCAAAGATACTAAAGAAGGGAAAGGGATCTGTATGTGTCAAAATGTTTGTGGCAGCCCTTTTTGTAGTGACTAGAAACTGGAAAATGAATGGATACCTATCAGTGGGAGAATGGTTGCGTAAATTGTGGTATAGGAATGTTTTGGAATATGAATTGTGTTATATGAATATTATTGTTCTGTAAGAAATGACCAGCAGGATGAATACAGAGAGGCTTGGAGAGACTTACATAAACTGATGCTGAATGAAATGAGCAGAACCCGGAGATACAGTACAACAGTACTGTATGAGGATGTATTCTGATGGAAATGGATATCTTCAATAAAGAGAAGATCTAATTCAGTTCCAATTGATCAAGGATGGACAGAATCAGCTATACCCAGAGAAGGAAAACTGGGAAATGAGTGTAAACTGTTTGCATTTTTGTTTTTCTTTTCAGGTTATTTTTATCTTCTGAATCCAATTCTCCCTGTGCAACAAGAGAACTGTTTGGTTCTGCACACATATATTGTATCTAGGATATACTATAACATATTTAACACGTATTAGACTGCTTGCCATCTAGGGGAGGGGATGGAGGGAGGGAAGGGAAAAATCAGAACAGAAGTGAGTGCAAGGGATAATGTTATTAAAAATTACCCATGTGTTGTACTGTCAATAAAAGTTATAATTATTATTAATTTTTTTATTGTGAAGCAGTCTTCTCCAGCTCTCAGAACTTGCAGAACTAAGCAGTGCTAAGAACAGAGGCTGCCTACAACTTTCATGAAATTCTCATGGGGATCAGGAGCATATACACTTACATAGTCTATTTCCATAAAGGTAAGACTAACATAATAACAAGTGTTACTTATATACCAGGGCAGCTTGCTGATGCAGTGAATAAAACTCTGGGCCTGGAGACAGAAAGATCTAAGTTCAAATCCAGTCTTAGATACTTGCTAGTAAGATGTCTCTGGGCAAGACACTTAATCTACACTTACTTCAATTTCTTCATCTTTAAAATGGGGATAATAATAGCATCTATTTCCCAAGGTTGTTGTGAAAATCAAATAAAAAAAAATAGAAACTCTTAACATTGGCACATAGTAGAGGCTATTTAAATATTAGCTAGTAGTAGTAGTAATAGTGGTGGTGGTAATAGTGGTATTTCACACACATAGTCTCATTTGAGTCTCAATATAACTCTTTGAGGATGGTAATATAAGCATTATTATTACCATTTTACTAATGAGAAAATTGAGGAGAAAACAGGTTAAATGACATACCTGGTCACATGGTTGGTGTCAAAGTTCAAACCTAGGTCTTCAGACTTCAAGCTCAGAATTATATCTACTACATCATACTACCTTGGTATTTGTCTTGAGAAAAACAATAGGGAGCCAAGAGGAGGCAGAGCCAAGATGGTGGAGAGGACACACATGTCTTTCTGAGCTCTCCTCTACCCTCAAACTATTTTTACAAAACTCAGTCTCTGAATTAGTGCTTGACTGTCAGAACCCATGAATATTGAGAGTACAACATATTACCAACAGAAGATAATTTTGAAATTCACCAAAAAAGGTCTGCTTTTGCTCACATATGGGGACAGAAAGGGGCTAGCCCAGGTGCAGACATGAATAATGGAGAATAGCTCGTGCTTAGCAGACTGGAGGGGAGGGGGATGTGGTATTCGCCTGTGGAAAATCTTCAGGGAGAACTCTACCACAGTGTTGGCTACTCTACCCTGGCAGCAAACCAGTAAATCAGCAGAGAAGCTATAAACACAGAGGGTAAAGACTATAACTCCAAAATGCTAGAGTCCCTCTGGACCTGGCCACATTCACCCAACATCAGGAAAGACTCAGCACAATCTCAGTATGCTACCACTGATTGCAGTGCAGCCTTTACCTTCTGCTGGCACTTTGTGGCCACTTCCTGTTGTTTGTTGAAGAAGCTCAGTAATCCCTCATTGCCCCAAAAGCAAACTGAAGCATTTTGTTTTGTTTTCTTTTGTTAAAATGAGTAAAAAGGAAAAGCAGGCTCTAACTATAGATAGCTTCTATACTGAAAGATAGCAGATTTCAAACACAAAGGAAACTAAAAAGAGTTTGTATCTAGATGAAAAACCAAAGGTGGATATGATCTGGTCCCCTCACATAAGGCTCTCATACAAAAAATTAAAAAGGCTCTTACAAGAGAGCTAAAAGAAAAATGGGGAAAGGAAAGGAAAGCTTGGCAAGAGGGTCTAGATAAGTCATCCTACTCATTAAAAAATAGAGTGGATAAAGAAATCAACTCCCTGAAAGCAGAATTAGTGAACTGAAAAAGGTAAACAATTTCAATGAAAATAGAATTAGTGAATTGAAAAAAGAAAATAGCTCTCTAAAAAATGAAATTGGTAAAATGGAAAAAAAACTCCATAGAACAAACAACTCATTTAAAAACTCAATTAGACAATTACAAAAAGAAATAAAAAAGTAAATGAAGAAAACAATTCATTAAAAATCAGACTTGAACAAATAGAAATGAATGACTTGAGGAGACACCAAGAATCAATCAAGCAAAATCAAAAAAAAAAAAAAAAAAAAAAAAAAAAAAGAAAGAAAGAAAGAAAGAAAGAAAGAAAGAAAGAAAAGAAACAATGGAAAAAAATGTTAAATACCTCCTTAGGAAAACAACAGACCTGGAAAATAGATCTAGGAGAGATAATCTGAGAATTATTGGACTTCCTGAAAATCATGATGAAAAAAAGAACCTAGACACTATTTTTCAGGAAATCATCAAAGAGAACTGCCCAGATGTTATAGAAACAGAGAGTAAAATAGACATTGAAAGAATTCATCAATCACCTACTGAAAGAGACCCCAAAATCAAAACTCTAAGAAATATTGTGATTAATTCCAGAATTATCAGATCAAGGAAAAAATATTACAAGCAACTAGAAAAAAAAAACATTTCAAATACAGAGGAGCCACAATAAGGTTGCTCAAGATCTAGCAGCATCCACATTAAAAGATCAAAGGGCCTGTGAGCTGATATTTAAAAAGGTTAAGGAACTTGGTATACAGCCAAGAATAACTTACCCAGCCAAAATGAGCATTTTTTTTTTCAGGGAAGAAGATGGATGATCATTCACTGAAATAGGTGAATTCCATCTATTTCTGATGAAAAAACCAGAACTAAACAAAAAGTTTGATCTCCAAATATAGGACTCAAGAGAAACATAAAAAGGTAAAAAAAAAAAAAATCTTGGGAACTATATTTCTGTTATGAGTATACATAAAGAATACATATATAATTTGGTTTTACTGTTACAATACAAAAAAAGCTAGAGTTGGAAAGGAAATTGTACCAGAAAAAGGGTAAAGTGGGGATACTACATCTCACTAAGAGGCAAAGGAAACCTATTATATCTGAGGGAAAGAAGGGAGGGGGATGAACATAGTGCATATCTTACTCTCATCAGAATTGGCTTAAAGAGAAAAATATTAGACATATTCGATTTACAGAGAAACTTCTCCCAACTCCTTAAAAAGTGGGAGGGGAAAAGTGAAAAGGGAAGAAACAAACTAAATAGAAAGCAATATAGCAATTGTGAGTAAAGGAGGTAAGAAAAGGGGAGGAATTCTAAGAGGGTGGGGGGGGAGGAATCCTATTTCTTTCTTTCTTTCTTTTTTTTTTTATTTCACGCCACAAAAAAAAAAAACCAACAAATAATTCATAACCCATAACAATGAATATAATTCTACTTCTGTGTTCCATAGCCCACCTTCTTTAAACTTCCTGGGCTCAAAGAATCACAGTATGTCTATTTGACTATGTGATTTTCTGTGTTTTTCTCTCCCTCTCCTTCTCTCTCTCTCTCTCTCTCTCTCTTTCTCTCTCTCTCTCTTTCTCTCTGTCTCTCTCTCTGTCTCTCTGTCTCTCTGTTTGTTGTCTTTTTTTTTTTAATTTTTATTTAATAATTACTTTATATTGACAGAATCCATACCAGGGTAATTTTTTTTTTTTTTACAACATTATCTTGGCACTCATTTCTGTTCCAATTTTTTCCCCCTCCCTCCCTCCACCCCCTCCCCTAGATGGCAAGCAGTCCTTTATATGTTTGATATGTTGCAGTATATCCTAGATACAATATATGTTTGCAGAACCGAACAGTTCTCTTGTTGCATAGGGAGAATTGGATTCAGAAAGTATAAATAACCCGGGAAGAAAAACAAAAATGCAGATAGTTCACATTCATTTCCCAGTGTTCTTTCTTTGGGTGTAGCTGCTTTTGTCCATCGGGGGGAGGAATCCTAAAGAGGGAGAGCTGTGTGATCCAAGTGATACTCACAAGTTTAATATTGGAGAGGGGGGTAAGGGAGAAGGAGAAAATCATAAGCTGGGATTAACAAGGTGGCAGGAAATATAGATTTAATAATTTTAACTATAAATGTGAATGGGGTAAATTCCCCATAAAGCAGGAGTGGATAGCAGACTGGATTAAAAACCAGAATCCTACAATATGTTGGAAGCAGGGCAATACATACAGAGTAAAGGTAAAAGCCTGGAGCAGAATCTACTATGCTTCAGGTGAAATCAACTCTCAGATCAAGCAAAAGCAAAAATTGATCTAATTAAAAAGAGATAAGGAAAATCACTATATTTTGCTAAAGGGTAGCATAGATAATGAAGCAATATCAATATTAAACATATATGCACCAAGTGATGTAGCATCTAAATTCTTAAAGGAGAAGTTAAGAGAGCTGCAAGAAGAAATAGACAGCAAAACTATAATAGTGGGAGATGTCAACCTTGCACTCTCAGAACTAGAAAAACCAAACCACAAAATAAATAAGAAAGAAGTCAAAGAGGTAAACAGAATACTAGAAAAGTTAGATATGATAGATCTTTGGAGAAAACTAAATGGAGACAGAAAGGAGTATATTTCTTTTCAGCAATTCATGAAACCTATACAAAAACTGACTATATATTAGGACATAAAAACCTCAAATTCAAATACAGAAAGGCAGAAATAGTAAATGCTTTCTTTTCAAATCACAATGCAATAAAAACTACATTCAACAAAAAGTTAGGGGTAAATAGACTAAAAAGTAATTGGAAACTAAATAATCTCATCTTAAAGAATGATGGGATGAAACAGCAAATTATAGACACAATTAATAATTTCACCCAAGATAATGACAATGATGAGACATCATACCAAAATTTGTGGGATGCAGCCAAAGTGGTAATAAGGGGAAATTTTATATCTTTAGAAGCTTACTTAAATAAAATAGAGAAAGAAAAGATCAATGAATTGGGCTTGCAACTTGAAAAGCTTACAAAAAAAACAAAAACAAATTAAAAACCTCCAATCAAATACTAAACTTGAAATTCTAAAATTAAAAGGAGAAATTAATAAATTGAAAGCTAAAAAAACTATTGAATTAATAAATAAAATTAAGAGTTGGTTTTATGAAAAAAAACAATAAAATAGATAAACCTTTGATAAATCTGATTAGAAAAAGAAAGAAGATCAAATTGTTAGTCTCAAAAAATGAAAAGGGAGAACTTTTCACCAATGAAGAGGAAATTAGAGCAATAATAAGGAGTTATTTTGTCCAACTTTATGCCAATAAATTTGATAACCTAAATGAAATGGATGACTACCACCAAAAATATAGGCTTCCCAGATTAACAGAGATTAAGCAATTTACTTCCTTAAATAGTCCCATTTCAGAAAAAGAAATAGAACAAGCTATTAATCAACTCCCTAAGAAAAAATCCCCAGGACCAGATGGATTTACATGTGAATTCCACCAAACATTTGAAGAACAATTAACCCCAATGCCATATAAACTATTTGAAAAAATAGGGAATGAAGCAGTCCTATCAAAAACCTGTTATGACACAGACATAGTACTGTTACCTAAACCAATCTCCCTAATGAATATTGATGTTAAAATTGGAAATAAAATATTAGCAAAAAGACTACAGACAATCATCCCCAGGATAATACACCATGACCAAGTAGGATTTGTACCAGGAATGCAGAGCTGGTTCAATATTAGGAAAACTATTAGTATAATTGACCATATCAATAACCAAATTAACAAAAACCACATGATCATCTCAATAGATGCAGAAAAAGCATTTGATAAAATCCAACATCCATTCCTATTAAAAACACTTGAGAGTATAGAAATAAATGGACTTTTCCTTAAAAAAGTCAGGAGCATCTATTTAAAATCGTCTGTAAGCATCATATGTAATAGGGATAAACTGGAACCATTCCCAATAAGATCAGGAGTGAAATAAGGTTGCCCACTATCACCATTACTATTCAATATTGTATTAGAAATGTTAGCTTTGGCAATAAGAACTGAGAAAGAGATTAAAGGAATTAAAGTAGGTAATAAAAGAAACAAATCATCACTCTTTGAAGATGATATGATGGTATACTTAGAGAACCCCAGAGATTCTACTAAAAAGCTATTAGAAATAATCCACAAATTTAGCAAAGTTGCAGGATACAAAATAAATCCACATAAATCATCATCATTTTTATACATCACTAACAAAATCCAACAGCAAGAGATACAAAGAGGAATTCCATTTAAAATAACTGTTGATAGTATAAAATATTTGGGAATCTATCTGCCAAGGGAAAGTCAGGAACTATATGAGCAAAACTACAAAATACAAAATACAGATAAAGTCAGATCTAAGCAATTGGAAAAATATTAAGTGCTCCTGGATAGGTCGAGCAAATATAATAAAGATGACAATAACTACCTAAACTAATCAATTTATTTAGTACTATACCAATCAGACTCCCAAGAGACTATTTTATTGACCTAGAAAAAAATAACAACAAAATTCATATGGAAGAATAAAAGGTCAAGAATTTCAAGGAAAATAATGAAAAAAAAATCAAATGAATATGGCCTACCTATACCTGATCCAAAACAATATTATAAAGCAGTGGTCACCAAAACCATTTGGTATTGGCTAAGAAATAGATTAGTCGATCAGTGGAATAGATTAGGTTCACAGGACAAAGTAGTCAATAATTATAACAATCTAGTGTTTGACAAACCCAAAGACCCCAGCTTTTGGGATAAGAATTCACTGACAAAAATTGCTGGCAAAATTGAAAATGCAGAAACTAGGCATTGACCCATACTTAAAATTGTACACCAACAAAAGATCAAAATGGGTTCATGATCTAGGCATAAAGAATGAGATTATAAATAAATTAGAACAAAGGATCATTTACCTCTCAGACCTGTGGAGGAGGAAGGAATTTTTGACCAAAGAAGAACTAGAGATCATTATTGGTCACAAAATAGAAAATTTTGATTATATCAAGTTAAAAAGTTTTTGTACAAACAAAACTAACGCAGATAGGATTAGAAGGGAATCAATAAACTGGGAAAACATTTTTACAGTTAAAAGTTCTGATAAGGGCCTCATTTCCAAAATATTTGGGAATTGACTCTAATTTATAAGAAATCAAGTCATTCTTTAATTGATAAATGATCAAAGGATATGAACAATTTTCAGATGATGAAATTGAAACTATTTCTACTCATATGAAAAGGGTGTTCCAAATCACTATTGATCAGAGAAATGCAAATTAAAAATTCTGAGAGACTACTCCTCTCAGATTGGCTAAGATGACAGGAAAAGATAATGACAAATGTTGGAGGGGATGCAGGAAAACTGGGACATTGATGCATTGCTGGTGGAGTTGTGAAAGAATGCAGCCATTCAGGAGAGCAGTTTGGAATTATGCTCAAAAAGTCATCAAACTGTGCATACCCTTTGATGCAGCAGTCTTCCTATTGGATCTCAAAGAGATATTAAAGAAGGGAAAGGGACATGTATTGCCAAAATTTTTGTGGCACCCTTTTTTTACTTTCCAGAAACTGGAAATTGAATGGATGCCCATCAATTGGAGAATGGTTGGGTAAATTGTGGTATATGAATATTATGGAGTATTACAGAACAATAGTTCTGTAAGAAATGACCAGCTGAATGAATACAGAGAGTCTTGGAGAGACTTACATGAACTGATGCTGAGTGAAATGGGCAGGACCAGGAGATCATTATACACTTCAACAGCAATACTATGTGAGGATATATTCTGATGAAAGTGAATGTCTTTGACACTGAGAAGATCCAATTCAGTTCTAATTGATCAATGATGGGCAGAACCAGCTATACCCAGATAAAGAACACTAGGAAATGAATATGGACTACTTATATTTTGTTTTTCTTCCTAGGTTATTTTTACCTTTCTGAATTTGATTTTTCTTGTGCAACAATAGAACTGTACTGATGTGTACACATATATTGCATTTTAGATGTACTTTAACATGTTTAACATGTATGAGACTGACTGCCATCTAGGGGAGAGGGTGGAGGGAGGGAAGGGAAAAGTTGAAATAGAAGTGATTGCAAGGGACAATGTTGAAAATTATCCATGCATATATTCTGTCAATAAAAAGCTATAATAAAAAAAAAGAAAATTCCTTCTGGTTCACATTAAAGCATAGATTGAAATGAGTCTCTCTTATACCTATCCATTTCAGATTCTACAGACGTCCTAAATTTTTTCATTCAATCTGGCCACATGGATTCCGGGAACATATATTTTCATGTAAGTTTCTTGTCCCATATGTTTTCTTTATATATGTCCTTTCCTTTGATTGTTTTGTAAATTATGAAAAAGTATGCTCCATATATACTTGAGAAGATATTTTCTTTTTGCTTTATTTGTATGCTGTTTCATGAAATATTTGAATTAAATCATCCTATAACTAGTGAAAGTAAGCACATTGGTGGGAGCTTTTGTTTTCAATGATTGTTGACCTGGAACAAATTTTCAGGAAAGGCTGAGACAGAGTAGGTTGTAAGAAATATATAATAAAGAGATAAACAAAATGCCTATCCAATTCAATCACAAAGTTTTCAACATATACATAAACAGTCCCAGAAAATGAACAAATGTTGAATAGATATAAGAAAAGATACAGGAAGTTAGTGCCTCACTATAATAAATGTTGTAAAATATGTCATAAGCAACATAATACAATATTTTAGAATGCTCCCTTGAAACTTTGTTTTTGGCTGTGAATATAAAAGGAAATGCCTCTGGTTATCCTAAAATAACAGGACTAAACTACTAAATTTAAATTTTCTTTGATGGTGGTGGTGGTAGTTGTTTGTTTGCTTGTTGTCATTGTTTTTGGGTGAAGAAGGGAAGAATCAAACATATTATTGGGCCTTGTTTCTTCCTATTCACTCATTTCTCACAGGAGTCTGTATTATGCATATCCAAATGGTGAAGCAAGCTAAAGAAACATTCATCCTCAAGTCCAGGAGAAATGATCTCATTTTAGCTCATTTCTTCCTGGCACCAGTTAGAAGGAAAGTGCTTAAGAAGCAAATGAATTTAATTGTATATACTGTATTTGGCTGGCAGGGCTTTGGGAAGGGTGAAAAAGACTTTGGATTGGGGTCACTCTCTGCTTTTATAAACATTCATCATATTTCTTACTGCAGTTTCAGACTTTGCACCCTCTATAATTAGTCTAATTGTTTTCTGTTTTCACCTATAAAGATAATTGCTTTTAAAGGGGCATTGAAATATGATTTGTTTATTTTTCAATGGATAGAGGATTCCATTGGTCAGTCTACAAGTATTTTATAAGTGTCTTCTATGTGCAAACATCAAGTGCTAAGTGCTGGGGATACAAAGAAGGTCAAAAACAGTTGCTGCTTTAAATAAGTTTCCATTCTAATGGGAGAGACAACAATGAATAATTCACAAACAAGATATGTACAGCAAAGTAAAAGGAACAAGTATTTATTAAGCAGTTATTATTTGTCAGTTCCTCTGAAGATTATTATAGATATAATCTTATTTGAATTTCATAATATCCTGGCTATCAGAATTCTCATTTTAAAGATCAGGATGAAGCAGACAGAGATTAAATTACTTGATTAAGATCACAGTATCTGAGGTTGGATTTGAATTCAGGTTTTCCTGACTCCAAACATTCTATTTACTGTACCACTTGGACAGGAATTTATAGATTAATTGGAAGCAAGGAGCAAGGAGCTCAGGAACAAGAAAACAGAAGGAAATACAAATATGGGGAACATCTTCTAAAATAACACGGTGGATTTATTACAGACTCAAAAAAGAATAGTACAAAATAGAGACTTGTAGCTTCATGCACAATCCTCCTTTTCTATTTTATGTATATGAAATGTTTGTTTTATTTTTGTTTGTTAAGCTCAGAATCAAAAGAACCTCACACACACAACTTAATCAATGCTTTTTAGCATAGTTGTATTTTTTACTGATGGATTTCTAAGTCTCCACCAGGAAAACCTCCTACACAACTTTCCCCTCTCATGACAACTCTTTGAGGATTGAAAGAAGCTTTCTTTTTATTCAAATACTGGCCACTAGGGGATGCACTGATTAAATATTTGCTCTGCAAATTCTACTTGGAATCATTTTTATCAGAAAGAAATAGATTTTAAAAGAAAAACAACCCAAAGATAGTCTCCAATTTCTTGAGGAACTACATATATAACTAGAATGTAACTAAGAGATCATCTTCATTTTACTGGTGAGAAAAATGAAGTCCAGGAAGATTTTAAGAGGCTTGCTCAGGATCCCTCAGGTAGGAGTATCAGGCAGAATAGGAACCCTAGTACTTTGATTCCAAAGCCAGATCTCTATCTATTGGACCATCTTTGCTTAATTTATTTCAGAATGACAAAAGTATACTTTTTTTTTTAATCCAACAGACTTTCCTTTGGGTTTTTTGTACTAAGTGTAGAAAACCATAAGAGATGTGATTCCAATGAAATCTCACGTGAGAGTGTATGTGTGTGTGTGTGTGTGTGTACATATACATATGAAAATATGTACATATGAAAATAATATCAAATAATATCAAATAGCCTTCATTCAGCCTTGAGCTAGAAGCTGCATTAGAGCACTCCAAGCAAAATGGGAGGGTTGGACTAGAACATCTCCAGTCTCTTCCAATCTATCTTCTATGATCCTATATGTAACATACTTAGGGAAGGAAAAAAAAGGGGCAGTATATGTTCCTTTAGATGTATGATTGATCACAGAATGTCAAAGAATCTAACTACTTACTTTGAACTCTTTTTCTTAATGAAAAAACAGCTCCTTTATTCTCTTAGATGTTCCTGTCATGAATATGAAGTTTGAAGGAATTACTTGAGAGATAATATCTTCTGTTTCAGAGCAACATTGGGCTAAACAGCAATTATGAAATTTTATCAGATGTGAAACAGATTATAAAGTCACCTGTACTGTTATTATTATACAATCTCTAAATTGAACTTCACAGGCTCAATTCAATCAAACCTATTCATGCATGGGAATCTCTTCTTGACAAAAGGTCTTCCAGCTTCTGCCCAAAGCAGAAAACCCTCACTGCCTTCTAGAGGCAGCTATTGGGCCAGAGGATAGAAAAATGAGCCTAGACTCAGGAAGAGTTGAGTTCAAATTAAGCCTCATATACTTATAGCCGTGTGAAGGGGCAGGATAACTTCTGTTTGTCTCAGTTTCCTCAACTTTAAACCTGCCAGTATTGCTTTGAGGATCCAATGAGATATTTTGAAATGCACTTAGCAGAATACTTGACACATAGTTGACATTATATAAATGTTTATTTCTTTCCTTCTTTCTGAGGTAACCATTCTACTTGAGGAGACATTTGATTCTTAAAAGAATTTTTTTTTCCTTATGATTTAAATCTGCCTCCCATTTTCATATTTTTGCACTGCTTGTGTTCCTTTCTCATTCTTGTCTCTTAGAATCTCTGATCCCCCTTAAGCTTGGGTAGACATCAGCTTCTACAAGAAGCTTTTACTGAATCCTTATCTCCCACTTCCTAACAGCCCCACAGTCACACACACACACACACACACACACACACACACACACACACTTCCCTATCTGCTAAATCACCTTTTTCTGTCCTTTGAATACACCTAAGTAACCACTAAGGGTTGCAATGGAGTTACTACTACATTAAAGTTGCATTCCATATGTCCAGGAAACTCAACACCCTCCTCTCCATGTGACATCCTCCTTTTTCTTCAGAGTTCCTTAAAACTCCAGCTCTCATGAAAACCCTACCTAAATTTGCAAGTTGGGAAGGAGTAAAACTTCCAGGATCTTTAACAACTTTAGGACCTTTGCAAGGCAGCCAGTACAATACTTGTCAGGATTGTGACATTTATATACACTCATGGGTTCTCTTCTTTAGAATGGAAACACTTTTGTGTTTAGAAAGTAGAGACTTTCTAATGTCTGTCATGATATTTCCCATCACCTTGCACTATGCCTGGCACCTAGAAAGTGCTTAATAAATGTTTATTGGTTAATAGATTGATTCTACCTACTCATTACTTTTAGTTTGGCCCTAAGAAGAACAAGTCTAATTCTTTTCCCACATGGCAATCCTTCAAATATTTGAAGACAGCTATCATCCATCCTTTGCTCCATGACTAAATATCCTCAATTCCTTCCCAGTTTTTAGATCTCACAGTTTCTCTTAATTTCACTATCAAAAACATGGCCTTTTTGTCTTAATGGGCTTTGTTTTGTAAGAATATTTTCTAAAACTGTAGTACCCAGAAGGAAGTATTATAGATATGGACTGAATCCTGTGGGATTATCATCTTCCTCAGTCTGGCCATTTATTTCTATAAATCTGGGATTTCTTAGACATTGGTATAACCTTTTGCAAGTCACAATTCTTTCATGCACTTGGCCTATGTTTCTTCTCCAAGATTTTTCCACAAATCATCCATAGAAAATTCATTAGAGACCTTCCTTTGAATCTACTAATATTTTATAGATACTAGTGCTATACAATCACCCTTTATTCAGTGTCACTACTGGGCCTATCTCCCAAAGAGATCATAAAAGAGGGAAAAGGATTCACATGTACAAAAATGTTTGTAGTAGTTCTTTTTGTAGTGGCAAGGAACTGGAAATTGAGTGGATGCTCATCAGCTGAGAAATGATTGCATTAGTTAAGATATATGAATGTAATGGGATATTATTGTTCTATAAGAAATGATAAGCAGGCTGCTTTCAGAAAAATCTGGATTTACATGAACTGATGCTGAGTGAAGTGAACCAGGAGAACTTCGTGAAGTTCTATTGTACATAGTAACAGCAGGATAATGTGATGATCCACTATAATGGACTTGGATCTTTTCAAAAATGCAGTGATTTAAGGCAATTCTAATAGACTAGGGATGGGAAATGCTATTCACATTTAGAGAGAGAACTATGAAGATTGAATGTAGATCAAAGCATAGTATTTTCAACATCTTTTGTTGTTTTTTTTCTTTTTCTTGATTTTTTTCCCCTTTTGGTTAGATTTTCTTGCATAGATGTGCATTTTCATGACAAATATGAAAATATGTTTAAAAGAAATATATGTTTAAAATATATTCATATATTAAAATATATGACATCAGATTGCTTGCTGTTTTATGGAAGGCAAAAGCAAGACAGAGAGGGAGAAAAATTTGGAACACAAAGTCTTATAGAAATAAATGTTGAAAACTATCTTTACATGTATTTAGGGTCAAATTATTATAGAGGAAAATAATCATACCTAATTCTCACTACTCAAATGGCTCACTTCCTTTTTTAATCACAAATGAAACAAATAACATTTTTTCCAGAAATTTATATGTTGCCAAGTACTGAAAATACAAATACAAAAGCAAAAAGTATTTCTTCAACTCAAGAAGTTCAAATTTTAATTGGAAAAAAAAAATACCAGTAGCCAAGAACTGACCAAAAAGAGGCACATTAGTCTAGAAGTTTTGAGGAAAGTGAGTGGAATCAAAGGAAGGGAAATTGACACATTTCATCCATGTCCTTGGTAATGTTTTTTATGCCAAATCACTTGTATGACAGGTCCTTTGGAAATTATTCTAAAGAGGCTTGTTACCAAAAGGTTGGCTGTCAGGTGTCAATTTTTTGATTCCCAGAGAAATTCATAAACCAGAGACTAAAATGAAGTATTAATGCCTGAAGTCTTGTAAACAGCAGGAATTTCTAGACAGTCTGCCAAACTATTCATTGGAACTTTGGTGCTTTGTACAATGTGAAAAGGCAATCTAAGAAAAAACTGAAATGCTGATGATATTTTAGCTTAAACATGAAATACAAAAATTAGGAATCAAAGATACTTAGGATATGAAGCAGATTCTTCTCCTTCACTACCATCCCTGTTGCCCCATGCAATATGAAAGTAAGATAAAGCATTTTATTCTAAAGTTTTCCCAAACTCACTTTATGCTGGGGTTATTTAAAATCTGAAGACTTCCTGAGTACTTGTTTACTGATTTAAATATATGTGTGTATGTGTGTGTGTTTATATATGTTTACTGTATGGGATTTTATTTTTGCATATAAAATCCAACTGAGTAAACATTTATTAAGCATCTACTTTATGACAGGCATAGTGCTATGTGCTGGGATACAATTAACAAAATCCCTAAATGGAAGAAGGATAAAATCTGCAAAAATTGAGATTCGTGAGATTGACTTTAAGTCCTGACAAAATTTTAATTAGTCATTTAATAAACATTTATTGAGTGTTTCCTAGATGTCAGTTATTGCACTGGAGATACAAAGAAAGATGAAAATAGCTCTACCTTCAAGGAGATTTCATTCTAAGGAAGAAATAATATGTAAATAAACAGATATATAAAAAATATATAGAGTGGATAAAAGGTAATCTAAGAGGGGAAGAGACTAGTAACAGGAGGAACAGAGAAAGGCCTTCTCCAGTAAGTGGTATTTGTGCTTAGTCTTTTAGAATACATTATTAGAGACATTTAGTGGATATCTAGAAAAGTAAATGGTAGCCACAGAGTCAGTGTGATTTCATCAAAAACAAGTTATTCAGGACTAAGTTCATCTTCCTTCCTCCATCCCCATCTCCCTTCCCCTTCCTTTCCTTCTTTCCTTGACATAGAATGGTGGATGGGAAAATTCTACAGTTTACTTCAAATCAAATCATTGCATGCTTTCCTGAGGGAAACAATGTTAGCAAACAGCAGAAATGTGGGCTAGATAGTAATCCAGTTAGGAAAATTCAGAATTGGTTGAATATCTGAAACCAAAGAATAATTCACTCACTACTAATTTGAAGAAAAGTTTCTAGTGAAGTGTCCCAGAACTCTGTGGCTTGGATGAAGATATATGTATGTTTATAAATGTGTGCTTAATATATGTATGTGAATATAATACATAACAGTGTCAGCAGGCTAGAATTTGGGCCCAACCTAGGATGAGATATTCATTAAGTTCTATATTTGGGTTCAAAAAATGTATTTCATATGCACAATATGACAGAGCTATAATTAGATAGTAATTTTATGGGCATAAAATTCATTGCTTGATGGTTATCATGATGGTGGTAATGAAACTGACCCTGGATCTCAAAAGCTCTGCAAGATTTATATTAAAATTTTAGATCTAGAGCTGGAAGGGCTTTTGGAAGTTTTTAGTCTCATCTCTTTATTTTTCAAATATAGAGGCTGAGGAAAGATAAATGACATTCCACAAATTACACAGATAGTGAACATCAGACCTGGACTATTTTTAATCTTCAATTCAATTTGAAAATCACTTATTAAACACCAACTTTGTGCAACTATAGACTTACAAAAAAAAATCATCTAAAGATGAAGTTGGCTAAATTCAGATAGACTATCTTTCTGGAAATCCAAGAAAATACATATATACCTGGTAGTTGTGATCAGAACAAACTCTCATATCTACCTCATTGGCTACAGCTGGAGTACACTCAAGGGAACCTGCCTGGAGAGAGATGACATAAAATGTCACATGGACTGTTCCTGGAGCTGGACTCCTTCGTAGGACAATAGTCCTGGCCCTTTCCAAGGGACCATGTATTCTAGCTTAGTGTCAAAAGGCTAAGGACAAATGTATCCACAGAAGGCGCTTCAAGTACAACAAATGAGCCAGTTCAAGGATCATTACATTTGGGTGTACTTTAGTCAAGGAAGAAGGAAAAAGAGGGAGGAATTCTCTTCATCACAGATCATACATGCAAAGAGGCAGTAGTTAAGTTTGCTTTCCCCTCCCCTTATAGTTGGTATGTGTAGTGTTAATTAATTAATTAATGCTTCTAGGGAAATAGTTTGTTAAAAATGTAGGAAAGGGAGTGAGCAAGTAGGCTCCACATAGATAATGAGGCTCCATATGTAGGAGGCAGAATTTTTTCTTTAACTTCTGCTCTGTCTACTCCTCTTTCTCCAAGGAAGATTTTCATTCCAGACAGTAGGGGAAGCAGGAAGTTGGGGCCAGAGTATATCACTCTGTTCTGTACAGAAAAAGGGAGAGGTATTTATCTTATCCTTTAAATATTGTTAGTCTTTCTTAGACTAGGATCCATTTTGATTTCTTTGTCATTCCTGAGGGAAAGGGGAACCTTAAACTCTACATCTAAGGTTTGACTTTCCCACCTAATACCAGTTTCACAATAAATACAGGGAATAAAATAAAAAATTCCATTTATCCAAATTATAGTAAAACAGAAATCAAAGAAGGTATATATGGGAGAATATATACTGGACAATACAGAATGAAGGAACTCTTCCATTGGGAATAGGATAACTCAGCTCGACCAAGAGAGAGGTCCATGATCTCACCCAAGGGGAAACTCCCTTTAATTTCTAGAATAGAAAGCTAAGAATAAAGACATGAGGGAGAATGCCCTCTACTCTTTCTTATCTCACTAATTAGAAGTTACAAAAACTAGAGCAGAGATTACTACCACTAGTCAATTGTTATGGAACTGCTTACAGGGACACAAATGACTGTAATTAAGAATGAATTTTTTGTTTGTTTTTTTCAGACTCTCTAAACTAGTAGAAAACCCATATCTTCCCAGATTATCTTCCTTTAGCCACTTCAATCTTCTTTCTCAAAGTGCACACCAGGATCACTAGAATGATGAGTCCCAGACTGAAGTTCTGAGTTTCTTAAAAATTCTGTTCCACTATGAGCAAAAATACAAAACACTTTCCACACAAAGAAAGTTAAATCTAAGCAATTGGAAAAATATTAAGTGCTCTTGGATAGGTCGAGCAAATATAATAAAGACAGCAATACCACTTAAACTAATCTATTTATTTAGTGCTATACCAATCAGATTGGCCAAAAAAAAAAACAAACAAACAAAAAAAAAAAACTATTTTAATGATCTAGAAAAAATAACAACAAAATTCACATGGAAGTACAAAAGGTCAAGACTTTCAAGGAAACTAATGAAAAAAAATCAAATGAAGGTGGCCTAACTGTACCAGATCTAAAACTATATTATAAAGCAGCGGTCACCAAAATCATTTGGTATTGGCTAAGAAATAGACTAGTTGATCAGTGGATTAGGTTAGGTTCACAGGACAAAACAGTCAATAACCATAGCAATCTAGTGTTTGACAAACCCAAAGACCCTAGCTTTTGGGATAAGAATTCAATATTTGACAAAAACTGCTAGGAAAATTGGAAATTAGTATGGCAGAAACTAGGCAGAAACTATCCACCCTTAACACCATATACACCAAAATAAGGTCAAAATGGGTTCATGATCTAGGCATAAATAATGAGATTATAAATAAATTAGAAGAACATAGGATAGTTTACCTCTCAGACCTGTGAAGGAGTTAGGAATTTGTGACTAAAAAAACAACTAGAGATCATTATTGATCACAAAATAGAAAATTTTGATTATATCAAGTTAAAAAGTTTTTATACAAACAAAACTAAGATTACAAGGGAAGCAATAAACTGGGAAACATTTTTACATTAAAGGTTCTGATAAAGGCCTCATTTCCAAAATATATAGAAAACTGACTCTAATTTATAAGAGATCAAGCCATTTCTCCAATTGATAAATGGCCAAAGGATATGAACAGACAATTCTCAGATGAAGAACTTGAAACTTTTTCTAGCCATATGAAAAGATGCTCCAAATCTTTGTTGATCAGAGAAATGCAAATTAAGACAACTCTGAGATACCACTACACACCTCTCAGATTGGCTAGAATGACAGGGAAAGATAATGATGAATGTTGGTGGGGATGTGGGATACCTGGGACACTGATACATTGTTACTGGAATTGTGAATGCATCCAACCATTCTGGAAAGCAATTTGGAACTATGCTCAAAAAGTTATCAAACTGTGCATACTTTGATCCAGCCATGTTACTACTGGGCTTGTATCCCAAAGAGATATTAAAGAAGGGAAAGGGACCCATATGTGCAAAAATGTTTGTGACAGTCCTTTTTGTAGTGGTTAGAAACTGGAAATTGAGTGGATGCCCATCAATTGGAGAATGGCTGAATAAATTGTGGTATATGAATGTTATGGAATATTATTGTTCTGTAAGAAATGACCAGCAAGATGATTTCAGAAAGGCCTGGAGAGACCTATGTGAATTGATGCTGAGTGAAATGAGCACAACCAGGAGGTCATTATACACTTCAGCAACAATACTATATGATGATAATTTCTAATGGACGTGGCTCTCTTCAACAGTGAGATGAACCAAATCAGTTCCAATTGTTCAGTAATGAAGAGAACCAGCTACACCCAGAGAAAGAACTATGGGAAATGAGTGTGGACCACAACATAGCATTTCCACTTCTTCTGTTTTTGTTCACTTGCATTTTTATTTTTCCTTCTCAGCTTATTTTTATCTTATTTCTAAATCCGATTTTTCTTGTGCAGCAAGATAATTGTATGAATATATATATACATATATTGCATTTAATATATACTTTAACATATTTAAGATGAAAAGTTGAAACAGAAGGTTTTGCAAAGGTCAATGCTGAAAAATTACACATGCACATGTCTTGTAAATAAAAAGCTCTAATAAAAAAAAAAAATTCTGTTCCACCCTTCAGGAAGGATAGGGCCTTCATCTCTACCAATAAGAAGAAAATCTCATATCAGTAGCCTTTGAGACCAAAGTAACATCACTTCCCTGAGCTAAAGCTCTTTGCATATAATGCTGAAAAAACTGAGGCAAGATAGAAATTAGAAAGTTTTTAATATTTTGTTTGAGAGGACGAGATTGTGCTGGGGGCAAAATAGGATTTATATTGCTCCCAGGCCTGACTAAGTCTCACAGTATCTAGCAGTGAATGTAAGTTTCCTATGAAATGTATATGGCTGTAAGCTAAGGTAGATAGAAAAAGGCAGGGGCAGAGTCAGAACACTGAGAGTGGGAATTTCCAGGCAGGGACCATCAATCTGGTTCTGACAGGTTGTGGGGTATGACCATAAATTCTGATAAACTGGGAGTAAAGGAAGTGTCCAACTAGAGCCAAGAAGTCTGGAGAGATAGAAATAGAGATATCTGAAATAGGACATCTGGAATTTTATGACTCTTTTGGAATGTCAGAGTGGCCAGCCACAGCCCTAATTATCTCAGTCTTAATGATCAGGAAGGGGGTTTCCAACCAGGGGGAATTGAGGCAGAACAAACTGAAGCAGTACAGTAATTCAGGGAAACTGAGGCAAAACAATTCAGGGAAACAGGCAGAACAATTTAGGTAAACTGAGGCCAGACATTTAAAGAACTGTAGTACAACATTCAATTTTTCTGAATATTCAAATCATTGAATTACCTTCCTCTAGATATCTGGAAGGTCTTAACACTATAATTGACCAACCCTATGTGAAGCAAATAAAACTAGAAAACTGCAAGGACTTAAATGGCAAGAACAAGTATCTCCCCCAGAGTTAATAGCAGTACAAAGGTTCCCTATTGTAAACATGTCAGATTCTCTGCAGTTCTGGAGCACCATCTCAGCCAGAGAATCCAGTTTGAGATGGACAGTTCACTGTGAGTTAGGTGGTCAGCGGTCATCTGTGCACTTAACTTAGCTTCTCCTTATAGAGGGAGTAGCAGGGCTCAAGATAGCCATGTTGTCCATCCTAAGAGGGGCACCCCAAGGCTGTCAGAAGCTCCAAGAGAGAAGGGTGAGACCTGGAGTAACTCCACCTGTCTCCACTCTGAAGAAACAGGAGCTCCTACTAGGATATAGAAAGGATCCGGGTTTCTGAGCAAAGTTATCAGAGTATGCATAGTAAGACCATCAAGGCAGACAAACCCCAAACTTTTAGATGCCTGCTACAAAACTGCAACATCCTTTGAGAATGCTGAAATATTAATTAAGGAACTGGGGTTACAGAATTGAAGAAATGGATCAGAGAGACTGCCAGTCCCAAGAAGCCTGGGTTTCTGGTTGTTCCTAAAAACCAGGCAATCAAAATAGTCCCCAAACTGGGTCTACCAGGGCAATTCCAACAGAATAATGGGTTTCAAAACTAAAGCATAACCAGCAATCATAGTCCAATAGGTTTAAATAATTTTTCCAAGCAGAGAATAAAAACAAAAACAAAAACAAAAAAAGGACTGCTTAAAGGACTTCCACTTCAATTTGAACTGGTGAGATAGGGGATAGGGCAGAAGTGCCTAAGGTAAAGTGAACAGAAAACTAGAGATTCCCATTATTCTGTGAAAAATTCACCAGTTTTCCTAATTCCTCATCTTTTTCTCCCTTTATTTTTTAGCCAAAAGGAATCATCCAAAGAAAAGTAAATAAATTACCAAATAACCATCCCATAAAAAAAATAACCATCCCATATATAAATCCCAAGAGTGAATTAAAATGACTATACATAACAGACTAGTACAATAGAGTTTCCTAAAAAATCCCTCAAACAATTACATTTTCTGATGGGAACATAGTGACCAAATAGATAATGCAGATACATATTATAAACATCTTTAACAGCAACAGTTACCCAATTTTAACAATTTCCACCCCAAATCTTAAACACACAGTAATAGTTAGAATTTTAACAGTAATTCATCAACCACTTTCCAATTCCCCCATATCAGTCCAAAATACATTAGGAGCATGGGGTCTCTCATTCAAAACTGCTTCCTGCTGAGGACAGGTGGAGACTCTCAGTCCATGTAGGGGGTTGGTGTGATGTCCTGCAACAATCAAAGCCTCCAATGGGTTGATCCAGATCCCAGAAGTAGTTCAATATAGATGTAATTTGACCAAAATCTAGAACAAAAAAACTAATCTAAGAAATAAAGGTTGGAACAGTCTGGAATTGCAACAAAATATGGAAAGCCAGAAGCTTTCTATGTGAAGAGATGAATTTGCTTTACAGGACAGGCAAACAGCTGTCAGCTACAGTCCCAATAAAAGCAGCAGTTAGATCTCACAGACCACTGTTAATTATTCTCTCATCATTTAGAAATCTTTAAAAAACTTGAATATCCACAGACACAAACATCCAGTAACAGATAGATGACCAGGCTAAATACTCATTTGCCTAAGTATTTAGGATATAATGATTACATATAACCAGAGTGTAAACAGCAAGGTATGACATAATTGAATTGCATTGTTCTGATCATAGAAATTAGTCACAGGAGGAAAAAATGCAGGGACATGACTATAACATAATATAAGTAGGTAAAACTGATCCTTCAGCACATACAGGATAAAATAGCCTTAACTCAGTTTTACTCCAGATAATTGTCTCACTTTCAGAAAGTGGAGCTTTAAAACTCCCAAATAATATTAACTATAAGCCCAAGACATTTTACCTCCAATAACAAATCCCATTAACCAAAGCTTCAGATAAATCCCAAACAGATATTTACCATGACCTTGTATTGATAAAAGTAAGAAATTTGTCCCAGTAAGTTCACACAATTACCTTACATATCTAAGTAGATGTTTCATAAGTGAACATCATTTTGCTTTAAAATACCCAATACATAGAAAAATCCGAAATTGCATATTGTCCATAACAGAAATGTTTTCAAAAAGACAAAGGAAAAAAAAAAACTATTATTTTCAGAGGCCCTTTAAATAATAAGCATAATCTAAGGATACAATCAATATCATCAACTTTAACTTTCATTTAAGTTTTAACTTAAAGCAAATATCCTAATTCCACATAAAAGAATCCAAGTTCTTAAAAATATTAATTAAACGTTTAGAAATAACCCTACCAAATTATAGATCACATTTGTGATCATATATCTTAAACAAGGAGACCATTATGTATGTAAAGAAACAAATATTGTCAATTAACTTAAAATTCAATTATTGGGGTGCTTCTTTTCAGGGAGAGCTATAGCTAAAGAAAAAAAACACGGCCATATCAGACTTAATTGGGGGAAGAGGGTTTCATTTGGCTGCCCTTCCACCACTCTACCTCTAAAGAGGGCTGCTGGGGTGACAGGGAGAAAGGGAAGGGGAGCTAAACTATGCCCTAAAGACAAAAGATTTCCTTCTGTTCCCCACTCAATTTTTCTCCATCCTTCTATTGAAAACTTTCCTCTTTATTTTCCTACTTAACACTTCTCTTTCCCTTAGCTACATGCAAATTTTCCTTTTAAATACTGTCTCTCCCCTTATCTCTTTTATTTCCTGAAATCATTCAAACCTTCAATTGCTCCTACAAATAATGTTAACAAATTACCCAATATATGTTTCAGAAAGTAATATTTTATCCAATTAGAAGCACGTGACCTACTTCAGGCAAGTTAAACTGAACCAAATCAAATACAATTTTTAAAAAAGTTTTTCTCTTCAATTATAAGGGTTTCAGTATCCAAACAAATTCTTAAAATCTTATACTCAAAATAAACACATATAGCATGCACATGCAATAGTAAAATTATTCCCCCCAATTTAAGAATCATAATACCATTTTAAAACACCCCAAAGTGTTAAGGACCATGCCTGGGGGCAGGTCAATTTTCCAAGAGCCTCCACAGCTATGGATATGGCTGTTATCTTGAGGCAACTTTTACACAGGTGTTGCTTGTGGACTGGGAATGAAATACATTGGAAGTAGAGGGAAAAGGAAAGAAGTCAAACAACACAAAGGCTTCTCAGTGGGGAGGTCAGAGAACAACAACTGCCTCTCAGTCTCCTTAAATTACCATCATCTTGTGAGGGATAGAAAATCCTATCCAAAAATGACTACTCAGAGACCTCTCGAAGTAAAAAGCAGAAAAGTTATTTTATTTAATAAATTCTTATGAGAATGAGCAGTTCCATTGTGAGGAGGGAAAGAGAGAAAGCTCACAGTAGAAGGGCTAAAGAAAGGGATAAGATATACAGTTTTTATAGGTTTTAATTATAGGGGATTACATCATGGGTTGGGGAACATTAAGAGATAGGTGCCTCCAGCCCCTTAATTGGATGTTATTTGTGCCAAAACAGCACGATTCCCTAGTTCTAGAAGGAACCATATATCAGGCAACTAATTGTCTAAACATTGATAACTTGAAGAGCGATAAAAGTCATCATTTGAGGTTAAATACATATATCTAAAATCTAAGTACATATTGGATACTACTCAACATACTTATGCAGGTCACAGAGATCTAGAGAAACTAAAAATACAGAAGAGGAAGTTAAACATCCTTGGAAGTTCTTCACATTATCTCTACTCCACACAGCTGGAAGTTCTTCACTCTATCTCTACTCCACACAGCTCCCCCCTTCTAATATGTAAATGATTTTCATCATATTATCTATGAAGAACTTAAACATTGCTCAAAGTCAGTTAACAGACTTACACATTGTTTATCAAGTTCACCATCAGAATTATCTCCTTCCAGCACCCTCAAGCCTCTTTTCTGGAGAATCATCATCTTAATAGCATCCTCTGGATGCAATAATTTTGATAGGGATCATTGGACTATTTTAGTTATTAATGTAATTATACAAGGCAAACATAATGGTAACAATATAATATCACTGATTGCAATTAGTCCATACCATAAAGGTCGTTTCCACCAGCTATCATCAAACCAGGACCACCAACTATTAGAAAAAGGGGATTTCCACTGCTGTACAGGCATATGAACTATTCTGTGAATGCCTTTTGCAATTTCTTTTACTATTTGCCCATTATCATCAATGTGCATGCAACAAATGGACAAATTTAATTTTCCACAAACCCCTCCTTCCTCTGCTAGCAAATAATCTAAAACTAGTCGACACTGTAAAACAGCTTCTCATGTTTGAGTGGCTTGATCAGCTAGCAAATCAAGAGCCTGAGCAGTTTGGTTAGTTGTTATCTCCAGAACTGCTTGTAATTTATTTAACCTATTTAACATATATATTGGTGTCTTATACCCCCAGCTTCCATCCTGAGCCTATGTGGCTGGCCCATACTCTTTGATGATTCTTTTTGGGGGCCATGTATTTCCCCATCCATTAGCATCACTTGTTTGAGTCAAAGAAGTATCTATGCTAGTTAGAGAATGATCTAAGCCTTGTTCTCTTTTTAGATTATCATATAGTCGTATCCCTAGTTGTTTGTCACTATCTCCTGGAAGGAAGAAAAACTTGGGCCTTATTGTACCTATCTAACAACTCCCAGGACAATTCCTTGGGAGGTGAGTATATGCCAATCTGACTACAAATCCAATAGTGTCCCCTTAAAGCTGGGTTTTTCTCATGCCAGAAGATAAAAACACCTGTTGAGGGCAGGAAATATCTAACATCCCATGGGCCTAACAGTCCCCCTTTCATGTTTTTGAAATATACCTCCAAAGTTGTTTTTCAGGCATCCAATTACAGTCATTTTCCCCAGTAAAATCTATATTACTCCAGAAGTTACCAAACATTCTTCTAATAGTTCCATTACTATTTTCCCATTTCTGTCCCATTAAGCCCAGTATAGTACCCCAGATCAATATTGCTGTTAAGATTTTACATGCACAATTCATCAGGTCCTTTTTAACGTTTGCTTTAACTGGTCTTCTGGATTCAGCTTCGAGGTCCACACCCTTGAAGTATCCACTGGTCATTTAATTCTGGTATGATGGGTCCATCCTCTTTCTCTGGTACGGACTGCTATGTCTGATGTTAGGAGGATCTGGAACGATCCTTCCTAGGTTGGTGTCAACTTATCCTCCTTCCATGTCCCAACTAGCACCCAGTCTCCAGGCTGGAACTTGTGTACTGAGAAACCTAAGGGAGGAGTCTGAGCAATAATTCCTTTCAATTGAAAAGTTTTTAAATGTTGTAATAAAGACATAACATTTTCTCAAAAACAAATCCTTAGTCTCAAATATTGGGTCTGAGGAGGGGTTTTGCATTTCCCTAGAATAAGGGTGACCATATAATAACTCATAGGGTGATAATCCCACATTGCTTCGAGGTTTTGTTCTAATCCTTAGCAAGGCAAGGGGAAGGCACTTAATCCAGGGCAATTGTGTCTCTAAGGTCAATTTAGTTTGTTGCCGTTTAATTTCCTGATTCATCCTTTTCCACTCTACCTGATGAGGGTGGATGCCATGGGGTATGCAAATCCCAGGATATTTCTAGAGCTTGGGCTATAGATCGGAGGACTCTGGCCTTGAAATGAGTGCCTTGGTCTGAATCTATTCACTCCACCAACCATACCACAGAATGATGTGTTTAAGAAGTATTTTTACAACTACTGAAGCTGTTGCCCTGGCAAGGGAAAAGGCCTCAACTCGTGAGGCCAGATGGTCCACTACGACCAACAGGTATTTGAGATGCCTCACAGATGGCAGTTCGGTGAAGTCCACCTGTATATATTGGAAAGGTCTGATACCAGGGGGCCTTCCTCCTTTTCGGACTTGTCTTTGGGACGCCCTATTCATCCTTTGAGAAATAAGACAACCACTAACAAGCTGCCGTGCTTTTGTATACAGGCCAGGTGCTACAAACTTAGCACCCGCATCACACAGGTTCTGGACACCCCAATGACTGCCCTCATGTAAGTGTTGGAGTACATGTCTCTTACCTACTGTCGTCAGTACCTTTCTGCCATTGGTAGAAACCAATGCCCTTCTTTATCCTCCTGAGCACCAAGGCTCTGAATCTTTTTCTTTTTTTCCGGGGTAAGGAAAGGTGGAGGCAATTGAGGTGGAAATGTTGGAATTAGCATCATCATTTCCTCTGTACTTACAGATTCCTCTTCTTCAGCCCATTTGCTTCCTCATCCGCAAGGTGGTTTCCCTTAGCCTCAAATGAATCTCTTCTCTGATGCCCTTGCACATGAATCACTGCAATGTTCTTAGGCAATGTAAGGTTAGTTAAAATTTCAGTGACCAATTCCCTGTGTGTCAATCTCTTTCCTTTGCTATTTACCATTCCCCTTTCCTCCCATATTTTCCCAAATATATGAACAATTCCCCAGGCATATTTTGAATCCGTATATACAGTTCCATTCTTTCCTTCAAGCAATTTTAGGACTTGATTTAATGTATATAATTCACAAGTTTGAGCTGACCACTCTTTGGGCAAGGATCCAGCTTGAACCAGAGTCAAGTCCTATCCATCAACAATAGCATATTCATTTTTCTTTTTCCCATTAATTACTCGTAAGGACTCATCTATGAACCATTGAGCACCTTTTAACAAAGGGACCTCCAGCAAATATTCCCTAAACTTAGTCTGGTAATCAATCACATTTAAACAATCATGTTCAAGGGACACGTGTTCCCCAGGGGAAGCAGATAAGAACATGGCTGGATTAAGGTTATGGTCTGGTGAGAGTACCAAATCATCTCTTTCCAATAAGATTGCTTCATATTTTAAAATCCTTGAATCAGTTAGCCACCTCCCGGCCCTTGATTCAGAAATGATCGAACTTGGTGTGGGACACTCAGTATTAAACTGCCCCCAAAGGTTAACTTCCAACTTTCTTCTACCAAAAGTGCTGTGGCTGCCACTGCTTGAAATAGGCCATCCCTTTGCCACTGGGTCTAACATTTTTGCCAAAAAGGCTACTGGGTATCGCTGCCCTCCCCTTAATTGTACCAATACTCCTAAAGCCACCCCATTTACCATATTTATATATAAATGAAAAGGCTTTTCTAACTATGGCAAATATAATACAGGAGCTGACATCAACTCCTGTTTAAGTTGTTCAAAATTCTGTTCTTCTTCTGAATTCCATTGCACTATATCTGGCTTCTCTTCTAACAAATGAGTATATAAAGACTTAGTTAATAATGCATATTCATCAATCCAGGTTCTATAATACCCCACTAATCCTAGAAATTTCCAGAGGCTCTTTTTCATCCTAAGCTTAGGAATTTGAAGAATCCCCTCCACCCGTACAGGGTCCAATTTCTTTTTCCCTTCACTTATAAAATGGCCTAAATATTTTACCTCATGGGATGTATTCTGATGGAAGTGGATCTCTTCGATAAAGAGAGCCTTAATTGATCAAAGATGGACAGAAGCAGCTACACCCAGAGAAAGAACACTGGGAAATGAATATAAACTGCTTGCATTTTTGTTTTTCTTCCCGGGTTATTTATGCCTTCTGAATTCAATTCTCCCTGTGCAACAAGAAAACTGTTCAGTTCTGCACACATATATTGTATCCAGGATATACTGTAACCTATTCAATATGTAAAAGACTGCTCGCCATCTGGGGGAAGGGGTGGAGGGAGGGAGAGGAAAAATCGGAACAGAAATGAATGCAAGGGATAATGCTGTAAAAAATTACCCTGGCATGCGTTCTATCAATAAAAAGATATTAAAAAAAAAAAAAGAAAAAAATATTTTACCTCATGCTCCACAAATTGCAATTTGTCCTGGAAAAACCCTTAATCCCTGTGCCCCTGGATAATTTAACAGACAGATAGTGACTTGGGCAATATCACTTCTTTTCTCTCCTACCACAAGAAGATCATCTACATATTGTAAAACTTTTACTCCTTCAATTGGATTTTTAAAATTTTCAATTATTCCCTCCAGTATTTGCCCAAATAAATTGGGGGACTCTGTGTATCCCTGTGGTAATACACACCATTGCTATTTTTTCCCTGTATCTGGATCCTCCCATTCAAATGTAAAAATATTCCGACTATTCTCAGCTAAGGGGCAACTCCAAAATGCATCATTTAAATCTATCATGCTAAACCATGCACTTTCTTCTGGAATTCCTCCCAAGATCATATCAGGGTCCAGTACTACTGGATGAGATGGTAATACTATTTTATTTATTTCCCTTAAATCCTGGATCCTTCTATGTCCCATCTTTTTTCCTTACAGAAAGAATGGGAATATTAAATGGTGAAATACAGGGTTCAATTAGTCCTGTTTTCAGTAACCTCCCAATTACTGGTTTTAGCCCCGTTTCCTCTTCATTTGGGATTGGATATTGCCAGACCCTTATAACGGCTTGTGGATTCCTTAAAGTTATTTGTATTGGGGGAATAGACAACAGTCCTGGTTCTCAGGACCTGCCCAAACTTCAGAATTAATCCTTTGTTTGTCTATTTCCCTCATCACAAAAGTTCGGATTGGAACCAATAGGAAGCCCCAAGGCACAAGACTAATTCAAAGCTTTGTTTGTAATTGAAAGTCTCTCCCTAGCAAATTTACTCCTGCCCCAGGAACCACTAAAAATTGCCCACTTTAACTCCCTCATATTCTATGGATAATACCTCAGTCATAGGAACTGACAAAGTTTCTCCCCTAATTCCAGAAATCATCATATATTTAGGTGATAATTTTTCCCCTGCCAGTAGTCATGTCACAAAGGTTTGGGCTGCAACCAAATAGACTAGAAAAACCATTTCTTCCCTTTTAGACCTCACCTTTAAATTTATCAAGGGCTCTTGGGGTCTCTGGCGCTCCTGACACCCCTAGTCTTCTAACTCTACCAGGGACAATACATGCGCCTCTTCAGTTTTCTGTGGGCTTCTCCTAGAGATGTGACCTGGTTTTCCACAAGTCACATCAACTTCTTCCTCCCACTTCTCTCACCTTTTTCCTGACAGGGCTTTCTTGCATTCCCTTTTACCTCTTTCTCCTTATTAGCTTTCTGCTGTGTTGTCTGTAACAGCATCTTAATTCTTCTATCTCTCTGTTTTTCCTTCTCTTCATCCCTTCTTACATACATTTTGGTGGCTTCTTCCAGAAGGGTTCTTAGTGGGGACTGTATCCACCCCTCAATCTTTTGTATTTTCTTATTACTATCTGGCCAAGAATTGGATACAAACTATACCTTCAATATTTATTCATTCTCTAGGCTGTCAGGGTCAGCCCCTCATTCCTTCTCTGAGCCTTTCTAAAATACTGGGCTCGTGACTCATACTTTTCCTGAATGATAGTCAGTGCTTTATTTATATTTTGTCTCTTTGGGAAGGCATCCAATTGTTTGGATGATGTTAGAAAACTTAAGAAGGAATTAGTCTCTATCATGGAAAATTTGGTTGGGGCATCCAAACAATTGGATCAAATTTTAGGCCCCAGCTTATATACTTGGTCGGAATTGATCCATATCTTATCCATATTATTCACTCCCGAAGAAAGGTACATTTACAAATCCAATACTTCCCTGAGCCCCGCCTAATGAAACCTCTCTAAATGGATACATATTCTGTACTTTATTAGCTACTGGCCCCAGTTCCATTTTCTCTCTAAAGGGGAGATTCTGAACATCTTGTCTTAATTGCTCTAATTCTTTTCTTAGATTTTTATATGAGTCACTGCGAGCTCTGCCTACACCTTCCTGACCTAAATCCACTGCCTCTACAGGAGGGGGAGGAGGAAGCAAAAGATCTTCCTCTGGTGGTGCAAGAGGGGGCACAGCATAAAAAGATGGAAGAGCAGCAAGAGGATCCCACTGTCCAGCTTCAGACTCCAGGTTGTTATCTACTTTCCCTTTTCCCTTATCAGGCTTACTCCCTTCCTTTGTTTCATTCAGAAAAATTCTCATACCTCTAGCAACTCCTGGCAGCCAGAGGCTAGCATAAGCTGATTACTCTGGGTTATACGGATTTCTATTATTCACATATATATTTAATTGTTGGCATATCCAATCCTCAGCAGAACCATATTTTGGCCAAATTATTCCCCCACCAATATTTTGATTGCCCCAAACAAAACAGCAATATTTAATCATTACCTTCTTGTCTTTCCTTTTATACCTGGGTAATTTATCCCAGTCTTTGAGTTGACTCCCAAGTGGGCTGTCGACTGGAATTCCCTGGCTATCGTCCTGACATACATCTTTAGACTGCTTCTGTCCCATTTTACAACTTGGTTTCAAACCAAATTGTCAGTGGAGGTCCTTCATTACCCTCACGCCTGCAATCACCCAAAAAAGCATTTTTAGAAAGTTATGTACTGTTGGGGTCAATAGCAGTTCACCAAAGCAATTTTTGGGAAGGCTAGTCCCTCGGGTCTCCCTTGACCCAGCCAATAGACCCCAGACTTTTCAAGCTCACCTCGAGAACATGTGTTTTCTTTTCAGATTGCCTCCAGCCCATCAGGACTCTATTTTTCCTTTTCATCTTCAATTCTGCTTTTCACTGAGTATCTCTGCCTCGGGTCGTTTGTCAGAGAGGGAGGGAGGCTACACCCTCAGAGCCAGAGACCACGGAAAAACTAGACATGGGAGTGTCTATCCCCATTCAGGATGTGCAGCTTTTTCCCCCAAAGACTCATCCCGGACAAGCCCCCAAAACTGTGAGGGATAGAAAATCCTATCCAAAAATGACTACTCAGAGACTTCTCGAAGTAAAAAGCAGAAAAGTTGTTTTATTTAATAAATTCTTATGAGAATGAGCAGTTCCATCGTGAGGAGGGAAAGAGAGAAAGCTCACGGTAGAAGGGCTAAAGAAAGGGATAAGATATACAGTTTTTATAGGTTTTAATTATAGGGGATTACATTATGGGTTGGGGAACATTAAGAGACAGGTCCCCCAACCCCTTAATTGGATGTTATTTGTGCCAAAACAGCACGATTCCCTAGTTCTAGAAGGAACCATATATCAGGCAACTAATTGTCTAAACATTGATAACTTGAAGAGTGATAAATGTCATCATTCGAGGTTAAATACACATATTTAAAATCTAAGTACATATTGGCTACTACTCAACAAGTACTTATGCAGGTCACAGAGACCTAGAGAAACTAAAAATACAGAAGAGGAAGTTAAACATCCTTGAAAGTTCTTCACTTTATCTCTACTCCACACAATCTGCTCACAAGATAAGATAACAATTCCAGGTAAACCACAAGAGCAGCAGATAACACAAAAGTATATGTTTTTTTTTTTTCTTTTCTTTTTTCCCTTAAGTAAGTTTAAACCAGCTCTTGGAAACCTTTTCCTAACTGAGCTTTCAAAGCAATTTAGAGTAAACCTGTATGTTCTCCAGAGGCTTTATCTGCCCTGTCCAGCCCAGGCCATGCTTGAATTTGAATCAAGTAAGGTTTTATTGCCTTTTTCCTCTAATCCTACTAGTAGAATTTGAAAAACTGCTTTTTCAGGGAAAAACTTTTCTGCCAATCTCAAAAGTCCTGTGCCTTTTACTTACAAATTAGTGCAACAGGTTAAGAAATTAGAAATCACAAGCAATTTTTTTCTTAAAACTTTAACAGAGCTCTTTAACCAATAAAACAAACAAGTCACACAGAACACTAATTACACAAACATAGACTACATAATCACAACATATTAACAAAACATTAACACAACCTCAGAATCAGAACCAGATGATGTCAGAACATGAGATTTATACTCCAGAACACCAAGAGTTGTGCCATTGGCACGGAACCAAATATGTCTTAAGACAACAAGATTGTGCTACATTGTGTCCAGTGTGCACAGTTCTCAGAAATTAACACCTGTGGGAGTTTAATTATTCTGAGAATCCAAATGCTAGCACAGACAAACAGAACAGGTAAACAGATCAGATTGTGTCCTAAAACACCCAGACTCTCTTGTGGCCAAAATGGAAGTGTCCACTGCCTGGCTTTGCTGTGGCTGAAACACTGCTCTCTTCCTGGAAACTCTGGAGTAATCCAGAGGGCTAGCCTTTCCAAACAAACAGCCCAGATTTTAGCTGCCCCAGGGTCCAAGGCAGAGACCCAAAGGTCTCTAATCTGTAATCCTGCACTCATATTTCTCTAGGAAGCTTCCAAATATAATGCCAGAGAAACTGAGGCAAGATAGAGATTAGAGAGTTTTTAATATTTTATTTGGGAAGGAGAGATTGTGCTAGGGACAAAAACAGGATCTCAGGGCTGAATAAGTCTCAAACTATCCAGTATCCAGCATCGAATGTGAATTTCCCATGAAATACATATGGCTGTAAGCTCAGGTAGATAGACAAAGCAGGGGTGGAGTCAGAACACTGAGACTGGGAATTTCCAGGCAGGGATCATCAGTCCGGTTCTGACAGGTTGGGGGATACGACCGTAAATTCTGATAAACTGGGAGGTGTGCAACTAGACAGGAAGTCTGGAGAGATGGAGGTAGAGGTATCTGAGATAAAACATCTGGAGTTTTATGACTCTTTTGGAATGTCAGAGTGGCCAGCCACACCCCTAATCATCTCATCCTAATGGTCAGGAAGGGGGTTTTCAACTGGGGAGGTTGAAGCAGAACAAACTGAGGCAGGACAGTTCAGGGAAACTGAGGTACAACATGCAGGCCCTTGCAAAGGTCAACTGGGGTAAATCCAAAATCTATACGTTTATAGTATAAGTTTTCAGAATATATCTACCAATATAAATATAAGAAAAGAATAACAAGTGTTCTTTTGATGTCCCTGAAAATACTAAGATTAAATCATAAGCCCAACTCCAATGGACCCAACTCTATTACAAGTGAAGGACTAGAATGCCAAGAACTAGTTAAAAATCTTGGAATTTTTAATCCTGTGTTTTGGAATGAATAGGAGGAAGAAGTTAAGGCTAGCTAGCCTATTGTAAGTTTTGAATGAGGTTGAGGGGGGATAGGAAAAGGCAAGAAATGATGGAGATATGGCAAGGAAAAATCCTTAAAACAGAACTATGGACAGAAAGGAGGAAAAGATAGGCCATGAAGGGCATTCAGCATGAAACAAAGAGTTTTTAATTTAATCCTGAAATTGATAGAGAACCACAGGGATTTATTAAAGAGGGGAATGGATAACATAGTGTATGGGATAAACTAAGTGAAAACCCTCTCATAAGGATATGCCTTAGACCTATGACCTCGCTTTGTTATGGTCAGTTATGACTTGACACTTTGCCATAACAAGTTGAGCTATAGCTTAAAAAGCTGTAGATAGTCAATTGAATGAATATGCCCCTTCTTTTCCCCACCAACTCTTAATTAACATATAAGTATTTCTTTTAAAGGCAATTTTTTCCTTTTGTTTCTGGGATAGATTTCCATGTTTAAAGTATAAGCATGGACTCCCCCAAACAATGGGAGGAAAACCTCAAGGTGGGAGAGAGACTTCTTTCCATTTAATCTTAAGTTTTGTAGTTTATGCTTTGCACTCCTTTTACTGACAAACACCTTGTCAAATGGGAGATTCCCTTTCTCTTGAGATTATAATAAACCCTTTTGCTTTTTCTTACTCTGAGAGTTTGTTTTTATGGTAACTATTGTCTCATTCTGGGATATTTCCTGCTTTTGAGGGATCTTCCTGGTCAGAATCCTTGAGCAGGCACCCTTTAGAGAATTCTACAGTTGTCCTTGGACTCAGCTCAGGAACTCCTGCTTCAGTCAGGTAAACTCCTGAAGAGAGCCACTCAGAGAAAGCAAAAACAGAAGTAGGCTACACAAAGATAGAGGATTAATTTGACCCAGGAGATAAATCAGCTGAGAAGTTTGAAATCAGTCAGGTAAATTGTGCAATAGCCCAGATGAGCAAGAACTGGTGAAGAAGGGAGAAACTCTATATGTAAGAGGACTTACATCTGCCAAGCAACTAGTGAGGTGCCTGGCTGACTAGGTTTGGGATTGGGAGGATTTAAGCAGTTAAAGTCTGTAAAAGACTCATTTCCCTTTGATAATGGGGAAATCCTAGGTGGTTCCAGTCTCTAAGTCCTTTTCCCTAGGGTTTGACCTTTTCTGCCCTACAGATCTCTGAGAATAGGGATTGTGTGACTTTCTGAAATTTAGGCCTAATATCTTACAGCCCCTGAGAAGTCTTCACTTAGTCCTATTCAGTCAAGATACAATTTCTTAAAAACTTATCTTTTATCTGAAAATCCTCTATCTTCTTCTCTTACCCATCCTTCAGACACAATTTGCTCTGCAATTATACACACATATATCCTCATACATCAAATTTTCTTGCTTTTATTTTTTTGTTAAAGGGAGAAAGCAAGACAAATCTTTAAAATTGATATTCTAAATAGCTTTGGATTAAATTTCATAAAATGTATGCCTTATATTCAGCTGGGGTGATTAAATGTTAAAGCATAGGTCATACAACTTTTACAAACCAACCAACATATAATTTAGCAACATAGTAGCTTAATATTTCATCTAATTAGGAGATACAAACATGTGATCTCTTTGGGTTAATTACCAAAGAACCAACATTTTAAACTTAAAATCAAATCAAATACAGATTTAAATTTCTAGTAACATACTTCAATATTAATGCACACATTTCTAAAATCTTATACCAGAATAAAAATGCTTACAATTTTATCATGCATTAGTTAATATGTAAGAGGGCCTGCCACCCCCTCCTTCCCGCCCCTCTGCCAGCCATGGACATTGAACAGAGGCACAACTCAGGTAATCTAAGGGTAGCCTTTTAAGGGTGAACAAGATGGTGCTGGGAAGAAGGGGGTCCCATCCAAAGGAGCAAAGTGGTAGTTCCCAGGAGAGGTGTGCTGGATCTTAGAGGGGAATATCTTGAATATCCTTATTAGGAAAGGAATGCACACATCATATCTACATGTAGCTTCCTGTAGAGAATCATATACCTACTATAAGCTAGGATGTGATTACATATGAAGTAGTAACTAGAAACAAGCACCAAGATGATAAAGGGACCTGCAGTCTTTGTAATAAATGGAATCTCACACCACCCTGGGTCTCGCCCCTCATTCACAATCTTTGCCATTTCAGATGGACAAGCAGACTTCCCTTTTGATGTCCTGACCTAGTTTCTCTAATTGCCCTATTTAGTTACTCTGCCTCAGGTTATAACCTTTCCCTCTTAATGTTTGATAAGATAAAGGTCTACTCAGTTGCTCTGCCCCAAAATCCCAGGCTATAATCATTTCCTCTTAAATGGTTTTTGAGATAAAGGTTTTATATCTTTAAGTTATAATCATTCCTTCTTAATGTTTGACAAAATAAAGGTTTATCCATTTTAGACATCATTAAACTATCAGTAACCTCTCCAATACCCCCCTCCATTGTATCATCCTAGATGCCTCTCCTCATTAGGTTATCCCCATCCAGGTATCTTCCCCATTATGTCATTGTTCTTGTTATCCTATAGCAGAGTCTTGCTGTCTAATGCTCAATGCTGAACTCTTTGAGATGATAGTCTCATCCAGTCCTGGGACCAAGATCCATTTAGTCCCAGTCTATCTTGCTCAGTTTCACCGGCATTACAATTGCTGGAAGGTCTGTTCCACTTGGGAGTTGGGGCTGTGACCTCTAACATTAATAGTAATTATCTCATATAATTTCAGAATCAGAATTCCAACTTAAATACACAGCCCCAAAATTTAAGGTGGCAGAAAATTGCCCTTTCAAGTCCATGCACAGGACTGAAAGAAATTGATGGACTTTAGGTCCCTGGGGAAAGAAGTTCAGAGATATTTGGATGCAGATATTTGTCGTCCAGTGATTAGACTACTTTCCATGCCAGAAATATCAGGGAGGGGGCCCATGTCGAAGATGTTAGGGCACCAGTGAAAACTCTAGGAGACTTCAGGCCAACCAGAGATACTTCTCTAGCCAAGATAGATTCCACAAACCTGAGAAGCTTGGAAAAACTCAGAGAGAGCAGTTTGTTTCCTTCTGCAGTTTTTTGTTTGTTTGTTTTGTTTTTGTAAGCCTCAAGTTCTGGCCCTTAGAAGGCTTTTAATCATATAAATTAGGCCTGCTTAAAAATACAATAGACCAACTCAATTTAGCTGATAGTGTCAACCAACTTGAAACTTAGTCTCAAAAATCCCAGAATCTGCTAAAAATTTTTTTAACAGTTATGAACTTTTAACTATTTCTGCTGACCTCAACTGGCCAGTTCTGGGTCCACAGAAATGCCATTTTTCCCCCTTTTTTTAATGTGTCGGTTAAAAACTTTCCCTAACTCAGAACTAGTTCTTCCTCTCTCTAGCTAAATGCTATTTCCATAAGTCCAATTATGTACAAAACAAGCATTTTTAAAATCCCAAATAGCAGGGCAGCTACCATGTTTCCCCGATAATAAGACATTGTCTTATTATTTTTTTTGGACAGAAAAACATCAGAGGGCTTATTTTCAGGGGAGGGCTTATTTTAATGAACATTGACAGCAATTTTAATAAACAGGTAAATGTGAACAAAAAAAAGTACCTTTATTCAATAATGATCATGTCATCTTCAACAACATCGTCATAAGTGTCCATACTCTGAATTCCATCCTGGATGTCTTGCGCCTCTATTTCCTTCAGAAGAAGTGAACCCAATCTGTCGTGTCCAGCAATAGAGCTCTCTTTAAATGAATATGTCTTATCCAGGTAACCTGCTCATAGTGCCTTGGCGACACAGCTGTCAGTAATTTTATCCCATGACTTCTTCACCCAAGTCATGACTTCTTGCAGACAGGACTTCACAAAGTTTCCACGCTGATTTCTTTCCATTCTATTTTCAATGTAGTCATTGACTTCCATGTGCAAATGGTCCTTGAATGGCTTGTTTATTGCAATATCAAGGGTCTGGAGATAGGCAATCATTCCTGCAGGAATCATTACTTGATCTATTCTTCTCTCTGCAAGGAAGTTCTTCATTTCTTTAGTGCGGTGAGTGCTGGCTGAGTTCTTCTTTTATCCTCCATCATGCCCCCTTAGTCACGCTTACATACCGAGTTTTTATGTTGTCCTGCCTCAGCTCTCCTCTGCGGCACTGCTCTCAATGGCGCCAGCAAGCAAATCACCGGGGAAGAACAGGATGATGCGCTCACTGCTGCAGCTCTGATTGGATGCAGCTCGGAGCGTGGCGTGCGTTTCACCCGGGGGGGTGGGGGTGGGGAGGGGAAGGAACGGTGCATACAGAAGGTACCGTAATGTAGTGTATAGAGCAGGGGATCACCTTCACTACAGTAGCAATCTCAATAGGGCTTATTTTCGGGGGACGGCTTATTTTAGAGGAATCTTACACAGTAAGGGGAGGGCTTCTTTTCGGGATAGGTCTTATTATCGGGAAAACACGGTAGGTAGTGCAGTAGTTAGAGCACCAGCACTCAGGTTCTCCTGACTTCAAATTTAACCTCAAGCACTTAACACTGCCTAGCTGTGTGATCCTGAGCAAATCACTTAACTCCAATTGCCTCAGCAAAAGAAAAAAAATCCCAAATAGCCAAATCTCTTTCTTTGCAATTCAACTGACAGAGAGAAGATAAGCACAGGCTCACAAATACAAAAACTTTTCTAAATTAATCAAACTCCAGTTCTTGGCCCCACTTTGGAGTGGAAAAGGGGAGGGGAGTTTTGGAACCCAAATCTTAGGACCTGGCTAGCCAGTATTGAAAGCTCCTTTGAATTTACTCCAACCCTCAGGGGACAGACTGCTTAATCCTTATATGTTAAGTCCAAGATAGCTCCCTGGAGGCCTCAGGATCAGCCAGCGTCAGGATTAATTAAAGTCCTTGGTCTTTAGGAGGAAAAAGGAAAGAAGCAGGCAAACTGCCAGGGGTTTTGCCAAAGATCTCTTCTCGATTCTGGAGTCCAGAATCTCCACTTTTCTTTTCCTCATCCTGCTACCTAGTGAGCTTTGGCCTCTCTCATCCCACCCTCTAATCCTTGCCTACGATTATCTTAATATCAAATATTGAGTAAGCACCAACAATAAGAAAAGCCCTTTGTTCAAAACATATGCTAATAGAGTCATTGTCTCACATCGAATTGGTAATTAGTCTTAAGTGCTTGGTTGTCTGATTCAAGTAAACCTTTTCAGTTTCAGCCCTCTACACCTCCCACTTGCTTTTGTTTTAGAACATAGGTGGTTACCATCCCTGACTTCTCATTGAGGTAAGAACTCCAAAAAGGAGGTGATCATGCCCTCCCTGACTTCTCAGGAAAGGAGGTGAAAACAAAAAGGAGGTGATTATGCTCCTCTCCTCCAACTTCTCAGGAAGGGAGGTGAAAGCACTAAAAAGAAGATGATCACACCCTCCCTAACTTCTCAGGAAGGGAGATGAAAAGCACCAAAGGGAAGTGGGGATTGTTAGTGTGTTTCTGGGCTAAAGGGTCTTACTAGAAACAGATATGCGCAAACCCATCACCATGGGAGGTATTACTCAAGCACATAGCAAAAAGCACAGGCTATCAGTGATGACTCACCCCACAGCCAGTGCAGGCTCAATGTGGGGTAACAAACATGAATTGTACATACAAGTCGTGATATAACAGACAATATGAATCAACATGGTATTGTAAAAGATTTCCAGAAGTTTTAGAAGGAGGGTATATAAACAACAGTCACACATATGTCTTCTTCAGCAGCCAAGAGATAGTCCAAACCAATCTATTGTTCATTGCTTCACATGTCAGGGAATCCAATGATCCCCCCAAGTTTTTAAAGTCCTGCAACAGTCTTTTTATATGTTAGGGAATCCAATGATTCCTGCAGATTTTGAAGTCCTACAACAGTTTGATTATGTCTGAGAGAATCCAATGATTCCTGAGGGTTTTCAAGTCCTACAACAATCTTTTCATGTTTCAGAAAATCTAATGATTCCTGAGGGTTTTCAAGTCCTACAACAATCTTTTCATGTTTCAGAGAATCTAATGATTCCTGAGGGGTTTCAAGTCCTACAACAGTCTTAACATGTCTCAGGGATTTCAATAATTCCTGAGGGTTTTCAAGTCCTGCAATAGTCTTATCATGTCTCAGGGATTTCAATGATTCCTGAGGGTTTTCAAGTCCTACCGCAATCTTTTCATGTCTCAGAGAATCTAATGATTCCTGAAGGTTTTCAAGTCCTACAATAGTCTTATCATGTCTCAGGGATTTCAATGATTCCTGAGGGTTTTCAAGTCTTACAACAGTCTTATCATGTCTCAGGGATCCCAATGATTCCTGAGGGTTTTGAAGTCCTGCATCAGTCTTATTAACAATTTTTGATGTCCATGAGTCAATTGCATAACTGCCATGTTCTTTCAGTGGTGGGCACAGTCAGCGATGGAACCACTTGATGTTTCTTGGGTCTTCTCCTTTGTTTCAAGGGTCTGCTACATCTCTCTCTGATGGACAAGGTGAATGTGACTCATTAGCCCATCTGATAACTTCTCCATCTGTAGAGATACAAGCAAACCCTCTCCCCCAAGGAGTTAACCTATCTGGTCCCTTTCATTCACCACTTTCTGGATCTCTCCACATCACCTGGTGATTATCTAAAGATAGTGGGGCTGTTCACACTGGACACTGCTCTTCCAATGGGTTATAAAACCTGTCGGCCACAGCCAGCATATCTTTGTCAAAATTCAAGAAGTTAATAGTATAAAGAGCTAAATTTAGAAGTTCTCTAGCATTACTTATGGCTCCCCCTTTCTTTTGTTTTTGGAGGAGTGTCTTAATGTCTCTGTTTTTCCTCTCTACTATCACCTGTCCTTGAAGATTAAAGGGTATGCCAGTGGTGTGAAAAATCTTATATTGTGCACAAAGTGTGCAAAATGTTTGAAGCATATGCAGGTCTGTTATCTGTTTTTATTGCTTGTGAGACACCCATAATTGCAAATGCTTGTATGAAGAATTCAGTGACCACTTGGGCTATCTCTTTTGCTGCTGGTATTACAAAAGTGAATCCTGAAAAGGTGTCTACTACAACATGGATAAAAAACACACGACCAAAAGATTTATAATGGTTCATGTCCATTTGCTAAATTTCACTGGGTCTCAAACCACGAGGGTTCTTCCCTAGAGGGAGCATAGGAGCATGGAAAGGAAGACAAGCTGTACAAGCTTTTACTATACTCCTAGATTCCTCTTTTGTTATTCGAAATTGTAAACGTAAGGCTTGAGCAGCCTAATGATATTTAGAATGAAATTCTTGGACTTGGTGAAATAAAGAAGTATTGACCAACATAGTTAGGAGGCTATCTGCTTTTGAATTACCATCAAAAATAGGATCTGGAAGTCCATTATGTGAGTGGACATTTTACCTGGATGTTTTCTCACTTGCTCTTGAAGTTCCTTAAAGAGCTGAAAAATATTGGAAACTACAAATTTTATTTGGGCTGTGGCAATTCTTTGTACCACACCTACTGAATAGGTTGAATCAGATATTATATTTATATCTCCTGGATAATAAATAAGAGCTAGAATGATTGCACACAATTCATTCTGCTGAGTGGACTAAAAAGGAGTTCTGACTACTCTCTTTATAGTTAAGTCATGAGAGTTTACAACACAAATATTATGTTTGGATGCGTCTGTAAAGATAGTTGATCCTTTAAGAGGAACTTTAGAAACCTTTTCTTCAAGAATCCATCCCCAATTATGTAATAGTCTGGTTATCTTTAATAGAGACCCATGTAAAATTTGGAGCCATGGCTAATAAAATTTGCCACTCTGGGATGGTTTCACAGCACACATTAATTTGTGTATTAGTGTAAAAGGTGTATATCTTGTCAGGTCTTATCCCAGATAATTGTACTACTCACTTAATGACCTTTAATAAAATTCTATCCACAAGCACTGGGTAAGGAGTAAGGCTTTTTTCTGGTTGTGCCAGGAGTTTCACTCATCTATTACACTGTCTCCTTGATGAAGGACTGCTGTGGGTGCCTCTTTTGTAGCAAAAACTGATATTTTCAAGGGTTTTTGAGTGACTCTTTCAATCACATTGGATAAAGCCAATTCAACTTCTCTCAAAGCCTCTTGAGCTTCTTTTGTAATCTGGCATGGTGAGTTTAAAGCACTGTCTCCCCTTAGAATGTCATACAATGGTTGCAATTGATAGGTAGTCAAGTCTAACACTGGACTCATCCATTGGATATCTCCTATCAATTTCTGAAAGCCATTTAAAGCGTTTAGCTTCTCTGTTCTTAACGAAAGTTTTTCTACTATAAGCTCCTTTGGGTATACTTCATATCCTAAATATTGAAAAGGAGCATGTCTTTGAATTTTTTCTGGAGCTATATGCAATTTGTAGTTCCTTAGTGTTTCTGTGGTCTTTTGTAGATATGCTTCTAATATTTGCTCCTCAAGTTCACATCCCAATATATTATCCATGTAATGCAATAACATTACTTTTGGAAATGCTTTTCTTACTGGAGTAAGAGCAGCAGCAACATACATTTGACACACAATAGGGCTATTTTTCATTCCCTGTGGTAAAACTGTCCATATCTTTTATAAGGCTCAGCTAAGTTAATGCTGGGCACTGAAAAGGCAAATCTTTTCATATCCTCCTTATCTAGAGGAATAGAATAGTAACAATCTTTAATGTCTATAACCCAAAGAGGCCATTCTGTAGGCAATTGAGTAGGAGATGGAAGTCCAAGCTGAAGAGTTCCCATAGTTTCCATCTGTTCATTTAATTTTCTTAAATCAGTCAACATTGTCCATTTTCCAGATTTCTTTCTTACAACAAATACAGGGGAATTCCAAGGACTTAGAGAAGGTAGTAAGTGTTCTTGATCAAGTTGCTCCTGTATTATATTTAATAAGGCCTGAATTTTATTGCTACCTAAGGGCCACTGTTCTATCCACACTGGTAGTTTTTCATTGATTAGGAACAGGTCCAAGTGTTGGCAGGCCTTCAATAGCAGCCCTGCCTAAGAAATTGAAGTACTTATTTGTAATCCTAATTGTTGTAAAATGCCTCTTCCCTAATATTGATGGGGATTTTGTAACTATAAAAGGAGTAAAAACTCCTGTTTCACCTTCAAATGTCCATCTCAAAGGGGTAGCACTAACTTCAGTTGCTATTGATCCTCCTACGCCAGACATGTACATGTCTGCCTTAATCTTTGGCCAGTGACTGGGCCAGTTAGCACTTCTAATGACTGTACGGTCTACATCTGTGTCTACCAACCCTTCTAATGGTATGACATTATTGTAGATAGTGAGCATGGGTCTGTCAGCTGTAACTGCTGCAGTCTTAAATATTCCTGGATTCTGTTGCTTGGAGTCAGAACCTGAGCAACTATCACCAGATTGCCTATTAGGAGTCTATATCAGTAAACCTGATGCTTCTACTTCTCCTGGCTGATAAATCACACATTGTCTACCTGCATTAGTGACTGGGATGTTAGCTACACATTCCCCAGTTTTCCACATCAGTGTATGGATGGACACTGTTTTGTACATACTCTCAGGAGGTGAAATGGTCACACCTATTGTGCCTGGAGGCAAGGGATTCATAGGCTGGAGAGAAACAGATTTCACATCTCCAAGGGGTATCTCAGTAGTCACAGCTGTATACAACTCTATTCTCCCCAATTGTAATCCCTTTCTCCCATCAGGTTGCTTCCTAACTGATTGATTGTGTAATCCTTTTCTCCCATCTGATTGCTTCTTGGCTGATTGGTCATGTCTGAGTACTGAATTTCTAAAGAATCTCTGGGTGTAGCATCGGCTGCTATCATGCCCCAAGTATTTTTTGTTTTGGGCCCTGGGGCTAGGCCCCTCATCCCGTTTTCCTGAATCAATCTACATTCTGATGCCCAATGGAAGCCTCTGTTAAATTTTGGACATGGGGTTTTGGATCTTGCTCTCTCACCCTATTTTCTCTCTGTCTCTATTGAGCTTTCAGATGCCCTACTTTATCACATTGAAAGCATTGAGTCTCTCTGGAAGTCCCTTGCCAAAAGGGACCCTATCTTTGCATGTTCAGATCTTGGGAAATCTGCATCATAGCCTGAGTATAAAAGGTTTTTGTGCCCACTGTGGCACAGCATTTTATGATCTCCTCTAAAGGAGCATCCTTATGTAGGCCTAGTATAATTCTTTTACAAACCTCATTAGCATTTTCTTTAGCAAGTTGCCTTATCATAATTTCTGTTGCTGCATTTTCACCAATAGTTTGTATGACAGCTGTCTGCATACATCCCACAAAATCAGCAAAGGTTTCATTTGGCCCTTGTGCTATTTTTGTGAAGGTCTCTCCTCTGTTCTGTTTACCTGGGATAAAACCCCATGCTTTGATAGCAGGAGAAGCAATTTGCTCATATGCTGCTATGGGGTAATTAATCTGTGCTGAAGTGTCTGCATAAGAACCCAGACTTGTTAGTTGGTCACAGTGGATTGGAGTATTAACTCCAGTTTGCCTATTTCATTGGGCTTGTATCCTACAGAGTTCAGTATATTCAGAGAACCACAACAAGTTTTGTCCAGATTCTAAGTATGTCCTTACTATAGATTTCCAGTCACTAGGGGGTTAAAATTTTATAAGGCAAATTCTGTAATAACATCTTAACATAATATGATGTAGTCCCATAAAGAGTGCAAGCCTTTTTCAAATCTTTAATTATTTCTATTTTCTATATTTTTCTACATAATTTCTATATTTCAAAAGAAGTGTATTTTCTATTTTCTTGACCTGAAGAGTTAAGTTGTTCAATCAGAGGATGCATTTCTATTCTCAAATCAGCTGTATTCTGCCCTTCCTCTTTAGCTTTAAGTAGTGCCTTTTGTAATCTAGTCATAGGAGGGGGTGATTGCTGGGGTAAAGGTAATGGTGATATCACTGGCCCTCCCATTCCTCCTCCTCTCTCCACCCAGTAAGGTAAACTTGATGGGGGATGGTCAAGGACCTGCTCTAGTGTAGGTGGAGTTGAAGCTAGGCTGTGAAAGTGAAAATCACATTCTTTTAAGTTCCTCATGCCCTCCAGCGATATTTCCATTAATCTTTCCCTTCTCTTCCTCTTTCTCCTCACACTTCCTCATCTAGCTATTTTTAAAACTTTTCTTTTTTGTATAACTTGCACGATTCTTTAAGGCCAATTGTATTATGTTGTACATATAGAATGTTTCCTTAGAAATTGAATCAGGAACTTTATCATTGTAATATTCACACAGTTGGTCTCCTACTAGTTTCCAATTATCTGCCTCTATTTTTTCTTCCTTGAAGAAGCAAGGGGATGTGTATTCTAATGTATTCACAAGTCCATAAATCTGCTCCCAAGTTACAATCAAACCTTTCCTCTTTATAAGTCTGAGTTACTAGTCTAGCTCTTAACAAAGTAAGTTTGTGAATGCCCATCAATTAAAGAATGGCTGAATAAATTGTGATATATGAATATTATGGAATATTATTGTTCTGTAAGAAATGACAGCAGACTGATTTCAGAAAGGCCTGGAGAGACTTACATGAACTAATGCTGAGTGAAATGAGCAGGACCAGAAGATCATTATATGCTTCAACAACAATACTATATGATGATCAATTCTGATGGACGTGGCCCTCTTCAAGAATGAGATGAACCAAATCAGTTCCAATAGCGCAGTAATGAACTGAACCAGCTACATCAGCGAAAGAACTCTGGGAAATGACTATGAACCACTACATAGACTTCCCAATCCCTCTATTTTTGTCCACCTGCATTTTTGATTTCCTTCACAGGTTAATTGTGCACTATTTCAAAGTCTGACTCTTTTTGTACAGCAAAATAACTATTTGGACATGTATACATATATTGTATTTAACTTATACTTTAACATATTTAACATGTATTGATCAACCTGCCATTTCGGGGAAAGGATGGGGGAAAGAAAGGGAAAAGTTGGAACAAAAGGTTTTGCAATTGTCAATGCTAAAAAATTACCCATGCATATATCTTGTAAATAAAAAGCTATAATAAAACAAAACAAAACAAAACAAAACAAAACAAAACAAAACAAAACAAAACAAAACAAGTTCCCTGTTTGTCTATTAAAATACTCACCCTATTTCCTGGTCACCAGGACTTTTTCAGTGAAATTAGGCTCCTTAGTCCATGCTGGGTTGTAATGTTCTTCTCTAAAATGTAATTTTCTCTGGGAGAAGTTTTCTTGGGGGGCTTCTGGAGGCAGCTAGTAATCACCACAAGTGCAGTCAGGGATTAAGGTCCAAATCCTTTATTGTTTCCTTCAAAGTCTTGTCTCTTTTCCTGGGGCCCGGTTAGCTTTCTAAATGACCTATCTCTCTCCTTGGGTCAGAGAGAGACAGTCCTTGCTGTTAGTCTTTTGCCTATGCCAGCTTCAGTCTCTAGCTCCCTCCAAATGTCTCCAGCCAGGACAAAGGTGGAAGATGGAATGAATCTGTCTCCTCCTCTGAGAGCTTCTAGTCTCTCTAGGTGGCTTGTCCTTTAGTGGGCTTTTGTTCTTTGGCCCTGAAAGCTCCTCCTTATATATATGCTCTCTTAAAGGTGTGAATCTTGTGGAATTATAGTAAGTACAAAGAACATGTAAATTAGAGAATTGTTAAGTACCATATAAATTAGATAATTATTGTCTATCAATTCCAGTGACTTTGCACCTTGTAAGAATACTAACATTGGGTGCCAAAATGTTAAGTCCAAGCTAGCTCACTGGAGGCCTCAGGATCAGCCAGAGTCAAGATAAATTACAGTCCTTGGTCTTTAGAGGGGGAGGGAAAGAAGCAGGCAAACTGCCAGGAGTTTTGCCAAAGATCTCTTCTCAATTTTGGAGTCCAAAATCTCCACCTTTCTCCTCCTCATCTTTCTGCCAAGTGAAGTCTGGCTTCTCTCACCCTACCCTCTAATCCTTACCTATGATTATCTTCATATCAAATATTGAGTAAGCACCAAATAATGAGAAAAGCCATTTGTCCAAAACATATGCTAATAGAGTCATTGTCTTACATCTAATTGGTAATTAGTCTTAAGTGCTCAGTTATCTGATTCAAGTACACCTTTTCATAGTTTCAGCCCTTGACACTTAAACATTTTGGCACTTAATTCCAATTCTTCCTAAAGAGCTGTCATCCCGGGACACTAGATAAGTTTAGAGACAGCCATTTTCCTTTTCTAAGGTTCACAGTATCTTGTCCTCTTTTAATGGAGGACTCACCTGATCTTGCCAAAGGAAAATAGAAGAATTCTTATGGACTGGAACCACCTAGGATTT